>NC_058522.1:159144398-159767398 GCF_904849725.1 Hordeum vulgare subsp. vulgare
GGTCACTTCCAACGCTTGCATGTTGAGAGATTTTCTTCCAAGCGGTGCATATCAACACATCCTCCACGGTGGTATAATTTCCACTTCTTCCCTTGACAACAAAGCCCTCATTATCGTCCACATCAAGATTGTCATCATCATATTGGGTTTCATATTCTTGTGACGCATGCATGTAATCATCATTTGCCACATTTGTCTCGTGCATGAAAGCTTCATCATCAAGACTACAATTGGATGCACAAACAATCAAAAACGCATACAATATGTTTCCTAACTAATCATGATACTCAACAGCCGGGACGCCGCGGGTATGGAGGCCTGGGCTCGAGCTGCCACTGCGGCTCCGTGTGCGCCGGCGGGGGCTCTGGGGACCATGCGACTGGGGACCATGCGACCGGGGACGGGCGCGGCGTCCGGTCGTGGGTTCCAGGGACGCCAAGCCGTAGATCTGAGGAGCTATCTCCAGTTGTTCGTTCCTTTCGCGTGATTCGTCACCTCCAACTTCCCTTGCCCCCTCCCCTCTCAACTCGTCGATCTGATGGACACGTTTCTCGTCGATGAGCATGAAGGCAGCGACTCCAGACTCACGCCCTAGAGTATGAGGAGGAAGCACGGGCGGTGGCCTTGGAGAGAGGGTTGGGCACTTGCGGCGACGGCCGAGGAGGCACGCTTGTCGGCTACAATGACTACTCGAAGTAGAGGTACAGCCAAGCAGCGGGTTCACGCAAGGTCTGGCCGAGGGCAACGGGTTTAGAGGTTGTCGTGCCCTGCAAACTTCGTCAGGGTAAATTGTGTGACTTTTAGATTATTCATTTTTCTTTTGCCCTGTCAAAGATGTGCTCAGATTACTTAACCAAGCTATCTAATGATGGTGCGCATTTGTTTCTGACGTGAGAATGTAGATGTTGAAAATGGAGGAAATGAGATCTTAGGTAGTCACGCGTGTGCTTGCACTTGCAGTAACACAAACGAGATAGTGACAAATAGTTTTGAGTCTGAAGATCGTTTTGTGTACCTCTTCTCTGTTGCTTGTGGAATTGTAGAAGCAAAGATTAATGTGATGTATGTGAGGCCGTTGAAGCTGTTAGGAAAGCAACTTGTCTCTATTGAAGGCCCAAGGGGCATATATATATTACACATGACTTGAGGTGCAAGGAAAGTAAACATAGACTAATAAGGACTCCTAGACTAATACTAATAGACTAATAAGGACTCCTAGACTAATACTAATACTTCCTAACACCCCCCCCCCGTCAAATGCAAAGCGTATGCAATAGCATTGCATTTGAAGAAGTGTAATAGTAAAATGATAATCCAAATCCGCGTCTTGAGAGTGTCGTCGTAGCATGAAAAGTCTTCAAAACTTGTCGAGTCGCAGAAGGAGATGATGAAGAGATGGCACATTAGAGGTAGACACCGCATCACTTGAAGATACAAGATAAGTATCAAGAAAAGATGGGTTGTCAAAAGAAGATGGCACATCAAAGGAAGACACCGCATCACTTGAAGATACAACATAAGTATCAAGAGAAGATGGGTTGTCAAAAGAAGATGGCACATCAATAGAATAAAGCATTGCGCAGAAAATCATTGTCCACGACAATCGACGGAAAAAGAAGCTCGGCGGTTAAGGCACGATGAACATAGATTGACAATGCAAAAGAAGTCCAGAAAATCCTATAGAAAACAACAAGGGCAAGTAGGCCACAAAAGTTGCATAGAAAGGATCAGGACCGGAGAAAGGCTGACGGACTAAGGTATAGTGGACTCGCATGGCATGAGAAAACACAAAATATCAACAGATTTGGTGGACGCAGTGGAAAAAATAGAAAACTAGAAAACACACAGTAGATTAGGGATGATAGCAGCGGAAGAAAAGAAAAATATCATGGCGGGGAAGGCCAATTCCAATCAGAGTGTGCGTGAGACGGTCCTGACTATGTAGGAGGTGGTTTCTCAGTGCGGGAAGCCTGAGTCAGAATACCAGCAGTACCCGTCGAGGAAGAACCTGAAGCACCGAGCAGACGCTTAAGTCGTAGAATATCCTGCTCAGTCAAAGCGATGGCTGAAGCTGTCGAGGTAGATGACAAAGTCTTTGTAGATGATGATTGCGCCTGGCGCAAGTGTTTCTTCTTCATGTAGCAGTGGGACTCAATATGACCATCATTGTTGCAGTAGCCACAATGTGGACGGGGGCGACCTGAGCCTCCACAAGGAGTGGGCAAGAGTGGCGGAGCACTCGAATGAGAAGGGGTCGGTGCAGCAGGGGGCGTAGAAGTAGCCCGAGCAGCGAGCACCGAGGGAACCTCCAACAAACCAGCACCACGTAAGCGAGTCTCATCAGCACGAATCTCAGAAAGCGCCTCCATGAGAGAAATACGGCCACGAGCAAACAACTGAGCACGCCGAGGCTCAAACTCCTTACGAAGCCGAGACAAGAACTCGTAGACGCGATGAAACTCCAAGTTGGTCTGGACAGCCTGGCAACAGGAGCAAGTACGACAATCAGCAGTGCGGAGAGAATTGAGCTGGCGTCAGATAGCAGAACTCTGTGCACAGAAGTCATCAACAGTAGAGTCACCCTGCTGAAGAGCATGCTCCTGACGAACCACGGAGAGGTATAAGGCATCACCAGAGGGCGCATAGCGCTGACGAAGGTGAGTCCACATCTCAAAGGCAGTAGGAAGGCCCAAAAACTCAGAGGCAAACTGAGGCAGAACACTAGCAGTGAGAACAGCTGCAGCACGAGCATCATCATCAAGCCACTGGGTGTAAGCGTACAGAGCACCGTGATACACCTGAAGAGCCTCCTCATAAGCCAAGACCTTCGCATCATAAGCACAGATAGTAGCCTCATCAGCAACCTTAGCTGCATCCTTCGTAGTCTAAGGAGCATCCGTAGGAAGAGTCGGAGGGATCGGCGGAGTGGGGGCCACATGAGGAACCGGACGTGACGGACAGCATACCTCGCCAGAAAGAACACCCCAGAGACGAATGCCATGCATGTGAATGCGCATAAAGCCAATGAACTCGGTGTAGTTACTACCATCGAAGATCACCGAACAACGAGGGACAGCAACATAGCCCGATCCAGTAGACATCTTCTTCTTTTTGTTTTTTTTTGTTTTTTTTATTTTGTTTTTTTATTCCGCGTCAGACAGCACGCCCACTCGATCTGACGAGATGGCGCGTCAGATCTGGCGAGCCACGGGAGGAACCGTCTGATGCGAACACGATGGGAGGAAGTCGCTTGATCTGGCTGATGGAAGGAATCAGCCACGGGAGGAAACGTCTTGATCTTGATGACTTGGAGTTGGAGGAAACGTCTTGATCTGCGGCTTGATCTGGCTGATGAAAGGAATCAGCCACGGGAGGAACCGTCTCGATCTGGTGATGGAAACCGCGTCCTAGCCGCGTACTGATGGGGAAACCGCCCCGGCTTGATCTGGCTGGAGCGAAGCGGATCCTCAGAGAACCAGCAGTAGCAAGCCGGATACAAGCCGGATCCAATCGAAATCAGGACAGGATCAGGGCGGCGGCCGGCGGTTGCTGCGACTGGAGAGAACCAGCAGCGAGAGCGGGGCCTCGATTCGGTGGCCTGGGGCAGGGCCCTATCGATCTGGGAGAGCAGGGGCACGGGGTCGATCGAGAGCGCCCTGGAGATCGACGTGAGATCGAGACAGGAGGCCGAGAGGAGCGCCGGTGGGAAGAAAATTAGCCTGCATGGAGGGAGATTGGATCGAGAGCACGAGTTGCGCATGCGAAAAAAAAACTAATGCTCTAATACCATGTTAGGAAAGCAACTTGTCTCTATTGAAGGCCCACGGGGCATATATATATTACACAGGACTTGAGGTACAAGGAAAGTAAACATAGACTAATAAGGACTCCTAGACTAATACTAATAGACTAATAAGGACTCCTAGACTAATATTAATACTTCCTAACAGAAGCGACTTACGTGGTGATAAGATGTGTGTGGCATGGATTAAAAACAGTACATTTTCATCTGATTTTGCTGTCTTTCATCCAGGAGAAGATGTGTTCTCTGCTGAAACTGGATACAAGGGTGCTTCCCTCTTTCAGGATATCAAGTTATCAACGAATCCTGGAAGCTATGGATTCGCCTCTACGTGATTCTGAGGGCTCCATTGGAGGATCAACTTTGGTTCAGAGCCAGGTTTTGGGCATACCACGACACAAGTGAAGGCAAATCTCACGCAATGCTACTCCAACTGATTATGCCCTGAAGCTTCCTTTAGTAACTGGTATGATCTGACGCCGGCATTATTTTGTGTTCAGAGAAGATGAGCTGTTATATTCTTCATTTCAATAGTTGTTGCAGGTTCTGTCAGATCTAAATCCATAGACAAAGCACTGATTGGTTGCTCTCTTGGAGCTGTTATAATTTGCACAACTATTTTTTTAAGATTCATTTTGCTTACATTCATTAATGAAGCTCCTGAAAAAGTCAATATTATTTTGAGCGGTGATTAGTGTGCATGATTTTGTTTACACTCATTTTTAGTAAATAGCTCCAATACTGTTGAACTGCATGTAATCCTTATCTGTAACAACCGTTGGTTAGTCATGTCTAACTTCTAGGAGGCGTAGCACCCACGGCCTGCGTGCCATCTAACCCGGGCACTCCTCCTCACTTGTGTATATAAGGCACGTACTTTGTAATCATAAACACTCACTGAATATCATCCTATTCTATTTGGTATCAGTCTCCAGGCACACGAGATGGCTTCTCCCTTCTCCAGCTCCGGCGCCCCAAGCTCTGCCGACTCCCCGAGCTCTCTCTCCTCCAACGCGGCGCCACCACCCGCCACTGCCCTGGCCGCCTCCGCTGCGACCTCGCCACTGCCATCTCCCCCTGGTAACACCCCGTTCACCTTCTAGGCCACCGCCGGCAACCCCATCTCCCAATTCGCCCCTCTTTTCACCTTCTCTACTCCGGCTGCCTCGCCTCCTCCTCCTCGCCACCCGATCTTCAACGACCACATCACCAACCACATCAAATTTCTCCTCAACCCTGCCGACCACAACTACCACAAGTGGAAGTCATTCTTCCTGATGGTACTTGTTCGCTATGGCGTCTCGTACCTGATCGAACACCCACCACCTCCCAATGCCGACACCCAATACCGCGAACTTGACGCCCACGTTGCCCTGTGGATCTACGCCACTCTCGCGGATCCTCTCATCGACCATGTCGTCGGCGCCACCACCACCTATGCCGTCTGGACTAAGATCAAGGACTATTTCCTTGCAAACCGCGCCGCCCGCTTCATGCTCCTCAACCGCCAATACCGCAACCTCAAGAAGGGCAACCTCTCCGTCACCGAGTACGCGCGTCGCCTCAAGCTCCTCACCGACGGCCTCGCCGACATCGACTACGCCATCACCGAGGTGGACCTGACCACACAATTCCTCCACGGCCTGGACAAGCGCCTCGACACCATCCGCGACGTTCTTGGTGATCAAGGGCTCCCCTTCGACACGGTGCTCTCCCGTGTTGTCCTCGCCAAAGAATCCATGACGCACCGCGCTGCCGAGGAAAGTGCTTCTGCCTTTGCCCTCCCGGGCGCCAGTTCCTCCACCAACATCGCCTCAGGCTCGGGCGGGCGTTCCACTGGCGACCGCGTCCCTGACCGCGGATCTGACCGTCCGCCTCTGCATCACCCGCATTCTCCTCAACAGCAACGCGGTCGCGGCGATGGTGGTGACCACGGCCGTGGTCGCGGCCGTGGTCGTGGACGGGGCCGTCACGACTCTGGTGGTCGTGCCCCGCCGTCCCATCCTACGGCTGCTCCATTCACGGGTTACTTCGCCCCGTATGGCATGGCCATCCCGCCTCCTCGTCCAGGTTGGGTGCCGCCCAACTCCGCCGGCGTGCTCGGCCCTCGACCTGGATCACATGCCCACGCCTACCCCGTGCTCCACTCCACGCCGACACCACCCTACTTCCCCACCCAGCAGCCCTCGTGGGATCACCTCGCCATGCTAAACGCCGCCTACAGCTCTGGCGGCGTCCCCGCCACCCCATCCACAGACTGGTACTTTGACAGCGGCGCCTCCTCTCATGTCACCGGCAACCCAGGTAACCTTTCCATGTCTAGTTCTTCATTATCGCATGTACCATCTCGCATCCTAGTCGGCAATGGATAATCCCTTCCCGTCACCGCCACCGGCACTACCACTCTACCACCCCACGATTTCCGTCTCACCGACGTCCTCGTTTCCCCCACCGTCATCACCAGTCTCATTTTCGTACGTAAATTCACTAAAGACAATTCTTGTTCAGTTGAATTTTACCCCTGTGGTTTCCTTGTGAAGGATCTTCAAACACGGAGGGTTCTCATGATCTCCATTAGCAACGACGGCCTCTACCCTTCCGTGGAAACAAACCTTCACCGGCCTCCGCGCTCCTCGCCCACGCCTCCTCCGCACTCTGGCATCATCGACTCGGTCATCCTGGCGCACATTCCCTCTCCACATTAGCCAAAGATTTTCTTCCCGATTGTAATAAGGCTCCTACACCTCCATGTACCGCCTATCAACTAGGACGGCAACCTCGTTTACCCTTTTCTTCTTCGTTTAGTAAAACTTGTGCCCCTTTTGATCTCATTCATTGTGACTTGTGGACATCCCCCATTGTAAGCTTCTCTGGATATCAGTATTATCTTGTTGTGTTGGAAGACTTTACTCACTACTCCTGGTCGTTCCCGCTGCGTCACAAATCCGACACATCCCCTACCCTACAACGTTTCTTCTCTTTTGTTCACACACAATATCACGTCATCATCAAAGCTATGCAATGCGACAACGGCGGCGAGTTCATCAACCAAACCCTCCGCACATTCTTCTCTTCCAACGGAATCGCCTACCGCTTTTCCTGCCCACACACATCTCCGCTGAACGGCAAGGCCGAGCGTCTCATACGAACAACAAATGACATCGTCCGTCCACTCCTCTTTCAAGCCAACCTCACCCCACCCTTCTGGGTTAAAGCTCTCCACACGGCCACATATCTCCTAAACCGCCGCCCTTCACGTGCCATTGCGGACCACACGTCGTGCTTCCTTCTCCACGGCGTCCACCCTTCGTACGACCACCTCCGCGTATTTGGTTGTCTCTGCTTTCCTCACACCACCGCAACAATGCCACATAAACTTTCTCCACATGCCGCTCGTTGTGTCTTCCTCGGCTACCCACTCGAACATAAGGGGTATCGCTGTTTCGACTTAGCCACTCGTCGCGTTATCGTTTCTCGCCACGTCGTCTTTGACGAAACCTGTTTTCCATACACACCTCCACCAGATCCTTTGTTCGCAGAAAATCCAGGAGGGCGTATCCCACCTACCCCGCTATCCGTTACCGCACCAGATCCAACGCCCTCGTACACCAATCACCAGCCTCCGTAAGATCCCCCGCCCTCGGTCTCTTCCCCATGCACGTCGCGCCAAACGTGTCGCGACTCCCCCGCGTCCTCGCCAGCTCCCACGCGTCCGCCAGCCTCAGATCACGCACCAGCCGGCAGCTCCAGGCCCACCACCCCGCCTACCGAATCTGGCTCCACCAATAGCAGCCCACCTTCCGTGTCGACCGCGTCAGCTCATTCCCCTGCGCCCGCATCTTCCTCGCTCCGCGCGCCTCGCCAATCCACCACTTCTGCAGCTGACACCACCGCATCCTCCTCGACATCCCCACTGCCATGCACACCGCCTCGTCCGCTCCCGCGACGTGCTCGCCCAGTTGCACCAACCAAAAATAACCACCTCATGGCCACCCGATCCAAAGCTGGTTTCTCCATGCCCCGTCGCCTATTTTTAGCTGACACAACCACCCCTGCTATCTCACCCATTCCTCCCACATACAAATCCGCCCTCAAAGATCCCCATTGGCGCCAGGCTATGCAAGATGAATACAATGCTCTAATGAATAACTCTACATGGTCTTTGGTGCCTAAGCCTGCAGGTGTGAATGTGGTTACCGGCAAGTGGATTTTTCGGCACAAGTTTAACATGGATGGCTCCCTGGCTCGCTACAAGGCTAGATGGGTGCTTCGCGGTTTCACCCAACATGAAGGAGTCGACTATGACGAAACCTTCAGCCCTGTTGTCAAGCCAGCAACCATTCGGGTCGTCCTCAGTCTTGCCACCTCCCACTCTTGGCCCATCCATCAACTTGACATCAAGAACACCTTTCTTCACGGTGAGCTCAATGAGACCATATTCTGCTCTCAACCAGCCGGGTTTGTCAACCCAACCTCTCCGGATCATGTCTGCCGCCTCCACAAATCCCTATATGGCCTCAAACAAGCACCTCGCACATGGTTTCTCCGCTTCCAGGCTTTCTTACTATCCATCGGCTTCCAAGCCTCCAAGAGTGGCGCGTCCCTCTTCATACTACACCGCGGTACTTCCATTGCCTACCTGCTCGTTTATGTGGATGACATAATACTCACCGCCAACACTACCACCACCCTTACCACCATTATCTCCTCTCTCAAGTCCGAGTTTGCCATGACCGACATGGGTCCTCTCCACCACTTCCTAGGCATCAATGTGACACCCATCGCGTCTGGTCTCTTTCTCAGCCAACAGCAATACACCCTCGAAGTCCTTGAGCGTGCTGACATGTTAAAGTGCAAACCGGTTTCTACACCGGTTGACACCAGCTCCAAACTGTCACTCTCCCACGGTCGTGTTCTTTCCAATCCCACATACTACAGGAGTCTCGCGGGGGCTCTTCAATACCTAACCCTAACACGACCCGACATCTCCTATGTCGTGCAACAAGTCTGTTTGTTCATGCACGAACCACATGACACACATATGCAGCTCATCAAACGTATCATGCGCTACATCCAGGGCACCTCACACTTCGGTTTGCAGCTCTACCGATCCCTTCCTTGGATCTTGTCGCCGACACCGACGCCGACTGGGCTGGTTGTCTGGACACATGGAAATCCACCTCTGGGTTCTGTGTTTTCCTTGGATCCAACCTCGTCTCTTGGTCCTCCAAACGACAAGCAACCGTCTCCCGATCCAGCGCCGAAGCCGAATACAGAGGTGTAGCCAACTGTGTCGCTGAATCTTGCTGGTTACGCCAACTTCTCACCGAGCTTCGTCACCCTCTGTCATGTGCCACCGTGGTCTATTGTGACAACATCTGTGCATCATACCTCGCCTCCAACCCGGTACAACATCAACGTACCAAACATATCGAGATAGACCAACACTTTGTCCGTGATCGCGTCGCCATGGGAGACGTCCGCGTCCTCCACGTTCCATCCACATCTCAGTTCGTGGATGTCTTCACCAAGGGTCTACCATCGTTGGTGTTCCATGAGTTCCGATCCAGCCTCAACATCCACGGTCATGGAGTTCCGGCTGAGGGGGGTGTTGAACTGATTTAATCCTTATCTGTAACAACCGTTGGTTAGTCATGCCTAAGTTCTAGGAGGCGTAGCACCCACGGCCTGCGTGCCATCTAACCCGGGCACTCCTCCCCACTTGTGTATATAAGGCATGTACTTTGTAATCATAAACACTCGGTGAATATCATCCTATTCTACTAGTACGTCACGCTAGCTTGGTGACTGCCATATGAAGTGATGAAGTTTGATAATTGAAACTAGGATATGCAAAGCTACTAGCTTAGGAGTTAGGAACTTAGGATTGTTAAGTCGTCTTAGTGAACATGCATGTGTATAACCTTGTTGTTGTTCAGTCAAGTGGGTGCTCCCTCTCCCTCTCTCCCACACTCCTCCCTCTTCATTGCTCAAGCCTTCAACTCTCTTTCTCCCACTTCTGCACTGCTCGAGCCTTCAATTAACTCCGAACACTCCGCCAGAAAAATTGTATGAGTTGTTATTTATTTATTTTGTATTCTTTGTTGCATTTCTCTCTCCTCGTGTCTTGGCAGAAGCTTGTTTGCTTCTTGATCACTTCTACCTTGATGCTTGCCATGGTAACCTTCTTCTGATTTCATTCACTTCTTGGTTGGTTTCAAGAATGAGAGAGATGGAGGCACTAGAGAAGAAAGGGCACATACCTTTGGCCAAACCAATGAAGTCCTCGTACAAATACAATACCCTATCCAGGCACAAGCATTCCAAGAGGTTGGAAACATCATATTTTTCTCATTTTGATTGATGTTGATAAATGCACATCAAAAATGTATTTGTGCTTTGAGTAATCGCAGCGATTTAGAGGTGAAAAATGCCAAGGATGCACCTCCTTCGCAGAAAGCGTCTAATCACCCAAGTCGGTAAGTTCCCCCCTTTCTTTCACCTTTTTCTTGTGCTTCATATACCAGTTCTCTGTAGATTTGAGATTTTTTTTGTGGTGTCTTTCAAAATGGTATAAACTCAAACTCTCATCTACAGAGCGAAACCCACAAGGGAATCAAGCCCAAGAGTGACACGCAGGACACCCTGAGAAAAGAGGCAGGCACCGATCCTTTTTTTCTGTTCTTACTAGCTCACAGACAGAGGAAATCAGAGATTGCATCTTGAAAGAATTGTTACAATATTTCCATCGCTGGATGCACCCGGCATTTTGGTCTAATGGGATGATGATGATCTGATGCAGATTGTGCAGCTGGAGAGGCACCATGATGATCAACAAACAGTGTGCGGGCGCAATGGAGAAAGTGTTGGGTCCTAACCCTACTCTAGTTACTCTATCCAATAAGAGCACAATCCTCAAGGTGACACTTGCTTTTACTTCGACATGTATCTTTCATTTTAACTTCATCTGTTAATTCATAACTGTATAGTATTTTCTTCAGATCAAAGTTATGTTTTCGCAATCCACTAACCAACTGATAAGGGAGGTTGCCACACTGGAGCTAGAGATCAAGCACGTTGTGCAGTACTACCTTCGGCCGGGTTTATTAGGCCCAAAGACAGCTTTGGCAGGACCAAGGCAATGCTATAAAAACGTGCATCAGAATTAGAGCTAAGGCTGGTCTTAATGGGAGTATCATAAGTAGTATTATGCATGTCAACTAGACATATTTGATGAGGTGACGTAGAATTAAATGAAGAAAAAGATGATTGAGTATCATATTATGATACCGTATCATATTAAAAGTTGTGCTACTATGTATCATGCATGACAATAAATGAACTATTATATGATACTAGTACATGATACTATGCATTACGAATGTAGTATCATATGCATGATACTAATATATGATACTCCCCACTACAATCAGCTTTAGGATAAAAGCTCCACAATTTCTTTTGCATGGTCTTTCATGCGGCGGCTTGCATGCACTGGAGTGCATGCAGCCCTCGGAATTGCACACACGGGAAACAAGGTACATGATGAGGCACTCGGTGGCAATGGCTTGCACGCATCGAGTTTGCATGCAAAGTTGTGCGCAAGAAACAAGGCGACAAAAAAAACGCATCGATTGGAGCTCCCGGCCCTTTAAACCCATACGGAGGGAGTACTTCCTAACATTATACAGGAAACTATTTGAGAAAACACCCACCATGCCATCCTCACTTGTCGTTCGTCAGAAAGAACCGGCGCTGCAAAAGCCATTAGTGAGCTCATGGTTTGCAGCGATGAAGGAAACACCCAATGCAAAGGCGCCCCTCGAAAGAGGTACTGATGCAATGCTCCATTACAGCTACCCTCCCCTTAGCAAGAGGAGGAATGGCACCATGGAGGATTGCTCTCCGTCCACATGCCCAACGAATCAAAGTTAACTTGCTCTCTACTTATCATTTAACTTGAACAAAGAATTGGAGCCGGCACTAATACAACTGTGATGCTTTGCAAAGTAGGCATTGAGAATATAAAAGAGAACTTGAAATTTCATTGGTCAATGTGCAAGGAACACATTTACATTTTGCAGGTATGTTCAGGTTCATACTTTCAAAATAAGTGGCATGGTGCCCACATATTCAGCTCATAATTTGTTGTTGGTTTTAACGAGTGGCGCAGCCAGCGCCCAGCTACCCTGGGCACTTGCCCGGGCTCGCTGCATAGGCGAAGCTGTACGACGCGATTTTTCAGCTGACCAAATCCACGTGTACGTCAAGGTTTCCCGGGCAAAACTGTTTTGGGCTTCTTTCGCTACTCTGCTTGATGAGAATTAGCAACAGGCCTAGGCTTGAAAAACGAGGAACGCATGTTTTATTCGATAATAATCGCTCCAGCCTCTCCACCGTACCTGCTAGCCTGTTCTGTGGCTGTTCACCTCACGATTGCAAATAGTGGAGAATGACTGGCAGTAAAATCACAAATTGATTATCAGCATCCTTTACTACTGATGCTCTCTTTACTGGGTAGGTAAAATTACAAATTGATCTGGCCATCCGATGCATAGGTTTAGGGCTTCAATTTTGATGTATTTACTCTCTCCGTTCATAAATATAAGACCTTTTAGATATTTCAATATGGACTACATACGGATGTATATAGTCTTATTTTAGAGTGTACATTCACTCATTTTTCTTCGTATGTTTTCTATATTGAAATATTTAAAAGGTATTATATTTAGAAACGAAGGGAGTACGTGGGAATTATCCATTTGAATGACGACAACTTTGTGAACCAAGTTGTTGATTTAGACATTTTCCTCTTGATAGCTG
Organism: Hordeum vulgare subsp. vulgare; assembly: GCF_904849725.1. Lineage (NCBI taxonomy): Eukaryota > Viridiplantae > Streptophyta > Magnoliopsida > Poales > Poaceae > Hordeum > Hordeum vulgare. Next base: position 159,157,024 of record NC_058522.1, read on the forward strand.
AATCTTAACTTGAATCACTAAATTTTACAGGTTTTTTTTGTCTATAGAGCAACCAACGAAAATGTGAATGGTGAACAACAGAAATAGAAGTAGAGCCACTGCAACGGTGCAACCACATAAAAATGCCGATGAATTTAATCCAAATGATATTGAGTGTGATATGAAAAAGAAAAAAAACAAATTCCTGAGTATCGTCCTGATATTCAAAACCAAGTGAGGCGACCATATGTATTGAAGGTTCCAATATATTGATATATTATATAGTCCTTCCATCCCGAATTACTTGTCGGGGAAATGAATGCTCCATTTCCGCAACAAGTAATTCGGGGCGAAAACAATATATTAGTTCACTTTAAATTATGTTTGTATTTATATTTTTTACTTCATTATTAATATAGAATTGTGGTTCAAAAGTTTGAGACTATTTTATATGTTATATATCCAAACACCCAATTATAATTTGACGCCCATAACAAGTAAACGTTTATCATGGAGGGTTGCATTTGCGAGCATTCACCTGGCAGTTTTAGTGAGGAAGAGGGAAGAGATGTCAGTTTCTTCAGGCGACATGGCCGTTTTTCTCCGAGAAGGCAATTTTCGTCTAAAAACTGTCGTCGTTTGTTCTCGTTCTGCAACTAAAATTGTCAGCGAAGATTGTTTACTTGTCACCCCCCTACAATAAACTTTCGCTAACTACCATTACCGTTATGATTTTGAGATCAGACACGTAGGCTCAAGTTTGCCCAGGCTAAACAAAATTCCTGGCTCCGCCACTGGTTTTAACTCCATTTATACAAATGTCTGTTTGAGAAATGCATTAGAATTAATCACAAATTAATTTGCTTAAGATTCATTTTCCCTTGCTTGTTTGGTATTAAGATGGTTACAGATATAGGTAGATAACAAGTTAGCAGCGACATCAACGGATGGAGGGTACACCTCGTGTAGTGGACTTCGTGGTAATAGTACACCTGCTGCAGTTTTTGTCAAGACGGTGGAGCTCATGGCTGCGTTCATGGCGATGTGCGTCGGACTGTACATCAACTACATGTATGTGCGATGGCAGGAGGGATGTACCTCAACTACATGTATGTGCGATGGCGGGAGGGACAGTGTGCACGGAACCCGACACAGCGGGCGAACCTCAACTACATGTATGTGCGATGGCGGGAGGGACAGTGTGCACGGAACCCGACACAGCGGGCGGACCAACGAGGAAGAGGATCAGCGGAGGGGGGCTTGACAAGGTGTCGCTGGTAGCCATGCCGGTGTTCAGATTCAAGATAGGGGCAAGGCTGGGGCACGCAATGCCGCAATGGTTGGTAGCTGTTGCGTATGTGTTGCTTCATGGTCTTGCCTTCTTGGAAGCGTGGGTGATATTTGAAATGATATTTCAATTGGAAGTTATATTCTTTTGCCATGACTTTTACTCCCTCTGTTTTTAAATATAAGTCTTTTTAAAGATTTCATTAATGAACTACATATGAATGTATATAGACATATTTCAGAATGTAGATTCATTTATTTTCCTTCGTATGTAGACCTTTAGTGAAATCTCTTAAAAAACTTATGTTTAGGAACGGAGAAAATAGATGGTAATACTATTTGGCTTTTGCATCAGTAATATTTGAAGTTATTCAAATGACTTTGTAATCAAGTTGATGATATCTGGCATGTGTATGTGTTAATTGTACGCGTATGCTAACAAGAGCTGAACAAACTAGCTGAAGGGGTGCTTTCCCACCCGGCACCGCCCCGATGCCCCAACTGACAGAAAGAACGGCTGGAGCGGTCGGGGTTTTGAGCAGGATAGCTTGTCGAACACATATCTGATGGATGATTTTGGTGCATGTTTGCATGATTTGGGACGTCCGTACACGTTTGACGTACCATGTTGGACGGCAAAAGAATGTTGGAACACGTCATTTTAGAGGTTTGTGAACGTTTATGATGTACGGCGTTGGAGATGCCCTAAAGCTCTGCGTGTAAGTTTTGACATAAATCAAGCTTTGTATGCTTCAAAGTTTATGGAAAAAGTATTAACATTTATTTATACCAAATCAATACCGTTAGACTTACCGTGAACTATATTCTCATATGGTATAGATTTCATATTGTAATTATTCATCTTACCAAAGTACTCCCTCAGTCCCATAATACATACTCCCTCCGTTCTTAAATATTTATCTTTTTAGAAATTCAACTATGAACTACATACAATAAAAAATGAATAAATCTATATTTTAAATTATGTCTATATACATCCATATGTACTCCCTTCATTTCTAAATATAAGTCTTTTTAAAGGATTCACTAGAGAACTACATACGAGTGTATATAGACATACCTTAAAATATAGATTCACTCATTTTGCTCGGTATGTAGTCTTCTAATGAAATCTTTAAAAAAGACTTATATTTAGGAACGGAAGTAGTAGTTCATAGTGAAATCTCTAAAAAAAATTTAGGAACCGGGAAGTATTATGGGACGGAGGGAGTAGCTGCCTGGAGCAAACGTCATCAGGCACGTCAATTGTGCCCAGCAAATAGCCAAAGATTTCCAACACTTCATTGTTCATCTTGCTTGAAGTAAACATCAGTCATTCCGCCCTTGGAATATCCACATTAACATGATTGAGTATTAGGAACAGGGAAAACCCAACCAAACCCTTGCTTCTAAAAGAAGAAAATGCACGCATAAGCTGTAATCACAGATGTTAGCAGCACAGACACTGCATTAACAGCATCATTATCAAGGATAGTCATTCCAGAAATCTTGGTGACGGTAGGTCCCCGTTTACTGACCACCTACATGTACAAACAGACTGTTGAATATGGTGAAACTGAAATTCCTGGATGATATCTGGATCAAGATCATGTGAGTCACACTTGTACACTTTTCATGCTTGCCGAAGCAGCAAAGCAAAGCTTCCAAAATAGAACAACGCTATAACTACATGTGTGTTATTCATATACTATAAAGTAATCACATCAGAATAGCTAATGTCGATAAGAGAATTTATAGGCATATCCTACAAACCTTATAGACTCCCTCGGTTTCAAATTAATTGAAGGTCTAGCTTTGTCCTAAGTCAAACTTGTTTAATTTTGACCTATAGAAAAATATAGAACACCATTTTAGTTTTATTAGACTCTTTATGAAATATGTTTTTGTATTATATATATTTGATGTTACACTTGGCATATTTTTTAAACTAGTTTAAACTCAGCATATTTAAAATAGTTTGACTTAGGACAAACCTCGAACTTCAATGATTTGGAAAGAATGGAGTACTTGGGTTAAGTATTAGATTGGTCACTCAAGTCTGACAAAAAGGCCAGTTTGGTCCCTGAAGCCTCAAAAGGGGCAAATAGCCAAATACACCCCAGATATTTGTAATCTGGGTCACGAAAATTCACCTGATGCCATGTGACACATAAGTATGTGGACACATCACATAATCTCGTTCACACTTCTGTTCTAAGCAGCAATGGAAATGAAAAATTACTCTCACAAATGTGCAGGGTCACGGGGCAACAATCACGTTGCTTGTCTACTTTTTTTTTTGAACGGTTGCTTGTCTCATACTTTTTTTTTGAACGGTTGCCTGTCTCGTACTAACACAGCATCAGACCCATTTCCCAGAGTCAAAAACTGGGAAATCCCCAACTTATGTAGGCTCTGAGGAAACTGAAATCAATAATGTTCTTCTGGACATAGCTCGACCGGTAAGAGACAGCATCCTCTGCAGACTACACAGTATGTGTTGTGCTCGCTTGCCCCGAGTACGGTTAAATTGCAGGTCCCCATTTATGTGTATGATTTGAAAGGCGTGATAAAAATGAAGTGCAAATTGTCCTGATATTTACAAAGGTAATCCGCTCCTTTTGACTCCAACACTTGTAGCCTCGTTGCCCACAAGAATACCCAATACAAATACACTTGACAACCCGTGGATCCAACATAGTCCATAGATGGCATGTGATCCCTCACAAAGCAGACACAACCAAATAGCTTGGAAGAAACCAAGAAACTGTTCTTTCCTAAAAGTAACTCAGAAGACGACTTCCTACCCAGTATTCTCGATGATGTGCGATTAATCAGGTATGTCGTGGTCATGATAGCTTCACTCCACCAGAATTTTGATACATTTATAGTAAACATCAATGCTCGAACAACCTCCAGAATATGTCAATTCTTTCTTTCTGCCATTCCATTCCGAGGAGTGTCCCGACATGAGGTTTGATGCAAAATACCTTGCTCTGATAAGAAAGTCCCAAACACATTGTTCACACTCGGTGTCATTTTCACTTCTTATCACTTGTTTCTGAACATGAAGTGATTTTTGACATAGGCATGAAAAGCCTTGAAGCATTGAAAAGTTTCATCCTTGTGACGCATCAAAACGAATCAAATAGATCCATGTCACATGTGTGTGGCAGTCAATAAATGTTTGGCATCACTAACCGACACCACAGGACTTGTTCACACATCCGAGTGAACAAGCATGAATGGGATACTTCTCGGTCCCTCACTCACATAAGACATCCTCGTGTGTTTTGCAAACTCACAAGCATCATGTTTCAGCTTAGTCTTATCTACTCCATGCATTACATCAGGAAACAACTTACATTCTATCAAAGGATACATGATCCATTCTACAGTGATGTATCGTCACGGACTCTCGTTCTTCCACAATAGCCCCAAACACGGACTGCCCATCTGACCAAACCCCTCGCGATCCATGTACCACAGTCCCCTGCGTCTTATTCCAGTTCCAGTCCTCCTTCCAGTCGGCCTGTCCTCAACCAAGCACATTCCTCTGTCAACTGTTGTCAATTAGTGCACTCATAGACAACAGATTGACCGGGAAAGCTGGCACAGGTAGGACTGAAGATAACTTAATAGCAGGTGTACATTGAACTATCCCGATACCCTTAATAGATTGTGATGTCCCGTCAGCGGTACATATCGTGTTACTTTGAGAGGGAGTGAGCTGATCATATGACTCAAATTCCCTGAAGTCACCTTCTTCAACATGTTTAGAAGCACCAGAGTCTAGAACCCACTACAGATCAGTTCTGTAAGCAGCAATTATGGAAGACTGGTATCCTCTACTTCCTGCATTACTTCGCCGATGGAAAGCAACAAAGCACATGCCTGCTGCCACATACTTGCTGCACATGTCGATAGCAAACCAACGCCTCGCCTCCTCTACCTCGCGCAGCTCACAACCGCCTGGAACATGTGTCCTCTTTAGGACATGCTCTTCTCCCAACTGCACGGACTCCTCAGCGCCACCATAGTTTACAGTTGCCTTAACGCCACCTTGATGCAGCAGCTCTGCCTCGCTCCCCGCCGCCACCTCTTTTGCTCCTAGCTGCACCACCTGCTCCAGTTGCTCCACCTTCTCCCTCTCCAATCAACAGCAACAACAGATGCAGCAGCTGACGCACCAAAGGAATAGCCAGCAGCAGCGCAAGCCTCCTGCTTCTTCTCCTTTTCCCACTCCTTCCTCTTCTTTGCTTACCGAAAAAGGCTTTCGCCCCGCTTTATATATAAAGCAACAATCAACAACATCCAGTACAAACACACGCCTCCACAACACACGCACACACACACCCAAGACAGGATACATAGACGCTGAACGCAGGAACACCATCCCTAGCTCTACAAGAGCATCTGGGTGCTTCAACCGTGAACACGCCAACACGAACAAGTGAAGCCGCCTATGACGAACCGTGGGCTCCAAGGCGGCGCCTTCAGCATCCTCTCTTGGAACGCCTCCATCTGCTTGGCTAAGCAGCGCGTCTGCGGATTCGGCTTGAACGTCGCCATGGTTATTCCCCAAATCAGCCCACCTCAGGTCCGGATTTACGCAGATCGAACCCTCGGATGATCCGCTACCTTCGCGTTGGATTTGCTGGGCGACTCGGGAAAAAATTTCGGGACGCCGAGGACCGACGGCTCTGATACCAGATTGTCACGACCTATTGAACTGGGTAGCTGGTCGGCAACGGGCTTGAGCTGGGGGATGAGATTCAGAGGGGCTGGATTTGAAATCGGTAGTGTAAGAAGAGAGGGAAGAAGAGCCAGAGCAAGAGGAAGAGGGAGACAGCCAGGAGATAGGAATATTCTGTTTTAATTCGTCGATGCCGACCACCACGCGCCTCGGCCGCTTACAACAGCGTCTCATGTTTAATTACATGGCTCAAGGCCCACACTAGGCTCGACAGCCCATTTCAGTTCGCGCTATCCGTTACATCGGCCCATGGCCTTTCCCTCCACTCTTGAGCGTTGTTGTAGGTACCGTAGTACTTACAAAAGGCAGACTAGTTGCAAGAGGATATAGTCGAACCTGTTAGAGTTATATTTATTGTAGCCTTTGGCCTTTTGCATACATGTATATATGATGACTTTAGCCTCCTGATAATACAACATTGCATAAATCCCTAACATGGTATCGAGCTTAGGTTCTTTTTTCTGCATGATTGCAACTCGTGGTGGATACATCTAGTACTACTGCTGCTTGCAGGAAATCAGCAGCGTGCGGGAGATGCTGGGCTTCAACAGGGATTCCACGAGGCGGCAGAGAAGATGAGGAGGAGCTGTGAAGGAAGAGGAGCTGCTTGTTGCTGTTGTCTCCTGGAGCTGATTAAGAGGAAGAGGAGGCTGGCTGTGGTTGCTGCGGCTGCTGTAGGAGGAAGACGGACTGTGGCTGGTGCTGCTGCTAGTGCTGATTGGAAAGGAACAGCTCATCAGAAGCAGGAAATCTCCTAGTTCAGTGCTAAGCTTTCTCTCTCTGAACCCCTCCCCTCCTGAGGCGCTTCTGTGCACGCCCTCAGGAGGCAACCCTAGCGCCGCCACCCCGGCTCCCCCTCCCTCGCCGCCGGCGAGGGCGCCGCCGGCCAAAGGCTGCGTGGTGTAGGCGGTGGCGGGTGGTTTTTCCCTTGCGCGGGTGGCTGGCATCGCGGGGCGCCTCCCCCTGCCCGGCGGCGTCGGGTCCTGTCCGCCCCCTGCTCCGGCGCTCTTCTCCCGTGTCCTCGTGGCCCGCCGGTGCTGCTTCCTCCTCCCCGTCCCCCAGCGCCGCTCGTGGGGTCAGGTGGTCTCGGGACGTGTTGGCGGCGAATCAGGGCAATCCCTACCCAGATCCGACAGATGTGATGGTCGGCGGTGGCGGGTGGACAACGACCATGTGGAAGTGGTGGTGATGCGGCTGTTGCCCGCGCTGCTCCGTTGCGGGGTGGCGGGGCTCCGGGTGGATCTGACCATGGCGTGGAGGCGCAGGTGCTAGTTGTGGTGGTGGCAGGTCGGCTGGATTGTTCAGGCGTCGGCTCGTCTGTAGGCGGCCCGTGTCGGACTTTGACCCCTCTCCTCGACGGTCGGTCGCTACTTTTGTCGATGGGCTGGCCTTCTCCCAGCTGCGGTTCATCGCCCGTCTCGTGCCTGGTGCTACGGGACCGAGCTTGTCCCGCACGCGGCTGCAGGACCGGTCCCTCTCGCACCCGGCAGCAGGACTGCGCTTGTGTCACGCCAGGTGCTGCGGGACGGCTCGATGGAGGCCACTTGTGGCCGGCCTATTGGGTCTCGGCGTTGGGGGCCGACCAGGGATGCGAAAGGGAGGACCTTTCTGCTCGTCTCTTCGGTTGGAGTAGCGGCGAGTCTCGGGTGATGTGGTGTCAAGGTCTTGGATTCCGGGGCGGCGGCCCTGGCGATGGTGACGCGGTGCTCATGGGCAGAGCCCGTGCCTCGGTGCTGCTGGGTTGCCACGGCCGTGTGGGCGGCGTGGTAGCCGCGGTGTGTGGCGTTCGGTGGCGGTAAGCGTTGGCCGGGGTGAAAACCTTCTCTCTCTTCGGACGGACCGGCGGAGATGAAACTTGTTCCCTTCTTGAAGGCATCGTCGCGGCTCTCATTGCACGTCGTGTTGCTGAAAGCACATATGTGTTAGAGTTATAATATAAGTCATGTACCCTTTTGTATTTATCCCAATATATAAGGGGTTTCCTGCATATAGTCCACCACCTGTACATGTATATATACCGGCCTATGGCCTCCTGGGAATACATGTTGCTTATCCCTAACATGGTATTAGAGCATTAGGGTTTCTTTTTCGCACGCGCAACTTGTGCTCTAATCCAATACCCTGCTGGTGCCCGATCTCGTGCTGCTGCTGATTCCGCGACGGGCCGTCCCACTGCTGGTGCTTCCCGAGCGGCTTGATACAGGACGGGATCAGATCTGCCTGCTTCCCGAGCAGCTCGATCCAGGACGGGATCGGATCCGGTCTCTTCTCCCGCCCCCGATCCTATAGGATCCCGCCGCTGCTGCCCCCAATCCATCGCGTCTTCTCGGGCTGCCTCGTCCCCGCTCTAACTCGCGGCGGTTCCAGGTCAAGCAGCTCCTGATCCAGGTCGAGGCGCTACCCCATCTCGCCGGATCGAGGCGCCGCCCCATCCCACCCCATAACTCGCGGCGGCTCCAGGTCTTGCGGCGGCTCCAGGTCAAGGCGGCTCCTGATCCAGATCGAGCCGCTGCCCCATCCCACCCCATCTCGCCAGATTGAGGCGCCTCCAACCCTGCTATCGACGCGGACGTTGTTCGTTTACTGCGATTCCTAAATAAAAATGTCTGCTGCATCCGGCTACGTTGTTGTTCCTCGTTGTCCGGTGATCTTTGATGGCACTAACTACACCGAGTTCATTGGCTTCATGCACATTCACATGCGTGGCATCCGCCTATGGGGTTTTCTTTCTGGCGAGGTCTGCTGTCCGTCATGTCCGGTTCCTCCCGTGGCTCCCACTCCGCCGACCCCACCGGCTCTTCCTGCGGATGCTCCTCAGGCTGCAAAGGATGCGGCTAAGCTTGCTGATGAGGCCGCTATCTGTGCTTATGATGAGAAGGTCTTGGCTTATGAGGAGGCTCTTCAGGTGTATCGTGGTGCTCTGACTGTTTACACCCAGTGGCTTGATGATGATGCTCGTGCTGCAGCTGTTCTCATTGCTAGTGTTCTGCCTCAGTTTGCTTCTGAGTTTCTGGGCCTTCCTACTGTATCTGAGATGTGTACCCGCCTTCGTCAGCGCTATCAGCCCTCTGGTGGTGCCTTATACCTCTCTGTGATTCGTCAGGAGCATGCTCTTCAGCAGGGTGACTCTACTTTTGATGACTTATATGCACAGAGTTCTGCTATCTGGCGCCAGCTCGATTCTCTCTGCACTGCTGGTTATCGTACTTGCCCCTGTTGCCAGGCTGTCCAGGCCAACTTAGAGTTTCATCGCATCTACAAGTTCCTGTCTCGGCTCCGTAAGGAGTTTGAGCCCCGCATGCTCAGTTGTTTGCTCGTGGCCGTATTTCTCTCATGGAGGCGCTTTCTGAGATTCTGCTGAGGAGACTCGCTTATGTGGTGCTGGTTTGCTGGAGGTTCGCTCGGTGCTCGCTGCTCGGGCTCCTTCTACGCCACCTGCTGCAACGACCCCTTCTCGCTCGAGTGCTCCGCCGCTCTTGCCTACTCCTTCTGGAGGCTCAGGTCGCCCCCGTCCACATTGTGGCTACTACAACAATGATGGTCATATTGAGTCCCACTGCTACACGAAGAAGAAAGACTTGCGCAAGGCGCGATCATCATCTACAGAGACTTCGTCATCTACCTCGACAGCTTCAGCCATCGCTTTGACCGAGCAGGATATTCTGAGACTTAAGCGTCTGCTCGCTGCTTCAGGTTCTTCCTCGACGGGTACTGCTAGTTCTGTGACTGAGGCTTCCCGCACTAAGCAACCACCTTCTACACAGTCAGGTACATCCCCATGGGTCTTGGACTCTGGAGCTTCCTTTCATATGTCTTCTAATTCTTTCACTCTGTCCTCTCTTCGATCGCTTGATTCTCCTGTTCTTGTCCTCACCGCTGATGGTACTCCCCTTTCTGTCGTTAGTAGAGGCAATCTTACCACTCCTTATTATGTTCCTGATGTTGCTCATGTTCCTCGACTTACCGTGAATATGTTTTCCGCTGGTCAACTTGCTGATTCTGGTTGTCGCGTCATCCTTGACCTTGACTCTTGTTCTGTCCAGGACCGTCGCACACTCTGGTTGGGGCTGGCCCTCGCCGCCGTGATTCTCAGGGTCTTTGGGAGTTGGACTGGATTCATGTTCCTTCCGCTGCCCACTCTATCGCCAGTTCTTCCGCTTTGGTCGCCTCGGCTACTGGTTCCTTCCAGCAGTGGCATCATCGACTTGGTCATCTGTGTGGTTCTCGTTTGTCGTCGTTAGTTTGTCGAGGTCTTCTAGGGTCTGTCTCACGAGATGTCTCTTTAGAGTGTCAGGGTTGTCCTGGCAAGCAGATTCAGTTACCATATCCACATAGTGAGTCAGTGTCTAAGCGTCCTTTTGATTTAGTTCATTCCGATGTATGGGGTCCGGCTCCCTTCGCTTCGAAACGGGGTCATAAATACTATATTATTTTCATAGATGACTTCTCTCGTTACACATGGCTTTATTTCATGACTTCTCGTAGTGAGGTGTTGTCTATTTATAAGCGTTTTGCTGCCATGGTTCATACTCAGTTCTCTTCTCGCATTCGTGTGTTTCGTGCTGACTCCGCTGACGAGTATATCTCTAAGATGTTGCGTGGTGTTCTTGCTGAGCAAGGGACTCTCTCTCAATTCTCTTGTCCTGGTGCTCACGCTCAGAATGGCGTGGTTGAGCGCAAGCATCGTCATCTTCTTGAGACGGCTCGTGCATTAATGATTGCTCCCTCTCTCCCGCCTCATTTTTCGGCTGAGGCCGTCTCCACCTCCACCTATCTCATCAATCTCCAGCCTTCCGCTGCTCTACAGGGTGGTGTTCCTTTCGAGCGTCTTTTTGATCGTTCTCCCGATTATTCGATGCTTCGCTTGTTTGGTTGTGTTTGCTATGTTCTTCTTGCCCCTGCGAACGCACCAAACTGACCGCCCAGTCTGTTGAGTGTGTCTTCTTAGGCTATAGTGATGAGCATAAGGGCTATCGTTGTTGGGATCCTATCAGTCGTCGGATGCGTATCTCTCGGGATGTGACTTTCGATGAGTCTCGTCCCTTCTACCCACGCCCATCTTCCTCGACCTTTTCAGTGGAGGATATCTCTTTCCTCACTTTTCCTGACACACCTATCACACCCGTCGAGCCTTTGCCTATTCGTTCCGCTCCCTCTGCTTCTCCACCTCCAGTCGATTTGTCGCCACCATCTTCCACGGTCTCCTCGCCTAGCATGTCACCGGATTCTACACCTTCATCTCCGGTGACTTCTTTGTCGCCACTCCCCGATTCTACCTTGGCGATTCCTCCTTCCATTGTTCCATCTTTTCCTCAATGTTACACTCGTCGTTCACGTTCTGTGGATGCCTCTGTGGATGTGTCGTCATCCTCGTCTCAGCCTACTTATGGCTTGTGTTCTCGTCCTCGTCCGCCTGTTGATCGCTTTGGATTTTCCACCGCTGGTGCTGCTGTTCTTGAGCCGACTACTTATCGTTAGGCTGTTGTTCATCCTGAATGGCAGTTTGCGATGGCAGAGGAGATTGCTGCTCTTGAACGCACTGGTACGTGGGATCTTGTTTCCCTTCCTCCCGGAGTCCGTCCCATCACTTGTAAATGGGTCTACAAGGTTAATGTTAGAGTTATAATATAAGTCATGTACCCTTTTGTATTTATCCCAATATATAAGGGGTTTCCTGCATATAGTCCACCACTTGTACATGTATATATACCGGCCTATGGCCTCATGGGAATACAGGTTGCATATTCCTAACATGGTATTAGAGCTAGGTTAACTCTTGCACGTCGCAACTCGTGTTGTTGATCCGCTCCGCGCAGCCGCTCTCCTTCGTGGTTGTCGCACGTCGCCGCCCTTCTGGCCGGCTTCTCCTCGTTCCCGTCGCCAGCCTCGATCCCACAGCTGCTCGATCTCGGGCCTCCCAGATCCGGTAGCCCGCACCAAATCGATCCGGTTGCCCGCAGCACATCGAAGCCGCGACTGCTCCTGCACTGGATCGCCGTCCAGTCTCCATGCTGGATCGAGTCTGCCATCTGCTGCCGGATCTCCTCGTCTCTGCAGCGGGAGCAAGGGCCCGATCGAAACAGCTCCAGGGTGGGTCCCTCCAGGGTCCGATCGGGGGGAGCTGTATCTCCTCCTGGCGCCTCAATCCCGATCCGGACTCCTACAGGTCTTCATCAAGCGGCGGGCGTCTCCTCCCCTTATTCTTCCTGCTGTCCCGATCCGGACTCCTGTTTCCTGGTGCATCACGTGGCGGATCGAACCAGCCGGCTGCTCAATATATTGCTGCCTGATGGATCCGTTTTGACAAGCAGCCAGCCTCTGTGCCCGATTCGATCCCTGATCTCCGCCGGCTCAATCCATTGCTGCCTTCTGATCCCGTCGCCACCAGCTTCTGATCTCGTCGCTGTCTCGACATGATCTAAAAAAAAAACATGTCTGCTGCATCTGGCTACGTTTCTGTTCCTCGTTGTCCGGTGATCTTCGATGGTACTAACTACACCGAGTTCACTGGCTTCATCCACATTCACATGCGTGGCATCCGTCTCTGGGGAGTTCTCTCTGGCGAGGTGTGTTGTCCGCCACGTCCGGTTCCTCCCGTGGCTCCCACTCCTCCGACTCCACCGGTTCTTCCCGCGGATGCTCCTCAGGCTTCGAAGCATGCAGCTAAGGTTGCTGACGAGGCTGCTATTCGTGCTTATGATGAGAAGGTTTTGACTTATGAGGAGGCTCTTCAGGTGTATCATGGTGCTCTGTCTGTTTACACCCAGTGGCTTCATGATGATGCCCGTGCTACAGCTGTTTTCACTGCAGTGTTCAGCCTCAGTTTGCCTCTGAGTTTCTGGGCCTTCCTACTGTCTTTGAGATGTGGACTCGCCTTCGTCAGCGCTATGAGCCCTCTGGTGATGCCTTATACCTCTCTGTGGTTCATCAGGAGCATGCTCTACAGCAGGGTGACTCTACTGTTGATGACTTATATGCACAGAGTTCTGCAATGCGGCGCCAGCTTGATTCTCTCCGCAGTGCTGGTTGTCGTAGTTGCCCCTGTTGCTAGGCTGTCCAGGCCGATTTGGAGTTTCATCGCGTCTACGAGTTCTTGTCTAGGCTCCTTAAGGAGTTTGAGCCTCGACGTGCTCAGTTGTTTGCTCGTGGTCGTATTTCTCTCATGGAGGCGCTTTCTGAGATTCGAGCTGAGGAGACTCGCTTACGTGGTGCTGGTTTGCTGGAGGTTCCCTCGGTGCTCGCTGCTCGGACTTTTTCTACGCCACCTGCTGCACCGACCCCTTCTCGCTCGAGTGCTCCGCCGCTCTTGCCCACCCCTTCTGGAGGCTCAGGTCGCCCCGTCCACATTGCGACTACTGCAACAATGATGGTCATATTGAGTCACACTGCTACACGAAGAAGAAACACTTGCGCAAGCCGCGATCATCATCTACAGCGACTTCGTCCTCTACCTCGACAGCTTCAGCCATCGCTTTGACTGAGCAGGATATTCTGAGACTTAAGCGTCTGCTCGCCGCTTCAGGTTCTTCCTCGATGGGTACTGCTGGTTCTGTGACTGAGGCTTCCCGCACTGAGCAACCACCTTCTACACAGTCAGGTACATCCCCATGGGTTCTGGACTCTGGAGCTTCCTTTCATATGACTTCTAATTCTTCCACTCTGTCCTCTCTTCGATCACTTGATTCTCCCGTTCATGTCCTCACCGCTGATGGTACTCCCCTTTCTGTCGTTAGTAGAGGCAATCTTACCACTTCTTATTATGTTCCTGATGTTGCTCATGTTCCTCGACTTACGATGAATCTGTTTTCCGCTGGTCAACTTGCTGATTCTGGTTGTCGTGTCATCCTTGACCTTGACTCTTGTTCTGTCCAGGACCGTCGCACGCACTCTGGTTGGGGCTGGTCCTCGCCGCCGTGATTCTGAGGGGTTTTGGGAGTTGGACTGGCTTCATGTTCCTTCCGCTGCCCACTCTATCGCCAGTTCTTCCGCTTTGGTCGCCTCGGCTACTGCTTCCTTCCAGCAGTGGCATCATCGCCTTGGTCATCTGTGTTGTTCTCGTTTGTCGTTGTTAGTTCGTCGAGGTCTTCAGGGTCTGTCTCAGGAGATGCCTCTTTAGAGTGTCAGGGTTGTCGTCTTGGCAAGCAGATACAGTTACCATATCCACATAGTGAGTATGTGTCTAAGCGTCCTTTTGATTTAGTTCATTCTGATGTATGGGGTCCGGCTCCCTTCGCTTCGAAAGGGGGTCATAAATACTATATTATTTTCATAGATGGCTTCTCTCGTTACATATGGCTTTATTTCATGACTTCTCGTAGTGAGGTGTTGTCCATTTATAAGCGTTTTGCTGTCATGGTTCATACTCAGTTCTCTTCTCCCATTCGTGTGTTCCGTGCTGACTCCGCTGACGAGTATATCTCTAAGATGTTGCGTGGTGTTCTTGCTGAACAAGGGACTCTCTCTCAATTCTCTTGTCCTGGTGCTCACGCTCAGAATGGCGTGGTTGAGCGCAAGCATCGTCATCTTCTGCACCATCTCTGCCTGCACAGCGCTCAAGCCCACATCAGCAAGTGCCTTCTCACCGCCAGCCACCAGCTTCACGGCCATGATGTTCGCAAGCTTGTCCATTGCAGCCGCCAGTGCGCCCTCCACCATTTTCGCTTTCAATTGGCAGCAGCTTGCCACCTCTCAGCGCACGCACACAGTCATGCACAACACCCAGCAGCTGTCAGCTATACCCCTACTAAACCCGCGATCGAAATGTAGTAGGATCGGCTCGAGAGAGAGAGATGGAAGAGGATGAACACCGATGGTTTTGTGCAGCGTTCAACTTGCCGCTTTTCTGCGCTTCTATTCCTTTTATTCAGCTGGAAAAACTAACGTGTCGCGGCTATCGCCACGACCCCTACTAATTCGTGCCATCCCACGACTTGGATCGAGCGCACGGCTCTCCTAAGGACTCGGGACACAGACGCACAGATCGCGCCGTCGTCAGACTAAATCAACCGAAGAAAGACTCTAACGAAACTGAATTTTATCGACACCTAAAACCCTGACGGGTCTGAACCTGAACCTGAAACTTATTTCAACAAATCTCCCCCTAAGTTTTAGTCCTTGGTGATGTTGGTGATGCCGATCCTCGCACGTAGGTCCTGGAACTGAATTCTTCCAAGAGACTTGGTGAGAATGTCGGCGAGTTGATTGGTGGTGCCGATGTGCTCGACGGCGATCTTGCCGTCCTCGACGCACCTCCTGATATAGTGGAAGCGCGTATCAATGTGTTTGTTGCGCTCATGAAACACTGGGTTTTTGATCAGCTGGATAGCGCTCTGGTTGTCGATGTAGATCTTCACCATCTCCTCCTCCTTGTTCAGCAGCTCCCCTAGGAGACGCCGGAGCCAGGCAGCCTGGCACGCCGTGGCAGAGGCGGCCATGTACTCGGCCTCGCACGACGACAGAGCTACTGCCTGCTGCTTTGCAGACTGCCAGGTCACCGGGCAGCCGTTGATGAGGAAGAGACTGCCCGTCGTGCTCTTGCGATCATCTAGGTCACCAGCATGATCAGAGTCGCTGTAACCCACGAGCTCGAGTTGCTCGCTACTGCTATGGATGACGTACCCGTAGTTCTTGGTGCCAGCGATGTAGCGGAGGAGGTATTTGACAGCGCTCAGATGCTCTGTCGTGGGCTTCTACATGAAGCGGCTCACATACCCCACAGCAAAGGCGATGTCCGGCCTGCTGTGCACCAGGTAGTGAAGACTGCCGACGATGGAGCGATAGAGTCACGTCCACCGACGGGTTTGAGCTCGTCTTGCTAAGCTTCAGACGCGGCTCCATGGGCACCTATGCTGTAGCGCAGTCCGCCATGCCCGCTTTCTCCAGCAGCTTGGCAGCGTATGCAGATTGGCAGAGCATGATCTTGCCGCTCTGCTGGGTCACCTCGATGCCGAGGTAGGAGAGGAGGCCCAGGTCGCTCATCTTGAACCTGTCCGTCATTTCTTGCTTGAACTTGGCGATCTCCAATGTACTGCCGCCGGTGACGATCAAGTCGTCGACGTATACTCCCAGCAGCAAACGAGAGCCTGCTTCTCCGCGAGTGTACACAGCGTGTTCAGAGGGGCATCAAGTAAACCCTAGTGTTCAAAGGGTGTAGTCGAGCTTAGAGTTCCATGCCCGCGGTGCCTGACGAAGACCGTAGAGCGCCTTCTTCAGGCGCATCACCTTGCCCTCCTCGCCACTGACGACGAAGCCGGGGGGCTGGGAGACGTACACCACCTCCGTCAAGTCGCCGTTCAGGAACGCGCTCTTCACATCAAGGTGGTGCACCTACCAGCTATGGTGTGCTGCTACGGCGAGGAGAACGCGCACGGAATCCAGGCGAGCCACCGGTGCGAAGACCTCGTCGAAGTCGATGCCGGCGCGCTGTGCATACCCCTTTGTTGGGGCATAGTTTATGCCTAAGTAATTTTGGTGATTGATGACAGTACCGTAAAGGACTAACCGTGTGTGTTAAGGTTTCAGATAACACACGTCAACGGCACAAGACGACTCGCCTCCTCATTCATGGAACGGAAGCACGGCGCTCTCTACGATTCTCTTTATTTGAGTCATAGGAAAGTCGTACTATTAAGAGGGGAACCGTAGTGGAAAAGGTTTGGGTGAAATCTATCTTTGCACGCGCACACTTCACATATTTTCCCTTACCTTCATCTTTGGAGCGGCCCCCGCCACTGTGTTTCTTTCCTCCTTGCAAAATGGTCCCCAGCGGTAGTACCGCTGGCCCTAACGGTAGTACCGCTGGAATGCTAGCGGTAGTACCACTGCAGCCAGCGGTAGTACCGCTGGCTGGCGGTAGTACCGCCCCTGGTCAGCGGTAGTACCGCTCCAGGAGCTTAGTACTTTTGCGAAGACTTTCTCGGCGGTGGTAGTGCTTTTAGACTACCAGGGGCCCAGCGGTAGTACCGCTGGAGTGCCAGCGGTAGTACCGCTAGTCGGCGGTAGTACCGCCCCTGGTCAGCGGTAGTACCGCTGGAGCTCGGGCAGAGAGTGGGAAAACGGTTGGATTTTTTCCCCCACTATATAAAGGGTTCTTCTAGCTGTGGAACCTCATCTCTTACCTCCCAAGCTCCATTGTTGCTCCCTAAGCTCAAAAGTGTCCGATCTCTCTCCCTAACCAATCAAACTTGTTGATTCTTTAGGGATTGGTTGAAAAGGCCTAGATCCACACTTCCACCAAGAGAAAAGTTGATTTCCCCACCAATCCCTTGCGGATCTTGTTACTCTTGGGTGTTTGAGCATCCTAGACGGTTGAGGTCACCTCAAAGTCATATTCCATTGTGGTGAAGCTTCGTGGTCTAGTTGGGAGCCTCCAAGCTTTGTGTGGAGTTTGCCCCAACCTTGTTTGTAAAGGTTCGGTCGCCGCCTTTAAGGGCACCTATAGTGGAATCACGGTACCTTGCATCGTGCGAGGGTGTGAGGAGAATACGGTGGCCTTAGTGGCTTATTGGGGAGCATTGTGCCTCCACACCGCTCCAACGGAGACGTACTTCCTGTCAAAGGGAAGGAACTTCGGTAACACATCCTCGTCTCCATCGGTTCCACTTGTGGTTATCTCTAACCTTTACTTTGTGTATGCTTATGTTGTTGACTATATCTTACTCGTCTTAATAGCTCTCGTTGTTAGCTTCATTAGGGTTCACCTCATTGTCGTAATATTTGTGAACCTATATGTTGTTTACCTTAACTTGCTAAGATTAATTAAAAAGTGGTCGTTGTCTATTCACCCCCCCCTCTAATCAACCATATCGATCCTTTCAATTGGTATCAGAGCCACGTCTCTTTATTAAGGGTTTAACCACCCGAAGAGTATGGAAGGCGAAGAGGGAATTAACCATGGGCAACCCGAGGCCATGGACATGACTTCGGTCACAGGAGACGACTTGAATACGGCTATGGCCGTTCTCAAGACGTCCTTGACGAACGAGGTCAAGACCATGCTTAAAGAGTTAATTGAGGGATTTAAAAGTTCACCCGAACCGGCTATGGTGGTTAAACCCACCGTCACCGATTCGGAGGCCAACTCCCCTAAGGAAGGGGCTAAAGGTATGCGACCTCCCTCATCTCACGAAAAGGATGGGACTGCAACATATGCCTCAGTTCCACCCCCCATGGTCTATGGAGGATCCGTTCCCGCACCACGTCTTAATCCTGTTGGTCCTCCTACTAAGCTTGTGAAAGGTGACTTTGCTAAATGGGTATTTTCTATTAAGTCTCATTCGAATCACAGCTCAACAAACTTGTGGAGAATCATCGAGCAAGGATATTATCCCCATGATACAAGCAACCTCACTCCAAGAGAAGATGCAGACAATCAATACCATCACTCCGCTTTGTTTATCCTCCAGTCTGCAGTGCCACCCGAAGATCTTCCTCACTTGCGTCCCTTCACTTTGCCCAAGGATTGTTGGGAGCATATTATGGTGTTGTACAAGGGAAGCTCAAGCATTCAACGATCCAACTATGAAGTGATACTTGATAAGGCCGATGAGTTTGTGATGAAGGAAGACGAGGACCCTCGTGATCTCTATCGGAGGGTGACTGCTATTGCTGTGGCACTCAAGGATCATGGGAGCAAGGATGTGGATGATACATGGGTCAAGCGCAAGTTCCTTAAAGCCATCATGCCTTTCAACAAAGCCATGTCATCTGCCATTCGTCAGCGGCCAGACTTCCACTCCTTGTCTTCCAGTGAGGTGTTGGATGAATTCATTGCAATGTCAATCATGAACGAAACAGCCGACAACGCACTTGCTCGTGTTCGATCAAAGACAACTTCACCCAACCTTGCGTTGAAAGCAAAAGCAATGCTTGAAGAAGAAGAAGATGAGGAAGAGGAGGGCTGCCCTGAAGAAACAAAGTATGCCTATCATGAGCATATGGCTCTTGCATCAAGGCAATTCTGGGGCAACAAGAAGAACTCAAGACCCTCCTTTACCAAGAACAACTCGAGTGGATTCAAACCCAAATAACGAGTAAGGACATGTTATAACTGTGGTAACGTGAGTCACTTCGTGGCCGAATGTCCCTATGAGAAAAGGGAAGACAATGGAGGCAAGCTCATTCGCAAAGACAAAACCAAATCATTTCCAATCAAGAACAACTTTGTGAAGAAACCTCACCCAAAAGGGATGGTGGCCCTTAAAGAGTACCCTTCCGATGATGATGATGATGATACAGTGCCAACGGCAACTGTTGCTATTGCCACTACACCTCCCCAGAAGGTGTCTCTCTTCAACGCCCCCAACGAGAACCACATCACCAAGTGCCTCATGGCAAAAGGTATCAATCAGGTAACTCCCATCATTAAGACCAACATTACTTCCGCCCCTTCATTGTTAAATTGTGTTGAAGATAGTGATGTTGGGGAACTTAATGAGCATGATCTTGACAAGTTTCTGTGCACTATTAAGGGAGAACCCAAGAAGCACTTTGTTGCTCTCTTGGAACAACTGGGTGAGGCCACTGACCTCATTGAGTCTCATGAGGAGACCATCTCCGAGCTTCAGGGACACAGTCGTGACTATGCCGATGAAATTGCCGAATTATCTAATGCTCTAGAAAAGGAGCGCACTCTTCGTTTGGCTCTTGAGGAGGTCATATAATGATGACTGCGCTAAAATGCAAAAGAAACTAGATCATGATGTTGTTCTTACTCGTATGCTTAAGTCTGAAAAGTATGCTCTTGAGATTGGCCATGACAGACTCAAAGAGGAGTTTGACACACTTGACAAGGCCCACAAGGTCTTGAAAGGTGCTCATTTCTCTCTAAAAGAGTCTCATGATCAACTCCAAGCAAAGCTTACCAAAGAGATCTCTACTTACCCTCCCTTTGTGTTTATTGATAATGCTTGTGCAACTAACCCCTATTGTCAGCATGTACATCTTGTGGAGGAAAATGCCAAGTTATAGGAGAAACTTGAGAAGGGTCTTGTGGCATGCATACAAGGTGAGAAAAGTCTAAACGACCTCTTGAGCACTAAAAAGGGTGTTGTAGGAAAGGAGGGACTTGGACTTACCTCCAAGTCAAAAGGTAAAAGGAGGAACAGGAACAAACGATCTCCCACCCTCATGGACATCTTTGTCAAAGAGGGTGAGGGGACTCAGAATGCGAACAGGAACAAGGTGGACTATGGAAACCTCAAGAAGGGCAAAACCATTCCTACTAACACAGCCGGCAAACTCAATTCTTCTTATGTCTTATGTTGTGCTAGTGATGGGCATGTTTATGCCAGATTTGTTGGTTCCTACGATGAGGATATTGAATGGGCTATCTGGGTTCCTAAGACCCTTGTCGTGGGTATGAGCCTGACAGTAGATGTGTAGGGTACGAAAAGGATGGGCAGAGCCTTAGCTACGGCGAGGTTGTATGAGTTCAGGCCCCTCTGCGGTGGAGGTAATATCCCTACGTCTCAGTGCTCAGGGAGCTTGTTGTCGAGTGGGAATATGAAATACAATGAGTTGCTAACCCCTCTACCAGCGAGGGAGGGTGGCTTATATAGAGTGCGTTGCCCTCCACAACGGTTCCGGTACAGGGGTGGAGTAGTGACGATTGAATGCGTACGTTACAGGTAACGTACGTCCTAAATGCACCTGGAAACGTACGACCGTTTCCCTTACGATATACCGAGTGGTATCCAGTCGGTTAGCTTGATATCCTCCGAATGCTAGTCTTCGACTGGATGATCGAGGACCTGTTACCGACTGGATGATGGGGACTCCTTAATTCAGTCGGAGCTGACTAAGGGCCTTGTCCTTTGTGAGGGGTAGTCCTTGGGTAGGACCTACAAGGCAGGCCTATGACCCTACCCTAGGACTATAACCCCATCATTAGTCCCCGAATGGATTGGGGTTGGAACGACGAATCGATGCTTGAAGTTTGGATCCGACTGGAACGGACTTGGCTTGGGCGTTGCTTGCCTCGATCCATTTTATCTTTTCTGACCAACGATCCGAGTGGAAATCTCCGTGCAACAAACTGTCAGAAACCGAGTGCTCCCAGGGTATCTCTTGACGCGACCAGTCAACTGACAGCAGCGGATTTTCCGGGATCCTCAAATTTCGGTTTTCGCGCGCTCGGCGGGGATGACGCCAGCGCGCTCGAGTAGCGCCTGACGCCTCGATCCTCGCGCCTTCAACTCCTCCACTGATCTCGCTGCGGTCGGTCGGGGATAAGGTTTCGGGGGCACCTGCCAGCGACCCAGTCGGAACCTTACTTAAATCCCGGCGGCAAGGGTTTTTCGTTACGCCCGCCGGATCTTTTGCCATTGCTTCGTCCTCCTCGCCTCCTCCAGCGCACCTAACCTCCCCACTCCTCCTCTCTCTCCGCGAACTCGCAACTTCCACCATGACCAAGGGTCAAACCAGCAAGATGGAGGCGAGGAAGAAGAAGGGGAAGGCGGCGGCTCCTGCTCAGCGGCGGCAGCGGCCGTTGCCGGCGGGGTGGATTCAAGGCGACTTCCTCCCCTCCACGGTGACGGAGGGGGGATCTGCTGCAGCTGGTGGAGGACGGGATGATCGTCCACAAGTCTTGGAGGCTGCCGGCTGAGAATGAGGTCGAGCCGGCACCCCGGGAGGGGGAGCGCGTCTTGCTGCTCAGCCATGTCTACCGAGGTTTCTCCCTGCCCCCGCATCTTTTCTTTAAGGGCATCATGAACCACTTCGGGGCACAGCTTCACCACTTTCCTCCGAATGCTATTGCCCATCTCTCTGCTTTCATCGTTATGTGCGAGTGTTTCCTCGGCTGCCCCCCCATTAGGGGTTGTTCAAACATATATTCTCTGCTAGATCTCAGACTATCAAACGACTCAGCCAGTCGGATGATAAAACGCATCTTCTCCAACTCTGCGGAGGCTTAGGTTTCCAGAAAAAGAGTCGGAATAGTTATCCTGCTCTTCAGCTGAGCGAGTCGGTCAGGAACTGGCAGTCGACGTGGTTCTACTGCCAAGATGTTGCCTGTCCGAACGCCTCTTCAGGGTTGCCCCCTTTCAGCCTTGATCGTCCCGCTCCACCTAAGCAGCTCGCGCTCACGAAGGCGGAGAAGCTCGACATCCAGCCCTTGGTCGACGCACTCGTAGACGTCGTCAGGAGGGGAGTCACCGGCATGGATTTGCTGGAGACTTTCCTTGGTCGGCGCATACAACCACTGCAGGCTCGCGACCACGCCATGTGGCACTACTCGGGGACCGAGGATTCCGACGACCAACGTCCTGAGCGTGACCGAGGAGAAGGTGGCGTCGTGGGTGCTCCAGATCACTGGCGCCTGCGAGTACCCCAGGGGGTCTCGGCGAGTGAGGGCTTTCAGCGCGGACAATCCTCCTCCGAATCAGGTGAGTACCATGTGCCGAGTGCACGTATCTGTTTTAGTTATATCGCTTTCTTGAATCTCTGCTCGTCGCTTGATGTCGCCGACTGTATTTCACGCAGAAGTGGACCAACTGGTTTTCTCCTGTCTCGAACGGGAACCCGGACGAGGAGGAGGACGAAGGCAGCCAAGAGGGCAGCGTGGAGAGCGCTGAGTATGTCTCCGACAGCGGGGAGTCGGAGGAAGAGACTAGCAAGGAAGAGGAGGAAGACGAAGAGCAGGACTCGCCGCCTCCGCAATTAGAGCATCGGACCAAGCGCCGACACGAGCCTGCCGTTCCCTCGGTCCCTCCGACATCTTCGAGTGCTCCGCCCACTACCCAAGTGGTCCCAAGTGCTCGGAGCACCAAGAGGGCCAGGGATGCTGCCGCTGAGCCTGCGGGTCAGTCTTCCAAGGCGGCCAAACCAAGTGGGCCCAAACCTCGGAAGGCTCTGCCGCGGATAAGGGTTGTTGTCCCCGTCACCTCCACGTAAGTGTATTGATCTTCTAATTTCTTCTGATATCCGAGTGAACTCTTGTTTATTGGTCGAATGGATTTCACTCGACAGAGTCGCTACTTCTGCCACCTCTCCGGCCACCTCTCCAGCGTGCCAGGAGGATGACCCCATGGACACGGACAACGTCGTCTCGTCCCAGCCAGGTGCGTTGTAGTGACTCCGAGTGTTTTATACTATCGCGTCTCGAATTCTGTCTTCGGTCTCGTCCTTCTCTTTTTCTGAGATCTCGCGCCATTCGGTCTGGCAGGGGCGATTTATGCGGATGAGGGTGACCAGGAGGGGCCTGAGGCAGCCGCAGAGCTTGTCCTTGAGGCCGTCCCGCCAGTTGCTGCTCCCGCCGCGGACGTGCCGCCGACTGAGGAGGCGCTAGTGGCGGCTGAACCGACTGGAGCGGGCCTCGGGATGCCCAGGGAGCTTCCAACGATGCCAGGCCCGTCCAATGTCGAGTTCAACATCCAGCACCTCTCGGAGGATCAGGTGGGAGCGGCCAAGGGGGCCATGGCGCAGGCCGAGCTGATGGCGGGAGAAGTCAAAAAGGCGTACGACTCCATCGCCTTCTTGTACCAGCGGAGCTTGGAGTTACGGGACGATATCCGAGTAAGGGCCTAGTAAGTAATTACTTTTCTCTTGTAACCCACTGGGTGTTTTTTGGATAGCATCTGTTGTTTGCAATGGGTTCACTCTGAGTGAACCCAGTGGGTGTAGTCCCCGAGACTTCTGTCGAGTGCTTGCACCGGCAGTTGTCTTTATACATATTGTCTTTGCTTTGGTCAGGTCTGTAAATAATATGACCGACTGCGAGCAGTTGTGGCACTCGGAGTGCACTTACTGTAAGAGTCCCCGAGAGTAATTTGTACCCAGGTCGGGTAGTATTGGCCACGTAGGCGTAGGTGGTAACATGCATCTCAATAGGGCGGGCCTGCTTGAGTTGCATGTCAGTGGGGTCACTCTTAGTGAACCCACTGGGTGTAGTCCCCGAGACAGCTGTCGACTGCTTGCGTCGACAGTGGTCTGAAGAACTTAGACTTTTATTGTTGAATTTTCTAATTGTCCCTTGGTGTTTGCTGGCAGAAAACTTGTGAAATGGGAACAGCATATGAGACTCTCAGGGCAGAAAAGGTGCAATTTGCTGGTGAGCTCGATGCGGCCCTGCTTGCAATGGCTGGTATGAAGGAGGTTCTGGCGGAGCGAGAGAAGTCGTTGGAGGAGGCTCGTGAAGCGAACAAAGTGCTGACTGAGGAAGTTAAGAAGATGGGGAAACAAAGGACTGCTCTGATGGGACAAATGAACGTGCTGAACAAACGGTGCAAAGCGCAGGAGAAATATGTCAGCGACTGGGCTCGGCAGATGATGACGCGTTTGGCTGGTAAGTCCTGCTTTTTCCGAGTGCTTGTGTTATGCGCGTCACACTCGGCGCTTATTGTTTGCTTGTCCTGTTGTCGCAGATTTTTGCTTTGACGCTGAAGCTGAAGCAGCTGATGTGGAGCGGTCGATTGTCGAGAACGTTCCACTCGACGAGGACGCCAATCGGGATCTGCTCCGGGCGCACATCCGCGTGGGCAAAGTTGGCCCTTTCATGAATCGACTGAGAGAAGTCGTCGGCCGAATCGACAAGGAGCTTTGGCCAAAAGATGAGTCGCGGCAGGATATGGAGAACCTGATGGCTCGACTGGAGGAGATTCCGAACCGAGTGCAGTCGTGGAAGAAATCTGCAGCTCGTTGTGGTGCAGATGTTGCTCTGTCCCTGGTCCGAGTCCATTACAAGGAGGTGCGCGAGGAGAAGCTGAAGACATTGAAGGTGGCCAACACGAAGAAACTTCGATTTGAAGACTTCATGGAAACCTTCCTTGAAAGGGCCACCCGCATCGCCGACGGAATCGACCTGGACACCTTCGTGGAGCCCTCCAGTCCTGGCGCTACTCCAGACGACGCGTAAGAAAACTTGATCCTTGGTATGCGAGTGTTGATTTGTAAGAAACTTTGGCCACTGCTGTTGGCCGTCACATTCTTGTTTCGCTGTGGGTAAGCTTGATCCACACCGAGGCACTATTTTTGGTTGAACTTTGAATCGAATCTTTTGCTCTTCTGTTGCAATTTTGACTCGAGTTTTTGTTTGGCGTTTCTTGGTGAAGCCAAAGGCAAACATTCGGAACATGTCAGTTGTCTTGACGTCTGCATGAGCCTCATTGAGGGTCCGTAGAATTGCCGATTGGATCTGTATGATCACCGAGTGGATCGATAGGATCGTCGAAGGCATGTGGGTGCTTACGCGATTTTGCATCGCATCTAAGTCCCCGAGTGTGGCGTTAAGTGCACACTCGAAGAAAGTTAATACTTAGGCAATTCGTGATCGCAGCTAAGTCCCCGAGTGTGACGTTAAGTGCACACTCGGAGAAAGTTAATACTTAGGCGATTCGGGATCGCATCTAAGTCCCCGAGTGTGACGTTAAGTGCACACTCGGAGAAAGTTCATACTTAGGCGATTCTGGATCGCAGCTAAGTCCCCGAGTGTGACGTTAAGTGCACACTCGGAGAAAGTTCATACTTAGGCGATTCTGGATCGTAGCTAAGTCCCCGAGTGTGACGTTAAGTGCACACTCGGAGAAAGTTCATACTTAGGCGATTCTGGATCGCAGCTAAGTCCCCGAGTGTGACGTGGAGTGCACGCTCGGAGAAAGTTCATACTTAGGCGATTCTGGATCGCAGCTAAGTCCCCGAGTGTGACATTAAGTGCACACTGTGACGTTGAGTGCACACTCGGAGAAAGTTCATACTTAGGCGATTCTGGATCGCGGCTAAGTCCCCGAGTGTGACGTTAAGTGCACACTCGGAGAAAGTTCATACTTAGGCGATTCTGGATCGCGGCTAAGTCCCCGAGTGTGACGTTAAGTGCACACTCGGAGAAAGTTCATACTTAGGCGATTCTGGATCGCAGCTAAGTCCCCGAGTGTGACGTTAAGTGCACACTCGGAGAAAGTTCATACTTAGGCGATTCTGGATCGCAGCTAAGTCCCCGAGTGTGACGTTAAGTGCACGCTCGGAGAAAGTTCATACTTAGGCGATTCTGGATCGCGGCTAAGTCCCCGAGTCTGACGTTAAGTGCATATTCGGAGAAAGTTCATACTTAGGCGATTCTGGATCGCAGCTAAGTCCCCGAGTGTGACGTTAAGTGCACATTCGGAGAAAGTTCATACTTAGGCGATTCTGTATCGCAGCTAAGTCCCCGAATGTGACGTTAAGTGCACACTCGGAGAAAGTTCATACTTAGGCGATTCTGGATCGCAGCTAAGTCCCCGAGTGTGACGTTGAGTGTACACTCGAAGAAAGTTCATACTTAGGCGATTCTGGATCGCAGCTAAGTTTTTTTTTTGAGGCCGGAGTCTGCGACCGCGGAAGAACTTTGAACCTGCAAAAAACTCAATCTGCTTTATATTGTTTCACCAATACTTGTTCTTTACATTGCTTCAGTCGACGGTCACGTGTAGAAGCGCTTCAGGAGATCTCCGTTCCATGCTCGCGGCTCGTCTATCTCCCTGTCGACGTTGTAGAGTCTGTATGCTACATTGTTCAGCACCTTTGAGATGATGAAGGGTCCTTCCCAGGCAGGAGCCAACTTGTAAGGTCTTTGCTGATCCAGTCGGAGCACCAGGTCGCCTGCTTGGAACGTACGACTCCTGACGTGTCGCGCGTGAAAACGCCGCAGGTCTTGTTGATAAATGGTTGAGCGAGTCAGTGCCATCTCGCGCTCCTCCTCTAGAAGGTCCACTCCGTCTTGCCTTGCTTTTTCTGCTTCAGCTTCGGAGAAGAGTTCGACTCGTGGAGCATTGTGAAGTAAGTCACTCGGAAGGACTGCTTCTGCTCCGTAGACGAGGAAGAACGGTGATCGTCCTGTAGATCTGTTCGGGGTTGTGCGAAGACCCCAAAGCACTGAAGGTAGCTCGGTGCCCCAAGCGCCAGCGGCATGTCCTATCTCTCGCAGGAGTCGTGGCTTCAAACCTTGCAAAATAAGTCCGTTCGCCCGCTCTGCTTGTCCATTGGACTACGGGTGCGCCACGGAAGCAAAGTCTACTCGGATACCCTGGCTTGCACAGAAACCATTGAATCTGTCCGAATCAAAGTTTGTCCCGTTGTCCGTGATTATGCTGTGAGGTACACCGAATCTGAAGATGATGTCCCTGACAAACTTGACGGCTGTTGAGGCGTCGAGCTTCTTGATGAGCTTGGCTTCGATCCATTTCGTGAACTTATCGACTGCCACCAACAGATGTGTGTATCCACCTTGGCATGTCTTGAATGGACCGACTGTATCTAATCCCCACACTGCAAACGGCCACACAAGAGGGATTGTCTTCAACGCAGATGTCGGCTTGTGGGACTTGTTGGAGTAGAACTGACAGCCCTCACACCGGTCGACCATATCTTTAGCCATCTCGTTTGCCTGCAGCCAGAAAAAACCAGCCCTGAATGCCTTGACGACGATTGCTCTCGAAGAGGCGTGATGACCGCAGGTTCCTGAGTGAATATCTTCCAGGATCAGCTGCCCCTCTTCTGGGGGGATGCATCGTTGAAAAACGCCTGAAACGCTTTCCTTGTACAATTGGTCATCAATGACAATGAATGACTTCGACCTGCAGACTATCTGCCTGGCCTGGACTTCGTCTTCTGGTAGTTCCTGCCTCAGGATATATGCAATGATCGGCACAGTCCAATCGGGGATGACAGCAAGAATCTCCATGACCAGATCAACCACAGCAGGTACATCGACTTCAGTCGGATCTGTTGAACTCTTTAGTTGTACTGGTTCCTCTGTAAAAGGATCTTCTTTGACTGAAGGGAGGTGAAGGTGCTCGAGGCAGACGTCACTCGGGACTGGTCTCCGAGTGGATCCGAGTTTCGCCAACTCATCCGCTGCTTGGTTCTTCAGTCTAGGAACATGGTGAAGTTCTAGACCTTCAAACTTCTTCTGAAGCTTCCTCACTGCATTGCAGTATGTGGTCATGGTGGGGTTCCTGACGTCCCACTCTTTCATCACTTGATTGACCACCAAATCCGAATCGTCATAGACCATCAGGCGACGAACGCCGAGTGAGATGGCCATACGCAACCCATAGAGGAGAGCTTCATACTCTGCCTCGTTGTTGGAGGAATCGAAGTGTATCTGCAGCACGTACTTGAGCTTGTCGCCTTTGGTGATATGATCACGACGCCAGCGCCGGAGCCATTCAACATCTTGGACCCATCGAAGAACATTGTCCAATGGGCCGAGTAGATGTGGGTCGGTTGCTGTTGTTCTACCCATTCTGCTATGAAGTCAGCCAGAGCTTGAGACTTAATAGCTTTCTTGGCCTCGAACTTGATATCGCAGTACAGCATCTCCATTGCCCACTTCGCCACTCGGCCTGACGCGTCCCGATTGTGGAGGATTTCCGACAACGGAGCATCAGAAACGACAGACACCGAGTGGCCTTGGAAATAATGGGCCACCTTCTTCGCAGTCATGTAGATCCCGTAGATAAGCTTTTGATAGTGGGGATACCTCTGCTTGGAAGGAGTCAGGACTTCGGAGACGTAGTACACTGGCCGCTGAACTTTGTATGCTTTGCCTTCTTCTTCTCGTTCGACTGTAAGAACAGTACTGACGACTTGATTTGTAGCCGCGATATACAGGAGAAGGGGCTCTTTACTGAGCGGAGCAGTAAGAACCGGCTGGGTGGAAAGTAGGACTTTGAGGTCGTCGAATGCGACTTGGGCTTCGTCTGTCCACTCGAAATTATCTGATTTCTTCATGAGTCGGTACAGAGGAAGTGCTTTCTCGCCGAGTCGACTGATGAACCTGCTCAAAGCCGCTAGGCAACCTGTGAGCCGTTGAACATCGTGTATTCTGACCGGCCTCTCCATTCGGACGATGGTCCCGATCTTTTCGGGGTACATCGATCACTCGTTCGGAAACGAAGAAACCGAGTAACTTTCCGCTGAGAACGCCGAATAAATATTTAGCGGGGTTGAGCTTGATATCGTACCTACGAAGGTTGGCGAATGTTTCTGCCAAGTCAGTCAGCAGGTCGGAACCTTTGCGTGACTTGACTACGATATCATCCATATATGCCTCCACATTCCGACCGATCTGGTCGAGAAGGCATTTTTGGATCATGCGCATAAAGGTAGCTCCTGCATTCTTCAAACCGAATGGCATAGTGATGTAGCAGAAGCACCCGAATGGGGTGATGAAGGCTGTTTTTAACTCATCGGGACCATACAAACGGATCTGATGATAGCCCGAATATGCATCCAGAAATGACAAACGCTCGCAGCCCGCAGTCGAATTGACAATTTGATCTATGCGGGGGAGCGGAAAATGGTCCTTCGGGCAGACCTTATTGAGATGCTTGAAGTTGATGCACATTCGGAGCGACTTGTCCTTCTTGGGCACCATGACAACATTGGGAGCCACTCGGAGTGGTGAACCTCGCGAATAAAGTTGGCTGCCAGCAGCTTGGCCACTTCTTCCTCGATTGCCTTCCTCTTGTGCGCGGCGGACCGGCACAGGCGCTCTCAGACGGGCCGAGCGGTGGAATCCACGTGCAGTCGGTGCTCAGCTAACTCCCTGGGTACACCTCACATGTCAGAGGGTTTCCATGCGAAGATGTCCCAGTTCTCACGGAGGAATTTGGTGAGCTCGGCTTCCTATTTAGGATCGAGGGTGGTGGAGATGTTCGGCGGGGCAGCAGTGTCGTCCGTTGGGTGAATGCTGACCTTCTTTATCTCTCCCGCCGACTGGAATGCGGATTTAGAAGCTGGCTTCTTTGAGCGCATCAGGTCGGCGGGGTCGACTGTTTTCTTGTACTCGTCGAGCTCGAGGACGGCCATCTGCTGGTCGGCGATTCTTGATCCCTGCTGCAGGCACACTTCGGCTCGCTGTCGATTACCCGTGATGGTGATCACACCCTTCGGGCCTGGCATCTTCAACTTCAGGTATACGTAACATGGACGGGCCATGAAACGCGCCTACGCTGGGCGACCCAGAATTGCGTGATAAGTGCTCTGGAAGTCGACCACTTCGAACGTCAGCTTTTCCTTGCGGAAGTTCTTGTCGGAGCCGAAAACGACGTCCAACGCGATCTGGCCGAGTGACTTGGCCTTCCGTCCAGGGACGACTCCATGGAACTGCATGCTGCTCTCGCTGAGTTTGGACATCGGAATGCCCATCCCCTTAAGAGTGTCGGCGTACATGATGTTCAAGCCGCTGCCGCCGTCCATGAGGACTTTGCGCAGTCGGACTCCTTCTACCACCGGGTCGACGACCTCAAAGTGCTTGTCTTCCTGGGGTGGGTACATGTGCTGGATGATCCGACTGGTCAAAGGTGATCGCAGTCTGAGACCATTTGAGGACCTTGGGGCTGGCAGGGGTGGCCATGTTCACCTCCCTGTTCACCAACTTCAGTCGACTCTTGCTCTCAACGTCAGCAAAAATCATGAGAGTTGCATGGACTTGGGGGAACGGATCCTCCTTGTCCTCCTCATCCTGTTCGTTGTCCTTTTCACTCGGTTGCCCTTCGCCGAACCCTCTGGATCAGGAGGAGACACTGTCGAGTGGTATGCTTTGCATATATGGGGTTGCCCTCTTCATCCATCTTCGTATGAACCGGACATGGATGGTCCAGGATGGGGTTATTGAACTGCTTCTTCTTGGGGGTGAACTGAGCCTTCCCTTTGCCCTTGAACTTGGCATTGGTTACGGCTGCAGCTTCTGCTTGCGGAGCAGTCGGAGCTTTCTGCTTCTGCTTTCGAGTGTTGCCACCATCTCCATCAGCGACTGTTTTGTGCTTGCCGCTTTGGATGCGGTCTTCTTCTTCGCCATTAGCATAGCGCGTCGCTATTTCCATCATCTTGCTCATGGAGATGTCGCCTGTTCAGCCGAACTTTAGGTACAGATCCCTGTACCGCACGCCTGCCTTGAAGGCGCAGACTGCTTAATGCTCGGTGACGTTCTCCACCGTGTGGTAGAGAGTCGTCCAACGCTGGATGAGATCGCGCAGGGGCTCATTCTGCTTCTGGACACAGTGCTGGAGCTCCACGAGGCCAGAAGGGCGTTTGCACGTCCCCTCGAAGGTCTTGATGAACACTCGGGCAAGATCTGCCCAACTGTAGATGTTTGAGGGGGTCAACTAATCCAGCCACGCTCGCGCCGAGCCGTCGAGCATCAGAGGGAGGTGCTTCATGGCGACATGGTCGTCCCCTCCTCCGATCTGGACCGTCACTCGGTAGTCATCTAGCCATGTTTCCGGCTTGGACTCTCCTGTAAACTTGCTGATTCCCGTCGCCAATCGGAAGTTGGGCGGGATGTCAGCCGAACGGATGGCTCGACTAAAACACTCGGGACCAGACACGATGGTCCTGCTTCCACTTGGACGGTCCATATCGTGACCATCGCGGTGGGCTCGGCCCCTGTCGACCCTTCGCTGGGCGATACGCCCTCTTGCGTCAGGCCTTGGGTCGTAAGTGTCACCGACTGAACGCCGATCATCATGATGTCGGGGCCCGTAGGGCCCACCCCGCGGAGGGGTGCGTGAACGGCGGCGATATTCGTGATTTATGGAACGGCTGCCTCCTCTGTGCCGCTGATGGAAACCAGGGCTGTGAACCGACCGATGCGTATTCGCATGAACGGAACTATTATGGATCCTGTTATGCGACTGGGAGACTGCCGATTTCTGCTGCTGCGCCGTGTGCAACAGGGCTTGGATCTGCTCGATTCCCCTACCAGCCTCTGAATCAGTCGGCTGGAGGGAATCGGCTATCTTGGCAGCTGCAGCCAAGTTGAGGAGGGGTGTGCGGAACAACTCCACATTGCTCCTCCGAGTGTGTCGACTGGCAGAACGGCGAGGCGGACGACGCGCGCCGGACGTTTCGCCGATCTCGTGCTCGTTCCGGCCAGCTTGACAGGGATCTTCATGGGAGTTGGCCATGTGTATTCTGATGTAGGCCCGCGACCCGCATACTCGGAAGGAAACTCAGTCGGAACCGAGTCTGAGTGCAGGGACCGCGGGGCAACCACAACGGACTCTAGAACCGCCACTTGTGAAGACGCGTTCTGACGCGACTGGGCGTGTTGCACCCAACGCTGGAGCCGCGGACGGCGAGACCGCTTGCTGCGGCGCGCGACGGCGGTGCAGGTCGACACCAGAGCCGACTGTTGGAGAAGAAGAATGCCGCGGGCGCCGGCACGGAAGTGCGTAGCCCCACGACGTGGAAGCGCCTCGACGTTGAGAGGAGCATCCCGAAGCCACGCCGAATCGTCGATGATGAAGGAGAGAGCGCCGAAAAAGATCTGGTGACCCATGCTCGAACCTCCATCGGACGACATGACGAAAGGAAGTAGTCGCAAACTCGCCGGAAGTCGCTTAGACGCCTGTCCCACGGTGGGCGCCAACTGTCGTAGGTATAAGCCTGACAGTAGATGTGTAGGGTACGAAAAGGATGGGCAGAGCCTTAGCTACGGCGAGGTTGTATGAGTTCAGGCCCCTCTGCGGTGGAGGTAATATCCCTACGTCTCAGTGCTCGGGGAGCTTATTGTCGAGTGGGAATATGGAATACAATGAGTTGCTAACCCCTCTAACAGCGAGGGAGGGTGGCTTATATAGAGTACGCTGCCCTCCACAACGGTTCCGGTACAGGGGTGGAGTAGTGGCGATTGAATGCGTAAAATGCACCTGGAAACGTACGACCATTTCCCTCCAGGGGGGTTACGATGTACCGAGTGGTATCCAGTCGGTTAGCTTGATATTCTCCGAATGCTAGTCTCCGACTGGATGATCGAGGACCTGTTACCGACTGGATGATGGAGACTCCTTAATTCAGTCGGAGCTGACTAAGGGCCTTGTCCTTTGTGAGGGGTAGTCCTTGGGTAGGACCTACAGGTCAGGCCTATGACCCTACCCCAGGACTATAACCCCATCAACCCTTGTCTCTAACATGAAAGGACCCATTAAAAAATGGGTACCTAAAACCAAGTCTTGATCTATTGCAGGAGTTTGCTTCCGGTGGGATGTCATGGTTGCTCGATAGTGGAGTAACAAATCATATGACCGGAAGCAAGGACTTAGTGGTGGATGTGCATCCTTCTCCATCTATGCCCACCCATGTCCAATTCGCCGATGCATCCTCTTCAAAGGTATTTGGATTTGGTAAGGTGGTCGTCTCTCAAGATTTATCTATTGAGAAGGTCATGCTTGTTGAGTCACCTGCCTACAATTTACTTTCGGTTCGTCAACTCGCAATTATGGGTTTTTCCACTTTCTTTAATCTTGATACTGTGGTCCTCCTGAGGAGCAAGACTCTTAAAGTAGCCTATATTGGATATGTCGAAAATGGTCTTTATGTGGTGAACTTCTCAAAGCGACCCACTAAGACTGCGACATGTTTAATGGCTAAAGTTGATGTGAGCTGGCTTTGGCATCGCCGTTTAGCTCATGTCAATATGAGATCTTTGCAAAGCCTTCTGACAGGGGACCATATTCATGGACTAACAAATATGAGTTTTGCTAAAGATCGTGTTTGTAGTGCCTGCATTGAAGGAAAGATTCATGAAACTGCTCATCGTCCAACGACTCTTATCTACACTAAGAGGCCATTGGAACTTCTCCATATGGATCTGTTTGGTCCTCCATCATTTGATAGTCTTGGAGGCAGAAAGTATTGCTTAGTTATTGTTGACGACTACTCAAGATATATCTGGGTATATTTCTTTAAAAAGAAGAGTGAGACTCAACAAACGGTCATCAACTTTGCTAATAAAGCGCAACGTCAACATGAAGCAAAGATCTTGATGATTAGAAGTGACAACGGCACCGAGTTCAAGAACTACACCTTGGATAAGTTTCTAGGTGATGAGGGAATAAAACACCAATACTCTGCACCATATACCCCTCAACGGCGTGGCAGAAAGGAAGAACCGGACCTTGATAGACGCTGCAAGGACAATGATGGCAGAATTCAAATCTCCATATAACTTCTGGGCAGAGGCCATCAACACAGCATGTCATGCATCCAATCGGCTCTATATCCGCAAAGGCTTGAACAAGACTCCGTATGAGATTCTAAATCAACCGAAGAAAGACTCTGACGAAACTGAATTTTATCGACACCTAAAACCCTGACGGGTCTGAACCTGAACCTGAAACTTATTTCAACAGCAGCAGCAACCCTCAGAAACCGCAGCTAGCTGTACCTCCTCTGCTTCCTCCCGCGCAAAAACAGAAGCTTGCACAGTCGGGACTCCTAGCCCCGCCATCACCAGCCACGCAGGTCTCGTGCCGCCTTGCGCGCCTGCACAGCTCCGCCCGCAGCCATCTCTCCTTGCCGGACCGCCAGACTCCGTCGCCTCACCGGCGAGCGAGCACGCCGCCTCCTGGTCTGATACCATGTCAGAGGTGAGGGGATAGCTAACCTGGATGCTGCGCCACCTGTGCCTCACTCTATATCACAACACGAGTGAGCTCAGGGATGGCCTAGATATATATCCTGAGGAGTCACCTGCTAAGTAGGCCACAGGTTGGATGGGCCTCATGGGCCAGACATGTCAAAAGGGGCAACGACCCACATCAACAAACCCAACTTCTCCATGATTGCCTTAAGATATGACCACTCCAAACCCTAAAAAGAAGATATGACCACTCCACCCGATCATAAGCCTTCATCATGTCAAGCTTTAGGGCATATAACCTATATTTATTGGCCTTGTTTCTTTTCATAAAATGCAAGCACTCATAAGCCAAAATAATATTATTTGTGATCAGCCGGCAGTACTTGTTTCAAACGGTTAACAACAACCTTGAAGGCAATCTTATAAAGAACCTTACATAAACTTATGGGGCGAAACTGCAACAAAGTGGAGGGGTTGTCGTAACGCTCTGTTACACCTGGCGGGATTTAGACGGGCTCACAGACCAACACCAGTCTTTTTTACGCACTTTGTCCTCACTCGTGTGCACCCGGGACCAACTTTCCGATCGGTAAACCATCCTAGAATTACTTCAAGCCAAGCATGCTTAACTTTGGAGTTCTTTTCGAATAGACTTCTAGAAAAGAAGGAATTCATTATTGATATGCGTAGTCTATCATTCCTATTAAGTCAAGCTCTAACATACAGCCCCACTCAAAGGTACTGACGTCCTCGTCGGCCCATCAGGAACGTTCCCTCTTGGCACGCATCCAGTCCAACACATGTGCTATGTCGTGTGCCACAACGGGCCACACGCGCTATGCGCCACATGCCCGCGCACCTGACTCATGCATGCCCGTGTAACCGCGAGGGTCGGCTCTGATATCAATTGTAACACCCTGTTACGCCTGACGGGATCTAGACTGGCCCCACATACCAACACTAGTATTTCCTGTACACTCAATCCTCACCCGTGCGCACCCGAGACCAACTTTCCGATCGGTCACCCATCCTAGAATTACTCCAAGCCAAGCACGCTTAACTTTGAAGTTCTCTTCGAATGGGCTTCCGAAAAAGAAGGAATTCCTGGTTGATATCAGTAGTCTATCATTCCTATTAAGTCATGCTCTCACAACTGTATACCTTTGGAATAAGAACCACAATTGTACCATTTATTGTTTTTGGGTTGTTCACCCCCCCCCCAACCACCACCACCACACACGCACACACACAACACGTAGGACAACAGTTGTAACATCTTCACCACAAACATCCCAGTGATGCTGAAAAAATTGCGCCGGAAATCCATCTGGACCCGGAGCTTTCAAGGGACCACTGCCCCATACTCCTATTAGGTCAACCACAATGAGCCTGGGCCACTTGGGCCAACAATACATCGGCCATGGACCCCTCATCCAACATGAACTCTTTCCTAACTAAATAATTATCTCTAATGGGCTAAGGTATGAGATCCACGCCTCTGACATCACAAGTTGTCACGTGCTAGGATTGGGACCAGTTCTAAGACCAATGAACGTGACATGGTTGTGGGTAGAGCTGGTTGGCCAGCCATGGTGCCGAGGATGAGAGGGAGAGAAGGTTGGGGGCAGGGATTAGATCTTTACTAGTTTATTCTCATATGTTTCATAATTCTTATGTAGTACATGGTGTCCCTTTTATAGCGAAGCCTCGACTTGATGCCTAAGAATAATCTTAACTTTCCTAACAAACCATATCTTGATCTTCTAACTGTACCGATCACTTTCCTAACTAAATAATTATCTCCAATGGGCTAAGGTATGAGATCCCCGCCTCTGACAGATTCCAACCTAAGATGTCATGGAAATATTTACCTTTTTCCTAACACTGCAGTATCCGCTGAACTGAAGTGTGGCACCCAGAAATGAATCAATTAGACTCCCAAGCAAACCAGCAGCAGCAGAGATAGGTATTACTAGGAGCTGTTGAAGCGACATATCAAAAGAACAATCAGCTGTCATCAGTCCAACAGCAACAAAAATCAGACCAATGGTTAGACCACCTGCTGTGGCAGCAAGAAGTCCTTGTAAGGTCACTCCACCATTTGTACCTTTCCTGACAGGCTTATACATGATACAAGGAATTATCAGTTCACATATAAAAGCACACAAAAACTATCAACTTTTACAGGAAATATTCAAATGAGACAAAGATGAAACAGGTTAATACGTTGGGATCTGCATGTATGAGATGCAAAAGATGAAAGGTTGAACCGCAATATGAACCTTCTAGATATTCTTGTTTGTATGCGGGGAGGCTATCGTTCTAATGAATACAGCCCATGCGGGCCTATATTCCATCTAAAAGTCGTATTTCATCATGTGGACATACTACTGCACTTGTGGAGCTTCCGCTCTTAAATGTGAGTAAACAACGTCGATTGATTAGGTACAGTACATTGGTATTGTTGTTTGACTCAGCGACACCAAAGGCATGTCATACAGAAAATCTAACGAAGCTGCTGCCTCTAGGTGTAGGCACAATTCTTGCGAATAAACTGCCACCTCCATGCGAAGGGACATTTTTTTGCCCAATGATAACGCAGGCAGTCGGTCAACGCTTCCTAACATCTTCTAGTGATAATGGTCGCGCTTCACCAACAATCTACACTTCATCCGCTACTCTGCTAGTTGGTGAGTTGATTGTACCCGCCTCTTCATAGTGTTCCTGGATTGTATCCGCCTCTTCGTAGTGTTCCTGGGTGTGATCGTGTATGCATAAATCTTTTGTTGCATAGCACGTTTCCCTACACGTCACTACTATATTATCTTTATAGATGATTTCTCTCGACACACTTGGATACATTTCATGTCTTCTCGTGGTGAGGTCTTATCTATATACTCCCTTCGTCCCAAAATAACTGTCTTAAGCTTAATATAATTTTGTATTAGAGCTAGTACAAAGTCAAGACAGTTATTTTGGGACGGAGGGAGTATAAGTGTTTTGCTGTCACGAGTCACACAGTTCTCCACGCCTATTCATGTGTTCCGTAGTTCTCCACGCCTATTCATGTGTTCCGTGCTGACTCTGCTGGAGAGTATATCTCCAAGCTGTTGCTTGAGTCCTTTATCATCAGGGTACTTTTGATCAGTTCTCTTATCCTGGTGCTCATGTCCAGAATGATGTGGCTGAGTGCAAGCATCATCATCGTTCCTTTCGAGCATCTCTTTGATCGTTCTAATCCCTTCGCCACCGCCGCCGCTTCCGCTCCGTGTCGTCCCCGAGACGGTCGGTCTCCATGATCGCAACCGGGGGCCGCGCCACCTGTACCTAGGGTTCGCCCGTCGGTCGTGCTAACCGGCTGCCCTAGAAAGTCTTTTTCCCAATCCTTTTATCCGGGTTTTCTCTCTACCTACGGTCGCTTTGATCAGCATTTTCTTTTTTGTTTTTTATCTAAGATCGGTTTGTATCGCCCGCCGCCGCTATTGACCCCGTGCCTCTACTTTGACATCGGCGCGACCACCTGGCCTCTACTCCGACCCGACAGCCTCGCGCGACGTGGCGGCCCCTCACGACCTGCGCTGGCCGTCGCCGCCCAGCTCCGACTGGGACTTCTCCGTTGCCACCTGCCTCCGCCGCGTCTGTACAACCAGCTGCCTCTCTGGCCCCGTCGTCGACTGCGTCAGGCTTGCTGCCTGCCGTAGGCTGCGCCGCGACGGGCCGGCTGTTGGCCGCGTCAAGCACCGGGCAACGCAGCACCGGTGCCGGTGCTTGTTGCCCTCGTCCGCACATCGTCCCACGCCGACCGTCATCGTCGGCTTCATCTCAGACTATGCTGCCACCCCGCCTCCACCAAGCGACGTCCCCGCCCACGATCCGCCTCATCTACGTCGTGCTAACGATCTGGCCCATCGGTTGCGCACGCCTCCGCAGGTCCCGTGAAGACGATTCCGAGTACAGGGCGCCCCTCCAACAATTGGGAATCGGGCTGCCACTGCGTTGCCCCGCCAGGCCGCAGCGCCACCACCACGTGGTTCTCCCCGCGGCTGCCCCCGACTCGCGCGCCCCCACCGCATCGCCCCATCAGGCCATAGCGCCACGACACGCAGTCCCTGCTGCCGCACAAGGTTGTTCCCGTTCACGTTGGTCCCTCAAGGCCTTCCTACCGTCGCCCCGACCAGCGCGCTGCCGCTTCGTCGCCCCTTCGGGTCGTAGCGCTACAGCGCGCGGTCCCCTTTGTCGTCCCCGAGCGTCGACTTCCCGTGGCATGCGCCTCGCCACCTCCCTCGACGCACGAACGCCGCCGTCCACGCCGGTCTTCGTCACACTGTCAGGTTCTTCCTCGCCTACTTCGAGTATCGCCGCTCGCTCCTAACTAGCCTCTGCCGCCGTCAGGACAGGACCGCCACTCTTCTTCGACGCCACTGTAGCTCGCTCACCCAAGCCACGCCGCCCGTCCACCCCCTTCATCTTCGTCCAGCACTAGCTCATCGCCAGCATCGTCGTCATGTTCCCCGACCACTGCATCTACTCCGACCACCGCAGGCGACATCAGCCCCCTCCGTTTGAACCGCAACCGTCGTCGAGTCCGTCTTTGCTAGCCTCCTCGACATGGCATACAGTTTGTTCAGGTCCCCGTCTACGCATGCTCGGTGTTGTTAACACCGACGCGTGCCTTCGTCCCCGATGTGTTTCCAGGCCTAGCAAGCCTAGAACAGTGCATCGTCAACATTGACTTCGTCCGTCTACGCATGCCCGGTGTTGGCAACATCGATGCGTGCCTTCATCCATGAGGTGTCCCCGGGCTTGGCAAACCCGGCGGGACGCATCGTCAATAACTTCTTCCCGGCGCACCATTACTTCGACACCACTTCGCCCATGACTAACACGGCGCCTCCTTGCGCCCACGACTCCCCAACAACTTTCTCGACACCGGCCACCCCGATTCAACATCGACCACGACGTCCTTCGCATGGCTACCTCAACCACGACTGCACGACCCTTTGCCCTCGGCTACCTCGACATCGACATAAAGGCTATCGCCTTGCTTTAGCAACCTCGTCGGTTTTTCACTCCAGCCACGACTACCGCGATGCATCGACCATTACGAGTGTGGGCGGGATGACCGTCGGCTTACCTTCCGATTCTTCTCCAGTCTCACCGTGTGCGTCGCTACCGTTGTGACTGCGGGGGGATGTTGAGTATCATGATTAGATTGAAAACATAGGATAGACTAGGAAGTATTCTGACTTATCTTATACTCCAAATAGATCATGTAGTCCTATATATATGCAGACCTGGCCAAACGGGCCGGCCCGGCACGGCCCGTGCTAATCGGGCCTGGCACGGCACGGCCCGCCCAGGCACGTTTATTAGTCGGGCCGTGTCGTGTCGACCCGTGGGCTGCGCCTCTAGGCCCAGGCACTGCCCGATTATTAAACGGGCCGGCATGTTGGCCCGATTAGCACGCTGGGCCGCATTTTTTTAGCCTTATGGGTTTATTTTTGGGCCTATTGGGCCATATTTTTGTATATATATATTAAAAAAAATTCTTAAAATATATAAAAAGTAAACGAGCCGTGTCATGCCGGCCCGCGTGCCCAGCCTCCAGACCCAGACACGGCCCGAGGCGTGCTTCGTGCCGGGCCCGAGCACGATTAGCCCGTGCCGGGCCGGGCCCATGTCGTGCCAGACACGCGGGCTGTCGGGTCAGCCCATTTACCCGACCCGTTTGGCCAGAGCTATATATATGCACACGAGGCTCAAGCAACAATCAACTATTCCACCAATCCCTCTATCCCCACCAATCCCTCTATCCCCACCAATCACTCTATCCCTTCTAACATACAGGCTCCACACACACCCATACATGACACAGTTGTTCATGATCAGGCACAAGAGGACACTAGTAGATAAGCTTCTGAACATGGTTGTCGGTCATCATGTTCATCATCAATCGGGTGCGTTCGCGCCTGGCGGGATGGAAGGGCAAGCTTCTGAACATGGCTGGTAGATGGGTGCTTGTACAGGCAGTCCTCACAGCCCTGCCCACTTTTGCCCTGACAATTCTCTAGGTGCCAAAGAATATTCTCAAGGAGGTGGATAAGGCGCGTCGGCAGTTCCTTTGGGCCCAGGACGAGGCTATGACTGGTGCCAAATGCAAAATGACATGGAGCAAAGCGTGCTTACCAATTGCAAGGGAGGGTTAGGGGTCCTGGATCTTCACCGTTTCGGCACTGCCCTTCGACTGCGATGGCTATGGCTAGCCTGGCAAAAACCACGGCGGTCGTGGATGGAGTTTCCAACACCATGTGACCAGAGGGAGCAGGAGTTGTTCGCAAGTGCAACGTGAGTGAAGATCGGCAACAGAAAACTAGCAAGTTTCTAGAAAAGTACGTGGCTCGGAGCAGCACCGATGTGCATTGCCTTCCCAAACCTGTTCAAACACGCTCGAAGAAAAAACAAAATAGTGGAGGCTGCGCTGACAAACGAGCAATGGATTAGGGATCTGCGTCACGGCGGGTATTACACTATCTGATCAAGAGGAAGATATAATCGCTTGGCTGGCTGGAGGAGGACAGTGCTATTCAGCTAGCGCCTCATACGCTCTCCGAACCCAGGATGCCGCATCCCCGGGCATCAAATCGGTCGTCTGGAAGGCCTGGGCCCCGGGCAACGTGAAGATGTTCGCCTGGCTGCTGCACCCAGACAGCCTCTGGTGTAAAGACCGGCTGCGCGGCGAGGGTGGCCAAATGGATACTTCTGCCCCCCCCCCCCCCCCCCCCCCCGTGCATCAAAAGCCTGGAGAGCTCGACGCACCTCATATGGGACTGCCTCTTCTCCACTTCTGTCTACCAGAAGGCGGCCGCCTAGATCGGTTGCGCGGCCATGAAGGAAAAACGGGAGGTCAGCCAAGATTCCCTCAAGCACTGCCAGAAGATGATCGGTCTAACAACGGCTAGATTTAGGAGGGGATTTAAATCAATGTTGATGATGATCGCCTGGGAGATCTGGAAGGAACGAAATGCCTTCGTCTTCAGGGCTAAGTCGCCAAGGATTGAGGACATGATGCGTGCCATCAGCGGCGATCTGGAGCAGTGCAGGCTGGCGGGCGCACATTGTTTAGAGCCCCCTTTTGGGGGAGATGCCGCGAGATAATCACCGAGGCATTTTGAGGGTCTTTCTTCCCTCATCATTTTCCCATTTTCCTCTCTTTTAGCACGCTCTTCGTGCCCATGATCGCTTGATCCCCACTGTTTTCCCGCTTGCTTTCTCCTAAATCAATGAAGCCGGTAACCCCTGATCTTTAAAAAAACTACTGGATAAGTACATGGCGAAGAATTGAGTAAGAGGACCAGGCTCTACAGCTGCCATCGTCGAAGGGCGCAAGCGAACTACTTGTCTGCATAAAGGTGATGTACTTGATCACCCTCGCAAGCCTCAAAGTGTAAGAATTGTTCTTGCTGTAGAGGGGCACTTGAGGTACCATTGCACTGAGCCCATGGAACTAAAGTTAGCAGACGGGGTGTAAAGACTAATCCAGTCCCCAATAGGGGTAGTCAAGAGAATTTGTTACGTATGGAACTAGATCGTGCAGTTGAGAGCTAGATCAGCACTTGTGTGTTCAGAATTGTCTACTATGTTGCAAACCCTTTGTAATTCAATTTCATTCGACTTATTTTGCAGCTGCAGTTTCATTTGACTTATGTGATCTGTTACTGATGTGTTTTCTTTTACTGTGGAGCATTATGCAGTTGATATCCTTGGGAGAGGTACAGGGTAGTAAAAATTAGTAATCTGTGAGATGATAATCTGATGATGAGGCGTGTGCATGAAGCCATGAACTCTGATTGTGTTGGTAACTTCTTTCTGCGGAACACTCAGGGTTGTTTTATTCAGCTGCCAACATATTACAATCGTTTTGGATGAAGAAACTCTGCCTTTTCACTGACGTGAGGCTCAAGTAAATGAGGGAACAACATGTTTTTGATCAAACAGGTGGGCGAATAGACTGAGCTGCATTTAAGTTTGGTTGTTTGCCATGTGTCTTACAGAGTCATGAAAGGTTCAAGCTAGTTTGAGTTTATGAAATTTAAAATGAATGAGCGGGAGAGGTAGGAGCGCCGCTTGGGAGCATTTTCCTCACACACTGAACGTTTGATTCTATATCTGGAGTAGGCTCACGTAGTTACTAATTAGAACTCAATCTACATTCACACATTGCACATAGTTTGTACTAGAAGAGTTGGGCGTGCTTTGCTGCGTCGTTGGTGTTGTTGGGTTTCTTCAAAAAATACTCACTCTATTCCAAAACAAAAGGTGTATTACTTTTTAGAAAAGTCAAACCTTTTAAGTTTGATCTAATTTGTAGAGAAATATATCGAAATTCATAATATCAAATCGGATCCATCATGAAAAGAATTTACATACTTCTTTGTTCAATATTGTTGATGTCGATATTTTTTGCTCTGAACTTGGTCAAAATTAAAGAAATTTGACTTTCCAAAAAACTAATGCCCTTTATATTTTGGAACTGATGGAATATTTAGTTTGGCGGCTGGGGG
This sequence comes from Hordeum vulgare subsp. vulgare, assembly GCF_904849725.1. Taxonomy (NCBI): domain Eukaryota; kingdom Viridiplantae; phylum Streptophyta; class Magnoliopsida; order Poales; family Poaceae; genus Hordeum; species Hordeum vulgare. The sequence continues at coordinate 159,199,946 of NC_058522.1, forward strand.
AGATGGAGTGTGTTCTATTTTTATTTATAAAATGCGGTTATTTGATGGGTCTTTTGTGGTGTGGTTCTGTGTTATCCGCTAACCAATAGTATATTTAACATCGTATTGGTATGTTTTTATAGGCCGGTTGATGTTGATTGATTTGAAAATTCATTGGCCCCATCAAAACTGTAATCCAAATTCAAAATTGAATGCCTCAATTGAATGAAAAAGCTTCAAAATGGGAACACAGGGGATTTAAAAAATTTGAATGGGAGAGCCCTTGAGAAATTGTTGATCCGGTCAAAATCAGGTTGACCGGATTCTAAATGGAAGGCCTCATAATTGAGGCCTTAAAAATTAGGAAGCATATTGTATAGTATAAAGAATTGGATGAAATAGCTTTGGGCAATTGTTGACCCAGTCAAAATCAGGTGACCCAATCCCAATTGGAGACCTCAATTGAATGTGGACTCTTTAAAACTAGGAAGCTTAGTGTTACAGAGCATATCAGTCTACGATCATCTCTATGGTCATTCACAATGTTAAGCCCTTAAGCATATTTCAAGCTTGCTCAAAAAGAATTCATCGTGGGATCCAATAGTTGCATGAATAACTCAAAAACATCACTAGACCACGTGTAGTTTGGTTAAATCATTTTTTCCCTCGTTCTTGGCTTGATGCCCAAAACAATTTGCTCATAAACAGGTGATTGTTTTAAGATGGAAGAATCTATAATGATACCTCAACCATGAAAGGGGCATACCTTCAGGGTAGTGACAAGCCGTGGTTGTTCATCACTAAGCACACCGATTTCAGATGACCAAGTGTCTCCATTGCAGCAGCAATAATGGCCAATAATAGCACCTATTATACCAGTTATAACCTTTGAACCATTTGAGTCCAAGCATTGATCTTGACCCCCAGTCATTATCGCCAATACAATAACCAATACAGTTGCTATTGCACTATTTGCCAGAACTTGGATCCTTCAAGAATTAAGACATAAACGAATAATAAGATGTGGGAAAATATAAAGTATTGGATGCTGTCGGCAAAGCAATGTCACCTATTTACAAAAGAGAAAAGCTGATTGCCAAAGAGAAATTCCACAAAATTCATTAACTTCTACCAAATATAATATGAAAAACTGATACGTATGATAAGTTAAGGTTTTTCATCAAGCACATCTAACTCTCACAAAGAACATCGCCAAAACAAATTAACTACTCATAATGTATTTGTCCGAAAAAAGGATTTCGCCCCGCTCTATATATAAAGCACCGACCAACAAGCACAACGATACAAACTCACGCCACCACCGCACACAACACACACACACACACCCGAGGCAAGATACAAAGGTGCCGAGCACCGCCACACCACCCCCAACGACTACCAAGCCACTACAGATGAGCGAAGAAGTCCCGCTTGGAGCCAACGGAGACCTCCTCCACCACGAGCATTCCTCTGAGGAGAGATGAGACAGAGACCGACAGAGCAAGGACTCCAAGATGGTGCCTCCTAGAAGGGAACGACCACTGATAGCTGCCACCATCCGATCCCGAGGATCGAGTTTTCACCCGGAGCATCATGGAGTAGAGACACCACGATAGAGACTTCACGAAGGGTACGGCGTCCACGGACAGCGCCGCCGTCGGCCAGATTGGGCAAGTGATGTACCTAGGCACTCCCACCCTTCCGACACACCCTAGCTCCACCAACCACCAGCGACCACCCACCCGCATGGCCATGGCTGCTCGCCCGCACCCGAGACCTAAGTTCCGCCCATGAACGCCGTGCCTCCCGCCGCCAGGGCGCTGCCTTGCATCCAGGCACCCCCAAGACCGACCAAAGTGACCGTCTTTGGGCCAAAGGACGCACCCGACCGAAGAGACTGCAGCATATATCCTGCCTCGAGCAACGTGAAGCCACGTCTACACATACACGGCCAGGGAAAGGGGGAGAAGGAGGAGTGGATGCATCCAAGACTGGCGCACCCCTGTGCTGGCGATGGGTGGCCCGAGCTCGTCGGTGGACGCACCAGACATCCCCTGTGTCGCCCCACCTCGGCGGTGGACGCAGCTCCACGCGAGGCCACCAACATACACCCGTGCATCGGCAAAGCGAAATCCCAAGGGCCACCACCAACCGCCAAGGAAGCTTACCGAGGAACCCATTTGGGTCGCCCGCCGTCGTAGCCCCTGGAACCCGGCCAGCCCATCCACCGGCCAGCTGCTACTTCGTCGCACCACCACCTGCCGCGGACATGGCAGGGGCAGAAACCTGTAGCCCGCACCGCTTGGCCCCAGATCTGGCCTCGACACAAGGTGCGCCCACCACGCCGACGTGACGCCCGGTTCCAGCGCCACGCTCCGGGACGATGGCCCATACCAGCGCGCCCGAATGGGAGGACCAAGAAGGCCCCGCCATGGCCGGCGACGGATAGGCTTCGCCTAGCCGCACTCCCAGGTGGCGGCAAGGGAGGAGGAGGGTCAGGACTGGGAGCGGCGGGGATTAGGGTTGGCCCTCCAATCGCCGTGCGGAGGCGACGCGGAGGGAGGGGGGAGGGGATTTTTTCACCCTCCACCATTCATAATGTATTTTCACCGAAGCAGTGGAAAGTTAACAGTTTTGGGAACAATCATTTAATTTACATTGGTGTATTTTTGTGGAACTGGGATTGTGCTACTACCACGATAGTGCATGCATGCTGAAAAAAGTATTTAATTCTGACACCGAGCACAAACATTTAAACGATGGCCTCTTAGGCCCGCATTGGTACTCAGAAATTTTGGGTTTAATTAGGCCCTTGACGTCTCAACTGTATCCAATGAAATTCATGTGTTCCAGACAGACCCTTATGAATTCATTGACTTCTGAATCTTTGAAACTGGCTTCCAAACAGCCATAGACTTGGGCTAACCGTTGCCATTTCGTGCAAGTTTGACTACATTGCGTCAGTATTGTGTTTTGTACTTGTGTCAGTAAAGTGCGGGCTTTCCTATAAGACCTAGCTAACGAAGAATTCAATCTACATTTCTCTACAAGACCATATTCCCTCCATTCGCGTTTGTTGGACCATTTAGCCAAAAAGACCAAGGCAGAGAGGAATCGATTGAGGCTTTTTGATTTTGGCAACGTCCAACGAAGGACTTATTTCCCCCTTTTTCTTATGAGAATTTTCAGGGATTGCCATGCCAACTCCCACCTTAAATCGCTAAATTAATCCTGTAACCATTCCCCCTCAACAGCATTAACTGCACGCATATAATAAAAGAGTGGGAGAGAAAATCATGGGGTAATGACACCTTAATCTCCCGTGGCCCTAAAATACCAAAATGTCTGAAAACGCTCGTTGGCCACAGATACCAAAACGGAAGGAGAAGAATTTTGTATCCTCCTCCCCCCACTATAAAGCATTGTACTCTTTGTGCCGAACTATCCATATTTAGCTTCCATTTCTATGCATGTTAGCCATTGAAAATGAACTAGTGACAGAGTGATAGTTGAATCTGTACCAACTTGATCCCATTTTAAACATGGCAGCATTGTAGATGATGAAAAGTGTAACACAATAAAATTTAAATTCTATTGATTCATTATTTTGGAGTGTTTCCCTCTTGTTTGTGAACTTGGTCTGGTGTTAATGCCTTGGTGACAACTGTTTCGACCCTTGAACTCTTTCTCTTTTCCTTCCAAGGATTAAATATTTCCCTCGGGTTATCCACCTTTGGATGTATATTGCACCCGTCGCGACCATTCCGATGGGGCGGTGGCACGTACCTCTTCACCGACCTCGTGGACTGCCGCGACACCGCCGATTTCGCTAAGACCTTTAGCTCAAACGACAACTCCGAAGGGCACCATGTCTGGAGGGCTGGCTTCGCCCCTTCGACATAGTAGCCGTCACACCGTCTTCGTTGATGGTTCTTCTCCGATTGACAAGCATTCTCTGGCAAAGGCAATGCGCCGCCAGGCCTCGAGAAATTTGTACTACACCCAGGTACCTGTTCCATAAAAAAAATTCTTTCCTTTTCGGATACACTCATTTCTACTAGCTTGAAGACCGCAGGTATCTCTATTGGAAAGAATAATGCTGAAATTAATTTGTCGATGGGGTACTTAAACATATGGAGATTGACCGTTCAACGGTGAAGTGTATTAACACCCCACCTAACCCCAAAACCGAGGACGGTATTGAAATGGATCCACATATGATGGTCCGCTTATCTTCCACTTGGTTGGTGAGGTTACCGAGGTTGAATTGGATGACAGAAGACCTGGGTTCATGTTTTGTGACTTCACAGCGGCTCCGCGTAAATCTAAATCACTTTCCTCTAAAAAGAAACAAAACCCGCCCAAGAAGGTGAAGATTTCCACACCGATTCGGGTTTCCACATGAGAGGCATGTTTTGGAATAGCACAGGTCTTTCAGACTTGGCTAAGCATAAACATGTCGGTGATGGCGTGCGTGAACACAGTTTGGACTTTGTGGCAATTTTTGAGGCCGGTAAAGGTAAAGGTGACTTCTACCCGCATATCCTCAATCACCTATCCGGTGGTTTCTGTTAGGAATAAGCAACTTGTATTCCCATGAGGCCATAGGCCAGTATATATACATGTACAAGTGGTGGACTATATGCAGGAAACCCCTTATATATTGGGATAAATACAAAAGGGTACATGACTTATATTATAACTCTAACACCCCCCCTCAAACTCATGGTGGATGAACAACACTGAATTTGGAGAGATAAAAGACATGTTGTGCTCTAGTCTGGGCCTTCGTCAGGAAATCCGCCAACTGTAACTCGGAAGGCACATACTGAAGAGCAATAACCTGATCCTGCACAGCAGCGCGCACATAGAAAGCATCAACGCCAATATGCTTGGTGAGCTCATGCTTCACAGGGTCGCGCGCAATGCTAATAGCACATGTACTGTCAGATAAGAGTAGAGTCGGTGTAGTGACAGAAACACCAAAATCCTGAAGTAACCACCGTAACCAAGTCACCTCTGCCGTCAAAAGAGCCATCGCTCGCAACTCAGCCTCTGCACTCGAATGGGAAACTGCAATCTGTTTCTTCGTCTTCCAGGCAATGAGAGAACCACCAAGAAAAACACAGTAAGCAGAAAGTGAACGGCGATCTGAAGGATCACTAGCCCACGTAGCATCCGAATAGGCCTGAAGCTGTAAAGAACTGGAGCGAGGAAAGAATAGACGGTGAGAGATCGTGCCCCGAAGATATCGGAGAACACGGAGGAGATGACTATAGTGAACCGATGTGGGAGCAGAGACGAACTGACTCAGAATATGAACCGGATAAGAGATATCCGGACGAGTGACAGCCAGGTAAACAAGACTGCCAACAAGATGACGATAACGCGTCGGGTCAGGCAGGGGATCACCATCAGTAGCGCATAGGTGAACATTGAGCTCCATAGGAGTCTCAACAATGCGCTCATCAGTAAGAGCAGCACGAGCAAGAAGATCCTGGATATACTTTTCCTGGGATATAAAGAAGCCATCAGAGGTAGAAGAAACTTCAATCCCAAGAAAGTAGCGTAGAGGTCCAAGATCAGACATAAGGAACTGCTCACTAAGACGGGCCTTGACAAAGACAATATACTCGGGGTCATCCCCAGTGATGACCATATCATCAACATAGAGAAGAAGAAGAGTCCGACCACGAGGAGAAAGGTGAATAAATAATGCTGGATCATGAACACTGGGTGAAAAACCAGCGGCAGTCACCACAGAGGCAAAACGCTCAAACCAGGCACGGGGGGCTTGCTTAAGGCCATAGAGAGAGCGACAAAGACGACATACCATGCCATCAGGAACAGAATACCCAGGTGGTGGCTGCATGTACACCTCCTCACGCAGCTCACCATTAAGAAAAGCATTCTTAACATCAAGCTGAGAGATAGACCAGTGGTGTGTAGAGGCCACGGCAAGAAGTGTACGAACAGTGGTCATATGAGCCACAGGAGCAAAAGTCTCGTCATAATCACGACCATGCTCCTGCTGAAAACCACGAGCCACAAGACGAGCTTTGTGACGCTCAAGAGAACCATCAGAGCGAGTCTTAACCTTGTAGACCCACTTACAAGTGATGGGACGAACTCCGGGAGGAAGGGAAACAAGATCTCACGTACCAGTGCGTTCAAGAGCAGCAATCTCCTCTGCCATCGCAAACTGCCATTCAGGATGAACAACAGCCTGATGATAAGTAGTCGGCTCAAGAACAGCAGCACCAGCGGTGGAAAATCCAAAGCGATCAACAGGCGGACGAGGACGAGAACGCAAACCATAAGTAGGCTGAGATGAGGATGACGACACATCCACAGAGGCATCCACAGAACGTGAACGACGAGTGTAACACTGAGGAAAAGATGGAACAATGGAAGGAGGAATCGCCAAGGTAGAATCGGGGAGTGACGACGAAGAAGTCACCGGAGAGGAAGGTGTAGACTCCGGTGACATACTAGACGAGGAGACTGTGGAAGATGGTGGCGACAAATCGACTGGAGGTGGAGAAGCAGAGGGAGCGGAACGAATAGGCAAAGGCTCGACAGGTGTGATAGATGTGTCAGGAAAAGTGAGAAAAGAGACATCCTTCACTGAAAAGGTCGAGGAAGATGGGCGTGGGTAGAAGGGACGAGACTCATCGAAAGTCACATCCCGAGAGATACGCATCCGACGACCGATAGGATCCCAACAACGATAGCCCTTATGCTCATCACTATAGCCTAAGAAGACACACTCAACAGACTGAGCGGTCAGTTTGATGCGTTCGCGGGGGGCAAGAAGAACATAGCAAACACAACCAAACAAACGAAGCATCGAATAATCAGGAGAACGATCAAAAAGACGCTCGAAAGGAACACCACCCTGTAGAGCAGCGGAAGGCTGGAAATTGATGAGATAGGTGGAGGTGGAGACGGCCTCAGCCCAAAAATGAGGCGGGAGAGAGGCAGCAATCATCAATGCACGAGCCGTCTCAAGAAGATGACGATGCTTGCGCTCAGCCACGCCATTCTGAGCATGAGCACCAGGACAAGAGAATTGAGAGAGAGTCCCTTGCTCAGCAAGAACACCACGCAACATCTTAAAGATATACTCGCCAGCGGAGTCAGCACGAAACACACGAATGGGAGAAGAGAACTGAGTATGAACCATGGCAGCAAAACGCTTATAAATGGACAACACCTCACTACGAGAAGTCATGAAATAAAGCCATGTGTAACGAGAGAAGTCATCTATGAAAATAATATAGTATTTATGACCCCCTTTCGAAGCGAAGGGAGCCGGACCCCATACATCGGAATGGACTAAATCAAAAGGATGCTTAGACACTGACTCACTATGTGGATATGGTAACTGAATCTGCTTGCCAAGACGACAACCCTGACACTCTAAGGAGGCATCTCCTGAGACAGACCCCAGAAGACCTCGACGAACTAACGACGACAAACGAGAACCACACAGATGACCAAGTCGATGATGCCACTGCTGGAAAGAACCAGTAGCCGAGGCGACCAAAGCGGAAGAACTGGCGATAGAGTGGGCAGCAGAAGGAACATGAAGCCAGTCCAACTCCCAAAGACCCTCAGAATCACGGCGGCGAGGACCAGCCCCAACCAGAGTGTGCGTGCGACGGTCCTGGACAGAACAAGAGTCAAGGTCAAGGATGACACGGCATCCAGAATCAGCAAGTTGACCAGCGGAAAACAAATTCATGGTAAGTCGAGGAACATGAGCAACATCAGGAACAGAATAAGAAGGAGTGGTAAGAGTGCCTCTACTAACGACAGGAAGGGGAGTACCATCAGCGGTGAGGACATGAACAGGAGAACCAAGCGATCGAAGAGAGGACAGAGTGGAAGAATTAGAAGTCATATGAAAGGAAGCTCCAGAGTCCAGAACCCATGGGGATGTACCTGACTGTGTAGAAGGTGGTTGCTCAGTGCGAGAAGCCTCAGTCACAGAACCAGCAGTACCCGTTGAGGAAGAACCTGAAGCAGCGAGCAGACGCTTAAGTCTCAGAATATCCTGCTCAATCAAAGCGATGGCTGAAGCTGTCGAGGTAGATGACGAAGTCGCTGTAGATGATGACCGCGCCTTGCGCAAGTGTTTCTTCTTCGTGTAGCAGTGGGACTCAATATGACCATCATTGTTGCAGTAGTTACAATGTGGACGGGGGCGACCTGAGCCGCCAGAAGGAGTGGGCAAGAGCGGCGGAGCACTCGAGCGAGAAGGGGTCGGTGCAGCAGGTGGCGTAGAAAAAGTCCGAGCAGCGAGCACCGAGGGAACCTCCAGCAAACCAGCACCACGTAAGCGAGTCTCCTCAGCACGAATCTCAGAAAGCGCCTCCATGAGAGAAATACGACCACGAGCAAACAACTGAGCACGCCGGGGCTCAAACTCCTTACGGAGCCGAGACAGGAACTCGTAGATGCGATGAAACTCCAAGTCGGCCTGGACAGCCTGGCAACAGGGGCAAGTACGACAACCAGCACTGCGGAGAGAATCAAGCTGGCGCCAGATAGCAGAACTCTGTGCATAGAAGTCATCAACAGTAGAGTCAACCTGCTGAAGAGCATGCTCCTGACGGACCACAGAGAGGTATAAGGCATCACCCGAGGGCTCATAGCGCTGACGAAGGCGAGTCCACATCTCAAACACAGTAGGAAGGCCCAGAAACTCAGAGGCAAACTGAGGCAGAACGCTAGCAGTGAGAACAGCTGCAACACGAGCATCATCATCAAGCCACTGGGTGTAAGCAGACAGAGCACCATGATATGTCTGAAGAGCCTCCTCATAAGCCAAGACCTTCTCATCATAAGCACGGATAGCGTCCTCATCAGCAAGCTTAGCCGCATCCTTGGCAGCCTGAGTAGCATCCGCAGGAAAAGCCGGTGGGGTCGGCGGAGTGGGAGCCACGGGAGGAACCGGACATGGCGGACAACAGACCTCACCAGAAAGGAAACCCCATAGGCGGATGCCACGCATGTGAATGCGCATGAAGCCAATGAACTCGGTGTAATTAGTGCCATCAAAAATCACCGGACAACGAGGAACAGCAACGTAGCCGGATGAAGCAGACATTTTTTTTAGAACTCACGGGAGTTGCAGATCAGAGAGGGCCGGCAGGAGCAAAACAAACGACGAGGCAGCGACTTGCGTCCCGATCGAAGTCAAAGCAGGAGGAGACGCTCGATCTGGATCCCGTCTGGATTTGGATCTGCAGCAGGAATCCCGTCTGGATTTGGAGCAGCAGCAGGTGGAGGCACTCGATCTGGATCCCGTCTGGATTTGGATACGAGACGGCTTCTCGCTGGAGGGTGCCTTCACGTGAGATTGATTGCTCCAACGTGAGAGAGATTGATGGGATCCTGGTTCCTGTGCGTGCAAACAGCAACAGGAACACAGCAGACAGCGGCGTAGAGCAACAGGAACTAGTACTGCTCGAGCCTGGTGGCTTCACGTGGAGATTGACACGAGACGGAGCCTTCTCACCAGAAGCTAAAAAAGAGGGGCCAGCCTTCCCAGAGAGCGATCCGAGACGGCTTCTCGCTGGATCCTGGCGGATCGAGGCTGGGCGAGATCCAGGAGCGGATTGGCGCCTGAAGTCTGGGAACCGCCGCGAGAGCAGAGTCGGTTCTGGACGGGATCCGGCGACGAGGATGATGAGGAGGAGCGGATCAACAGCACGAGTTGCGGCGTGCAAAAGTTAACCTAGCTCTAATACCATGTTAGGAATAAGCAACTTGTATTCCCATGAGGCCATAAGCCAGTATATATACATGTACAAGTGGTGGACTATATGCAGGAAACCCCTTATATATTGGGATAAATACAAAAGGGTACATGACTTATATTATAACTCTAACAGTTTCAACTACTCTTGGCATAGTTTACCAGCTCGTGGAAGGTCCGGAGGAATCCTTCTTGGGATTCAGACCACAATCATGGACTTATTGGCTTTTTCGTTAGGTGAATTTCATATCAAATTTCACCTATGGAACAGAGCGGATAATTTTATATGGAGCCTGGTCGCAGTCTATGGGGCTGCCCAAGATGAGCAGAAATCCACTTTCCTTCGGGAATTGGTGAACCTAGCTAAGGATAACCCATACCCAATGCTTATTGGAGGGGACCTCAATATCCTTAGGTACCACGAAGAGAAAAATAATGACTGGCCGTTCCTATTCAATGATGTGATTGACAGTTTGGATCTTCGAGAGGTTAGTATGTCAGGACAACAATTCACCTGGGCTAATAACTGTTATGTATCGACATGCGAGAAACTCGATAGGGTACTCATGGATACCAAATGGGAGCTAAAATTTCCTCCGGTAACCATGCGAGCCCTAGAGTGTATCGAGGCACTATCAGATCATGCGCCAATCATTCTTGACTATAACTCTATGAACACATCTGCCCGACGCCCTTTAAGTTTGAATTGGGATGGTTGCATCGGAATGGTTTTGTAGAAATACTCAAGAACATTTGGGAGAAGCCCGCCGTTGATCGTACACCCATTCAGAGATGGAACTTTAAAATAAGGGCCATGAGCGACACCTCTCTGGATGGGCGGAACACACCAATGGGATGTATAAAAAGAAAAGACGACACCTCTCTACCATTATTGATGACCTCGATAAAATTGTAGAGACGTGCATCTTATCTCAACAAGAGATTAGTTTGAAAAATCAGTCAAATGAGAAGGTTGCCCGTCTTTTGCAAGTAGAGGACATTAAATATTACCAAAGATCCAAAGTTGACTTCATCTTGATGGGAGAGAGTAATACAAAACAATTCCAATTGATGGTCAATGGTCGACATAGAAAGAAATGTATTTATAGTCTCTAACAATATGAAGGGCGGATTGAAGGTCATGAGGAGCTTAAAAGGTATATCACCAACCACTACAAATCTCTGTTCGGACCGCCAAATGAGGGAATTTCACCCTTGACGAGAACCAAACAGATGATATTCCTCAAGTCACCCCAGAAGAGAATGAAATCCTCACGGAACCTTTCTTAGAAGAGGATGTGAGAGTTGTTGTGTTCCAAATGGAACATAACAAAGCTCCAGGACTAGATGGCTTCCCCACAGAATTCCATAAGGATTTATGTCATATCATCAAGACTGGCCTTTCGGAGTTGTTCAATTGTCTTCATGCCGGCCGACTTGACCTATTCAGGCTGAATTTTGACGAGATTGTTTTATTGCTGAAGATTAAGGAGGCTGAGCGGATGCAACAATATAGAGCCATATGCCTACTTAATGCCAGCTTCAAGATTTTCACCAAAGTAGCTACGAATAGGTTAAACTCAGTTAACCATGTTATCCAGCCATCTCAAACGACGTTCATGCAAGGAAGGAATATACTCGATGGCGTAGTAATCCTGCATGAGACTGTTCACGAGATGCACTGGGAAAACATGAGTGCAGTAGTATTCAAATCGACTTTGAAAAAGCCTATGATAAGGTTAAATGACCTTTCCTCCATCAGGCCCTAAGGATGAAAGGTTTCTCCAGTAAATGGCGCAAGTGGATCCAAAATTTTGTAACTGGAGGTAGTGTGGCCATCAAAGTCAATGATGATGTAGGCCATTATTTTCAGACAAAAAAAAGGACTACGGCAGGGTGAACCCATGTCCCCAATGTTGTTTAACATTGTTGCTGGCATGTTGGCCATTCTGATTGAGCGCACCAAGCAGGACGGCTAGATTGCAGGAGTGGTGCCTCATCTCGTGGAAGGTGGCCTCTCTATTCTGCAATATGCCGATCACACAATTCTTTTTATGGAACATGACCTGGACTAGGCTCAAAACCTGCCAGGACGTCCGGCCTGCTTGCGCTTGCCTTTGGACGTTGGGCATCTCTTACCCTTTCGCCCCTAGCACTATAAATAACCCTCCACCTCCTCCTTTCTAGGGTTAGTTAAGAATAAAACTCATCATAGAACTCAGCTCATGGATCTCCCCTTGTGGGATTCCTCTTGAGAGAGAAGACTCCATTGGAGTACAAGGCCACCTAAGTGGTTGTTTGGATAAACATAATTAGTTTTTACTTGGTTTTTAGTAAAATTTGTTTTGCTAGTAGTAATATGAATAATCAGTATAGGAGAAATAGTACTTGGGATTAGGAAAGTGTAAAGCTGGACTTCCGATTTACTTGTTTGGATAACAATTCATATTCCCCTCTCCGTGAGTTGTGGAAGTAGTATGGCGTGAAAAAAGTGTGGCGCGTGAGGATGTTAGCTAGGATCCAGTATTGCTAAATTGTGTTTTTCGGAAAACAACAAATAGTAGTTTTTCTACAAACGTGAAATTCTAAGTTTCCTAGAAATAAGTTCTTCATATACGCAGATTAATTAGAATAGCCAACCAAGATTCTATTTGGTTAGATAACTTTTCTAGTTTATAGGAATTGAGTTTTGTATATACCATCTATCCAAACAACCCCTAAGGGGTGAAGGCTCTTTGAGCACAAGACCTCCATCCATGGATAAGATTCCCCATGAGGAATTCAAGACCCATCTCTCCTAGAGATTTGGATGAACTGCCTTTATATCTTTTCCTTCGTTGTTCTTGAATGCTTGAGACCTATCCATTTGCCTTGTGATTTGAGTGTCTTCTGTGTGGATTTGTGTGTGGATCTTGCCAATAGTGTTTTCCCCCTGGAGCTTTTCGTGTTCTTTCTGTTCCCCCTCAAATCCACCTCTAATTCATGAAAATCGGGCAAACAAGGGCTTGGCCCTACATCATTTTGCTTGTTGGCAAGCATCACAAACCGACTCAACATAGGACTCAGGTGAGTAGGGGAGCTTATTATTGTTGGCAACTTCTAGAACTATTTTTAAAGATGGATGCCCTAGGCGATAGTGCCACCTCGTGGATGATGATTTGATGGCACCATAGACTTACTTTATTGACAATGAAGGAGATGATTGGAGATAGTAGAGACCATCTCGACATCTACATTGAAGAAGGGGCTGCCTGGTGACCTGATCCTTGATGACAAAAAAATTTGGATGAATTCCAACAAAAGCATTAATGTTAATACCAAGTTTATGAGCAGAATCTAGACTTCTTTTTGCCTTGGGGACATCTAAAATATTTTTGAGATGGAGTTTGTCTTCGGGGGTATGAATAGCAGTGCTACTGATATGACTAATTTCCATACTTGCTCTGTTTGTTGTGCGCAACTTGCCATGGCCAGCATACTTTCTTGTACGGACAACATGCCGAGCTCGACATGATGTGATCGGTAGCTCCAGAGTCGATATACCAATTTGTGTCAATGCCATAAGAGGTCATTGTCGAATTTGCTTGACGCCCGCCATCGGGAACATAGTCCGAATCAAAGCGATGCCAACAGTCTAGTGTCGTGTGGTTGCTGAATTTGAGGCAAACCTGGCACATCTGCTTGGATAACCCTTCTTGGGCGTCTCTACCACCGCGTAGGCCCTGTCGTGGGCCATTGTCACGACTGCCGTGATGGTAGCTGCGACTGATATGGCCTCCACCACGACCACGCATGCCAGATCCTCCACAACTGCCCTAGGAGACAGAATTTGCCTAGAATCCAGAGGAGTTCTCGGTCCCAGATCCTTGAAGTATTTCCATATGTGTCTCATAGCTTAGAAGTTGTGTGTGCAGATCACTGAAACACACCGGGTCAGTAGCCGATCTCCCCAAAACCGAGGCAACCAATGGATTGTAGTCGATGTCGAGGCTGCTAGAAGATAGGACACCATATCATCATCATTGGTGCGCTTTCCTGCATATGCGAGGTCATCCGCAAGAGCCTTCATCTTGGAAAAGTATTTTGCCGCTGACATATTCCCCTTCATAGTGGGGATTGACGGCACTTGAGTGAGAATTTTCTTTGTGAGGGAGCTAAGGAGGAACCCAAGGACCTGATGAGCTTGGGCACGGCATCGGGTATATTCAAGATTTATCATCTCGACCTTCCTTGATCTGTGGTTAACAAGATCATTCTTGCTGACACAGGGAGGGAACCATCGAGGTACCCATCGAGCAGGGCGTCGCGGATTGGGGGAAGCACTTGTGCTTTCCATAGCACGTAATTGTCTTTGTAAATTTTCCGAGATTAAGGTTGAGGATGGGGAGGGTGATGGATAGACCTGTGTATGGACAGCCCGGCCCTGAGGCCCGAGCACGAAGGCCCGGCATCTAGGCCGGGCTCGAGCTTCACTTTCTTGCCCAAAGCCCGGCCCAAAAGCCCAAAATGACTACATATTCTTTTCAAAATATTGGTATAATATATTAATATAATATCTCGAATATGACTATTTTAATTAAAAAACAGCACTGATCATGTGTTTTAGGCCAGGCTGGGCCGGGCTCAGGCTTGGGATTTTCACTTCAAGTTTTGCCAAGCCCAGCCCGGAAGCTAGCCCGGCCCGAGGTATGAACAGGTCTAGTGGTGGAGGAGGACAAAGCAAGAAAGGAGCTTGATGTGCTAGGGGGGGGGGGGGACTTTGATACCATCTGAAACGCTCGAGGGAGCTGAATAGCGAGAATTTTTGGCATAAAACGTATGCCTTCCTGGCAAGAATGGATCCGTGTTTATAGCAATAGATTGGAATAGAAAGGGATACTCCTAGAGGATTCTAAACTGTTCCAGTCCGAACCCTTAGAGATATCGGGTCAGTTACAAGTGGAACACCAAAGACCTGTCTAACACGCAAACCATAACTTAGCATGACATGGCTTCAAATAGTTGTTGGCCGAGCCATCACTAAATGGCATAGCCCGCTCTTTAAAACATTGGGAACAACTAACCACATATTCAAGTAGGAGGAAGAGAATTGAGAACTCAGATGCAAAGGTTCTGTCAACAATTCAGGCAAATCCTAAGTCATTTCATGCTGTTAGGACACGATGTGTTAAGGTACTACATTTATACAGAGAGAAATACTGAATGCCTAACTCTAGCAAGAACACTGAATACCTGATTCTTATTGTTATTGTTCACTATTAGTTTAGAGCAACTCCAAGGGAGCGACCCAAACGGACGGCGCATTTGTCCTTTTTTTGTCCGCTTGGGTCGGCCCGGCAGACAAGAATGTCCGCTTCCGCGTTAGGGTCAGCACATGCGCCCAACACTGGCCCGACCCATTTTGACGACGCGCGAAAAAAAATATGCAAACATTTTCGAAAATAAAAACAAACATTAATTAAACATAAAAGCCGGGCATGAAGGCCGGCGAGAGTCCACGCGTCCCCATTACATTAATTAAACATAAAAAAACATAAAATACGAGACAGTGCGCTACCCTAGGCGCCGTCGTTGTCAACATCGGGGGCGGTGAGGTCGATCAGCGTCGACACAGGGCCGGCCATGGGAAACGCCTTGTTCCAGACGATATTGATGTCGGGGGCGGGTTGTGCCTCCGCCGTCTGTCCCGCCGGCGCAGGCTGTGCTGGTGGCGACGGCGGCACAGCATGGGCGCGCTCCTCCCTCTCCAGCCGTTCCGCCTCCGCTTCCTACTCTAGTCGGCGCTCCAGCTCCATCTGCCGCTGGCCGTCGGCGCCCTCTTCCGCCAGGCTCCGCGCCCTCCAATGCTGGAAGTAGTTGGCCTCCTGTTGCGGTGTCGCGCCCAACCAGATGGGCGACGCGCTGACCCACTCGCGGAGGTAGCCGGTCCACTGGTAGACCTCCGGCTGCGGCTCGGTCTTCAACGGAGGGAGCACGACGCAGTCGCCGGCGACGGACAGCGCGATGGCCTCCGCGAGCTGCGCCTCGTACGCCGCGTCCTCCTCCTCGCTCTCGCGGAGAGCGGCTGCCAGCGCCGCCTGGTAGGCGGCCTCCACCTCCTGGTCCTCGTCGCGAACGACGAGCGAGGGCGACGGAGGGCTTGGCTGCACGCCGCGCACGCCACGCCGGCGCTACTCCTCGTGCTCGAGCACGAACCATACCTCCCAGTCGGCAGAGTCGGTCGCATAGATCGGGTTAAGCCGCTGCTCCAGCGTCAGCTGTCGCGGCCGGCAACTCACCTCCTCCGCGTGCGCCCGCGCCGACCGTGGCACGGCCGGCACCGGGATCCTCTTCGGATCGAGATGCTAGTCGTGCGGGAGGGTCACGTCTGGGTACGGCAACGGGATGCGGTGCTCCCAATGCCACTGTGCTTGGTGCACCGGGACGCTGATACGATGGCGAGGCCGACGGGAAGACACCGACGGGGGAGCGCACGGGGATGGATGGCGGGGGACTTGCCCTTGTTTTGGGCGGAGAAGCCGGCCATGGGTGCAGGCTAGGGTTTGGTCGCCGACGAGGTAGCAGAGAGGTGGCGAGATGGGGACGGGGGTCTAGAAGCATATGAGGCCGAACACCACCGCACGCTCGGATTAAAAAAGGGCGACCGCGGTCGCTGACGCGTGGGCTCGCGGAGGGCGACCTTCATTAATTATGTTGACCGCGGGTAGTTGGGGCGGACACCGAGAGGGCGCGTGCGTCCGCTTCGCGTCCCCGTCGACGCATTTCAGCCCCAAATTTGGGCCGGAAATGGGTCGACGCGGACGCGTTTTGGCAATGGGTCCGTGCGTTGGGCCATTACTTTTGTCCGCGCGGACCCAAACGGACGACGACGGATGAAATGGGTCGCCCCGTTGGAGTTGCTCTTAGTTTGTAGGGAAACGTTTCGGCCGGAGGGCCGGCCGAACATTCGGTCGGTCGCGTGCGATCTCCTCTGATCTGGCGGCCCGACTCTCTCGCATGGTGGGGCGCATGGCCGAGGGGAGCCCACCAACGGCTCGCCCTGCGTTGTTGCCGCCCGCATCGCCGGTGTCTGCCCCCGTCGATTGCCCGCATCGCCGGTTCCCGCCCCCGTCGACCGCCGACATCGCCGGTTCCAGCCACCGCCTGTCGTCCTCGTCGCCTGCCGCCATGGCCGGGCCCGCGCGTATACAAGTGTTGCAACCGTCGTCTAAAATAGCTTCAAACGTCGCTGAAAAAAGCTTCAACCACAGACAGAGAAAGCTTCAATTGGCTCTGCCCAGCAAGGAAAGCTACAACCGTAGTTGCATTTTGCTACTACCGGCTAACTGTTTTGCTACATCCATCAAGGTGGACCTGCGACCTAGCGATGGCTGCAACGAATTTTTACTGCAACTATAGTTCGATTTTGCTACTACCATTGAACTTTTTTGCTACAACCGTCGTCGGTGAGAGCTGCAACCGCAGGTGCAGTTGTTGCACGGGTTGAGGCGACGACGAGGACAACCGGCGAGGGGTGGGGACCGATGACGAGAAGGGTCGGAGAGGATGTGGACCGGCGACGAGGACGGTCGGCGAGGGTGGGGACTGGTGACGAGGACGGTCGCCGAAGGAGATCGGAGGTGCGGCGACGAGGACGGTCGCCGGAGGAGATCGGGGGCGCGGCGACGAGGACCCCGAGCGAGACCTACGGATCCAACCCGAGGAAGACGAAGCCGAGGAGATTTTTTTTGTTCAGATCCAATGGTCACACGTGTTAACGTGTTCACTGTTGTACATGTACCATGTGTTACTGTTGTAACTGATTCCTAGTCTTTAGGATCCTAACCTCCTCTCCACGATGGCCTGCGTGCCTATCTCTACGGGAGACTCCAGGAGAGGGGCGTTGGCCTATTTGTACCTGTAACATCAACGCGTACACGGCGTGGACTCGCATCAAGGATTACTTCTTAGCCAACCAAGGCGCTCGCTATCTCCACCTCACTCGTCAGTACAGAAACCTGAAGCAGGGCGACCTCTCGGTGTCCAACTACGCCCGCCGCCTGAAGGCTCTTCCGGACGGCCTCGCTGACACTGGTAACCCGATGTCTGACCACGACCTCACCATGCAGTTACTTCACAGTATGGACAACCGTTGTGACACGATTCGCACCATCTTGGGCGATCAGGTCCGGCTGCCGCCCTTCGACGTCGCCCGCTCGCGTCTCGACCTCGTCGAGTACACCATCAATCTTCGTGCGGCCGAGGCTGGCTCCGCCGCCCTCACCATCTCTGGCGGCTCCGGATCTCCGTCCGATCACGGCGACCGCGCTGATCGCGGGGAGCATGTTCCTGGCGACCACGGTGGCGGTCGCAATGGTGCCCGCGGCTCCTCTTCTACACCACCACCACCATGGATGGGGTACTTTGCGCTGTACGGCATGGTCGTTCCTGCACCGCGCCCTGGGTGGATCCCTCCCAACGCCGCCGACGTCCATGGACCGCGCCCTGGCGTCCACTCCCAGGCGTATCCGCTGATGCTCTTCGGCCCGTCTACATCGTACACCTCCTGCTGCTTTGTCGCCCTACCCGTACCCTGCTCCCTCGTGGGATCACGCCGCGCTCCTCCATCAGGCTTACAGCCAGCACGGGCTCCCTCCTCAGAGGGGCGATTGGATCCTCGACTCCGACGCATCCACACATGTCACTGGTAATCCTGGTAATCTCTCCTCGTTTCGTCCTTCTCCAAAGCATTTTTCTCCTAGTATCATTGTTGGCAATGGTGATCGTCTTCCCATCATCGGCACGGGCTCCACTACTCTTCCTCCCACCAATCTTTCTCACAAAGATGTAGCCGGTTGCCCGGGCATTGTCCAGGACCTTATTTCTGTCCAAAAATTATCTACTGACAATGATGTTTCCGTTAATCTTACTCCTCATGGTTTCTCTATGAAGGCACTTCGCACCAGGACTCCGCTCATGACGTCCAGTAGTCCCGACACGTTGTATCCCTTCTACGGCACCGCCTCCTCCTTCGGCGGACAGACTGCCTTCACCACCACCGGCGACTTGTGGCACCAACGGCTTGGCCATCCGGGCAAAGCCTCCCTAGATTTTCTTTCTCGCACTTTCCTGCCAGATTGTAATAATGTTGCTCGCTCTCCTTGTACTTCTTGCCAACTAGGGCGTCAACCTTGCTTAGCTTTTTCATCCTCAAATAATTGTACCACAGCGCCGTTTCAACTTATTCATTGTGACCTTTGGACATCCCCCGTTATAAGCTTTTCTAGATATCAATATTACCTCATTGTTCTAGATGACTTTTCTCACTACTCGTGGTCGTTTCCCCTACGCAACAAAGATGACACATCCCCCACTCTCCAACGCTTCTTCACTTATATATTCACACAATTTCACACTCTAATCCAATGCATGCAATGCGACAATGACGGCGAATTTATTAACACCTCTCTCCGCACATTTTTCTCCAACAATGGCATCACTTATCGCCTCTCATGCCCACATACATCCCCCCAAAATGGTAAAGCCGAACGTATGATCCATACCACTAATGACGTCGTCCACACGCTACTTCTCCATGCCAAGCTACCCCCTTTTGGGTGGAGGCCCTTCACATCGCCACTCACTTACTCAACTGACGTCCATCCACCACCACCAAACCCCACACGCCCTACTTCCTTCTCACCGGCGTTCAGCCACGGTACGATCACCTTCTCGTTTTCGGTTGCCTATGTTTTCCCAATCTTTATGCCACCACACCCCACAAATTAGCCCCCAGGTCCACTCGTTGTGTGTTTCTTGGTTATCCCCTTGAACATAAGGGGTACCGGTGTTTTGATCTCCAGACTCGCAAAGTCATTGTGTCACGGCATGTGATTTTCGACAAAACCACCTTTCCGTACACGCCACCTACACCGCAGGCTACAACCCCACCTCCTGCACCGGATCCAGCGCCTGGCTCCCACTTACGCGCGATCGCTCCCGGGATTCCCTCCGCACATACCACGGACGGCAGCGCGGGCCCTCCCTCCATCTCGCTACGCACTCAACCACCCCACGAGCACCACGCGTCCCCCGGTCGCCCCACTCCCAAGCCCGCGCCCGCCGCCCATGATGGCGTGCCCCACGCATCGCCCATCACCCCGCCCCCCACGGACTCGCCTGGCGCACCTCCCCGTGTCCCTCTCGGATCTGCCATGCCTTCCCCGCTCAGCTCGCCCGACCGGCCCCACACCGATTCCCCTGCCACTTCGATTCCCAGCTCGGTCCCTACGACTCCTTAGCCGCCACGTCACCCCGGTGTACCTATTCCCCCTCCTATTAACTCCCATAAAATGACCACCCGGGCCAAACGTGGTTTTCCACAACCACGTAAACTCTTTTCCCTCACCACCACCACCTCATTTACTATTTCTCCCATCCCTTCCTCGTACAAGTCTGCCCTAAAAGATCACCATTGGCACGATGTTATGCTAGATGAATTTCATGCTTTGCTAAAGAACAAAACTTGGAGTTTGGTTCCTCGACCTGCAGGTGTCAACGTGGTGACCAGGAAGTGGATCTTCCGGCACAAGTTTCACCTCGACGGCACCCTTGCTCGGTACAAAGCACGATGGGTCCTTCGTGGCTTCACGCAACAGGAGGGCATCGACTACACAGAGACTTTTAGTACGGTTGTTAAACCGGCTACAGTGCACGTTGTTCTTAGCCTCACGACCGCTCAGTCTTGGCCAATCCATCAGTTGGACGTCAAGAACGCCTTCTTACACGGTGATCTTGGTGAGACGGTTTATTGTACTCAACCGTCTGGCTTCATTGATCCCTCTCACCCTCATCACATGTGCCTCCTCCACAAGTCCTTGTATGGACTCAAACAGGCTCCCCGCACATGGTTCTTGCGTTTCCGGACGTACATTGCTTCCTTGGGCTTTGTGTCATCCAAGTGTGATACTTCTCTTTTCACTTATCATCATGGCAATTCGGTTGCATATCTTCTCTTATACGTCGATGATATCGTTCTTACTGCCAACACCACATCCACCCTACATTCTCTCATCGCCTCTCTTAAAACCGAATTCGCCATGTCCGATCTTGGTGACATTCACCATTTCCTTGGCATCAATGTCACACGCAACGCCTCCGGCATGTTTCTCTCTCACCAACAGTATGTACTTGAGATTTTGGATCGTGCAGACATGCTGAACTGTAACTCCATCTCCACCCCCGTCGACACAAAATCCAAAATTTCTGCATATGATGGTCACCCCCTCTCCATCCCGACCTTGTATAGGAGCCTCGCTGAGGCACTTCACTACCTCACCATCACCAGGACCGACATGTCATATGCTGTCCAGCAAGCCTGCCTCTTCACCTCTTCATGCATGCACCCCGCTCTTCCCATTTCCAGCTAGTCAAGCGGATCTTGCGCTACCTCAAAGGCACGTCCCACTTCGCGTTACAGTTTTATCGCCCTTCTTCTCATGAGCTCATCGCCTACTCCGACGCCGATTGGGCCGGCTGCCCCGACACCCAGAAATCTACATCCGGGTTTTTTGTCTTCCTCAGCTCTAACTTGATCTCCTGGTCGTCTAAGCACCAGCATACAGTCTCTTGATCCAGTGCCGAAGCCGAGTAGCGTGGCGTTGCCAACTGAGTCGCTGAGACCACATGGCTTCGTCAGCTTCTCCACGAGCTACGTCAACCAGCCACTCGCGCCACCATTGTATACTGCGACAACATCAGTGCGACATACCTCTCCACCAACCCGGTTCAGCATCAACGCACCAAGCATGTCGAAATTGACTTGCACTTCTTCCGTGATCGGGTGGCCTTGGGAGAAGCTCGTGTGTTGCACGTCCCTACCGGTTCCCAATTTGCTGATGTGTTCACGAAAGGGCTTCCAACAGCCGTGTTTGAGGAATTCCGATCCAGTCTGAACATCCATCCGGGCGGAGTTCCGACTGAGGGGGGTGTTAACGTGTTCACTGTTGTACATGTACCATGTGTTATTGTTGTAACTGATTCCTAGTCTTCAGGATCCTAACCTCCTCTCCACGATGGCCTGCCTGCCTATCTCTACCGGAGAATCCAGGAGAGGGGCGTTGGCCTATTTGTACCTGTAACATCAACGCATAATACAACACATTATTTCTGCTCTCTCTTTCGTTTAGCTACACGGCTCGACATCCAACGGGTGGGGCGCGACCGGCGGAAACTATTCGGCGGGCGCACCGGCGCAGATCACTGCCCTAGTTTGTATAGCAATTTTTGAGCACAAAGAGTGCACCCGTGTGACATGTGAAAGCTAAAATGAGAATAACTCAGCTCAGAAACATAACCAAACACGGAGATGCGATGACCATTACCAGTTGCGCTGGCCACCCTCCTTGAAGTCCTCCTCAACGCGTCGCTTGCGGTCCTCGCCGATCTTGGTCACCTTGGACGAGGTGAAGAAGAAAGCCAGCAGCAGCGCTCCGTACCTATAGCCGCAGGCAAGGTGGAGCGCCATCACGGCAAACCCGGCAGCTCCGCCCGAGGCGTCTAGCGAGCGCCGCCGGACGGCACCCGACGCGATCAAAAAGGCAAGGGCGACACCGAGGGCCGAGCGGACGGCGAGCGAGGAGGTGGCCATGTCGGCCAGGCTCAGCAGCGGTCTGAGATGCGAGAGGCGCGCGGATTTGGGGGCCGTTTAGATGGCAGCCCGCAGCCGCCCCACAAAAATATTGGCGTTGACCCGCAGGAGTGCCTTTGGATAACAGTCACAAAAAAAAACTACGAAACTAACCATAATAGAAGTAACATATAGATATATCTAAATAAAAAATATAATATAGCAACTAATTTATAAAAAGAAATTAAGTAACTTAGCTAGTTACTTATATTATGAGTAACATAACGCATATCAAGCCAAAATGAGTCTATAAACTAATAAATGAAATGATCAATGTCATTATCCATTATAAAGATAGTAATTTACACTATTAACATATGCATGTTAGTACTCTATGTGTAGGATCGAAAATATGTCTAGAGGAGATGATTAGACTACTTGACAAAATAAAAAAAATTACATTTTTCCAATTTAATTGAGAGGCAGCTACGGCAATTATAACAAGTCAAGTACGCCCTACACATGCAGTTCTAATATTATAGCAGCGGATAGTAAACATGCAAGTGTAAATAGAGTAAGGTAGGGAGATCAAACGCATGAGGTTGACACGACGATTTTTGGCATGGTCCCGATAGGTGGCGCTATCATACGTCTATGTTACTCGAGACTTCAACCCACAGAGAGTAACGGGTGCGAGAGTCCACAGAGGGCTCCACCCACGAAGGGTCCACAAAGGAGCGGCATTGTCTATCCCACCACGGCTTTCGTCCACGAAGGACTAGCCTTACTCGCGGTAGATCTTCATGAAGTAGATGATCTCCTTGCCCTTACAAACATCTTGGTTCAACTCCACAAAACAAAGTAGGAGGCTCCCAAGCGACACATTACCAATCTATGAGGCACCACCCTCCAAAAGGTAATAGATGGGGTAGATCAATGAACTCCATGTTCTTGTGCTTCTAAAGATAGTCTCCTCAACACAAATCACTCTCTCACAGAATATGCATGGGTAGGAGAGGTTGACTTTGTGGAAAGCAGTTTGGGAGGCTAGAGATCAAGTTTCAAATGATTTGATTGGAATATCTTGGTCTCAACACATGAGTAGGTGGTTCTCTCTCGGAAAATGGATATGCAAATGAAGTGTGTGTTCTCGGTGCTTCTCCCATGAATGATAGGTGGGTGAAAGGGTAACATCCAACTGTTACACACAAAAGAGCAAACTCGGTGACACCGAAGTTGGAAACTCGGTGGTACCGACTAGCACTAAAGGTGTGAACTTTTGAATCTCGGTGAGATCGATATATACAACTCGGTGGCACCGAAGAGGTGACTAACAGACAAATGGCCAAACTCGGTGGCACCGATACTCAAACTCGAAAATTTTGATTTTGTGTATCTTGGCAACAGAATGTTGGTCACCCAAACTCGGTAGCACCGATGCAGTTTTGGTTGCACCGTTTTGATGGGAATGGCTAGGGTTCTGTCTGAGATTCAAACTCGGTGGGTCCGATGTGGAAATGTTGGTGACACCGAATTTGTGAATGTGGAACTTGACACAGTGGATATGTGGAAAAAATGACTGGGTGTTTTGGTGACTAACTTTGAGCATTTGAGCAATCAGTTCATTTTACTACCTCACCCCCTTTTAATAGTATTGGCTTTCCTATGGACTCAAAAATTGATTTCTCACAAATATAAAATGATGAGTCTTCTAGCTTGAAGCTTGAGCCAATATTATTCCTTTCTTGCATCAAGGGGCATCTCCACAAAAACCTTAAGCCATAGCATCTTTTGAACTTTTGTGAAATATACTTGTAAAACACATTAGTCCAATGATGCATATGTTGTGATCAATTATCAAAACCACCCTAAGAAGCAATTGTGCTTTCACTATGTGACACCCTGTTGTGAGTAGTTTGAGCCACTCCAACGCGCCGATCGAAACTAACGAATTTTGTCTAAGGATTCAAAGGATTGAGCGTAGATGGCAAAGGAGTGAAAGGAATATAGGTATGTCACTCCAAAATATGCAAAGAAGTTTGCCCTCAAACCTCCTTGCAAAAGATTGCCACGGGGAGACCAACAAGCAGCACATCCTTCAAGCGTAGCCACCATTGAGGACTATCCTGATGAAAAAGACAAGTATTTGTCTAAGCTTCAGAAAAAGGCAAAGGCTGTTGTCTCAAAGTTTAATGAGGATTTTGTTGCTGCTCCAACTGTGCCAGTTCCTCTGTTGCTGAGGCTTCTGCTACAGAACCACCTCAGAAGAAGGTCCTCATGAAGAAACCAGGTCTCAAGGCAAAACCCTCAACCGCACTGTTAAAGAGAAAATTCCTCAAATCGAATAAATAACTGTTGCAGAAAAAGAGGCTGATGAAGACATTGGCACCAACACACTAGTTATCCATGATAAGTTTTGGTAAAAGGCTCACCCAAACTCGCCAATATCAGCTCAAATTCCTCAAACTCCTACAGCCACAGAAATTCTGACTGGCTCTGAA
Organism: Hordeum vulgare subsp. vulgare; assembly: GCF_904849725.1. Lineage (NCBI taxonomy): Eukaryota > Viridiplantae > Streptophyta > Magnoliopsida > Poales > Poaceae > Hordeum > Hordeum vulgare. The sequence goes on from NC_058522.1 coordinate 159,224,799, forward strand.
GAAAAGAGCTCGCATGTGAAATCAGCACCACGTCAAGATTCAGCTGCATCAGCTGAAGAAATTGCATCTGCTCACTCAGCATAGCAAATTCCTCAAGCTGAAGAACAAGCTCCTGATGAAAATGCCTCATCTCAAGATATAAATATTGCTGATGAAACTGCAATTGTAGTGGTAAATCCTGAAACTGCAATTGTGGTGGCCAGAAATCTTCAAGATGATCAACAACATAATCTTCAACCAAAGCCTCATCAGCCCTTCTCAAAGAGGCCAAAGTTTCTGAAGGAAGAATTTTATGATGAACGTCATTTCTTCACTGGAGAAAACCCTTACGATAGGCTTCGTATCAGGCACAGAAAGTTTTGGACTAGAACTCAACTTAACTACTATGCTTCTGTGCTTTGTGGAAGAAAGAAGATATTTCTTAACACCCACATTCCTCATTGTGACATGGAGGAAATTCCTTGCCTCACCCTAGTACTGAATGTTCTTCACGAAGCAGGGCTACTGCCATTCTGCACAGATGTTGGTGACTGGAATACTCACATTATTATTCAGTTCTATGCCACACTGCATATCTCAAGTGACCCCAAAGACATCAACACTTGGGTCTTGGACTGGATGACATAGCACACTCACTACAAAGCTCCAGCCACAAAATTGCTATGAGCTCTTCCTATATCAATTCCTTCAGAAGATGCAGTCAGAATGTATGATGAAAGGGAAGTGCCAAATAAGCTCATGGAAGTCCTCATGAAACCTTTGGCTCCGGGCCAACCTCCAAGAACTAGATTCCTGGTGAAGGACTTGAAGTATGAGCCCAGAACTGTCTACAGAATTTTGTCATATTCCATCACACCTATTGATGGGGTTATAGCCCTAGGGTAGGGTCATAGGCCTGACCTATAAGTCCTACCCAAGGGAACCTCATTATTAGCTTAAAGGTCACAAGATACCTACCGTCTGGATTAACACAACCTCTTGTCCACTCGGTAGAAAATCACTCGGAAGATCATCTTATACTCGACGACTGGATTCCACTCGGTGAAGACCAGAAGCCAGTCGACACAAAAGGCCAGAAGCCACCTCAGTGAGGCTAATGATCGTATGTTAGACTACTGTAGTTATAGTCATTTATGGCATACGTTACATGTAACGTATGCATTTAATCTCACTTATTGCACCCTTGAAGGCTGGACACTTATGAGGGGCTGCACACTCTATATAAGACACCCCTCCCCTCTGGCACAAGGGTTCGCATTCTGTAACACCTGTATTCCACTCGACACAAAAGCTCCAGAGCACTAAGACGTAGGGTTGTTACCTCCACCGCAGAGGGGTCTGAACTCATACAACCTTGTCGTAGCTAGGACTTTGCCAACTACTTTCGTACCCTACTCATCTACTGTCAGGCTTATACCCACGACAGTTGGCGCCCACCGTGGGGCAGACGTCTAGGCGACTTCCGGCAAGTTTGCGTTTTTTCTCCTTCACCATGCCTTCCGGCGACGATTTGTGCTTGGGTCACGAGATCGTTTTCAGCACACTCGTTTTCGTCGCCGATGATTCGACATGGCTTCGGGAGGCACCTCTTGATGTCGAGGCGCTTCCAGTTCGTGGAGCAACGTTCTTCCGCGCTAGTTCCCGCGGAGTTCTTCTTCGTCAACCGTCGACTCCGTCGTCGATTGTGCTCCCCATCGCGCGTCGCAACAAGCGATCCGTTCGCTCGCGGCTCCAGCGTTGGGTGTGTCATGCACTCGCGCGTCAAGCGTCTTCGTCGAAGGTGGCGGCCATTGAACCTACTACACCTCCGTGTGTTGCCTCCCACTCGGTGTCAGATCCGTCTGGCTCTTCTTTCGAGTGCGAGGGTTGCAGCCCTGTGGCGGAGATCTTCATGGCCGGCTCACACGAGAGCCCGCCAAGGACCAATCGGGACAAGCGGGAAAACGGAGAGACTTCGGGTGCGCGTCATCATATGCGCCCTCAAGCGTCTGGTCGGCGTTCTCATCATAACAACGTCGAGGTATTCCGCACGCCCGTCCTCAACTTGGCTGCGGCCGCCAGGATAGCAGACTCCATCCAGCCATCCAATTCAGGAGCGGGCAGAGGTTTGGAGCAGATCCATGCCCTGTTACAGGCGACACAGCAGCAGAATTCCGCTGTTTCTCAGTCTTACAACAGACTGCACAACAATTCCGTTCGAGCAGACACCGTTCGGTCGGTTTACAGCCTGGGTTCTCCCCATCATCGCAGAGGAGGAGATCGCTGAGAAGATCGATACAGGGACCAGGGGCAGAATCTGCTTCCCCCCCGGTTCAAACGCGAAGATCGCCATCGCTCGCGCTCTCCTCCACGGAGTGGTTCGTACGCGCCCCGGCACAACGACGAAAGGTGACCGGTGGGCGATGAACGCAACCAAAGGCGTGATGTAAGGAACTATATCACTCAGAAGAGGGTTGATAGAGGCCGAGCCCACCATGACGGATACAACGATGGTCGTCTGAGTGGAAGTGACTCTGTCATCTCCGTCCTTGAGTGTTTCAGCCGAGCAATCTGCTCTGCTGATATTCCCCCCAACTTCAGGTTGGCGGCCGGAATAAGCAAGTTCACCAAAGAATCCAAGCCAGAAACATGCCTAGCTGATTACCGAGTGGAAGTTTAGATCGGCGGCGACAACGACAATGTCGCAATGAAGCACTTGCCCCTGATGCTGGATGGTTTGGCCCATGCTTGGCTGAATCAACTAGCTCCTTCAAGCATATACTGCTAGGCAGATTTGGCCCGAGTGTTCATCAAGACCTTCGAGGGCACCTGCAAGCGCCCAGTTGGTCTCTCTGAGCTACAACATTGTATCCAGAAGCCGAGTGAATCTTTGCACGATTTCATCCAGCGTTGGACCACTCTCCACCACACGGTGGAGAATGTCACCGAGCATCAGGCAGTCTGCGCTTTACAAAAGGCGACAGGTACCGAGAGTTGTACTTGAAGTTCGGTCGGACAGGAGACATGTCAATGAGCAAGATGATGGAGATAGCAACCCACTATGCCAATGGGGAAGAAGAAGACCGCCTCCGCAGCGGCAAGGGCAAGGCAGTCGACGGAGATGCCAATTCCAACCGAAAGCAGAAGCAGAAGGTGGAGCGCACACCGCCGGCAGAAGCAGCCACTCTGGGAGGAGGAAAGTTCAAGGGAAAGGCCAAGAGTCAAATCCCCCCAAGAAATTCAAAAGGCAGTCAGGACCAGATATCCTTGATCAGCTGTGTGCAATCCACACGAAAATAGATGAAGAAGGCAACACTATAGTGCCTAAGCATACCACTCGACAGTGCCGTCTGTTGATCCAGAAATTTGGAGATGATCAGTCGAGTGAGAAAGACCAAGAGAAGGAAGACGACAAGCAAGAAGACCCCTTTCCCAAGGTCCATGCCACTCTGATGATCTTTGCTGACGTCGAAAGCAAGAGTCGATCAAAAGTGGTCAACCGAGAGGTCAACATGGCAGCTCCTTCTGCCCCAACATATCTCAAGTGGTCACAAACTGCTATCACCTTTGACCAGTCGGATCATCCGACCCATGTACCCACCTCGGGACGTCAGGCTCTTGTTGTCGATCCACTGGTTGAAGGAGTTCGACTCCGCAAGGTGTTGATGGACGGAGGGAGTGGCTTGAACATCATGAACGCCGACACTCTGAAGGGGATGGGCATTCTGATGTCCAAACTCAACGAGAGCAATATGCAGTTTCACGGAGTGATCCCACGGAAGAAGGCCAAGTCACTGGGCCAGATCGCGTTAGACGTCATTTTTGGCTCTCACAAGAACTTCCGCAAAGAGAAACTCACGTTCAAGGTGGTGGACTTCCAGAGTGCCTACCACGCCATACTTGGTCGTCCAACATATGTACGTTTCATGGCCCGACCATGTTACGTCTATCTGAAGATGAAGATGACAGGGCCGAAGGGAGTCATCACCATCACGGGCAATCGGCAGAGGGCAGAAGAATGTTTGCAATGGGGCTCCAGGATTGCGACCAGCAGCTGGCAATGACAGAGCTCGATGAGTACCGACAGACAGCAGACCCCGTCGAACTGATGCGCTCGAAGAAGCCAGCTTCCGAGTCTGCATTCCAGTCGGCAGGCCAAATCAAGAAAGTCCACATTCACCCGACGGATCCCACCGTTGCTCCAACCAACATCTCAACAAGTCTTGATCCTAAATAGGAAGTTGAGCTCGTCCAATTCCTCTGTGAGAATTGGGATATCTTTGCATGGAAGCCTGCTGACATGCCTGGTGTGCCCAGGGAACTGGCTGAGCACCGACTGAGGGTCGACCCTAAAGCTCGACCTGTCAAAGAACATATGCGTCGGTCCGCCACACAGAAAAGGAAAGCAATCGACGAGGAAGTGGCTAGGTGATGACCCACAAGTATAGGGGATCAATCGTAGTCCTTTCGATAAGTAAGAGTGTCGAACCCAACGAGGAGCAGAAGGATCTGACAAGTGGTTTTCAGCAAGGTAAAATCTGCAGGCACTGAAATTGTCGGTAACAAGTGATTGTGTGGTCACATGATTCGTAGCAAGCAACAAGTAACAGAAGTAGCAACGGTGCAGCAAAGTGGCCCAATCCCTTTTGTAGAAAGGGACAAGCCCGGACAAAGTCTTATAGGAGGAAAAACGCTCCCGAGGACACACGGGAATTTCTGTCATGCTAGTTTTCATCATGTTCATATGATTCACGTTCGTTACTTTGATAGTTTGATATGTGGGTGGACCGACGCTTGGGTACTGCCCTTACTTGGACACGCATCCCACTTATGATTAACCCCTCTCGCAAGCATCCGCAACTACGAAAGAAGAATTAAGACAAAGTCTAACCATAGCATTAAACTAGTGCATCCAAATCAGCCCCTTACGGAGCAACGCATAAACTAGGCTTTAAGCTTCTGTCACTCTAGCAACCCATCATCTACTTACTACTTCACAATGCCTTCCTCTAGGCCCAAATAATGGTGAAGTGTTATGTAGTCTACGTTCACATAACACCACTAGAGGAAAAACAACATACAACACATCAAAATATCAAACGAATACCAAATTCACATGACTACTATTAGCATGACTTATCCCATGTCCTCGGGAACAAAAGTAACTACTCACAAAGCATAATCATATTCATGACCAGAGAGGTAATGAGTAGCATCAAGGATCTGAACATAAACTCTTCCACCAAACAATCCAACTAGCATCAACTACAAAGAGTAATTAACGCTACTAGCAACCTTACAAGTACCAATCGGAGTCGCGAGACGGAGATTGGTTACAAGTGCTGAACTAGGGTTTGGAGATGAGATGGTGTTGATGAATATTGTGACGCCCTCGGCATAATCGTACGCTAATCATACACGCAAATGCGTACGATCAAACCCAAGGACTCACGGGGAGATATCACAACACAACTCTAGACACAAATAAGAAAACATCAGCTTCATATTACAAGCCAGGGGCCTCGAGGGCTAGAATACGAAAGCTCGATAAACACACGAGTCAGCGGAAGCAACAAATATCTGAGTACAGACATAAAACATGGGGTGCCTTAGAGAAGGCTTGCACAAAAGATACAACGATCGAACGAGGCGAGGCCTCCTGCCTGGGAACCTCCTAACTACTCCTGATCATCAGCGGCCTCCACGTAGTAGTAGGCACCGTCGGGGTAGCAGTCGTCGGTGGCGGGGACCTCCATCTCCTGGGCTTCATCATCTGGTCGCAGCAAACGGATCAAGGGGACAAGGGGGGAGCAAAGCAGCGGTGAGTACTCATCCAAAGTACTCGCAAGTCTTACATCAGAACTATTCTAATTATGCATCAGTATCAAAGAAGGGGGTTATATGTGGACTGACTGCAGCAATGCGAGAATAGAGAGAGAAGGCCTAGTCCTATCGAAGACTAGCATCTTCAGGGTCTTGCAGCAATAGACGAGAGTAGAACAGGGGTAACACATTAATAGTTATATTGTTGCAGCAATATTAAAGTGAGGTCACGCCTAAAGATCCTCCCTCGACTCCCTGCGAGGAAGCAATCCCGAGGCAAACTAATTCCAGTTAAGTAACAATTGTAGTTGTAAAAGATCGGGGCACAACTCCAAGTCGTCCTGTAACCGTGGACACGGCTATCCGAATAGTTAATTTTCATCCCTGCAGGGGTGCACCACATGTCCCGTCACGCTCGATAACACTCTGGCCGGACATACTTTTCTGGGTCCTGCCCGGCCTCGGAATATCGACACGTCGCAGCCCCACCTAAGACTAATCAGAGAGGCCAGCCCGCCGGTCTAAATCCTAAGCACAAAGGGTTCGTGGGCCCAGTTCCCCTTCACGCTCCTGCACGTGGCGTGGGCGGCCGACATCAGTCCTAGCATCCCTTAATCACAAGCGCGATGCATCTCGGGACCACTCGGGCGCGCGCCGCTACACTGCTGGCATCTGAAAAGCTTCGGCTGATACCGCGACGTCGAGTACCCATAATTCTTCCCGCGTAGCCGGTTAGTGCGAAAAGGTCTCCGACCAACCCAGATCAAATACCCAAATCCATTAGCATTTTAATTAGGCCAGCAACACAGTCTCACGGGAATCCACCCGGCTTACAACTAATCACCAATGATCCCAGTAACATGGTCGAGTAACTGTGTGGTCGTAACATCGGGGGGGAATCCGAGGTATCACCCTCGTTGGATCCCGAACGATGTACCCGTCAAGGTGGGCTTAGAGGAATCACCCTCGGGGGTCCCACACTCGCGGGGTGGCACGACAGAGACGTTATCGGGAATGGTGAAAGAGGAATCACCCTCGATAACCACGACCGACTAGCTATACTACAGAGATATCATCAGGAGTACTTAGCGAGGTGTCACCCTCGGTACCCGACAGTATCCCTGTAGCGTCGTACAACGAAGGGGGGTGAACGTGCTGTGTCGGGTCTGGCTCGTCGATCAGAGATCGAGATTTGAAAACAAGCGGGGCAACTGATCTACGGGGTCAGAGGGGATGACTGCTCCACCTATACTAAGCATATTAAAGGTACAGGACTGAAAGTAGCAGTTCATCAAAAACAGGCTATGCATCAGATATAGGAGCTAACTACAACAGTAGCAAAATACTAATGCAAGCAGTAGGAAGAAAGACATAGGCGATATAGGAATGATCAAGGGGAGTTTGCTTGCCTTGCTGCTCTGCGGCAAAGGACTGATCGGCAGGGTCGTAGATGTACCCGGCAGCAGCGTCAGTCTCGGGGTCTACCGGTAAGAAGAGGGGGAAGAAACAATAAATAATAGCACCGATGCAACACAAAGCATGACATGGAAATATGCAGGCTAGACATGAGCTAACGCAGCAACATCCGTCATAGACGGGTCGGAAGAATATCTGACGATATTTTCCCGGGTCTCGGGCTACTACCGGTTACACGGGAAACGATGGAAAAGTTCCATGTTTGCTATGCTAGGGACGCGTGACAGACGAATGGACCGTGCATCCGGGTTCGTCTCGCTTTGCTGATCAACTTTCATGTTGAAATTATTTTGATCTGACTTACGGATTATTTAATATTAATTTTCAAAGTTTTATTAATTATTTAGGAGTTAAAAACAGATTTAAAAGATTTAATAAAATTCCAATATGACATCATCGCGATGTCAGGCTGACATCACATTTGACTGGTCAACTGACCAGCGGGTCCCGAACGTCATAGGCACAAGTTTTATTTAAGATTAAATATTTATTAATCAGATTAATTCAACGAGGGACCCACGTGTCATACTCTAATTATGTTAATTAATTATTTTAACTAAATATCTATTTATTTATCTATTTTAAGAAAACATTATTTTTAATTATCGCGTGGGGCCTCCCTGTCATTGACAGCGGTGCATTGGCCCCACCGGTAAGTGGCCTAAGGTTATTCCCTCATTTATTTTTATTAGATACCTATCCGTGCAAATACCGTATTCCTCTAAATACCCAAATACACAAATACATACATCACATCTCATACATACATACATACATACGCATCTAATACACCATTTATTCTTTTTCATTTATCTTTTCTCTCAACACTCATCTCTCATCTCTCTGTTAACAAAGACAGAGAAGTTCTTTTGCTACTCCACCTAGAAGAACACAAACTTCGAATCCTTCTACCGGAGTCCACCGTCGACGGATCGAGGCCCCGTTTGCCGGAACGGAACCGTGACGTCGAGGAGAACGGTAAGGTGGGAGGAGCCCGAGGAGGGGCTCACCGACGGTGACGTGACGGCCCGGTGAAGCCGGAGTTCGCACGTAGTTGACGGTGGAGACGGACGTGGAGGCGGTGACGGTGACGGTGGTGGTGACGTGCCGGCGAGGAGGAGCCGGTGAGGAGGGCCCCGGTGAGGAGAGGCCCCCGGAGGTGGAGCCGCCGACGGGGAGGGGCGGCCACCGTAGAGAGGGCCGCCGGAGAGGGACCTCCCGGAAGGGGCCGGCCGCCGAGATGGGGGGGGGCCGAGGTGGCCGGCACCCCTGCCGGCGGGGTGGAGGCCGAGAGGGGGCTCGCCGCGGAGAGAGGGGAGGAGCCGCCGGGGGGTGAGGGGGATGAGGGGCCGCCGGGGGTGAGGGGGATGAGGGAGGCGGCCGTGGGGAGAGGAGGCCGCCGGGGTAGGAGGAGGCGGTGGAGGGAGGAGGCCGGCGGGGGAGGGGGCTGCCGGCGGGGGGGAAGGGCGGCCGCCGGTTGGGGAGGGAGAGGGGCGAGGTGGGGGGAGGCGAGATGGGGGAGAGGGGCGACAGGAGGGGAGGGAGTTACGGGACTGGGAGGAGGTCGTGGGGAGGAGAGGGATCGTGGGGAGGAGAGGGTCACGAGAGGGAGGTGGGGGTCCTCTCGTGGTGGAGGTGGGGTGGGGCCCCCACGAGGGGGGGGGGCTGGCGGTGGCGGCGTGGGGAAAGGAGGGAGTAGCGAGGGAAGGGGTCTGGTCGCCAGGGGGGGATTAGGGTTTGCGGGGTGGGGCGCGGGAGGTGGCCGGCTGGGCCCTTTTTGGCCCAGCTGGGCCGGTTGGGGGGGGGGGGTTGTTCCTTTTTTTTTTGATTTGTTTTGTTTTATTTTCTCTTTTCCCTTTTCTTTTTATTATTTCTTTCTTTCAGTTTTCTTTCTTTCTTTTATCATTATTGTTTCTTTAATACTTTCCTCGTTTTTACATATATATTCTTGTAATATTTGCAATGAACTCATAACGTACTCTACTTTTGTTTTCAAATCTGAAATCCGGACAAACTCGAATCAACGCGGGTCTGAGATGGAAATCCGATGACGTGGCATCATTAACGGTTGATCACTGTAGCTTAATTACGATTACTACTGTAGCAAAAGTCGAGGATGTCACAAATATGTTGATGGTGACGAGTCCCCTACGATGAGAGGAGTGTTGGTGATGATGATGGCGACGATTTCCCCCTCCGGGAGGGAAGTTTCCCTGGCAGGATCGTCCTGCCGGAGCTCTAGATTGGTTCTGCTCAAGTTCCGCCTCGTGGCGGCGGCGAATCCACGAAAAAGCTCCTCCTTGATTTTTTTTCTGGACGAAACCCTTCATATAGAAGAAGAGGGGGGCCAGTGGGCCAGCATGCTGCCCACAAGCCCCCTTGGCGCGGCCAGGGGGTGGCCGCGCCAAGCAGGCTTGTGGCCACCTGCTGGCGCCCCTCTGGCACTTCTTCGACGCAGTATTTTTTATAAATCCGGAAAAAATCCTCGTTGATTTTTACGGCGTTTGGAGTTGCGCAGAATAGGTATCTCAACTTTGCTCCTTTTTCAGGCCAGAATTTAGCTGCCGGCATTCTCCCTCTTCATGTAAACCTTGCAAAATAAGAGAGAAAAGGCATAAGTATTGTACCCAGAAGTGAAATAACAGCCCAAGAAGCGATAAATATCAACATGAAAACATGATGCAAAATGGACGTATCAACTCCCCCAAGCTTAGACCTCGCTTGTCCTCAAGCGAAAGCCTAGCTCAATAAATATGTCCACGTGTTTAGGGAGAGAGGTGTCGACAAAACAAGATACGAACATGCATGCATCATGATCATGATCAGAACAGCCATACCAACACATAATCTCTCATGCTAAAGTGATAATTCCTTCACAAAGTAAAGCATGGATCAAGAACCTTACCGAGAAGTAACAACCGATAGCCTTTAGTCATTGAAGCAATTGCAATTTATCACAACATTAGAAAGAGTCAAATAAGAGCTTGTAAAGCAAATCCACATACTCAATCATTCTTTCATTCTCTACAATTTCTATAACTCACACGGTACTCATGAGATCAAAGTTTCAGCTGGACACAGAGAAAGATAGGGGCTTACAGTTTTGCCTCCCAACTGCTTACCTCAAGGGTAATGTCAACAATAATAATTCATGAATACTTACTTCCAAGTTGACATATGAATATAAATCTTTCCCAAGCATATGACGTTAGCCAAGATAAAGGCGAAATAAGGAATTGGTGAAAATCACCATGACTCTTTCAAGGGAAAAAAGTAAAGGTACAAGATAGGCCCTTCGCAGAGGGAAGCAGAGGTTGTCATGCACTTTTGAGGTTTGGATGCGTGTCCTCTTAGTGCGGAGGAACGTCACTTTATATTGCCTCGCATGATAAAGAACTTTATTATGAAGTATGTCAGTTTTATGTCTTCCTCATCACAGGTTCGTACAAAGCTTATTTTCCACACACTAATAGATCATACATATTAGAGAGCAATTTTTATTGCTTGCACCGATGACAACTTACTTGAGGGATCTTATTCAATCCATAGGTAGGTATGGTGGACTCACATGGCAAAACTGGGTTGATGGTTTATGGATGCACAAGTGGTATCTCTACTTAGTGCGGAGGTTTGGCTAATGTGAGGTGGAAGCAATCATCACATGCTAAGGGATCTCTAATCATATAACATTGTTCGGAGCCAAGCAAACACAATTCATTATGTTGTCTTCCTTGTCCAACATCTAGTTCTAGGCATGCAATAGTTTAGTGAGTGTTCACAATCATAGATTGTGTCAGAGATGATATATTTATATGTGAACCTCTCCTTCTTTATCACTTCCTATTAATTGCAACAATGACCAAGGTCTACGTTTGTCTACCCTCAACAAGTTTCAATCATCATTCTTTTTATATGTGAAGACATCACTTCCCATAAGATCGTTACATGATCTTTCATGCTTTTGTTCTATTCTCACTCTTTTGATCATGGCAAGAGGCAAAGCCCTTCAACTAAGACACTCTTTATTATATGCTCACGAGCTTGAATACATCGGGGGTGACACAAAGCAATACTCAAGACTAAAACACTAAGACTTTTATTCTACTAGAGAAAAGAGAAAACTGAAAAGGAAAACTAAAACAAAGGTAAAGGCAAAAGATGTGATGGTGATACGATACCGGGGCAACTCCCCCAAGCTTGGCACAAGCCAAGGGGATTGCCCATACCCATGTTTAGTTGTCTTCCTTTGGTGGTGATGGTGGAGGAGTTGTTGCAACATGGGCTTGATCCTCCATCTTCCAAGGCATAGGTGCTCCATCATGGAAAGATGAACGAGTCTCCGGAATCCTCAAATATGCAGCCAACCGTATTGATTTAAATCTATACTCATACTCACAGTTTTGGTTTTGCAGGTCATAGATTTGGGCCGCCTGGAGTTGATCAATCCTGTCATAGAGCCTGGAGAGGTGTTTCCAATGTCATTGGCGTCAATCCTGTGCTTGCTGGTGAACTCCGTGATCATCATGTGGTTGGCGTTGCATGCTCCACCATCCTTTGGCACTTGAAGACTTGTTGCTCCATTGCTTCGAGCCTCGTCTCCATGGTTCCGGTCTTCTTGGGCCCCTCAACATCACGGATGTGCAACATCCCCTCACGCATCTCGATAGATTGAGGGTGTTGCAGCACTCCCGTGAGGTAGGGATTGATGACCTTCTCGAAGATCTTGTCCTTCGGAGCTTTTGGGGAAGTCATAGCGATCTAGATCTAAAACAGAAACAGGCTCGAAACGAAAACAGAGGAAATCTGCGTGATGTAGGGGTCAGACCAAACGGGAGTATATATAATGATTTTTTTCAGACCAGAAGGAGTACCCCGCATGAAAACGGAGTCCGGGAGGCGCACGAGGTGGCCACAAGCCCTCCCGACGCGACCAGGGGGTGGGCCCGCGCCGGGCAGGCTTGTCGCCTCCTCGCGCACTTTCCGGACTACTTCCAATTTTTGTATTTTTTCAAATATTCCAAAACGGAGAAAATTTCCTATTGGAAAAGTTTTGGACTCTGTTTTCTTACCAAATCACATACCTCTTCGTTTTCGGAGTCTGAAACAGGCTGATAAATATCCCTTAGGTATTCTTCCGGAGTTATGGTATTGATAATATTGCTTTCAACATTTATGGGAGTACCTAAGATATAATGCTTGATTCTCTGCCCATTTACAACTCTCGGACAATTACCTTCCGTGTTGTTGATCTTGATAGCACCGGAACGATATACTTCCTCAACAACATAGGGACCTTCCCATTTAGAGAGAAGCTTGCCTGCAAAGAATCTTAAACGAGACTTATATATCAAGACATAATCACCTACGTTGAACTCACGCTTTTGTATCCTCTTATCATGCCACCTCTTAACCTTCTCTTTGAACAACTTGGCATTCTCATATGCCTGAGTTCTCCATTCATCAAGCGAGCTAATGTAAAATAAGCTCTTCTCACCGGCAAGTTTGAAATCAAAATTGAGCTCTTTGATTGCCCAGTAAGCTTTATGCTCTAGCTCAAGAGGTAAATGACATGCTTTACCGTACACCATTTTGTACAGAGACATGCCCATGGGATTCTTATAGGCAGTTCTATAAGCCCGCAGTGCATCATCGAGCTTCTTAGACCAATTCTTTCTAGACCTATTGATAGTCTTTTGCAGAATTAGTTTAATCTCTCTATTGCTTAGCTCTACTTGACCACTGGACCGAGGGTGGTAGGGAGACACAATTCTATGGTTGACATCGTACTTAGCAAGCGTTTTACGAAAAGCACCGTGAATGAAATGTGAACCACCGTCAGTCATTAGATATCTAGGGACTCCAAATCTAGGGAAAATAACTTCTTTAAGCATCGTGATAGAAGTGTTGTGATCAGCACTACTAGTGGGGATAGCTTCTACCCACTTAGTTATGTAATCAACAACAACTAGGATATGAGTATACCCATTGGATTTGGGAAAAAGTCCCATATAATCAAAGCCCCAAACATCAAACGGTTCAATGACAAGTCAATAGTTCATAGGCATTTCCTGACGTTTGCTAATATTACCTATTCTTTGACATTCGTCACAAGACAAGACAAACTTATGGGCATCCTTGAAGAGAGTGGGCCAATAGAAACCTGATTGCAATACCTTGTGTGCAGTTCTATCTCCCGCATGGTGTCCTCCGTAGGCCTCAGAGTGACACTTTTGTAGGATCTGTCCCTGTTCATGTTCAGGTAAACAATGTCTAATAACACCATCTACTCCTTCCTTATAAAGGTGAGGATCATCCCAAAAGTAGTGTCTCAAGTCAAAGAAGAATTTATTCTTTTGCTGGTACATGAAACTAGGTGGTATGTATTTGGCAACGATATAGTTTGCATAATCAGCATACCACGGTGCACTATGTGAAGCATTGATGACATTCAGTTGCTCATCGGGAAAGCTATCATCAATAGGTTGGGGGTCATCAAGAACGTTCTCCAACCTATACAAGTTATCGGCTACTGGGTTATCAGAACCCTTCCTGTCAACAACGTGCAAATCAAATTCTTGTAGCAAGAGAACCCATCTGATAAGTCTAGGTTTAGCGTCCTTCTTCTTCATGAGGTACTTAATAGCAACATGATCAGTGTGAATAGTGACTTTGGAATCAACTATGTAAGACCTGAACTTTTCACATGCAAACACGACTGCTAAAAATTCCTTCTCCGTAGTAGCATAGTTTCTCTGGGCACTGTCTAGAGTTTTACTAGCGTAGTGAATAACATTCAACTTCTTATCGACTCTTTGCCCTAGAACAACACCAACAACATAATCACTAGCATCACACATAATTTCAAAAGGTAAGTTCTAATCAAGTGGTTGAACAATAGGTGCAGTTATCAAAGCCCTCTTAAGTATTTCGAAGGCTTCCTCACAATCATCGTCAAAAACAAAAGGAATATCCTTTTGCAAGAGATTGGTAAGAGGCCTAGAAATCTTAGAGAAGTATTTAATGAACCTTCTATAGAAACCAGCATGACCAAGGAAACTTCTTATACCTTTGATATCTGTGGGGTATGTTATTTTCTCGATTGCATCAACCTTAGCATTATCGACTTCAATACATCTTTCAGAAATTTTATGTCCTAAGACGATGCCTTCATTAACCATAAAGTGGCACTTCTCCCAATTCAAGACAAGATTGGTGTCTTTACATCTGTGTAAGACTCGATCAAGGTTGCTGAGGCAATCATCAAAGGAAGACCCGTAAACGGAAAAGTCATCCATGAAAACCTCGACAATCTTTTCACAAAAGTCAGAGAATATAGCCATCATACATCTTTGAAAGGTGGCAGGTGCATTACATAAGCCAAAAGGCATACATCTATAAGCAAAGGTACCGAAAGGGCAGGTGAAAGTGGTTTTCTCCTGATCAGATTGTGCAACTGGTATTTGGGAGAAACCAGAATAACCGTCTACGAAGCAAAAGTGTGTGTGTTTAGAGAGCCTTTCTAGCATTTGGTCGATAAAAGGCAGAGCGTAATGATCTTTCCTAGTGGCTTTATTCAGTTTCCTAAAATCGATCACCATCCTATAGCCAGTAATAATCCTCTGTGGGATCAATTCATCCTTATCATTAGGGACAACGGTAATCCCTCCCTTCTTAGGGACGCAATGCACCAGACTCACCCAATCGCTATGAGCAACATGATAGATAACACATGCTTCCAGGAGCTTTAGTGTTTCTTTTCTTACTACTTCTTTCATCTTAGGATTCAATCTCCTTTGATGATCATCAACTGGTTTGAAATCAGGATCGGTTTTAATCTTGTGTTGGCATAGAGTAGGACTAATGCCCTTAAGATCATCAAGAATATATCCAATAGCGGCACGGTGCTTCCTCAGAGTTTTTAGTAACTTCTTTTCTTCATGCTCCGAGAGGCTAGCACTAATAATAACAGGATATATCTCTTTTTCATCAAGATAAGCATACTTAAGAGTATCTGGCAACTGTTTAAGCTCAAACACAGGATCACCCTTTGGTGGGGGTGGATCCCCAAGCAGTTCAACAGGCAAGTTATTCTTAAGGATAGGATATTGTTCTAAGACAACTCTATCTATCTCATCCCTTTCATCCATATGCATATCATTTTCATGCTCAAGCAAGTATTTCTCTAAGGGATCAGTAGGAGGCACGTCAATAGAAGCTAGGGAAATAGTTTCATCCTTACTGGGCAACTCTTTTTCATGAGGCTGTCTACCAAACTTGGAGAAATTGAACTCATGTGACACACCTTCAAAGACAACAGTGACGGTTTGCTTCTCACAGTCAATATGAGCATTGACGGTATTGAGAAAAGGTCTGCCAAATATGATGGGACAAAAGCTATCTTGTGCAGTAGCAAGAACAAGGAAATCAGCAGGATACTTTGTTTTACCACACAAGACTTCAACATCCCTAACAATTCCCACAGGGCAGATAGTATCTCTATTGGCGAGCTGAATAGTGACATCAATAGGCTCTATCTCAACAGGTGCAATCTCGTCTTTGATTTCATCATATAAGGATTGAGGTACTGCACTAACACTAGCACCCACGTCACATAAACCATGATAACAATGATCTCCTATCTTAACAGAAACCACAGGCATGCCAACAACAGGCCTATGTTTGTCTCTATCGTGAGGTTTAACAATTCTAGCAGCATCTTCACAGAAGTGAATATTATGTCCCTCAACATCATCGGACAGAAGATCTTTGATGATAGCAATATTAGGTTCAACTCTAATTTGCTCAGGGGGTGTAGGTGTTCTAATGTAGCCTCTACGTATCACAGTTGAAGCTTTAGAATGATCCTTTATCCTAACAGGGAAAGGTGGTTTCTCAATGT
This sequence comes from Hordeum vulgare subsp. vulgare, assembly GCF_904849725.1. NCBI lineage: Eukaryota > Viridiplantae > Streptophyta > Magnoliopsida > Poales > Poaceae > Hordeum > Hordeum vulgare. The sequence continues at coordinate 159,240,976 of NC_058522.1, forward strand.
AAGCACTGGGAACCATAGGATCATTATAGGCAATGACTTTCTCTTCAACTGGAGTGGTTTAACTACATTGACTTCTAAAGGAGGATGATATTTAAACCACTTCTCTTTGGGGAGATCAATATGAGGAGCAAAGGATTCACACAATGAAGCTGCTATCTCAGAGTCGAGTCCATACTTAGCGCTAAAGTCACAAAAAGTATTTGTTTCAACAAAGGATTTAACGCAATCAAACGTGAAATTCATACCTGACTCCTTACCTTCTTCAAGCTCCCAATATTCAGAGTTGCGTTTAATTCTGTCCAATAAATTCCATTTGAAGTCAATATCTCTCTTCATAAAAGAACCGGTACAAGAAGTGTCGAGCATGGTGCGATCATCATGAGAAAGCCGAGCATAGAAGTTCTGAATGATAATTTCTCTCGAGAGCTCGTGATTGGGGCATGAATATAACATTGATTTAAGACTCCCCCAAGCTTGAGCAATGCTTTATCTGTCACGAGGCCAAAAATTATAAATATAATTCCGATCACGATGTACTAAATGCATAGGATAAAACTTTTGATGAAATTCCAATTTCAACCGATTGTAGTCCCATGATCCAGTATCATCACATAGCCTATACCATGTCAACGCCTTATCCTTCAAAGATAAAGGAAATACCTTCTTCTTGACCTCATCCTTGGGCAAATCTGCAAGCTTAAATAAACCACAAACTTCATCTACATAGATTAGATGCAAGTCTGGATGTGATGTTCCATCTCCTGTAAAAGGATTAGCCAGCAGTTTCTCAAGCATACCCGAAGGAAATTCAAAGAAAATATTTTCAGTAGGTGCAGCAGGTTGAGGAGAAACTCTTTGTGCTTCTGTTCGAGGTGATGATACCCCGAACAAGCCCCTCAAAGGATTAGTGTCCATAGTGACAAGTGACAACAAATTTCAGCACACTATATGAATGTTTCCTTACCAAGTTCCACTTACCAAAGGCGCTTCACTCCCCGGAAACGGCGCCAGAAAAGAGTCTTGATGACCCACAAGTATAGGGGATCAATCGTAGTCCTTTCAATAAGATAGAGTGTCGAACCCAACGAGGAGAAGAAGGATCTGACAAGTGGTTTTCAGCAAGGTAAAATCTGTAGGCACTGAAATTGTCGGTAACAAGTGATTGTGTGGTGAGATGATTCGTAGCAAGCAACAAGTAACAAAAGTAGCAACGGTGCAGAAAAGTGGACCAATCCCTTTTGTATCAAGGGACAAGCCTGGACAAAGTCTTACAGGAGGAAAAACGCTCCCGAGGACACACGGGAATTTCTGTCATGCTAGTTTTCATCATGTTCATATGATTCACGTTCGTTACTTTGATAGTTTGATATGTGGGTGGACCGGCGCTTGGGTACTGCCCTTACTTGGACAAGCATCCCACTTATGATTAAACCCTCTCGCAAGCACTCGCAACTACGAAATAAGAATTAAGACAAAGTCTAACCATAGCATTAAACTAGTGGATCCAAATCAGCCCCTTACGAAGCAACGCATAAACTAGGGTTTAAGCTTCTGTCACTCTAGAAACCCATCATCTACTTAATACTTCCCAATGCCTTCCTCTAGTCCCAGATAATGGTGAAGTGTTATGTAGTCGACGTTCACATAACACCACTATAGGAAAAACAACATACAACACATCAAAATATCAAACGAATACCAAATTCACATGACTACTATTAGCATGACTTATCCCATGTCCTCAGGAACAAAAGTAACTACTCACAAAGCATAATCATATTCATGACCAGAGAGGTAAGAGGATCTGAACGTAAACTCTTCCACCAAACAATCCAACTAGCATCAACTACAAAGAGTAAGTAACACTACTAGCAACCTTACAAGTACCAATCGGAGTCGCGAGACGGAGATTGGTTACAAGTGATGAACTAGGGTTTGGAGATGAGATGGTGATGATGAAGATGTTGATGGTGACGAGTCCCCTCCGATGAGAGGAGTGTTGGTGATGACGATGGCGATGATTTCACCCTCCGGGAGGGAAGTTTCCCCTGCAGGATCGTCCTGTCGGAGCTCTAGATTGGTTCTGCTCAAGTTCCACCTCGTGGCGGCGGCGAATCCATGAAAAAGCTCCTCCTTGATTTTTTTTCTGGACGAAACCCTTCATATAGCAGAAGAGGGGGGCTAGTGGGACAGCAGGCTGCCCACAAGCCCCCTTGTCGCGGCCAGGGGGGTGGCCGCGCCAAGCAGGCTTGTGGCTACCTACTGGTGCCCCTGTGGCGCTTCTTCCGCCCAGTATTTTTTATAAATCCAGAAAAAATTCCTCGTTGATTTTTATGGCGTTTGTAGTTGCGCAGAATAGGTATCTCAACTTTGCTCCTTTTTCAGGCCAGAGTTCCAGCTGCCGGTATTCTCCCTCTTCATGTAAACCTTGCAAAATAAGATAGAAAAGGCATAAGTATTGTATAGTGAAGTTAAATAACAACCCAAGAAGCGATAAATATCAACATGAAAACATGATGCAAAATGAACGTATCACTAAGCTCCTAGAGGCCAAGTTCATTCGCGAGTTTTACCACTCCGAGTGGTCGCGAATGTCGCCATGGTGCCTAAGAAGGACAAGTCACTCCGAATGTGCATCGACTTCACGCATATCAATCGGGTCTGCCCGAAAGACCACTTCCCGCTCCCCCGCATAGATCAGATTGTCGACTCGACTGCGCGATGTGAGCGATTGTCTTTTTTAGATGCTTACTCTGGGTACCACCAGATCCGTCTGTATGGCCCAGATGAAATAAAAACGGCCTTCATCACCCCGTTTGGGTACTTCTGCTACATCACTATGCCATTCGGTCTTAAAAATGCAGAGCTACTTTTATGCGCATGATTCAGAAATGCCTCCTCGATCAGATCAGTCGGAACGTGGAGGCATACATGGATGATATCGTAGTCAAGTCACGCAAAGGTTCCGACCTGCTCACCGACTTGGCAGAAACGTTTCCCAACCTTCGAAGGTACGACATCAAGCTCAACCTAGCAAAGTGCACATTCGGAGTCTCTAGCGGCAAGTTAGTCGGTTTTCTTGTTTCCGAACGAGGAATCGATGTTAACCCCGAAAAGATCGGGGCAATTGTCCGAATGAAAAAGCCCTGTGCGAGTACACGACGTCCATAAGCTTATAGGGTGTTTGGTAGCATTAAGAAGATTCATATCTCGACTCGGAGAGAAAGCCTTACCATTATACCGACTCATGAAAAAGTCAGATACCTTCGAGTGGACTCCCGAAGCAGAAGTTGCACTCGTCGAGTTAAAGACTCTGCTATCCACCCAGCTGGTTCTTGCTGCTCCGTACAGCAAAGAGCCACTCCTCTTATACATCGCGGCTACAAATCAAGTCGTCAGCACAGTCCTGACAGTCGAGCGAGAGGAGGAAGGCAAGGCTTATAAGATTCAGCGCCCAGTGTATTATGTTTCTGAGGTATTGACTCCTTCCAAGCAGAGATATCCCCACTATCAGAAGCTTCTATATGGGATTTACATGACTGCAAAGAAGGTAGCTCATTATTTTCAAGATCATTCGGTGTTTGTTGTCAGCGATGCCCCATTGTCACAAATCCTTCACAATCGGGATGCATCGGGCCGAGTGGCGAAATGGGCAATGGAACTATTATATTGTGACATAAAGTTCGAAGCCAAGAAAGCCATCAAATCTTAAGCTCTGGCAGATTTCTTGGCTGAATGGGTGGAACAACAACAACCAGCCCCTACTCACTCGATACATTGGACTATGTTCTTTGACGGCTCGAAGATGCTGAGTGGTTCTGGTGCAGGCGTAGTTCTTATATCCCCGAAGGGTGACAAGCTTGGTTACGTATTGCAGATTCACTTTGATTCCTCTAACAATGAGGCAGAGTATGAAGCTCTCCTTTACGGGTTGCGTATGGCCATCTCACTCGGCGTCCGACGCTTGATGGTATATGGTGACTCAGATCTAGTGGTTAATCAAGTGATGAAAGAGTGGGATGTGAGAAACCCTGCCATGACTGGTACTGCAACGCAGTAAGAAAGCTTGAGAAAAGTTTTGAAGGCTTGGAACTTCATCACGTTCCTTGATTGAAGAATCAAGCTGCTGATGAGTTGGCAAAAATTGGATCCACTCGGAAAATTGTGCCCAGTGATGTTTGTTTAGAGCACATACACACCCCTTCGGTCCACGAAGATCCGTTTATTGAAGAACATCCTCAGCCTACAAGTGCATCTGATCCGACTGAAGTTGAAATCCCACCAGTTGTCGATCTGATCATGGAGATTCGAGTGGTCACGCCCGAGTGGACAGTGCCATATATTGCATACATCCTGAGGCGAGAGCTACCCGAAGATGAAGATGAAGCTAGACAGATCGTCTGCAGGTCAAAGGCCTTCATAGTCATGGGAGATTAGCTCTATAAGGAAAGTGTGACTGGCGTAGCTCAGTGGTGCATTTCCCCTGAGGAAGGCCGACTAATTTTGGAGGAAATTCACTCCGGAACCTGTGGTCATCATGCATCCTCCAGAGCCATTGTTGCTAAAGCATCCCGAGCTGGATTCTTCTCATCGCGTGCAAGTGAAGTGGCCAAGGAGCTTGTAGATTGCTGCGAAGGCTGCCAATTTTACTCCAACAAGTCGCACAAGCAGTCATCTGCTCTGAAGACAATCCCCCTCATATGGCCGTTTGCCGTTTGGGGCTTGGACATGGTCAGACCCTTCCGCACAGGACAGGGCGGATTCACTCATTTGCTAGTTGCAGTTGACAAATTCACCAAGTGGATAGAGGCCAAGCCAATCAAAAAGCTAGATGCACGTACTGCAATCAAGTTCATGAGGGAAATCACTTTCAGATTTGGGGTTCCACACAACATCATCACGGACAATGGATCGAACTTTGACTCGGATAAATTCAAGTGTTTTTGCTCCAACTAAGGAACCCGAGTGGATTACGCATCCGTTGCTCATCCCCAAACCAACGACCATGCTGAACGGGCGATTGAACTCATACTTCAAGGCTTAAAGCCTCGTCTCATGTGAGAAATTGGACACGCTGCACGCGCTTGGGTCACCGAGTTACCTTCTGTGATCTGGGGACTTAGAATGACCCCGAACAGGTCGACTGGGTGGTCTCCGTTCTTTCTCGTATACGGAGCAGAAGCCGTCCTTCCGAGTGATTTGCTTCACAATTCTCCCCGAGTTGAACTCTTATCAGAAGCCGAAGCTGAACAAGCCTGATAGGACGGAGTTGATGTCTTGGAGGAGGAGCGCGAGATGGCCCTAATTCGATCGATGATCTACCAACAAGACTTGCGGCGGTTCCATTCAAGACACGTGAGGAGTCGGACGTTCCAAGCAGGTGATTTGGTGCTCCGAGTACATCAGCATAGACCACACAAGTTGGCACCCGCCTGGGAAGGACCCTTCATCGTCTCTAAGGTGCTGAACAATGGAGCCTACTGACTCTACAATCTGGAGAAGAGGATCGACGAGCCGCGGGCGTGGAATGGAGATCTACTTAAGCGTTTTTATGCCTGATTAGCGACTATTACGATGTAACGAACAAGAGTCCCTAAAGCAATTTACTTGCCAGAAGTTTTGATTACTGGAATATATCTGTTGACTTCGGTCTAGAAAATTTCTCCGAATGAAGAGCTACCCTCTCACTCGGGGGCTTAGCTGCGAACCAGATTTGCCTAAGTTAAAAAACTTCTCCGAGTGAAGAGCTACCCTCTCACTCGGGGGCTTAACTGCGAACCATATTCGCCTAAGTTAGAAAACTTCTCCGAGTGAAGAGCTAACCTCCCACTCGGGGGCTTAGCTGCGAACCAGATTCACCTAAGTTAGAAAACTTCTCCGAGTGAAGAGCTACCCTCTCACTCGTGGGCTTAGCCGAGAACTAGATTAGCCTAAGTTAGAAAACTTCTCCGAGTGAAGAGCTACCCTCTCACTCGGGGGCTTAGCCGCGAACCAGATTCGCCTAAGTTAGAAAACTGCTCCGAGTTAAGAGCTACCCTCTCACCCGGGGGCTTAGCCGCGAACCAGATTCGCCTAAATTAAAAAAATTCTCTGAGTGAAGAGCTACCCTCCCACTCGGGGGCTTAGCTGCGAACCAGATTCGCCCAAGTTAGAAAACTTCTCCGAGTGAAGAGCTACCCTCTCACTCGGGGGCTTAGCCGTGAACCAGATTCGCCTAAGTTAGAAAACTTCTCCAAGTGAAGTGCTATCCTCTCGCTCGGGGGCTTAGCCGCGAATCAGATTCGCCTAAGTTAGAAAACTTCTCCGAGTGAGAGCTACCCTTTCACTCGGAGGCTTAGCCACAAACCAAATTCTCCTAAGTTAAATAACTTCTCTGAGTGAAGAGCTACCCTCTCACTCGGGGGCTTAGCCGTGAACCAGATTCGCCTAAGTTAAAAAAAACTTCTCCGAGTGAAGAGCTACCCTCTCACTCGGGGGCTTAGCCGTGAACCAGATTCACCTAAGTTAAAAATCTTCTCCGAGTGAAGAGCTACCCTCACACTCGGGGGCTTAGCCGCGAACCAGATTCTCCTAAGTTAAAAAAACTTCTCCGAGTGAAGAGATACCCTCTCACTCGGGGGCTTAGCCGCGAATCAGATTTGCCTAAGTTAAGAAACTTCTTCGAGTGAAGAGCTACCCTCACACTCGGAGACTTAGCCGCGAACCAGATTCCCCTAAGTGACGAAACCCCGCCCAACTGCAAATCAGACTTCGCTTAGCCCCAACCCAACTGTGAATCAAGCTTCACTTAGGTGGTAAGACTTTGCGTATGCCCAGAGTATCCCCAAAAAGAAAAGTTCATTCGACAAAGATAAACTCAAATTCAGTCGAAACGAGCACATCAATGATACCCGACGCAAATCAAGGTTATCCGCGGAGGACAAAAGCACTCGGGTTATTACCCGAACAAAGTTTAAAGTGTTTATAGAATCACTGGGCATACCGAGGCAAATAAATGTTTTTCTCAAGAGTTTTCGACGTCCTCACGGCTCACATGGACTGGCAGGTTCCACGAAGGTGTCGAGGTCGATGACGTCGATGATGCGGGTTGCAGTATCAATGAAGGTCTCCATGAAGTCTTCAAACCGAAGCTTCTTCGTGTTTGCAACCTGCAGCGCCTTCAGCTTCTCCTCCCGAGTCTCGTTACAATGAACCCTGATGAGTGACAAAGTGTGACAGCCCGAGACCGACGCCCCAGAAGATTCCCCTCTTTTCCGTTGCCGCCGTGTTATTATTTTGTTTGCCGCATTCTTCATCGCATCAATCGCATCATCTGCATTGCATTGGCACCGCGTTGCCGCCCATTTTCAAAACTTGTGTTCGTTATTAGTTGCCGGTTCTCTGTGTGTATGTCGTTGACCGTTTGAGACCAACCACACACGCACGCACCGTGACATCATTAAACTCTGTCGCCGGGTTGCCGTTTTCCCTCTCATCCCCGCCTAGCCCCTCTGCACAGTGCACCGACCTGCACGCAACATAGTCCAGAACTTCTCCGGACCCGAACCTAGAGTTCGTGACCATTGGATCCGGATCAACCCCGTTTTACCGCAAACCGTCATCGGTTTGTCCATTGGACTCCCTTTCCTAGTTATTTCCGACCGCCCGATTCAATCGAAGGGTCCTAACCCTAATCTATTTCGCTATATATTGACCACCTAGTCTAACCCTAGACCAATCCCTAGCCTACCCCTCATTCTGCCGCCACCTGCTTGCCTTGGAATCCCCAGCTACCCAATCGACCTCCTCCTCCATCGGGATCCTCCCCGATCCAAAAATCCCTCCACCCCATCCACCAATGCCTTCCCACCTCTCTTGCTGGGCGCGTCCGTGCGTTGCCAGGCCCCCGCGTCCAGTGACCGTAGCTCTTGCAGCCGCTGCCCAAGTGCCCGATCCGGAGTGGGTCGAGGCATCCGCGTGCGCCCGTGACCACGTCTACGTCAGGGGGCCGCGTGACGCCGCCGGAGCCGCTCCACCGCTCGCGTCGTGCCTCGCCAGCGCCGCTCCTCGACCTCCCAAGACGTGCAGACAGAGCTTCACTCGAGCTCGTCCTCAAGCACCAGAACTAGGTCGCCGGCCGCAGCTCTGACGAGCAGCCCCGAGCAGCCGAGCCCCGCCACCGCACGTCCCCCGTGCCTCCGGTGAGATGCCCTGCTGCAACTCCTCTGTTTTCCTGTGTTTTCCCGTCTCATCTCCATCTTGATGCAGCGCCATGGAGGTTCTCGCAGCTCTACCGCGCCCCCGTTTGAGAAAATCCACCACAACCTGTCGGATTTGGCCAGGAACTCCATGAGACCGAGCCCCCATGCCCAGATTCGCGCGTCTTCGAGCTCATCCCGGTCTTCCTCTGCATATTTTCGCCATGGCCACCGGGCTTTGTCTTGTGAGGTGAGCAAATCCCCCGATCTAAAACTATGTTGGTTCCTAGATCCGTTCTGGCAAGTAGTGGTTGATCTAGTGTTGTCCTTATGTTTTTTATGACCACAAACAACAGCGTAGTGGCTGGAGTATCTTTCCCTTGTCGAGGAGGTTGTGGGATCAAATCCCATGGGTGCCTCAATCTTTTTTGCTAGCTGTGGTTTTTCTCTCTCTTGCACACACCGTATTGGGCCGATTTCAGCACTGGGCCACGACACTACGGTGCAATTCGGTCCATTGTGTTTTTTTAACGTCGTGTGTTTTTCCAATTTTCAGGGATTTTGTTAATTTCAGAAAAAGCATTGTTTTTCAAACGAGTGTAGTTTCTAAACCGTACATCGGATCGGAGTGATTTAAATATGTAACTTGACTAGAATTTTGCGTAGATTAATAATTTTCAACTCTCATGCGTGATTACAACTGTTAAACTTGCTGGTTACCTCGTTTGCTTGTCCTGCCGTGTTTAAATGGTTTAGGTCATAACTTTTGATCCGTAGCTCCGTTGGAGATGACCTCTATACGTAAATCGAGTAGAATTACATTTAAAATCTCATGCTCACTTTGTTTTGCCATTTAACAAACATAAAATGTGATTAGGACAGATATGGACAGATTGCTAATTTAACGCGTGGGATCATCTCGGATATGCTATATGTCGTTTCCGACCTCATTTAAAATGCCTAGATAGATAGCTTAGTTACGCTTCACCTCTTTCCATGTTTAACCAACATTTAATACTGCCGTGTACCTAATCAGGATAGAACTAATAATTCGTATGTGGAGTTTCGTCAATATGCAACTCGTTGCATATTGAACTTCACTTAAGGTGTAGTGTTTGCGTGATGTGAATTGCCATGCCATGCCGTGCATATTTGAAACTGATCATGCATCATATGTGTTGCATCATAGTGTGCATGTGCCGTGGTGAATATCGTGTGTTGATTCCTGTTTCCGGTTTGCTTCGTCTCGATAGAGTTCCGCATGCGTGTGGGAATGTAAGGACCCATTCGACTACGTTGGTTCGTTTGCTTCACGGAGTCATTCTTCTTCCAAGCGGGATCTCAGGCAAGATGACCATTTCCCCAGATACCATTACTATCATTGCCATGCTAGTTTTACTGTATCTATCGTTATGTCTCGCTGCCTACCACATGTTAAATATCAGCCTTCCAACATTGCCATGAAAACCTTCAACCTGTTCACAACCTAGCAAACCACTGATTGGCTATGTTACCGCCTGCTTAACCATGTGTTAGCATTGCTAGTTGCAGGTGTAGTTGCTTCCATGTGATAACATGGGTTCCTTGTTATATCACCATATTAATTGCTATTTAATTTAACGCACCTATATACTTGGTAAAAGGTGGAAGGCTCGGCCTTTCTAGCCTGGTGTTTTGTTCCACCTTTGCCCCCTTAGTTTCGGCTACCGGTGTTATGATCCATAATTGAGCGCTCTTAACACGATCGGGGTTGTTATGGGGACCCCCTTGATAGTTCGTTTTAGATTAAGACTGGTCTGGCAAGGCCCAACATTGGTTCTATATTTGCCCAACATAATAATTCTGTTAATACTGAAAAGCATAGGAGTTAGCGCTACCCGAGGAGTAATTCAACGTAGTACAGGGGGGGCCAGTGCTGATGGTGTTGGTTCCAATGGACTGCCTGCGGGGCCACCACAAGGAAACTCGAGGTTTGGTTCTCGTAGCTAGTTCCATCCGGTCGTGTCCTGAGAACGAGATAGGCGGCTCCTATCGGGTCTTCGACACGTCGGGCGGCCTTGTTGGATTAGTTTTACCTTTGACGAAATATCTTGTGCATCGGAATTCCGGTGAAACTTTGGGTAATCTCAGAGTTGAGGTTTTCCACTAAGGAGTCCGACGAGATCGTGAGTTTCGTGATCAAGGATTTCTATGTGGTTTGTGGAAATTTGTGATGGACTAGTTGGAGCACCCCTGCAGGGTTAAATCTTTCGGAAAGTCATGCCCGTGGTTATGTGGCAACGTGGAAACTTTGTTTAACACTTGTTCTAGACAACTTGAAGTTAACTTAATTAAAATATGCCAACTGAGTGCGTAACCGTGACTGTCTCTTCTGCGAGTTCCTTCTCCGATCGAGGACACGGTGGGGTTATGTATGACGTAGGTAGGTGTTCAAGATCATTGATTTGATCACCAGTAGTTCACGTCCACTATGCGTAGATCATCCCCCTCTTTATTCTTGTACTCGTAAGTTAGCCACTAAATAAATGCTTAGTCGCTTGTTGCAGCCTCACCACTTAACCATACCTCACCTATTAAGCTTTGCTAGTCTTGATACCTTTGGAAATGAGATTGCTGAGTCCCCTATGGCTCACATATTACTACAACGACAGTTGGAGGTACATGTAAAGGTTACTTGACGCGAGCGCGTTGATTGTTCATTTGGAGTTGCTTCTTCTTCTTTTTCATCATCATCGATCTAGGATGGGTTCCAGGCCGGCAGCCTGGGATAGCAAGGATGGACGTCGTTTTTTTTTCGTTTGTTTTCGTCCGCAGTCGGACCCTGCTCTTATTCATGATGTTTATGTATTGTACTGATGTGACTGTGATGTAGCTTGTGGCGAGTGTAAGCCAATTCCATATATCTCATCTTTTCAGTACATGTACTTGTAACGATATCCATTCTTGCGAAACGACGAGATGCGCTTCTATCCCCGACGAGGCCCTCGTGCCAAATTAAGGATAGGATCGCATCTTGGACGTTACAAGTTGGTATCAGAGCAGTATCGACATAGGAGCCCCCTTGATTGATCGAACTTGGCCGAGTCGAGTCTAGTGAAAAACTGCATTGAGTCTAGTTATATATCGGAGAGTAGGATTCTTTTTCTCCTCTTCTATGCTCTGGTGAGGAATCTTGACGTAATAATTTTTATTCTACTCCTCTTATCACTCAAAAAAAATTAGGATCACGCGGATATTTTTGGAATCTATATGATGTCGATGTGACGGAGTTCTGCCTTTTCACCTCCTGTTGACTTGATTTCTTTCGGGGAGTTGAGCTCCAGGGGATTCTTGAGCACATCGTTATCATTCAGATTTCTTAGTATCTCAGGACGAAGGATGTTAGAAATTGCTTCAATACTAGTAGTGGCGAGAGGAGTCCAGCTTCCCCAGTACTGTTGCAGAGAGTTCCGGATGTATCGCCATACTTAGTATCGTTGTGATTACGAGTGTCTGAGATAGATGAAGTTTCGAGATTCTGGTTATGTGTTGACGGATGTGATACACTGGACGGGTTAGTATAGGAGTTGTGTGATATATTACTCCTTGTATCCGTGGACCAGATTGCATGACCAGAAATTTCGGGAGTTCTTAGGTGGGAATTCAAGTAGTTACTTATAGGACAATCTTCCAACAAATGCATGATGTTAGGTTGGGGTTTGACATCTAGTGGATTTGTTTGTTCACGGTCGACTTACAACGGTTCTCGTTGTGTCTTAAGGAGTCCTTGTAGCTTGCTACGACTCGGGGACGCTTCGTATGTCGTGTGCACTGCCTTGCAGAGGATGGCTAGTGTAAGGATTGAGCCCGTGCGATCCTGTCCACGAAAATATCGGACGGAATCTCACTCATGAGTTTGTTCTGGCTAATTTGCAAGCCTCATCCTTTGTTTTATTGGAATATGGTAATTCGAGTTGCTTCGATGTCAAGTGGTGAATTCATCTCCTTCCAAGAGGTGTTCTCATGTTTTATGGGAATGCATATTCTTTTGCTCAATCAAGTTTTATTATCAATTCCTTTCAACCGGTGTGCTTCTCTTCAAGTCAATTCAATCCTCCAAAACAGTTGCAATATCAAACTCTCTTTTCTTTCTGGAGTATCTCTCATCTGTCCCAAGTTGTCTTTGTTTTTCCCCGCCCTCCCGCCCTTTTCTTCAGTGATTAGTTTATCATCCAAGTGCATTTCATTCCATTATTGCTTTCTCTATCTTTTTCTTTTCTCTCGTATCCGGTGATTCATTGTGAAGATTCTCAGGAGCTTCATGTTCATCTTTATACAATCTTGTTATCTTTCCGGTGAAATCAATTCAATTATCCGTGTCATCATATCCTTTTCATCCCTTAAATTCTTTCTTGTGTTGGAAATTCTTATCAGCCTATCTTGTTTATTTAATTATCTCTATTCTATCCGGAGCGTTTAAGATATCCCAGAAGTTTCTTGTTGTCAATTCTTTCAATTATTTTGAGGTGCTAACCTCATCAAGTTTTCTTTATACCGGTGCAATATCTCTCTTCTAAGCAATCTTTTCAACAGTGATTTCTTTGAGTGGGCTCATAACCCACAGGTTCTTTCCCAGGATCTTATCTGGCTCTTGTAATCTTTCCGGAGATCTTTAATTCTTTTCAACTATGACGTAAGTATGAATTTCATCAGAGTGTCTCAGTTATTCTTGGTGGTGTTCTCCTCATCATTTCAGCTTGGAAGACTAAAGGAGTGTTTCTCTCAAATCTTGGTTCATTCTCTTGAAGATTCATCATTTCAGCCTTGTGGTATCATCTTGAATTGTTCCCAATCATGAGTAATCCCTTTCGTGCTATCCGGTGCATTTCTGAGTTGTTTTCATTCTTGATCCTCCGAAGGCCATCATTTCAGAAGATTCTTCGTTCTGAGCTTTCAGCTTTCATCCTCAAATTCTTCTCAATTGTTGTCTATTCGTTTGTCTCTCAATTCCTTCCGGTGCTTGTTCAAGTTTTTTCTCTTAGGTGGCTCATGATCTCTTCATTCTCGTATGTCTCCATTCATTCTTGTTATCCCCATTCATTCCAATTCTTAACGGTGTCTCCTTCAAGACTTCTTCAAGTTTGTGCTCATATCTCTCCTCAATCTTTTCAAGAAGAATAAGTGGTATGCTAAATCCGTTACTTGTCATCAATTTAACTTGATGAAGGGTAAGCTTAACATAATTATTATTCATGTTTCCTAGTGATTTCAATCTTTCTTCCGGAGTGGCTCATGATATCAACTCTTTATCTCAAGTGCTTCATCTTTCTTTTTCGAAGGTCAAGTTTTTCTCAAGTTTCTCTTCGCGAAGTTCCATCTTATTCTTTGCAAGGCCATAATCTTATTCCTTTTAACCTTTAATTCTTTTCTATCATCCTTTTGTTTCAGAGTCTTCCAAGTGGTTCTTCATAGTGGTTTGTTTAGGATTTAATTCTTTCTCAAAATGTTCTTCAAGATTCTTGTTGGAGAACCTCAAGTATCCTTTCTCTTGCGTTTCAAAGTGCAATTCTTCCTCCTTTATCCTTTGAGGTGGTATTATAGCGTTCTTTTTAGTGGAGGAGTCTCGAAGAGAAGTTGTTTCAAGAATTAAATATGTAAACCCACCAATTCTTGATCATGAGATATTTCAACCCATGATTTCTTCATTGAGCTATCTTAGTTTAAACTTCACCGAAAGCTTTTTCCTATGGATTGTTGCTATCGTGGTGCTTGCCATTAATCCAAGTTCTCTATGTATCCTCTTGGTGTAAGAAGTTTTCATGTCTTGTGGTTCCCAAGCAATCTTTGTTTTGTTAGTGGTTGGTCACCTCATTGTTGAGATGGTTTTCATAAATTCTCTACAAACTTGTTCTTTTCGTTGTTGGCTTTCCAACAACTGCGTACAATCCTTCTTCTAGGTGCTTCTCACATTCAATTGCGGTAGAAGTTCTCATTGTCCTTTCAATCTTTTCTCCCAAAGATCTAGTTCCTATTCTCTTGTTCCGGAGGCATTGTGATGTTGCTCTTTTGGGTCAATCATCTTGTTCTATCAAGATCATGTTCTCTCATGGTTTATTCAATTTAGTTAGTTTGTTGTGAATCTTGTCAAGTTCTTCCCATCTTATCGAATTTTTGGTTCCCCTTTTCCTACCGAAGTGATGCCAAAATTTTGTGTGAATTCTTGCTTGTTTCTCATATCATTCTTCATCTCTTTGTAACCTTCAAGGATCGTTGGTTTCAGTCTTTTGTCAAAGAAGCGACTAAGTTCCACCTCTTGCTTTCTCATCCTCTTCCCCCTTTCATTCTTGGATCTTGGGTCGAGATCCTCTTGTAGTGTAAGAGAGTTGTGACAGCCCGAGACCGACGCCCCAAAATATTACCCTCTTTTACGTTGCCGCCGTGTTATTATTTTGTTTGTCGCATTCTTCATCGCATCATTCACATCATCTACATTGCATCGGCACCGCGTTGCCGCCCGTTTTCAAAACTTGCATTCATTATTAGTTGTCGGTTCTCTCTGTGTATGTTGTTGACCGTTTGAGACCAACCACACACGCACACGCCCGTGACATCGTTAAACTCTGTCGCCGGGTTGCCGTTTTCCCTCTCATCCCCGCCTAGCCCCTCTGCACAGTGCACCGACCTACCCGCAACATAGTCCAAAACTTCTCCGGACCCGAACCTAGAGTTCATGACTGTTGGATCCGGATCAACCCCGTTTTACCGCAAACCATCATCGGTTGTCCACTGGACTCCCTATCCTAGTTATTTCCGACCGTTTGATTCAATCGGAGGGTCCTAACCCTAATCTATTTCGCTATATATTGACCACCTAGTCTAACTGAAAGTGAGTTATATCGACTAGAGGGGGGTGAATAGGAGATTTTTAGAATTTCATCACTGAGGAAATTCCTTTTGAGGAAATTCCTCACTGATGACTAACTTACAGCGGAAACAGTAAAGGATCAGAAGTGCAAAGTTTCACAACAACAGTTTTTCAGAGTGAAGAATGTGAAAACAGATTGCACTGTGAGAAGGCACGCAAAATACAAATGAGGATTAACTGACGTGAAGAATTTGGGGTTGAGGAAATTCAGAGAAAGTCTTCAGCAAATTCTTCAAACATTCGCAGTGAAAATCATCCACACATAATACGAGGAAAGTAAGGAGTTGAGGGATTAGAACCCGTTTCTTAGTGAAGACAGTCGTTGATGACCCAGTTCCAACTGCTGTGACAGTCGTACATCTGGTTTAGAGCGGCTTGGTATTGAAACCAAAAGACACACAGTCCTGGAACACACAGTCCTTACCGTATTCTCCTTGAGCTAAGGACACACAGTCCTCGCCCAACACTCGTGGTAAGTCTTCAGGGCAGACTTCCAACCCCTCACAAACTTGGTCACCCGACGATCCACAATTGACTGCTGGAAAGCTCTAGACCATGACGCCTAACCGTCTGGAGGATGCACAGTCCTCAAAGGTAAAAGGCTTTAGTCCCACAGAGGACAACTTCTTCAGTGATGCTCAATCACTAGGTTTGGTTTGTGGTTTCAGTGTATGGTGTATTTCCTCACTGATGAATTACTCTCGAAGACTCTGAGGAATTGGGTTGCTCTTATGACAAGTGTCAGTTTCTAACGGAGCAGCCAACCAGCTAGTTGTTGTGGGGGTGGCTATTTATAGCCTGGGAGCATCCCGACATGATTTGACACTAATGCCCTTAAATAATATGACCGTTGGAATGGATAAGACCAATGACTTGGCGTGGCTATCGAAACGGTCGGAACCCTCAACTGTGAGAGTCCTCATGTCACTCGTATTCCTCACTTGAGGCTTTTGGTAGGATTAGGCTTGGGTTGAGCATCATGAGGAAATTCATTCCAAAGTGTAACTTTGACCCCCTTTAACAGTACGATGTTCCTAGTACTCAAATGCGAAGAAAATAAAACAGAAAGTGTAAATCTTCATGCTTCAAATTCTTTAGAGTGATTTTCTTCAGGACACACCGGATTCCTCAATATCAGTATCTTCATGAGGAATATCAATTTCATCGCAGATTCCTCGTGATTCATTTCTTCAGCTTCAGACCAATTTCTTCAACCGAAGATATACATTTTTAGGGGTCGATATTCTTCAAATATCTCAAACTCCTCAATGAGTTATAGATCCTGTGTACACTCATAAACACATTAGATACTTAACCTATAAGTCTTCAAACCACCAAAATCACTAAGGGGAACTAGATGCACTTACAATCTCCCCCTTTTTGGTGGTTGATGACAATTAGGTCAAGTCTTCAACAGGGATCAAAAATATGAAGTGTAAATACTCATTTGAGGAATTTGAAATCAAGATTCAGAGAGACTCCCCCTGAAGATGTGCATATCTTGAGGGATTTTATTTTCATAGCAAATGCACATTGATGATTTATATCATGGAGATCTCCCTCTGAGTCTTGTAAATCATGCATACATGTAACATATCATATGAAGAAAATGAAAATGCATGATGACAAATGGTATCTGACGAATTCCAGCATGCGTGCATTAAAACTTGAGGAATAAGCATGCGAAGAAAAACGTTCAAAAGCGTCAGAGTACCATCGGGCTTAAGTCACAACTCATTACATAAAAACTTCAGAAGAGCCAAGAGTTTGTAACTTAAATATAGTTCATAAGCCCCAAAAATATCCCGCTTGAAGACTAACTCTCAAGTTTCTCCCCCTTTGTCATCAAGTGACAAAAAGGGACAAACTCAGGACTAACGCCCGTGTAGTCTTCACTTCTTGGCGGTTGAGGAAGAGCCGTGATGCTTCTTGGGAGTAGTCTTCTTCCTTGGACCGGTAGCAGTGCCGAGCTGTTCTTCATCAGTTTCAGCAGTGCGAAATGAAGAAAGGGAGCCATCTTCAAGGTCTGGAACTGGAATAGGCCTGAACTTCTTCTTGGGAGGCCACGACCATTCAAAGTCTCGCTCAAAGTCCATTTCTTCAAGCTCAGTCTGAGTCTTCAGATGTGCAAGTGTAGCCCAGGTGCGATCAAAAACCTCATGCAGATAGTGATGGTTGAGCTTCACAGAGTTCTGTGTTTCAGTGAGGGTTTTCACAATGGCACCAAACTAGCGTTTGACCCACTTGTGATTACGATCCACCTTCTGGTGAAGACTGAGGAGGAGCTCTCTTGTATTCATCACGCGAGGAGGAACGGGGCTTGCCGTACGAGTCTCAATATCATCCCATGAAGAATAAGCTTCTGGCTCTCTGAACTGGCCATCAAGGGGCCTACTGCCTTCTTCAATCACGGATTTGCCTTTTCCTTCAATGGACTCGAAAGTCTTCTTGTTGACCCGGATAGGAGGCATATAACCAACATGGTTTTGGAAATCAGCGTGGAAGTTGATGCCTGTCCTTGTCCTGATGAATCTCATGATCCATGGGGCATATATCTTGTGATCAAAAGGACACATAGCATTGTCAGCCAAAGTCCTCAAGAAGAAATCATGGATGTTGATAGGAATACCATGAATGATGTTGAAGAGGATATTCTTCATGAGGCCTACAACATCTTCTTCATCATCATGGCCTATGATCGGCGCGAGCACACTGCAGAGGATTCTGTAAACAGATCTGGGTGTGTACTTGACCTCGTGGACAAGGAAGGTTGTTCTCGGAGATTTTCCTTCAGCCAAAGGCTTCATGAGGACTTCCATCATCCCATTGGGCAGCTCAGGCTCACCATAAAGCTTCAAAGCCTCATCTGAGGGAATTGGTACAGGCATCTCTCGGAGGAGTTCAGTAGCAAGAGCCTTGTAGTGAGTGTTTTGTGACATCCAATCAAACACCCAAGTGTTAATGTCTTTAGGGTTGCCGGATATGTGAAGAGTGGCATATAACTGAAGAATTAGCTCGTTGTTCCAGTCAGAGATGTCGGAGCACATTGGGAGTAAACCAGCATCATGGAGTACACTGAGGACTGGCTCCAAGCACGGTATTGCTTCAAGTTCAACATGAGGAATATGCCTGTGCTGGAATATCTTGTTTCGTCCACATAGCACAGAGGCATAGTAGTTCATCTGAGTCCTAGTCCAAAACTTCAGATGCCTCATTTGAGGCTTGTCATAGGGGTTCTCTCCAATGAAGTACATGCGTTCTTCAAAGAAATTTTCCTTTTGAAACTTTGGACGCTTGGAGAATGGCTGATGCTGAACTGGCTTAAGATTTTGCTGAGGAACAGGAGGGGAGACAACAATGGCAGTCTCTGGGTTGAGCACGACGAATGCATTGTCTTGGTCCGGTGCATTTTCTTCAGCATTTTCCTCGGGGTGAGGAATTTCAGCAGCTGGTACTTCAGGCTGAGGAGATTGTGCTGGCTGGGCGTCAGGCTGAGGGGCTTGCTTTGGCTGTGCATCAGGCTGAGGGGCTTGCTCTGGGTGTGCATCAGGCTGAGGAATAGCTTCTTCTTGCTCAGTTGGAGGAGTTGGGTCAGCCTGTTCCTCATCTTGAGGATTTTGCTCAGAGCGTTGAATTTTATCAGCATGAGGATTTTCATGTTGTTCTTCCTCAATTGGCTTGGTGGCAGATGCAGTTTCATCAGCTGGTGCAGCTGATGCTTGAATAGTGTCTTTCTGAGGAATGAAAGGTTGAGGACTGTCGTCTATATGAATTTCCTCGTCAGTGTGTTCCTCAGAGGCGGCATCCTTCATTTCCTCATCTGCCTTTTTTGCTGGATCATCAATGATGATCATTTCATAAGAAGGAGCGACATTCAGGGGCATAGGGTCCAGAGGAGCAGTTTCTTCAAGTGTTTTGAGGTGCTTGGCCTCTGTTTCTTCTTCTGCTGAGGAGGCCTTTCTCTTTTTGGCTTCCTTCTCAGCAGCCCTGGTTTTCTTCACGTCTGATGCAGACGGAGTCATCTTCTTCACCGTTGAAGCTTTTGGTGAAGGGGTTCTCTTGACAGATTCTTCAGCTGGTATTACGGAACCAGCTGGAGCAGAGTCATCAACTTGCTTTGATGAAGCAGCTGGGTCAGGGGCAGTCTCATCAGCTGCAGCAAATTCATCAGCTCGAGCTTCCATGATGATTTCTTCAATAGCCGGTGCATCTGCACAGCTTTCTTGGTGTACTTCCTCAGCTTGAGGAGTTTCCTCATCATGAGGAGATTCATCTGCTGGCTCCTCAATCAAGGGCTGAGAAGTTGGTGCTGGGGGTGCAACCTTCTTATTGTAGTCATCAACAACACTAGTGGCCAGCTTGATGAAATTGCTCTTGAGACTCTTACGATCTGACAGCTTGGAGTACTTGTCAGTCAATTTCTTTAGCTCTGCCTGTGTTGACACCAGTGCATCACGAGTCAATTTGAGGAGATTCTGCTTGAGGAATTTCTCCTTTTTAAGCTTTGCAACTTTGGCCTGCTTGGCCTGCTGTTCTTTCCACTTGGCTTCATTGATAAAAGTGGTCACCATGTGGCTGATGCCAGGGGGAAGCTTCAAATCATCAAGTGGATTGTTCGGGTCCTCATACCAGATGTTGATGTAGTCAAGGAGGACCTTGGGGTCCATGGCCAGAGGAATGGCACTGCCTGATGCTTGAGCTACTCTCTCCTGCTTGTTCCCGATGATGGCTTGCAGTGTTTGATCATAAAATTCATCACTGCCCTCTGATGTAGACGGGACGGTGATGATTTTGCTGGGGCTTGGCAGAGTTGCACGTTCAGCAGATACCCGAGTCTTCGCAGGAGGTGTTGAAGACTTTGTCTCCGAGCTGGTTGCAGCTGGGAGTGAGGAGCTGGAGCTGGCAGTCATAGGCTTCATGACTTGCTTCTTTACTGGTTTGTCTTGAGGCTTTGGTGGTGGTGCTGAGCATTTTAGAGCTGAGGAGATTGGTACTGAGGGTTTTGGTGTTGATGGTTTTGGTGCTGAAGGTTTTGGTGCTGAGGGTTTCGTGACTGAAGCCTGAGCAGACTTCTCTTGAGGCTTTGGAGCCCTTCGCTTTGACGGTACAGACTGCATTTGAGGAATTTCTGAACCAAAAGTCTCAGCAGCAGCTGAGGCAGCAGCTGAGGATTCATTGAATTTCCTCACTGCAGTTTCTGCGTGCTTCTTGAGCTTAGCCAGATGCTTTTCCTTCTCATCTGGATAATCATCAATGGTCTTGAGGCTTGAGGGATGTGCTACTTGATGATCCTCAAGTGGGGCCCGTCTGCAAGGGGGCTTCAAAGCGAATTTCTTCGCATACTTGGGAGTCACAAACCTGTATTCCTTCCATTCCTTCGCCCATCGGCGTTCTATCTTCTGCAGTCGTATCTTTCTCTTGGCCATTGTCTCATTTTCATGAGGCGTGCAATAGTCCAAGTGAATATCCTCAGGGATATCCGCAGCTCTGTTTTGCTCAAGTTTCTTTCCTCCCTTCTGTTTTTTGTCATCCTCCATTTTCTTCAGCTCAGGATTTTGCTAATGAGATTGAACTCTTGAGGATTCTGATGAGACTTGAAGATTTTCTTCCAGAAACGCTGCAAATGAGTTAATGTGATGAGAACCGAGAGATTCATCAGCTGACATGTGTGTACCTGTGAACAGAGTATAGTTGCGAGGAATTTGGAGAGGTCATATGCGTTCTCAGATTTGAAGAAAATGAAAAGTTTGACAGTTGAGGAATATAACCAGTGGTTGAGGAATTTGCCTAAGCATACCGTTCTTGGGTTCTAGAGTTGTACAGATCCGAAAATTCGCACAATTGAGGAATCTCATGAAAATCTTAGATGCTTAGCATAGTTCATCAATGATGTGGTGATAGGCAGTGTTTGAGGAATCAAGTGCTTATCGATTCTTGAGGAAAAACAGATTTCACATAGAAGATGTAAAATTTTAGATCTAACTTGCGGTAAAAATGGGATTTATTTACCCTGGAAGGTGCGCACGAAGAACACAGAAAGGTGTGTAGTGAAGCTCTTCGGTCGCGTGTCCAATGCACCCTAACCCGGCGACAGAGGACGTCTATGACGGCGGCGGACGAAGATGGTCCGACTCCGGCGTGGTTCCGGCGACGGAGAAGTCGAGGCAGTGAAGCTCTTCCTCACCGGCGACGAGACTACCAGTGATGGCGCTAGGGTTCGGTGGTGTTTGCTGTGGCAGTAGAGCGATGGAGCGAAGAAGAGTATGTCGAGGGGGATAAGGACATATTTATAGCCAAACAACTACTATTGGCGTGAAAATTTCGGACCAAACAGCCCCTGCCTCTACGTCTCCGCAGGACACGTGTAGCTCCCGAACACTGCGGTGGAGATAGTGGAGATCGTGGGAAGTGGGGTTCAGTTACTGTGTATTAAAGAAACAATTTTTGAAGATTTGAGGATTTTCGTTACAAAATCATCAGCTGACAAGGACGCAGTGATGATTTTGAACAAAGTTTCAAGTAGAACGCATATGAAGAATTGAATAGACTGGATGAGTATAGCATAGAGGGAAAGTAGGATCAGATCACATTCACTTAGCAGAAATATCAACTTGAAGAAATAGCAATAAGTGAATGCTGTTGAGGACTTGAAATCACAGTCTATCTAGTCAAATGAAAGTCATCAAGTGTTTTTGAAGATTTTGTGATAAATCGTCACAATGAAGAATAGCTGTTTTGAAGAAAAACACATTTTGAGGAAATAGAACATTTGAAGAAAAACAACTTGAGGAATTTAACATTGGGTGGTGGCGTGACCCACCATATAAGAATGTTGATTACAGACGCCGCGTACAATTGTCGTAGGGCCCTGAGAATCAATTTCTTCCTTGATTTCTTCACACTCAGAGTGACATACTTCATCAGTTGAAGAAAATCGATTCATCATGTGTTGCACATCTAAGTCATCAATTTTGCATAAGTGTTAGGATGTGTGCATGTTTTTACAAAACATTTGAAGATTCTAAGATATTTAGCTCACACCGCAACTTGCAAAACCTTTTCTCATCCAAGGGCTTAGTGAAGATATCTGCCAGTTGATCATCAGTCTTCACATGGTCGATGAGGATATTGCCCTTAAGGACATGGTCCCGAAGAAAATGATGACGAATCTGGATGTGCTTGGTATTCCAGTGTTGTACTGGGTTGTATGCAATCTTGATAGCACTCTCATTGTCAGAGTAGAGAGGCACATTTTTCATGTTGATGCCGTAGTCCTTGAGGGTTTGCTTCATCCATAGTAATTGAGCACACCAAGAACCAGCAGCAATGTACTCAGCTTCGGTAGTGGAGAGTGATACGCAGTTCTGCTTCTTTGAGGACCGGCAAACTAGTGATCTTCCGAGGAAATGGCATGTGCCAGAAGTTGACTTGCGATCCACACGGTCACCAACATAGTCAGAATCAGAATACCCTACCAGATGAAGAATTGAGCCCTTGGGATACCATAATCCTAGTGTTGGTGTGTGAGCTAAGTATCGAAGAATATGTTTCACAACCTTATGGTGTGATTCCTTCGGTTTTGCTTGAAAACGTGCACACATACAAACACTAAGCATTATATCTGGCCTAGATGCACATAGATACAATAAAGAACCAATCATAGAACGATATACCTGCTGATCGAAATCTTTACCATT
Source organism: Hordeum vulgare subsp. vulgare (assembly GCF_904849725.1). Classification (NCBI taxonomy): domain Eukaryota; kingdom Viridiplantae; phylum Streptophyta; class Magnoliopsida; order Poales; family Poaceae; genus Hordeum; species Hordeum vulgare. The sequence continues at coordinate 159,263,754 of NC_058522.1, forward strand.
TTCATCAGTGCCGAGGTGGCCGTTGGTAGGCATTGGAGTCTTGGCACCTTTGTATTCATGCATGTTGAATTTCCTGAGAACATCCTTGAGGTATTTCTCCTTCGATATGAAGATTCCATTGCTTTGTTGACGAATTTGAATACCTAAGAAGAATTTGAGCTCCCCCATCATGGACATCTGATATTCTTCACTCATCATGTAGGCAAATTCATCACTGTATCGTTTGTCAGTACAGCCAAATATGATATCATCGACATATATTTGACACACAAATAGCTCATTATCATATGATTTAGTGAAAAGAGTTGGATCGAGTGAACCAGGTTTGAAGCCTTTCTTCATGAGGAATTCCTTCAATGTATCATACCATGCCCGAGGGGCTTGCTTGAGACCATAAAGAGCCTTTTTCAGTCTGAAGACTTTGTCTGGATTCTTTGGATCCCCAAAACCTGGGGGCTGAGCAACATATACTTCTTCCTCAAGCTTACCATTGAGGAATGCACTTTTCACATCCATTTGATATAAGATGATGTTATGATGATTAACATAAGCAAGTAGTATTCGAATAGCTTCAAGTCTAGCAACAAGTGCAAAAGTTTCATCGAAATCTATTCCTTCAACCTGGGTGTAGCCTTGGGCTACAAGTCGTGCCTTGTTCCTCACCACTTGACCGTCCTCATCGTGCTTGTTTCGGAAAATCCACTTGGTGCCGATGATGTTGTGCTTGCGAGGATCTGGTCGTTTGACGAGCTCCCATACGTCATTCAGCTTGAATTGAAGAAGTTCGTCTTGCATAGCTTGGATCCACTCCAGTTCCAGAAAAGCCTCAACAAATTTTGAGGGTTCTGTGATGGATACAAAGGAAAAATGCCCACAAAAGTTAACTAAGTGTGAAGCTTTTGAGTGAGTGAGAGGACCTGGCGCGTTGATGACGTTGAGGATTTTGTCAAGTTCTACTTCGTTTGCAATCCTTAGATTAGCTGGTTGAGGGAGTGGTTCTGGTGCAATTTCCTCAGGAGCATCTTCTTGACTTTCATCAGTGATGGGGATCGTTTCTTCACCAATTTCCTCAGTGGGGACAATGTCTTCAGTAGGTTTGAGCTTTATTGCTTCCTCAGGAGACAGTTTATCTGGATCAGAAGGCAATTGCTCTCTTTGCGAGCCATTAGTTTCATCGAACCGCACATGCACAGTCTCAACAACTTTGTTGTGATAGTTGTTGAAGACTCTGTAAGTGTGCGAGTTCTTTCCATAACCGAGCATAAAACCTTCATGTGCATTGGGTTTCTTGTCAGTGAGGAGTTCATATGAGGTTTTCTTGAGGAATTTTTGAAGATATACCCTGTTGATGATATGGCATGCAGTGTTGATTGCTTTAGGCCAAAAGCGATGAGGAGTCTGATATTCTTCAAGCATAGTTCTTGCCATTTCAACCAGAGTCCTGTTCTTCCTTTCGACGACACCATTCTGCTGAGGGGTATAAGGAGCAGATAGTTCGTGAGTAATACCAAGTTCATCAAGATAATCATCAAGACCAGTGTTTTTGAACTCAGTTCCATTATCACTCCTGATATGTTTGATCTTGATGCCAAAGTTCGTCGAGGCCCTTGAATAAAATCGTTTGAAGATTTCCTGCACTTCAGTTTTATACACTATGATATGCACCCATGTATATCTTGAATAATCATCAACTATGACGAAGCCATATAAAGATGCTGCATTGGTTAGTGTGGCATAGTGAGTAGGTCCAAATAAATCCATATGAAGCAAGTCGAATGGACGTGTAGTGGTCATGATAGTCTTCGAGGGATGCTTGGATCTGGTCATTTTCCCAGATTCACAAGCACCGCAGAGATGATCCTTGAGGAATTTGACTGATTCGATGCCGATGACATGCTTCTTATTCGCGAGTGTGTGCAAATTCCTCATGCCTGCATGACCTAGTCTTCGGTGCCACAACCATCCTTCTAAGGTTTTTGCTAATAAGCAAGTGGCTGGTTGAGGACCTGTAGAGAAATCAACAATGTACAAATCCCCTCTTCTTACACCTTCGAAGACTTTGGATCTATCAGATTCCATGATGACTACACATCTATATCTACCAAAGATGACAATCATATCAAGATCACAAAGCATCGAGACATGAGGTTAAAACCAAGGGATTCAACAAGCATCACTTTGTCCATATGCCTATCCTTGGAAATAGCCACTTTGCCAAGTCCCAATACCTTGCTTTTACCTTTGTGAGCATATGTGATTTGCTTCAGAGGTGATGGAGTTAGTGGTATATTCATCAATAAGCTTTTATCACCAGTCATGTGATGTGTGCAGCCACTATCAAGAACCCACTCAGTATTCTTGGGTTTGTCATCCTGTAGATGAATTAGTACAGCTTACCATCTCATATGCTTCAGATTTGAAGAATATGATATTAATTTCATCAGATCAGTAATTTCATCATAACAGAAATATGAGGATGTGTGAAATATTTCTATTTCATCAATCATTAGCTTGCGTCCTATCAAGCATTTCGTCAGGTCTCCAGCAAATTCTTCAGATGATGATTTTCATCTGGAGACCTGACCTGCAGAAGTGATTAGTTCGATTTCTTCACCACCCACATCTGAAGGGGTGGCAAAGCATTCATCATCCTGCGAGCACTATATGACAAAGGTGGCATTGAAGCCAATGCACTTCTCTTAACAGTAGGGGGATTAAAGTACTCATATAAATATGCAGAGAACTGGTTTGAGGATTTATGAACATAATGATTTGAGGAGTAACGCTCATATTCATATTCCTTGTAGTTTCCCTGCATGTTAGAAGCATTAGCACGGGTACGAGCATAGTTTTGACCAGTTGAGGATTTTGATCCTCTTGAAGACTTTGGTCCTCCTGAGGAATTTGATCTGGGGTTCAGATTCTTCAGTGGTGGTGTCATGAGGACATTCTCCTGAAGATTTTCAAGACAGCTTTTGGGAACCCAGATTTTCCTCAAGGGAGGGCCATTCATGCAGTTAGTTCCAACATATCGAGCAAATACTTCACCAGATTGATTTTTGAACAGTTTATAGTTGGAGTCAAATGACTCATCTGAGGAATAGGATAATTCACATGAAAAACCAGTTAGATTAGATGGATCAAAAGGAGGCCCAATAGCAGCAACCCATGAGGTTTTGGGATACTGCTCAGGTTTCCAATAAGATCAATCAACATTTAATTTCCTCTCAAAGGCAATTCCTTCTTTTCTCGGGTTCCTGTTCAAGATCTGCTTTTTGAGCACATCACAAAGGGTTTGATGTCCTTCGAGGCTCTTGTATATGCCTGTCACGTACAATTCCTTCAACCCTGCATTTTCGTTAGTAACATTTGTGTTTTCCTCAAGTGAGGAAATGGACACATCACGTGCAGTTGAAGAATTTGTAGCAATGGTAGCATTTGATGATTCTGGTGAGGAATTAGCAGTTTCGTGTTTAATGCATTTAAGACATGGAGGAATGAATTCAACTTGACCAGCGCTGATCTGTTGAGCTAGTAATGAATCATTTTCCATACGAAGATCATCATGAGACATCCTCAGCTTCTCAAGATCAAGCTTACTTTGAAGAAATTCATAGGAAAGCTTCTCATGATCAGTGAGGAGTGTATCATAACGATCTTGAAGATTATCAAATCTAGACTGAAGACTTTTCACATCTTCAGTGAGGATTTGGGTAAGGTTCATTTCATCATTCAACAGATCATCACTTTTATCTAGTAGTTTCTGAAGCCTTTCAAGGGCAGTTTGTTGTTTAGTGGCAATGATATCAAGTTTACTGTAACTGGGTTTCTTATAATCATTAGGTTCACAGTCACTTGAATCAGAGGAGGATGCATTATTTGGTACCTTTGAACCTTTTGCCATGAAGCAATAGGTTGGAGCGAAGTCATCAACATAGTCATCAGTGTGGATGGTGCTATCATTTTCTTCAAGATTGAAGATTGACTTGCTGACGAAAGTGGTTGCCAGTGCAAGACTAGCCTGTCCGGATTCTGAGTCTTCATCAGAACCCTCTTCTTCATCACCTTCCTCTGATTCAGTCTCTGAGTCCATTTCCTTGCCAATAAGTGCCCGAGCCTTTCTCAAACTAGTCTTCTTGTGTGATGAGGGCTTTGAAGATGAGGATTTTGAAGATTTCTTCTTCTTCTTCGAGTCATTAGAACTATCATCCTTGTATTTCTTCTTCTTTGATTCCTTTCCCCAACGGGGACAATCAGCAATGTAATGACCTGATTTCTTGCACTTGTGGCAGGTTCGTTTCTTGTAGTCCTCAGATGAAGATTCTGATTTTCTCATGTCTCTTCTTGAAGATTTACCGAACTGGCCACGTCGTGTAAATCTCTGGAATTTCCTCACGAGCATTGCAAGATCCTGTCCAAATTCTTCAGGGTCACCAATGCTGTCATCTGTGCCTTCTTCTTCAGATGAGGAATTTGCTCTAGCCTTCAGTGCACGTGGTCTGGAATAGCTTGGTCCATATAGATCTCTCTTTTCTTCTAGCTGGAATTCATGAGTATTTAGCCTTTCAAATATATCAGCTGGATCAAGCATCTTGTAGTCTGGTCTTTCTTGAATCATCAGAACTAAAGTATCAAATGAAGAATCCAAAGATCTCAGTATTTTCTTCACAACTTCGTGATCAGTGATGTCTCGAGCTCCCAGTGCTTGCAGTTCATTTGATATGTCACTGAGACGATCAAAGGTGTCTTGGCAGCTTTCATTGTCATGTCTCTTGAAGCGATTGAAGAGATTGCGAAGAACATCAACACGAGAGTCACGCTGGGTTGATACTCCTTCATTTACCTTGCACAGTCTCTCCCAGATCAGTGTTGCAGAGCCCAAAACACTTACTCTTCCAGACTGGCCTGGGCTCAAATGGCCACAGATGATATTCTTCGCTTGAGAATCGAGTTGCTTGAATTTCTTCACATCAGCAGCAGAGACACTTGCAGAGATGATGGGGACGCCATGTTCCACACTATAATAGAGATCATTATCAATAGCTTGTAGATGCATTTGCATTTTGTTCTTCCAGAAGGGAAAGTTCTTTCCTTCGTAGGTAGGACATGCTGCAGTCACCTTAAACATGCCTGCAGTCGACATAACTAAAACTCCAGGTGGTTAAACCAAAATCACACAGAACAAGGGAGTACCTTGCTCGGATACCAATTGAAAGTGCGTTATATCGACTAGAGGGGGGTGAATAGGAGATTTTTAGAATTTCATCACTGAGAAAATTCCTTTTGAGGAAATTCCTCACTGATGACTAACTTACAACGAAAACAGTAAAGGATCAGAAGTGCAAAGTTTCACAACAGCAGTTTTTCAGAGTGAAGAATGTGAAAATAGATTGCACTGTGAGCAGGCACGCAGAATACAAATGAGGATTAACTGACGTGAAGAATTTGGGGTTGAGGAAATTCAGAGAAAGTCTTCAGCAAATTCTTCAAACAGTCGCTGTGGAAGTCATCAACACATAATACGAGGAAAGTAAGGAGTTGGGGAATTAGAACCGGTTTCTTAGTGAAGACAGTCGTTGATGACCCGGTTCCAACTGCTGTGAGAGTCGTACATCTGGTTTGGAGCGGCTCGGTATTGAAACCAAAAGACACACAATCCCGGGACACATAGTCACTACCGTATTCTCCATGAGCTAAGGACACACAGTCCTCGCCCAACACTCGTGGTAAGTCTTCAGGGCAGACTTCCAAACCCTCACAAACTTGGTCACCCGACGATCCATAATTGACTGCTGGAAAGCTCTAGACCATGACGCCTAACCGTCTGGAGGATGCACAGTCCTCAAAGGTAAAAGGCTTCAGTCTCACACAGGAACAACTTCTTCAGTGATGCTCAATCACTAGGTTTGGTTTGTGGTTTCGGTGTATGGTGTATTTCCTCACTGATGAATTACTCTCGAAGACTCTGAGGAATTGGGTTACTCTTATGACAAGTGTCAGTTTCTAACGGAGCAGCCAACCAGCTAGTGGTTGTGGGGGTGGCTATTTATAGCCTGGGAGCATCCCGACATGATTTGACACTAATGCCCTTAAATAATATGACCGTTGGAGTGGATAAGACCAATGACTTGGCGTGGCTATCGAAACGGTCGGAACCCTCAACTGTGAGAGCCCTCATGTCACTCGTATTCCTCACTTGAGGCTTTTGGTAGGATTAGTCTTGGGTTGAGCATCATGAGGAAATTCATTCCAAAGTGTAACTTCGATCCCCTTTAACAGTACGGTGTTCCTATTACTCAAATGCGAAGGAAATAAAACAGAAAGTGTAAATCTTCATGCCTCAAATTCTTCAGAGTGATTTTCTTCAGGACACACCAGATTCCTCAATATCAGTATCTTCATGAGGAATATCAATTTCATCGCAGATTCCTCGCGATTCATTTCTTCAGCTTCAGACCAATTTCTTCAACCGAAGATATACATTTTTAGGGGTCGATATTCTTCAAATATCTCAAACTCCTCACTGACTTATAGATCCTGTGTACACTCATAAACACATTAGATACTTAACCTATAAGTCTTCAAACCACCAAAATCACTAAGGGGCACTAGATGCACTTACACTAACCTTAGACCAATCCCTAGCCTACCCCTGTCCAATCCCTCATCCCACCGCCACCTGCTTGCCTTGGAATCCCCAGCTACCCAATCGACCTCCTCCTCCATCGGGATCCTCCCCGATCCAAAAACCCCTCCACCCCATCCACCAATGCCTTCCCACCTCTCTTACTGGACGCGTCCGTGCGTTGCCAGGACCCCGCGTCCAGTGACCGTAGCTCTTGCAGCCGCTGCCCAAGTGCCCGATCCGAAGTGGGTCGAGGCATACGCATGCGCCCGTGACCACGTCTACACCGGGGGTCCGCCTGACGCCGCCGAAGCCGCTCCAACGCTCGCGTCGTGCCTCGCCAGTGCCGCTCCTCGGCCTCCCAAGACGTGCAGACAGAGCTTCGCTCGAGCTCGTCCTCAAGCACCAGAACCAGGTCGCCAGCCGCAGCTCTGACGAGCAGCCCCGAGCAGCCGAGCCCCGCCACCGCATGTCCCTTGTGCCTCTAGTGAGATGCCCTGCTGCAGCTCCTCTGTTTGCCTGTGTTTTCCTGTCTCATCTCCATCTTGATGCAGCGCCATGGAGGTTCTCGCAGCTCTACTGCGCCCCCGTTTGAGCAGCTCCACCACAACCTGTCGGATCCGGTCAGGAACTCCATGAGACCGAGCCCCCATGCCCATATTCGTGCGTCTTCGAGCTCATCCCGGTCTTCCTGTGCATATTTTCGCCATGGCCGCCGGGCTTTGTCCCGTGAAGTGAGCAAATCCCCCGATCTGAAAGTATGTTGGTTCTTGGATCCGTTTTGGCAAGTAGTGGTTGATCTAGTGTTGTACTTATGTTTTTTATGACCACAAACAAGAGCGCACTGGCTGAAGTATCTTTCCGTGGTCCAGGAGGTTGTGGGATAAAATCCCATGGGTGCCTCAATCTTTTTTGTTGGCTGTGGTTTTTCTCTCTCTTGCATACATCCATCTTGGGCCAATTTCAGCCCTGGGACACTGCACTATGGTGCAATTCGGTCCATTGTGTGTTTTTTAACGTAGTGTGATTTTCCAATTTTCAGGGATTTTGTTAATTTTAGAAAAAGCATTGTTTTTCAAACGAGCGTAGTTTCTAAACCGTGCATCGGATCGGAGTGATTTAAATATGTAACTTGACTAGAATTTCGCGTAGATTAATAATTTTCAACTCTCATGCATGATTACAACTGTTAAACTTGGTGGTTACCTCGTTTGCGTGTCCTGCCGTGTTTAAACGGTTTAGGTCGTAACTTTTGATCCGTAGCTCCGTTGGAGATGATCTCTATACGTAAATCGAGTAGAATTACATTTAAAATCTCATGCCCACTTTGTTTTGCCGTTTAACAAACATAAAATGTGATTAGGACAGATATGGACAGATTGCTAATTTAACGCGTGGGGTCATCTCGGATATGCTATATGTCGTTTCTGACCTCATTTAAAATGCCTAGATAGATAGCTTAGTTACGCTTCACCTCTTGCCATGTTTAACCAACATTTAATATTGTCATGTACCTAATCAAGATTGAACTAATAATTCGTATGTGGAGTTTCGTCAATATGGAACTCGTTCCATATTGAACTTCACTTAAGGTGTAGTGTTTGCGTGATGTGAATTGCCATGCCATGCCGTGCATATTTGAAACTGATCATGCATCATATGTGTTGCATCATAGTGTGCATGTGCCGTGGTGAATATCGTGTGTTGATTCCTGTTTCTGGGTTGCTTCGTCTCGATTGAGTTCCGCAAGCGTGTCAGAATGTAAGGACCCATTCGACTACGTTGGTTCGTTTGCTTCACGGAGTCATTCTTCTTCCAAGCGGGATCTCAGGCAAGATGACCATTTCCCCAGATACCATTACTATCATTGCCATGCTAGTTTTACCGTATCCATCGTTATGTCTCGCTGCCTACCACATGTTAAATATCAGCCTTCCAACATTGCCATGAAAACCTTCAACCTGTTCACAACCTAGCAAACCACTGATTAGCTATGTTACCGCTTGCTTAACCATGTGTTAGCATTGCTAGTTGCAGGTGTAGTTGCTTCCATGTGATAACATGGGTTCCTTGTTATATCACCATATTAATTGCTATTTAATTTAACGCACCTATATACTTGGTAAAAGGTGGAAGGCTCGGCCTTTCTAGCCTGGTGTTTTGTTCCACCTTTACCCCCTTAGTTTCGGCTACCGGTGTTATGATCCATAATTGAGCGCTCTTAACACGATCGGGGTTGTTATGGGGACCCCCTTGATAGTTCGTTTTAGATTAAGACTGGTCTGGCAAGGCCCAACATTGGTTCTATATTTGCCCAACATAATAATTCTGTTAATACTGAAAAGCATAGGAGTTAGCGCTACCCGAGGAGTAATTCAACGTAGTACAGGGGGGGCCAGTGCTGATGGTGTTGGTCCCAAATGGACTGCGTGCGGGGCCACCACAACGAAACTCGAGGTTTGGTTCTCGTAGCTAGTTCCATCCGGTCGTGTCCTGAGAACGAGATACGCGGCTCCTATCGGGATCGTCGACATGTCGGGCGGCCTTGCTGGATTAGTTTTACCTTTGACGAAATATCTTGTGCATCGGAATTCGGGTGAAACTTTGGGTAATCTCAGAGTTGAGGTTTTCCACTAAGGAGTCCGACGAGATCGCGAGTTTCGTGATCGAGGATTTCGATGCGGCTTGTGGTAATTTGTGATGGACTAGTTGGAGCACCCCTGCAGGGTTAAATCTTTCGGAAAGCCGTGCCCGCGGTTATGTGGCAACGTGGAAACTTTGTTTAACACTTGTTCTAGACAACTTGAAGTTAACTTAATTAAAATATGCCAACTGAGTGCGTAACCGTGACTGTCTCTTCTACGAGTTCCTTCTCCGATCAAGGACACGGTGGGGTTATGTATGACGTAGGTAGGTGTTCAAGATCATTGATTTGATCACCAGTAGTTCACGTCCACTATGCGTAGATCATCCCCCTCTTTATTCTTGTACTCGTAAGTTAGCCACTAAATAAATGCTTAGTCGCTTGTTGCAGCCTCACCACTTAACCATACCTCACCTATTAAGCTTTGCTAGTCTTGATACCTTTGGAAATGAGATTGCTGAGTCCCCTATGGCTCACATATTACTACAACGCCAGTTGGAGGTACATGTAAAGGTTACTTGACGCGAGCGCGTTGATTGTTCATTTGGAGTTGCTTCTTCTTCTTCTTCATCATCATCGATCTAGGATGGGTTCTAGGCCGGCAGCCTAGGATAGCAAGGATGGACGTCGTTTTTTTTTCGTTTGTTTTCGTCCGCAGTCGGACCCTGCTCTTATTCATGATGTTTATGTATTGTACTGATGTGACTGTGATGTAGCTTGTGGCGAGTGTAAGCCAATTCCATATATCTCATCTTTTCAGTACATGTACTTGTAACGATATCCATTCTTGCGAAACGACGAGATGCGCTTCTATCCCCGACGAGGCCCTCGTGCCAAATTAAGGATAGGATCGCATCTTGGGCGTTACACAAAGCCACGCCAGCCCCACACCGAGCAACAAACTTCTTCCACGCTTGAACCCGCTGAGGAATCTGCTCCATTCGAGTCTTCATTGCCTCCAGGGCATGCTGGAGATCATCCTCGGGCCATAGCTCCTTGTCAATCTTTCTCACAACCGCCCTCAGTCGCATGACGTACTTCTCCAGCTTCGCAAGTCGGGAGTTCACACGAAACAGATTCGGAGCTGGGCCATCACCGAGTGGAGTATTGATTGGGTCAAGCAAGGGCTCGACCTCCTCAGTCTCCTTCCCCAAGTCTTGACAGAATTCTGTGGGAGAGAAGTTTCAAGGTCATCAACAAAGTAACACATAATCAATTGCAAGATTCACTCGACAAGACACTTACCAGTGAGTAACTCCAACATCTTGGTGGCAAAGTCTCCCACGTATTTTTCTTGAGCATTCGCCCTCTTGCTCATATCCTTCAACTGGTTCATCCATTTCATTCGCTCTTTCTGCATTTTCTCCACCTCCACCTGCAAGCTCTTACTGGTTGCCTGAGCCTCCACCAATGCTTCGTCCTTCTCCTCCAGCATTTTCTTCAAAGCAGCTACTTCATTTGTAGCCGCCTCCAAGTTCGCACCCAGTTGAGTCTTTTCTGCAGCCAAGGTAGCATACGTAGAACCTACTTCACAAGCTTTCTAAAAGAATGAGAAGACAAACATCACTCGATGTATATCTCACTTCCGAGTGATATATGGTCAAAGTAAATTCACTTCTGAGTGATAAAAACTTCATTCGATTGAAGGAAAAGATATGTTCCCTGTCAGACCCCTATCGATGCAAGCACTCGATAGCGGTCTCAGGGACTACACCCAGTGGGTTCACTCGGCGTGACCCCACTGACTTATCACTCAATCAGGTCTGTCCTGACGAGCCAAAAAGATTATACACTCAAGTACTTCAGACTATTATCATTCACTATCGACTAATAATAGTCTCGGGGACTACAACCAGTGGGTGCACTTAGCGTGCCCCCACTGGATTCAAAACTCAACCAGATCAGCTCTGGTTAGCTATGATCAACAAAAAGAAAAGTCTCTACTGATTAAGACCCCTGCCAGTGCAAGCACTCGACAATGGTCTCAGGGACTACACCTAGTGGGTTCACTCGGAGTGACCCCACTGGAACGCAAATAAAACAGAGAAATTTCTACAAAAACACCTGGTGGGTGTGAGTCGGAATTTAAACTTACTATTACACTTACTCGGATATTTTCTTGGAGCACCACATTGTTGTTGTACACTGAGAAGATGGTGTCATAGGCTCCTTTCGCTTGTTGCATCATCAGCTCTGCATGGATCATAGCCTCCTTGGTGGCACCAGTCTGATCTTCATGGATACGACGTGTCGTGTACACAGTGGTGGGAGACATCGATCTTGAGGCTGCAGCAGAAACAATTGGAGCGCCCGACTATAATCCAGTCGGCGTTGTGGTGACAACAACCGAACTGACAGGCGGAGCACTCGTTACAGTAATCTCCGCCACAGGCACCTCAGACACAATGGGTTCTACCTTAGCAACAGGTTGTCTTTGATCATCGTCAACGAGTTGGATGACCTCTATTGGAGGCGCGACTGGCAAACAGAAACACCATAAGTTACAGCCAGAAAATCATACACATGGAAGAGTAACACAGAGTGAAAAATCAGTAATACCTAGCTGTGAAGTGGCTGCGTTCGCGGTGTCAACCTCCATGAGGTCTTCGCCCCCTTGCGGTGGCGACGTTACAGAGGTAGCAACTCTGTCAATGTAATTCCATTCGGTCATCATCAACAAGAAAATTTCACTTGGATAAGAGGAGAATGTCAAGTACTTACGCAGAGGTGACTGGCACGACGATCCTCATTCTAGGTAGAGCCTTCCGAGGCTTGGGTCCGCTGGGCTTAGACACCTTTGCGGGCTGCTCCACTGGTTCACCAGACGATCCCTTGACGCGTTTGGTACTCCTGCCACTCGACGCCAAAGGCTTGCTCGGAGTGCCCACGAGATCATGACGCAGTTTGGACCGGGGCTTGTGGCGAGAAGGAGACGAGTCCTCCTCCTCGCTTTCCTCCGACTCCTCCTCCTCGGTCTCTTCGCTGTCTTCGACATAGTCCTCGCTCTCCGCGCTATCCTCCATGCTCCCCTCCTCAAAATAGAGTGTGTTGCCATTCGGGACCGGAGAATGCAAGTTCGTCCATGCATGCAAGATGCAATCCACAAGTTCAGTCGACAAGGAAATTGAAAACACTCGGTTTGCACACAAAAATATTCAACAGAGCAGAACTAACCTTGTTTGTCGGCGGGTTTTGAGTAGAGAAGGGCACGCCCCTCTTCGCCCCCATCGGATTATCACAAGGACCAGCTATTCCACGGATCCACTTCACTACCGTGTCTTCATCTACTTCCTCAGGATGAGACTGTGTGGAGTCTTCAGGGCCAGTGTAATGCCACATAGTGTGGTCCCGAGCTTGGAGAGGCTGGACGCTTCTGCCAAGGAAGGTCTCTAATAGATCCATTCTTGTCACCCCGTTGCGGACCAGACCAATCAGCGCTTGACTAAAGGACCCACCTGGGCTTTCTCCTCCTTCGTCGACACTAACGTCCTCAGAGCACTCGGTCTCTCTAAAGTAAAGGGAGGGAGTCCACTCGACATATTCGGGCAAGCGACATCATTATAGTAGAACCAAGTGGCTTGCCAGTTGCGAACCGACTCGGGAAAGGTCATGACAGGATAGCTACTTTTGGCTCTCTTTTGAAGTCCTAAGCCCCCACACAACTGGATGACATGGGTCTTGTCATTAGTCGGATTGACTTTCTTCACCGACTGAGAACGCACGGTGAAGATAGATTTAAAGAGTCCCTAGTGAGGAGGACACCCCAAGAAACACTCACATAAGGTGATAAAGCAAGAAAGGTGGGCAATGGCATTCGGAGGAAAGTGATGCAACTGCGCCCCAAAGAAGTTTAGGAACCCCCGAATGAAAGGATGGGGCGGCAGAGAGAAACCTCTTTTGACGTGGGTCAGGAGGAGGACCCGCTCTCCCTCCCGCGGCTTGGGCTCGATCTCATCTCCAGGAAACCTCCAAGACTTGTCCGCCAGTATGCCATGCTCGACGAGGTCGAGGAGATCCTTCTTCCGCACACTGGATGGGAGGAAATCCCCCTGGATCCAGCCCGGCGGTAGAGCCTGCTTCTTGGACTTGACGACGCCCTTCTTCTTCACTTTCTCCAGCTTGCTGGTTTGCCCTTTGATCATAGTGGCACTATTGAGATTGGTTGCTTCGGTTTGCATTGGTGGATAAGGAGAAGGAAAAGCAGAGGATAGGAAGAAGACCGTGTCGTTCCAAATCCTAGCGTTGGAGGCTTTTATAACCAACCGACTGGGTCACTAGCAAGTGGCCCCTCAAGTTATCCCTTCGCAGGCCACCGCGAGATACGTGGCGGAGATAGAGGCATAGGAATCGAGGCGACGCGATCCATTTGATGGCGATGACGTCATCGTTGCGTAACGTGCGGCAACCGAAATTTTCAAATCCCAGAAAATCCGGAGCTGACAGGCTGACTGGTCACATCAGAAGATCTTGTCAGACGCGCCGATTCGCTTGCTCACTCGGATCTTCAAATTCACTCAGACATTTTGTACCAAGCAGAATTGATCAAGGCGAATGATGAAGATTACAATCGACATCCAATTCGGCAAAACTTTGAAGGGCATTCAAACTCAGTCTGCTATATCAAGATTTACAGATACACCTTCACCACTTGAACCTCGATCCAGTCGGGGGCTAATGATGGGGTTATAGCCCTAGGATAGGGTCATAGGCCTGACCTATAAGTTCTATCCAAGGACACCTCATTATTAGCTTAAAGGTAACAAGATACCTACCGACTCGATTAAGACAACCTCTTGTCCACTCGGTAGAAAATTACTCGGAAGATCATCTTATACTCGACGACTGGATTCCACTCGGTGAAGACGAGAAGCGAGTCGACACAGAAGGCCAGAGGCCACCTCAGCGAGGCTAACGGTCATACGTTAGACTACTGTAGTTATAGTCATTTATGGCATACGTTACCTGTAACGTATGCATTTAATCTCACTTATTGCACCCTTGAAGGCTGGACACTTATGAGGGGCTGCACACTCTATATAAGCCACCCCTTCCCTCTCGCACAAGGGTTCACATTGTGTAACACCTGTATTCCACTCGACACAAAAGCTCCACAGCACTGAGACGTAGGGTTGTTACCTCCACCGTAGAGGGTCCTGAACTCATACAACCTTGCCGTAGCTAGGACTCTGCCCTCTACTTTCGTACCCTACTCATGTACTGTCAGGCTTATACCCATGACACATATCAAAGGGCATGAGAAGGAAGAAGATATTGTAGGCATCATGAAGAATATCATGTTCAACGTCATTCATGGCATCCCAATGAACCTTCACGATTTCTTATTGAGGACTTTGGCCGATAATGCTTTGTCACCATTTGAGGTGAAGATTTATGCGCCTTGGATCATGAGATTCATCAAGAACAAATCCGCCATCAACTACCAAGCTGACTTTCAGAATCACCTCGGCTATCTGCCGCCTATTCAAGAAATCTTTTGAACCCATTGAAGGCAAAGGCAAGTCAGTTATTGATGAAGGAAATCGGCCCCTAGATGGTAAATTTCGCAAGGATGACTCTTATTCCTCACATGATGCCACTGCCAGTCAAGAACCTTCAAGCCCAATTGCCCCAAGGGTGATGACTAATAGAGAGCTTCTCCTCAGTTTTCACCAAAAAGTCGATCACAATCTCAAGTGGGTAAAATGCCAGTTTGGCTCCATTGTGAAAACCCTCAACGAGACTCAAAATGTTGTGAAGAAAAATCACTATTATCTTCATGAGGTATTTGATCGCACTTGGGCCATACTGTCTCCGAGAGAAACTGACACTAGTCATTTAGAGCAACCCAAATTCCTTAGTCTTCGAGAGAAAATCATCAAGTGAGGAAATACCACAAACACCAAACCCAAACCAAAACCCAAGTGATTGAGCATCACTAAAGAAGTTATTATTGTGTGGAACCAACCCTTGTTACCTTTGAGGACTGTGCATCCTCCAGACGGCTAGGCGTCATGGTCTAGAGCATCCAGCAATCAATTGTGGATCGCTGGGTGGCCGAGTTTGTGAGGGTTTGGAAGTCTGCCCTGAAGACTTAACACGAGTGTTGGGCGAGGAATGTGTGTCCTTAGATCAAGGAGAATATGGTAGGGGCTATGTGTCCTTTGGTTTCAATACCAAGCCGCTCCAAACCATACGTACAACTGTCACATCAGTTGGAATTGGGTCATCAACAACTGTCTTCATCAAGCTACGGGTTCTATTTCTTCATCTCTCTCAATTCCTCAATTGTATGTTGAAGACTTTCATCTGCACTGTTTGAAGAATTTGACTGAAGACTTTCTCTAAATTTCCTCAACCTCAAATTATTCACCTGAGTTAATCTTCACTTGCTTACCGTGTACTTGTGACCTGTGCAAACTGAATCTCTGAAATCATGTTGAGTACTTTGCTATAGATGTTTTTCCACATTTGATCCTGAACTATTTCCGCTGCACTCAGTTCATGACTGAGGACTTTTCTCAGTGATGAAATTTTAAAAATTGCCTATTCACCCCCTCTAGTCGATATAACGCACTTTCAAAACCACCCTAGGGAGCAATTGTGCTTTCAATCTCCCCCTTTTTGGTAATTGATGACAACATATCGATCAAAGCTTCGACAAAAGATATAATCAATGATTAGAATCGACGGTTTGAGAAGTATGTGAAAAAAAGAGCTCCCCCAAAATTTGTGCATTATTTAAAATTTGCGTTTGAATGCAAATGCACAATCAATTAGGATCATGGGTTACTCTTCCATGTCACATACATCTTGGTGGTGCGTACAAAAAATAGCAATGCACATGACACCAACAAGATAAGTGAGTGATCATCACAAGGATAGCTAAGAGATGATATCGTAGCATCACACAGGATTAAACGTATGATCAATAACACATATAGGATAAAGTCATCCAACAACCAGAGTTTTTAAAACCAAATGAGATCAAATAAAGTCAAAAGCTCTCTCTCACACCAAGTGTATGATCTATACCTTTCTCCCCCTTTGGCAACAAGTTACCAAAAAGTTCAAAAGCATAGAACTACTAGTCTCTCTAGGCAGCTGGTGATGGAGTCGACAAAACAGCGTCTAGAAGTCGTCTACTGATGTCCCTGGAGCTGGAGGAGTTGATACTCGAGGTGCTTGAGCTGGATCTGGTGCTGAAGGTGCTGAAGCTTGTGCTGAAGATGTCTGACCTGTCTCCTAAGCTGGAACAACAGCTGACCGAGGCCTGGTGCTGAAACTAGTAGACTCATCCTCGTCATCATCATCATCTTCATCTTCATCTTCATCCTATGAGCGTGGAATCTCCACAGAGTCAACTTCATGTTGAAGCTGTCTGGCAATGGTTGTCAACTCAGTTACCTTCACATCCATGTTGTGGAATTTTGTCTCCACAACTCTCTCATAACTCTTCTGATTTTGGATGATCTCTTGGATGTTCTTCTCCATGCCTTGGACAGTGCTCACTAGAAATTCCATTTGCTCAGCTGGGGTTCTGAGCTGTGGAACTGGAGGTGGCCTATTTCTAGTAGCTTCAGACTCTGTTGCCTTTGCTGCCATTCTTCCTGCAGCTGAGTTGGGATCATTGTCATCCATCACAACCTCATTATCTTCAAATTCAGGCTGAAGAGGTAGATGGGGATGATCAAGTAGATATGCATGCTTGCCTAGCTTGGCATTGATGAGCATCTGGATGTAAGGTGCATATCCACAAGATCTCTTTTGATCCGCAACAATTCTCCGGATAGTCTCAACTATCAAGTCCATCACTCTAAATCTGGTATGGGTGTCTAGCAAGTGCAGCAGGTTGATGGAATGTCCTCTAATCATCTTTTCATCTCCTGATTTAGGCATCAGGGTGTATCTTAGAATAGTGTTTGTAGTAGGAATGCGTGCTTGCAGAAAGTACACTGAACCCATCTTGTGACTAGCCAAGTACTTGTGTGGAATTGTTTTGTACATATTGGCCATTGAGTTGTGGCTCTGCTTCGCTTCTACATACACATTTACATCTCGATCTTCCTGCTTGGGGGCACCAATGATAGCAGCCCATTCATCAATTGTGGCTTGATACTTGTGATCATCAGTCATCCAGACTAAAGAGACATCATAGAAATGAACAATTGCATAGAATTGCATGATCAGCTCGTCATTCCATGGGGTCATCTCTTTGCCAACAAACTTTTTAATGTCCACTAACCTAAGGTTCTCTTGGACATGGGGAAAGAAATTCTCATTTTCCTTTATATATGCCTAGTCGACATACCTCATATCACTGACAACATGACTCTTGTCATACAAGACAGTCTCATAAAAATCTTGTTGTTCCTTGGTGTGAAACCTTGGATCAACAACAATTCTTCTTCTAACAACATATGGATCATTAGCTCTCCACTTTCTTTTTTTGACCGGCTACTGTAGGGAAAACCCCCCACAGCCTTTTTTCCTTTATTCCTATATATGAGAGCAGTATGTACAAGAGAAAATTAGAATGTACAAGGGGGAAGAGGAGCAAAGACTACAGACCTCAAGGAGGCAAAAAGGAAACCCATTTAAGGAGATCATCCCTGAAACTAGCCTTAATTCTATGAGCTAACAGGGAAATGTCATGAATGAAGCGAGATCTCCATTTTCTGAACTTTGGCCGCTCCTGGTTGAAGACCTTTGCATTTCTGATAGTCTAGATGTTCCAACATGTAGTGAAGACCACCTGAGCAAAGAAGGGTTTATGGAAGTCCCTTTTAGCAGCAACAGTAGCACTCCACATGGATGGACCCTGCCATGTGATCTGCAGGTAATTCTAGACCCTGGTACTGAAAAGACAGGTGAAGAATAAGTGATCCTTGTCTTCCTTGACTCGAGCGTGACATAGAACATAGAGATTGGAGTCGGAAACATTCCAGTGACGCCGTTCAAGCATGTCTTGAGTATTAAGCCTGTCCATGATGAGCATCCAGGCAAACATCTTAATCTTCATGGTACAACAGCTTCTCCAGATCCAGTTGAGTAAAGGGTTTGGTGTAATACTGCTGTGAATGTGAGCATAGTAACGCTTGGCTGTGTAGGCCTTAGCATCCTTTCCCCATACCCATCTGTCAGAGGCCTGATGATCAAGATCCAGGTCTTGAAGCAAAGATTGGACCGAAAGCAGCTCCTGGTAAGCTTGAGCAGACAGTGGTAAGTGGAACATGGAGAGCATGCTGTCATCATAAAAGGCTGTAAAGACCTCTTGAGCTATGCAGAAAGGATCAGTCACAAAAGAAAACAGTCTTTGGAATCTGGCAGCCAGTGGCATAATGGAGTTTCCAATCAACCAGGAGTCAGACCAAAACAGGAAGGAGTCACCCTTGTTCGGCAGAACATATGTAACTGATCTGAATTTGTCAAGCCGTTTACAGATATCCTTCCACCAAAAAGAACCACAAAGGGCAGTTCCCTGAGGCACTGTGTCATGATAGTAAGTGTTCCAAATCAAGTGAACCCAAGGGATATCAGCATGATTGAGGAATTTATCAACATGCTTGAGCAGGAGTGCTTCATTCTGGACTGCTAGGTTCATAATTCCTAGCCCCCTTTATTTTTAGGCCTGCACATCAGAGGCCAAGCAGCAAGGGAGGGTGCATGATCATTCCCATTTCTTCTCCATAGACATTGCCTTTGAATTCTCTCAAGCTACTTCAGTATGCCTGGTGGGATATCCAGACTGCATAGAAAGAAGATAGGCACAGAAGACAGTGCTGAGTTTAAATACTGTAGCCTTCCCCCCTGAGCAAGAAAGGATGAACTAGCACTGAGTCTTCTTTCCATGTTATCAACCAGTGGCATGAGATCAATGATTCTTGGTTTAGTTGTCCCAACTGGAAGGCCAAGGTATGTGAAGGGCAAAGATCCCACTTTGCAACCAATGGAGTCTGCCAGATCCTGTAGATGCTGAGGAGGAGTGTTAACAGGTAGAAGGGCAGATTTGTGATAGTTCACCTGTAATCCACTGGAGTGGGAGAAAAGTAAGAGCATTTTCTTGGACTGCAACAACTGAGGTTTATCAGCAGGTAGGATGATAAGGGTATCATTAGCATATTGCACTATGAGGAAATCCTTATCATGACCAGGTATGGGCAGCTGAATCAGACCCTCCACCAGCAGTTGATTAACCAGAGTCTGTAAAAAGTCAGCAGCAATAGCAAAAAGGAGTGGAGACATGGGATCTCCCTGCCTGACACCTTTCTTGCACATAAACTTCTTTCCAGGCACACCATTGATCAGGACTGAAGATGAGCCAGAAGTTAGGAGTTGCTGCACCCAAAGTATCCATCTGTCATTGAAGCCTTTGTGCTTGAGAATCTGGAAAATGAACTCATGTTCCACAGAATCAAATGCCTTTTCAAAATCCAGCTTGAGAATGACTATAGGTTTCTTGGATTGATGGCATTGGTGCAGGTACTCCAGAGTCCATCCAACACAATCTTGAATGGTCCTAGACCTGATAAAACCATACTCATTCTTGTGAAGACACTTCACAATCTGCACCTGTAGCCTGTTAGCAATCATTTTGGACAGAAATTTGAGACCCATCCCAGTAAGTGATATTGGTCTGTAATCTCCCACATGTTCAGGTGATCTCTTCTTTGGAATCAGAGTAATATAAGATGAGTTCATGTTCTCAAGTTGAGCCTGACCAGCATGGAAAGCAGCAGCAAGTTGATAAAACTCAGGGGAGATAATGGGCCAGCATTTCTTGAAGAAAAGACCATTGAACCCATCAGGACCTGGAGCTTTGTCAATGGGCATATCCTGAACAGTCTTGTCCATTTCAGACTTAGAAAAAGGTTCTGTGAGAATATCTAGACCCTCCACCTTATGTAGCATGGATTGTAAATCAAATGTCATGTTAATGCCAAGAGAAGTTCCCATTCTATCCTTAAAAGATGCCCAAAAGCATGCAGCAATTTGATCATGATCAGATATGATAGAACCATCATTTAACTTGAGAGATGCAATGGAATTCCTCCTATATCTCTCAGTAGCCATAGCATGAAAGAATTTAGTGTTTTCCTCACCGACCTTAACAAATCTGATAGTGGCTCTCTTTTTCCAGTATAAGCACTGGAGATGCAAAAGATGCTCCAAATGTAATTTGACAATTTTCCTGAAATTAGCTTCTGGTCTGAAAAGTGACCTCAACTCCTCAAGCTCATCCAAACACAACACAACTTGATTACATCTGGAAATAAAAGTTTTTAACTGTGATAGATTTGTCTGTCATTTTTTCAGAGCCTGCCTAAGATGCTTCATCTTATCCATAATGACAACAGTAATGTGGGTTTTCCTTGAAGGAATGAGCCAGGATTGCTGAACACATTCCATGAAGTCCTCCATTTCAACCCAGTAGTTTTCAAAGCGAAATAGGTTGCATTTAGGGATGGAAGTGTTGACAGTGACCACACAAGGAACATGATCAGAAGCAGTCTTTGCAAGGGGTAGCACTTGTGTAAGAGGGTATGAGGAGATCCAGTTGGCTGATGTGAAAAACCAGTCAAGCTGCTCCAGAAGAGGGGAATCTTGCATATTGGACCAAGTGAAAGATCTGCCTTTAATGGGTAGTTCCAGCAATCCCAGATGCCCAATAATTTCATTGAAGATGAACATGTCATTTACATCAGCCCCAGGAAGGTTTCTGTTGTCAGGGGATCTAATGAAATTAAAATCTCCAAGAAGCAACCAATTAGCCCCAGTGGGTACATGAAGATTATATAGCCAGCTAACAAAAAGATCTCTGGCTTCACCTTGACAAGGACCATAGACATTCACTAAAGTCCATGATTCACCAGTGTGATTTGAGGTAAAAGAGATGATCGAGCCATAGGGTGTGCATTCCACTAATTGACCAGTAAGAATGGAAGAGTTCCAAAGGGTGATAAGCCCCCCTGATGCACCCCTGGAGGGAGAGTAGGCAAACTGATCAAAGCGTTTGGGACAGAAACATTTGACTGTACGAAACTCGATTGACTGCATTTTGGTTTCCTGCAAGCACACCACAACAGCTAGGCTCTCATCAATCTTGTTACGGACCGCACGTTGCCTATGGTCCGAATTTAGGCCACGCACATTCCAACACAGCACACACCAACTTCTCGTAGAACGACTATCCATTGCTCAATATATAGAGAGCAAAAGCAGGGCTATGTAATAGCCAGTGCGACCAAGGTTCAGATAACCAAAAGACAGAGCAAGCAGAAGTTTCACAGTACATGGAGCCAGTATAGTAACAAATTAACATAGGTGGATTAAACATCAGCAGACGATGGCGCGAAATCAGCTGGATCTTCCATAAGTCGATCCACCGTTAGCTTCTCACGGGCAATGCCTAATGACTGCCCAACCTCCTGAATCACTAGAATAGGAGTGGCAGGAGGTACTTGCACATCCTCAGTCTCCTGCGATGTAGAGGGCATTGGCTTGGCCTTGGGCTTCCTCTTCTTGGGGACGTGCGCAGGCAGCTCCTGCAGGATTGGTTTGAAGCCATCACGCTTGATGGAGCTGCGAGTACAACGACGGACAGAGGAGACAACGACAGGAGTGGCCTTCTTGCGGGTCCCCTTCTTCGATGGAGCAGGAGAATGAAAAGATAAGTCCTCTGCAGATGAAGAAGGACTGAGAGGGATTACCTCCTGCATTGAGAGAGAGCTACTAGCAGGCTGTGATGGTGGTGGTTCTGGAGCATCAGGGTCGAAAGCCGCCGCCTAGGATCGCTTGGGGATCATAATGGGCTCCAGAATTGGCATCTGCAGTTGGCGAGAAACATGCATAGAAGTAGCAGCTCCCATGAGAGCATCGAAAGTGCGTGCCCAGGAAAGAACTGGCGGCAGAGGAGGCCCGTACACAACCCTTGCAGCTCCAACACAGATGTTGTCAATCTGAATGTGAGGGGGTTTGTAGAGGACAACTGCCAGAGGATTGTCATCATGCGCCTCCTCCATCACAGGCACATCTTCCTCCGGCTCAGCATCATGGCCCTGGGTAGCCGGTGGCATGTCAGCATCAGGGGCAACAGGGTTAGCCACTATCCCCTCCAGGTCAGGGGCCGGGGGTGCTTGATCAGCAGGTTCCGCCTCCATGTCACCATGTGGCTGAGGGTCGAGGTCCACAAGCTCATGAACCGAGTCCGAAGAAGAAGGACTCGGTTGATCAATCACCATAGACTCTTGATCCTGAACAGGATCGGCAGCAGGTGCTTCCGGGGCCGCTTCAGGTTCCCATCCTCCTCCATCAGCGGCTGCAGGCGGCTGTCCCCAACCTCCGGCATCAGCAGCAGGAACCACTGGATCTTCAGGCGCCAGCGGCACCGCATTCCAACCCAACGCAGGATACGGGGGCAGAGCAAATTGCAGATTGTCATGGACGAGGTGTCCAGGGAGTGGGTGAGGGTTGCCATTGAGGGGCATGGGATCCTCATCATTAGGCAGAATCTCGGCAGCCGCCGCTCCCAGGATGTATACCGACGCAGACCAGGAGACCTTGGCACCCCCCAAGCAGCATATTCAGAAAAGTTGATACTGCGAGGGACCAGTCGGTCATCTCGGAATGAAGCAAACACGATGGAGCGAACCAAATAAGGATCATCACTGACCCAATGGTGGAACTCTCTGAAGGTGTTGACAGCAACCCGGAGATCTTCAGTGTTGTGGAAGTCGAGGGGGACCCCCAGAATCATGAGGCAGCCATGACGAAAACCCTCTTGTCCACGGAAACTAACACCCTGATCATGTCGCAGGAAGTGCACAACAGAGTTATGAGCAACTTCCTGCGGAACCATGTGGACCGCAGCATAGCTTTCCGCCACATCTCGGAGTTCAAATAGTCCAACGCCCTCAATCCATGGCTGGGCAGACCGAACATGTAACCCTCGGTGAAGAAGAAGAGCAGCAACTTCTTGCCGTACCTGGACCAGTTTGTCAACCGGAGGTGCTGGGTGGACGTCAGCGATGACGAAACGCTCATGACGTCTGGTGATGGGGACCACACGCATGGTGTAGGTCCGAGGTAGCCGGTCCGGACCTCCGTCGATGATGTTATGGCCAGGCTGGAGGAAGAACTCAGGATTAAGCTCGAAGTTCGCCATTGCGGGAGGCGGTGGCGGAGTGGCAGGCGGCGTCTCGGAGGGAGTTCGAGGATGCGACGGCGATGAGACAGGACGGAACTATGCTGCAGGCGTTGCGGTTTCACCAAGAGTATCAGCAGTTCCCGAGATATCAGCGACATGGGAGGTGGTGGGTCTCTTACAGTTCCAAGTAAGACAATTATTACGCATAAAAGAGGCTCCTCTAGATCGTGCGTGGCCCACAGTGCTGTCAGCGAATCCAGGGGAAGCCGTGCAGTTGGCCGCTAGATGGCCCCGAGCGTTGCAAATTGAGCAAGAAAAGATATCCTCGACCATGCCATTAATGAGTTCATTAAAGGCCAGATGGGCTTCCTACGAGGAGGGAATATCCATCCTAGGATTAGGGTCGGGCCGAGAGAAGGAGGTAACCTCAGCAGGCTCATTAATGAGCGTGGAAATTGGCCCAGAATCCAAACTTCCCACCAAAAAGTGATTCTCAAAATTCAAAATACCATGAATCTCGGCGGGATCAGCTGTAGCACCTTGTTGCACGGGAGAAGTTCCGTTTAATTTGGCTATTTGAAAATCATCGTCGGGAGATCCCGGGGATGAATCTTGGCGAGAAACTATGCCGAACGTAATATGCGGCGTGGCTGTCGTCCACCGGAGTTCTGCCGGCGATGGCGCTGAGATGATGACACGTTCAGGAGAAGGCACCGAATAACCAGCCTGATCAAGCGTGAGTAGCTCGTCGTGGGAAACAGGACATCTGTGACCCTTGCAAACTTCATATTGCTGGAGGGATGCGAATGTGAGCTTCTTACGAACAGATGATCTAGATTTAAGAGAAGATTTTAGGGGTCTGGAATGCATCGCCATCAGACCTAATGAGGCTCTCCTCTTAGGACTCACAATAATCCATTCCGCATCACATTGCTTCTTCCACAGAGCAAATTCCCGACGCCAATTAGGACCACCATGTCCCCATAGATGGAAAAAGCACTTAAAACTTGAGCACTTGAACGAGCGTAAATCCAGAATATGAAAACCGACTTGCATGCAGGACACTTTGAAGGAGAAAACCGAGTCTGTCACTTGAGAGACATGAAACTCAATAGCCGATCCCCCAATCACAGATTCCAGAGCTGCAGCGACTGTGTCCGTCGAGAGACAGAACACATGATGACCAAAAGAAACCACCATGATGAAAGAGCGGCGGTGCTTCATAGGGTGCACTGTAACACCAGAGTGACGATAAACCTCATCATAGAAAGCCAAACCATGCGAAAAATCCAGATCCAACGTAGAACCACCCATGCAAGCCATGCACGACCACGTGCGGAGGGTCGGGAGGGTTCACCTGAGCAGAGGAGCGGCGAGGAGGGAGGATACACCGGCTAGAGTGCCAGATCGCCATTGGGTCGCCGCGGTGGGAGGTGGGAGTCGCCATTTTTTGTGAGCCCCACCGAAAGTCTCCCCTATCGTTGTTAGCTCTCCACTTTCATAGTCCGACATCCTTCGTCTTCTTCATATCTTCTGCTACTGGATGAGCAGGATTGTGAATTGGAAGGGTTGGTCTGAGCTTCTTGACAATTGATAGATTCTCATCTTCTTTCTCCTTTGCGGCATGGGCACTAGATGCATGGCCTTTGCTCTTGGCAGCTGCAGGTATGTCCTTGGTAGTCCTTCTCGGAGCTACATCCTTCTTTGCTTTGACAAGAGGCTTAGGAGCATATTTCATAGCATCAGCCATCAGCTTCTTCTTCTTGGGAGGAACTTGGATCTCCTCAGGAGCTTCTTCCTCAGCATCTTTTGTGTCTTCATACATTGAAGTCTTTCTCCCAATAAGATGAACAGTTGTCTTTGTGGGCCTCTTCACACCAGCATTCTTGGCAGGTACATCCCTGGAAAGTGATGTGCTCTTCCTAGCATATTCAGGTGCCCTCAGATCAGCAGGGGTGACAATTACTTTCCTGACAGTCTTCCTTGGAGCTTTGAAGGAGCTGAAGTTTCTTCTCGCATAAAATCTGAGTACTCTTCATCACAAACCAGCTTCTTCCTTTGCCTGGTGGCTGCCTTGGGCAAAACCTGATAGCTGGGAGAACTTGTGTCTGAAGCATACTTCTCTAGACTAGTGCATGAGTCCATATCTACGCTTTGCTCTCTGGACTAATGCGTGAGTCCATATCTATGCTTTGCTCTCTGAAGTCATTTTGACTATCTTCTTAACCATACATATCTGATAGGCAAGCACAAACTCAGCAGCAAACAACAAAACTTGTGAAGTGGATATAGGAAAGACAGAAAGGATGAGCATCACAAAATTCAGATATTTTTGAAAATTTGAAGTCTGAAACTTAGGGTATGATCTTCTGCAGGATGTAAATCTGTGGCACCAAGTTGGCATTTTTGGAGTCACCGAGAAAGCTTACTCGCTTAACAGGAACTTGTCAGTCATTTTCGGTGGCACCGAAAAGAGCTGCTCGGTCCCACCGAGTTACTTCTCAGGAACCCTAAAACAAAAATTGGTGGAACCGATTTTACAAACTCGGTCTCACCAAGTTCCATACTGCGGCAGATCAAATCCGAAATTTCCTACTTCTACTAATCTAAGGATTCATCTGGTGGACAGGAGGTTTGCACACGGTGGTATGAAGAATAAAGATTCCAATGTGTGAGAATCGGACGAGGAAATGCAAAGGAGATCAAACCGTACCCTATCTTGGTGGCGGTTCAGCTATGGCGATGACGACGGAGTAGATTTCGTCGACGTCGGCGAATCCCAGAAGTGGCGGAGCTCGGGGAGACAAAGGCGATGAACTAGGGTCTTGGGGGCAGCGAGGGTTTGGCGAATGAACGTTTTGACGAAGTGAAATCAAAGGATCAGTCCGTGGATATATATACCCGTGCGCTGTCGATGTCACCGAGATGGCAAAATCGGTGTCACTGAGTTCCTCAACTGTCAATAGACAGGGAAACACGGTGTAACCGAGTTGGCGCTTTTGGTGGTACCGATATAGGAAAACCTTATCAACTTTGAAAACTCGATGGCGCCGATTTTGTGGAGTTGGTCACACCGAGTTTTTCAAAGAGGTTTTGGAAGGCAGCCTTTGACGATACTAACTCCGAATGCACCTTCAGACAGAGGGACTGACAAGTGCTTGTTCAAGTTTTGTGATGAAGCATGAATACAACTTGAGATGAGATAGCATAGATAGCTAGAGAAGGGTCCTAGGCATTCTTGTCCATCCAATTGGCAAAAGATAAATCAAAAGCCAAATAACAACAATTGGGTGTCCTCGAATGATCAAACACATGCAGACCAATATGCTCACACAATAAGAATATGAATAAAATATGGTGAACATGCACAAACATCCTAGCAGCTATCAAGCACTTGTGCGATGACAAAGTCATTTATATATGAGTATATTGACATAGAAGCCAAGTAATAATACTTGATCATAGGTCATACTCATCGTTGAGCACAAGTGGGGTTACCACTTTTACATAAGCTTTAATGTGTTCATATCCTTAGGAGATGCTTATACTCAAGTCTTAGAGTAAAGCCCCCCCCCCTGATATGATATCCCCACTAATAGGGGTCAACTAACCTTGGGTTTTGTCGTAGAAGACTTCAAGTAGGTGAAGTAGTGGTGGATGCTCAATGTTGATGAAGATCATCTTCAGTTGGGAGCAATCCTTGTTGTTTTCATACTCCTTTCACCTACATGGGTTAGTCCCAAAGCAACAGGAACATATGCAAGAGTATCTAGACATGGAGTGAAGCACACATGGGATAATGTCCAAAGATGCATTAATTACATTGTTCCTTGCTTACCTTTGAAGGAATCTATGACTCCTTGAACTAATGCATATAGTTGAGGTTGATTGCATATAGTTCTTGCCAAAATAAATAAGAGTGAATTTCATTGGCAGATTCACCTCTCAAGATCTTCTAGTTCTTCCTCTTGGGAATCCACACCAAATTGATGGGAATCCTTGGAGTTGTGGTAGCACTTGTTGAGGTAGAGCTAGTAGTATCCTTGGGAATCCACTTGACCTTGTCTTGGGGTTCTTCTTCAAATAGGTCAATGTCATCTTGAAGCTTTCCCTTTCCTTTATGGTCTTGTGGTAGAAGGCCATCTTGTGAGTTCGTTCCTTTGAAAGGAGTGTAATCACACTTTTCTTCTTAGGGAACAAACTTGGGAGTGGGATATGGACCTTCTCCCAAACATCTCCGTTGACGTCGAAGTAGCCAACACCTTGTTTCTTCCGATGTCCTCCTTGCTTGCGCACAATTTCCTCGAATTGCTTACTTCCGGCAAGACTCTTGAAGACACCTCTCTCTATAATCCCTTTCAATAGAACATTTTCTTTCTCAAGTGTAACTTGGCTAAGAGAATCATAAGTGGAATCAATAGAGTTACTAGCAACAACATTATTGGATTTAGCTTTAGCATTGTTGTTACTAGATGAAGAAACCTTCTTGCCTTTGTTACTAATGTTCCTAGGTTTAACTTGTGGAACAAAGTTAGACAAGAGTAATCGTTTGTCAAGATAAGAAGAACTCTTCTTCCGAAGATCATCATTGATTGCTTTTAAGAATTCATGCTCTTGCTCCAAGTTGAGCTTCTCAAAGCGTAGCTTCTCATGGGTTCTTGCAAGCTCTCTGTGATCTTCTAGAGTAGTCTCATGAGCTAACTTAAGAGTTTTTAATTCTTGAGTTAGTCATTCAATTTCTTTCTTATCATCATCATTTAATTTCTCTTGACTAGCATGATAAATAGCAAGTTCATTTTCAGTGCATTCACCAGTTTTATCTACAAGCAAGTCATATTATCCTAACAAATCATCCTCATCACTATTGAAATCAAGATTGTCACATCCCTAACCCTTAAGCAAGATAGCATTGTGCTCATGTCTTCTTTGCATTTGCATCTAAGAAGTTTCAACAAAAACAACAAAGTGGCAAAGGAAATACTCAAAACCCTAGCCACCATTTCAATTAAAGGAAATCTCAAACTAGTTCAAAATCAATGAACCCAAAATGGCCTCAAGAAATGTTCAAACTTTCTGATAAATCATGAAAGTAAATGAGCATTGGAGAAAACTATTTTCTTGACACTTTAAGCTTTTTAATTTGATGCAAAAAGCCACTGGTTTCAAATTTAAAATTTGAAATCAGAAACTATAATTTTCCAAAAATGTTGAAAACCTTGGAAATGGTTGGGGATATTATAACAAATATTTCAGGAGGTCTAAAATAGTTTTTACTTTTTATTTTGGAGCTGAATTAATTAGCAAAACAATAATTAGCAAAACAGAAAAAAAAACAGAAGAAAAAGGAAAAGAGTTACCTGTCGCCTAAGCCTGGCCCGGCCCATCTCCCCGCTCGTCCCCTCCCTCGCGCCAGTAGGCAGCAGGAGGTGGCCGCCGCCTCTTCCGGCGCGGCCACGCACCTGCGTGCCTGCCTGGCCGCCGCCTCGCGCTGGCGACGATGGGGATAAGCTCCCCAGAGCCTCCCCTATCCATTCCCCGCCTCGGTTCTCCTCCTCTTCCCAGATCTCCTCCTCCTCCTTGCAGCCGCCATTAGAGCCGAGCTCGAGCTCGAGCTGCCCGTGCCCCTGGCCATAGGATTCCCTCCCAGAGCACGCCTTTAGCTCCGCCTCGTCGCCCTGGTCATCTCTGCAGAAGCCGAAGCTTCCTCGAGCCCTGCAACGCCCGCAACGCCGTCGTCTTCCACCTCCGGCCGCCGGACCTATCCCGTCGATTCGTCGCCCCCAGGCCTTCCCCGAGCCGTCTAAGCTCTGCTCTGCACTCCCCGTGAGCATGCGGTTGTTTCCCCTAAGTTTTCCCCGTCGATCCCCTCCTCTAGCTCTAGTTTCACCGGATCCCGACGAGGACCGCCGCTGCCGCTCGTCGACGGTAGCCCTCCGATGATCAGCTCGTCCTTCCGAGGGCACCAGCAGCTCCAGGACGACGCGTAGATGTCGTAGCAGCTAAGAACCGAGCGTAGATCCCCCTAATTCAAAGACCCCGATGACGCCCGAGCCTCGGTGCTCCGGCTCGTCGCCGACGCCTCTTCCGGCAACCCTAGCCTCCCCAGTTGGTCCTGCCAGTTCGGCCACTTCGCGAGCATGCTGTAGCTGCCAACCGCGTGTGTTTTGGTGTCGTGCAGCGCCGTCTAGGCCGCCTCCGGCGAGCCCTCCGCCGCGGGTCTGGTCGCCGGCGACCACCCGCCGGTGGATATCGACGTGGCCGACCATTAGGGCGTAATCGCCCTCCCCTCAGTCGCTGCCAGAGGGCCCCACGCCTGGTCAAACCCCAATTAGGGGCTGGTCAGCGCGGGATTAGTCCCAGAGAGGCTGACTAGTGGGGCCCCCCTGTCAGCTTTGACCTGAACAGGTCGGCTGACCTGCTGACGTCAGCCTGATGCAATAAATAGAATTTCCAGTTTAAAACTAATTCAGGAAATTGCTAAAATTTGTAAAAATCATAGAAATTAATCTGTAACTCCAATGAAAATAATTTATATATGAAAAAGTATCAGAAAAATTCAAGGATTCTGATTATGCTATTTTCAACCATGTTTGAAAAAGTTACAGAACCCTAAATTGTGAAATAAGGAATAATTCAATTCTTTTAATCACTTTACAAATGGAATTTGCAAAAATATTCAAATTTCATTATATATGCAATGATCACACACTACCCTAATTACAAATCAGTATCATAACATGACATTTCATGCATGTTAACATCAAGTTGAACCGAGCATCAGGTCGAATCAATTAAACCGGTATCCGAGAATACCCCGTTTGAATTGCTATTCGAATGTGATTCAAATCAACTCTAAACCTATTACATGCTGAAAATAATAACTTATCACCTTGCATTCTCATGCCATGCTCATGCATCATTTTGAGTGCATATGATTGCTATTGAATGTTGCCATTCATTTCGGTAGGCTCCGCACCCCCGGATTCCACCGAATATCCGTCTGACGGATATCGTTCCTCCTCTGAGCAACAAGGCAAGCAACCCTTTTGATCATCCCGATAATTTCCATTTTCTTGCTCCTGCACTTATTTATTGCATTAGGATCAAATGCATCAACTGCTTCTGCCACGATAGTTGGACCCACTTCCTTTGCATGACTTAACCTTATCACAGTAAATAGCCGAACCTTGCAACCTAGCATACCTGGTAGTTGCTTGAGCTATGATGTGCCTTATCCTGCTATGCATGCTATGCTTAGAGTTGTGTATGGTCTGTCATCTGGGAGATGAACAGAAATGTGGAATGTGTTCGGTGAGCAAAGGTTGTGTGTTGAATTTGATTTGGTAAAGGTACCGGTGAAAGGCTGTGTAGGAGTACATGGCGGGTTGTTTCATTGGAACCGTCCTTAGGAACTGAGTTCCGTGTATGTAATCCAAGACTAGATACTACCACATGTTGGGCCCTGAAATATGACCCCGCTCGGCCTATTAATCACGTAGTACCTGGTCCAGGAGTTGCAAGTAGTTTCTGGTGTTTATAGTAATGCTGGAGGCCGTGCATGGTGCTGACCTGAGAGGTGGGCCGTGATGCGGTAGGCAGTGGCACGGTGTACCAAGTGGCACCCGGATGGTGGGCTTGGGAACCCTGCGCACATCGTTTGAGGCCGTGGCGGAAACCTCGGCCGGACTTCCGTACGGGTTACTCCCAGATAGGCGATAAACCTGGACTAGGTGCTAGTGTGGTTAACGGTCGTGGCCGACTCCCTCGCTGGGCTTCCGCTTGAAGGTTGCCGAGGTGCATGACGTGCACATGGCGATAAGTGGCAAGAGCGTGTGTGACGAAGTACACCCCTGCAGGGTTATGATCTATTCGAATAGCCGCGTCCGCGGATATGGACTACTTGGAGACATGTGTTGTTCATAGATAACTTCAATGGCTACTCATAAAATTGTCAAGATAAGTGTGAGTGTCGTGGACGGCATTTCCGTATGGAGACGGAATGATTCCACGATAGTGTATTGTTGTGGTGTTAGTGGACTCGTGTGCGAGAAATCAAGTTGTCAAAACTAATTTCAAAGTGCAAGTTGTCTAGCCACGAGTCAAATGCTGGCTTCCCGCATGAAACCCCACAATACCTTTTGATACCTTGCATGAGTAGTTAGCTCTCCTAAAGTCTTGCTGAGTACCTTCGTACTCATGTTTGCTTAATAAATGTTGCAGAGGTTGCTAATGACCCTAATGGAGGGTTCTTCGTAGACATCGACGACGACGAGTAGCTGGTGTCCCAGCTACGATCTGGCCCTACGTCGGCTCTGTAGTATAGTCAGGCCCTGTGCCTTCTAGCTGCACTGTCTGTACCCAGACAGTTTATAACTCTTCCGCTGGCTTGTATTGTATGACTGCTATTATGGGTCGTGAGACCCTTAATGTGTAATATTATGTGTGTGGCTCTTCCGAGCCTCTTAAATAAAGCTTGTATGTTTATGGTTATGTTGTGATGCCATCGATGTATCTATACATATCGGTATGCCATGCGTACGTGTGTCTTACTTGGTATGTATGGGGTTCGAATACCTAGTCGTGAACTTTAGTAGCACTCCTTACAAGGAAATGCCCCTTTGTGATCCAATGAGCCTTGGTAGTTCGCTACTGCTCCGGACACATTGGTTGACCGGCATGTGTCCTTCTTAGCTGCTGTGTCTGTCCCCTTTGGGGAAATGTCACGCGATGTAATGGAGTCCTTGTAGCTTGCTACGACTCGTCTACATTCGCTGATGACCGACACCTGCTTTGTTGGGTCATGTATGCCTGTCCTTGTGCGGTACTGCCACTTTGGTTTATGACTAGACATGTCGATCCGGGTTCTTTGACATTGGATTGCTAGCGACGCTATCGCATACGTGAGTCAAAAGACGCAAACGGTCCCGGCTAAGGTAAGGCTGCAACCGTGGAGTTAACCGTGCATGAGACCACAAAGGGATGCGATGTGTTACAGGTTGGATTCCTATGGCTTAGGATCAGGGTCTCGAGAGTGTTGGTATCAGAGCCTGACTGACTGTAGGATTACTAAGCCAAACTGGTCGAAGTTGAGTCTAGAATTGCTTTAGTTATATATAAGGGAATTGTTTGTGGAAGGGAACGTAAGACTCTTGTTCTCTTCCCAAGTTATTCTATTCTGGTCATCCTCGTCTTTTCTGCGGGAATTAAGGACTAGGTTACTCATCTTCTCCTAGGCTCGTGTTTCCGATCGGTAGCTTATAGGACTACGGGTTGAGAGATATTGGGTTTCTTTTACTCCTAGGAAGCAGGAAGTTAGTTTGGTGACCAGAGAGTTGAACTTGATAGTTGAGTGGTTACGCTATTCCATATTGGGTTGTCTCAAATTTGTTTTGAGCATTTACAGTCGTTATGCTGCCCAATTTTGCATTCAGAGCTCTAATGCTTTTGCATTACTCTCTATTTACAGATGCCTAGCCGTCCTTCTCGTCAGGTGGTACGTCTGACCAGGTGCATTGATGTACCGGGTCATACGGCCATGCTGGTCAGGGTGATGTGGGTGTGCGGTTACCGCTGGTACCCCGAGTACACAGTGGAGGAACAGTACCGGGATTTCAACCAGAGCCAGTACATCTGCACTGTTAGGGTATTCCCAGACTACCCTGGAGCTGAGGAGCCAATCCATTGGTCCTATGGGTTGGGGGTCACCGTTGACATGGCAGTACAAGATGCTGCCTATTCAATGCTGACTATTATGAGAGCGAGACATGCACTGCTGCAGAATTCAGAGTTCTGCTATATTCCGGCCTCTCAGTCTAGTGAAGAGGGATACCTCAGTGGAGTCTATTTTGATTCTTCTATGGAGGATCCACTTCTGCAGTCCACTGTTGAGATGCTAGAGAACAGAGACAGGGATGCTCGTGCTCTCCGCATGGAGCTTTATGCTACCCGTGCCCGTCTGTGGACAGCTCTGACGCAGCTGGCACCGGTAGTCCAGACAGGGTATGGAGAGATGGAGATACTGAACCCTGTTAGAACCCATCTTCCGGCCCACGTTGACTGGCCAGCTATAGGAGGAGTCACACCTCTTCGGGGACCCCTCTTACCACCAGTCAGGGGACCAAGGCCACATCCGTGTCCTTATGGATCCCAGGGATCTCAGGCTAGAGTGTTTCCTCATCCGCAGGTTGAGCTTCCAGGTCATGGAGGTAATCTCTATGAGATGTTCTATGCGGATGCCTGAGCTGTGAGCGGAAGGATAGTATGGTAGTAGCCGTACATTCACAGTCCTGCGTGACTTGTGAAGTATGGTAGTAATGTGAAATGAATTCCGGAGGCCTAGATAATTAATGTATAGGAAGCTTGTAAGCCTCTGATGAGTAGTTTCACAATTCCAGTAGTTTGCTCTTTGGTTAAGGGTGTACTGAACTATGTAAGGGTGTGTATGAACCATGGTGTATATATATAGCAGTTGCTTGTTACGATGCTGTTCGGATATTCATTTCCGCATTCCGTGTGTTCAGTACATTCTTAATCCATAGCTAGTATTGATATGATATTGGTCTAAGCTATGAGTTTGTTTGTCAGGATGGTGTTCACCAGGTTGAACCGTGCCCCTGCTCATGAGCAAGGTGAGGGTAGTCAAGCGTCGCAGGAAGACTTGCCTCACCCACCTTCTCTGGTGGAAGTGATGCTTGAGGCAGAAAGAAACAAAAGGGAGACCAACCGACTGCTAGAGCGTATTGAGCAGAATACGGCTCGACAGCCTAGGAATGTTGCAGTGTCCCTCAATGACTTCGTGAAGCTGAATCCTCCAAAGTTTCATCATTCCGTCGATCCCCTCGACGCTGATGATTGGCTGTGCAGCATCTCACGCAAGATTCGCTCTGCAAATGTGTCTGAGGCCGACAAGGTGACCTTCGCGACGTATTTCCTGGAGGGACCCGCCAATCTGTGGTGGGAGAATTTTGAAGCTATGCGTCCCGTTGAACCAGTGGCCACATGGGCGGACTTCAGTGCAGCTTTTCGTCTGCACCATATTCCACAGGGCCTGATGGACAAAAAGAGAGAGGAGTTCTGTGCCTTCACTCAGGGCAAGTTGTCTGTGGATGCCTATAGCCGCGAGTTCGGTAACCTCGCCCGCTATGCAACAGAGGAGGTGTCTACTGACGCCAAGAAGCAAGCGAGATTCCGTAAGGGTCTGAGCCCTGAGCTCCGTCGTGATCTGCGCCTCCATGAGTGTGCAAGCTTTCAAGCCCTAGTCAACAAGGCGATCAGTGCCGAGACTGGTCATACTGACTTCAAAGCCACAAGGAAGCACTCCCGTGACTTTGGCTCATCTTCTGGTTCCGCGTTTCCAAAATGCAGGATGTGGGTTCCAAACAGTTCTCTGCCGCCAAGATACACTCCGAGGCCATCCTACATGGCGCCTCAGACGAATCAGGCCAACCCTCCAGCAAAAGCTTATGGTGGTCCAGCTAGCAATGCTGCACCACGTGCCAACCAAGTGATATGCTACAAGTGTGGAGAACCAGGGCATTATTCCCGTGAGTGTCCTCAGAATGTGGGTGCCAAGCAACCCGGAAAGTCCGTCGGGCAGGTTAAGTCGGGCAAAGCATATTATGTAAAGCCAACTCCTGCACGTGGCCGTGTGAACTATGTGTCAGCAGAAGAAGCCGCAGAGGATCCCGACGTCATGCTGGGTACACTTCTTGTTAATCATCACCCAGCGTCCATTCTCTTTGACACTGGGTCTTCTCATTCCTTCATTTCAGAAAGTTATGCACAGTTGCATAACATGTCATTTTGTGATATGCCAATCCCATTGGTCGTCCAAACCCCTGGTAGTAAATGGCAAACCTCTAGGATAACCTATGACAATGAAATTCTAGTAGACAGGCTAGTTTTTCTAGCCTCATTGATAGCATTGAAATCTTCGGATATTAATATCATCTTGGGCATGGACTGGATGTCAGCTCACTATGCCAAGATTGATACTCATTCTAGAAATGTCCAGCTTACCCATCCCTCGGGTGAGATAGTAAATGTCTCTACTCGAGTTGCCAAATGCCAACTCTATTCCCTAAATGCCAACCCTCTTCCGGAACTTGAAGACATTCCGGTAGTCCGTGACTTCCCGGATGTTTTTCCAGAGGAACTGCCAGGAATTCCACCTGACAGAGATGTAGAGTTTGTGATAGATCTTGTTCCGGGAACTGTTCCAATAGCCAGAAGACCTTATAAGATGGCACCCCTAGAGCTAGCCGAACTTAAGAAGCAATTAGATGAGGCCTTGAGCAAGGGTTTCATTCGTCCTAGCTCTTCTCCTTGGGCTTGTCCCGTCCTCTTCGTCAAGAAGAAAGACGGAACGGATCGGATGGTTGTAGATTACCGACCAGTTAATCTGGTCACCATTAAGAACAAGTATCCGCTCCCCAGGATCAACGACCTGTACGATCAGCTCGCTGGATCCTCAGTCTTCTCCAAAATGGATTTGAGGTTGGGATACCATCAAATCAAGATTAAGAACGGGGACATTCCAAAAACGGCTTTTGTTACTCGTTATGGCCAATATGAGTACACCGTTATGTCCTTCGGTTTAACCAATGCCCCAGCCACCTTCTCTCGGCTGATGAATTCAATCTTTATGGAGTATTTGGATAAATTCGTCGTAGTATACCTCGATGATATTCTCATCTACTCAAAGAATGAACAAGAACATGCCGAGCATCTAAGGCTGGTATTGATGAAACTTCGAGAGCATCGCCTTTATGCCAAATTTTCAAAATGTGAATTCTGGTTACCAGAAGTGACCTATCTAGGCCACGTAATCTCTGGTAAGGGTATTGCTGTCAATCCCGAGAGAGTTCAAGCTGTCCTTGATTGGACTCAACCTGAATCGGTTAAGCAAGTTAGGAGTTTTCTTGGTCTAGCGAGCTATTGTCGCCGCTTCGTCGAGAATTTCTCCAAGGTTGCAAAGCCTCTAACTGAACTCCTCAAGAAGGATAAAAAGTTCGAGTGGACACCACAGTGTGAGCATAGTTTTCAGGAACTGAAAAGACGCCTGACTTCCGCACCTGTGTTGCTACCACCAGATTTTTCTAAGGACTTTGTTATCTATTGCGACGCCTCACGACAAGGATTAGGTTGCATTCTCATGCAAGATCGTCATGTGATTGCATACGCATCTCGACAGTTGCGTCCACATGAGGATAATTATCCCACACATGACCTTGAGCTTGCAGCTGTGGTCCATGCACTAAAAACCTGGCGACATTACCTTCTGGGTAATCGTTGCGAAATATTCACTGATCACCAAAGTCTGAAATATATCTTCACCCAGCCGGATTTGAATCTCAGGCAAAGACGGTGGGTTGAGTTGATCTCGGATTACGACTTAGGGATAACTTACACCCCGGGGAAGGCCAATGTTATGGCCGATGCACTAAGTCGTAAATCTTATTGTAACAATTTGATGCTACAACAAGGTCAACCAGATCTCCATGAGGACTTTCGGAAGTTGAATCTTCATATTGTTCCTCAAGGATTCCTTTCCACCCTGGTGGCGAAGCCTACTCTTAAGGATCAAATTATAGCTGGCCAAAAGCGTGACAAGGGTATATCACGGATCAAGGAGAATATTTTTAGCGGAAACGCTAAAGAATTTTCCATGAATGATCAAGGTGTTGTGTTCTTCCAGAATCGTTTAGTGGTTCCCAAGAACCCACATCTAAGGCAGTTAATCCTTAAGGAGGCTCATGATTCTCCTCTCACCATTCATCCCGGTAGTACTAAGATGTATCAGGACCTACGCCAGAGGTTCTGGTGGACTAGGATGAAGAGAGAAATTGCTGAGTTCGTGGCTAACTGCGACGTTTGTCGTCGAGTTAAGGCAGAACATCAAAGGCCTGCTGGCACCCTTCAACCTTTAGCTATTCCTGAATGGAAATGGGATAAAGTTAGCATGGATTTCATTACCGGATTTCCCAAGACCAAGAAAGGAAAAAATGCTATCTTTGTGGTCATTGACCGTCTTTCCAAAGTGGCTCATTTTCTTCCCGTTCGTGAGAGTATAACAGCTAGCCAGCTAGCAGAGTCATATATCTCTCGAATAGTGTCTCTTCATGGTGTTCCCCTGGAAATTAACTCGGACCGTGGAAGTATCTTTACTTCTCGCTTCTGGGAAAGTTTTCAGAATGCCATGGGGACTCACCTATCTTTTAGCACTGCTTTCCATCCCCAATCAAGTGGTCAAGTAGAAAGAGTGAATCAAATCCTAGAAGATACGCTTCGAGCCTGTGTTATTTCGTTCGGTATGAATTGGGAGAAGTGCCTTCCATTCGCCGAATTCACTTATAACAATAGTTATCAATCAAGCTTGGGAAAAGCCCCTTTTGAAGTTCTCTATGGACGAAGATGTCGAACCCCTCTTAATTGGTCAGAAACCGGAGAGAGGCAACTCTTTGGCCCAGATATGATCCAGGATGCAGAAGAGCAGGTTCGCATTATTCGTGAAAAGTTGAAAACAGCCCAGTCTCGTCAAAAGAGCCAATATGATCGTCATCATAAGGCTGTGACCTTTGAAGTTGACGAGAAGGCTTACCTTCGGGTTACACCTTTGAAGGGTACCCATCGTTTCGGTATCAAGGGCAAGTTGGCTCCTCGTTACATTGGTCCTTTTCGCATTCTTGCCAAACGAGGAGAAGTTGCCTACCAGTTGGAACTTCCTCCGCATCTTTCCAAGGTTCATGATGTTTTCCACGTCTCGCAACTCAGGCGTTGCTTCTCGGATCCTATCCGTGAAGTGGACCACGAAACGCTTGATCTACAAGATAACCTTTCTTACCGAGAATATCCCGTGCGTATTCTTGATCAAGCTGAGCGTAC
Source organism: Hordeum vulgare subsp. vulgare (assembly GCF_904849725.1). Classification (NCBI taxonomy): domain Eukaryota; kingdom Viridiplantae; phylum Streptophyta; class Magnoliopsida; order Poales; family Poaceae; genus Hordeum; species Hordeum vulgare. The sequence continues at coordinate 159,302,049 of NC_058522.1, forward strand.
CACTCGACGTTGAAACCTCAAGTTTCTTAAAGTTCAATGGTCAAATCATTCTGAAAAGGAGGCAACTTGGGAAAGAGAGGATCGTCTCCGACTTGAGTATCCTGCGTTATTCCCGACGACTTCTAAATCTCGGGACGAGATTCTTTTGAGTGGGGGTGAGTTGTCACATCCCTAACCCTTAAGCAAGATAGCATTGTGCTCATGTCTTCTTTGCATTTGCATCTAAGAAGTTTCAACAAAAACAACAAAGTGGCAAAGGAAATACTCAAAACCCTAGCCACCATTTCAATTAAAGGAAATCTCAAACTAGTTCAAAATCAATGAACCCAAAATGGCCTCAAGAAATGTTCAAACTTTCTGATAAATCATGAAAGTAAATGAGCATTGGAGAAAACTATTTTCTTGACACTTTAAGCTTTTTAATTTGATGCAAAAAGCCACTGGTTTCAAATTTAAAATTTGAAATCAGAAACTATAATTTTCCAAAAATGTTGAAAACCTTGGAAATGGTTGGGGATATTATAACAAATATTTCAGGAGGTCTAAAATAGTTTTTACTTTTTATTTTGGAGCTGAATTAATTAGCAAAACAATAATTAGCAAAACAGAAAAAACAAAAACAGAAGAAAAAGGAAAAGAGTTACGTGTCGCCTAAGCCTGGCCCGGCCCATCTCCCCGCTCGTCCCCTCCCTCGCGCCAGTAGGCAGCAGGAGGTGGCCGCCGCCTCTTCCGGCGCGGCCACGCACCTGCGTGCGTGCCTGGCCGCCGCCTCGCGCTGGCGACGACGGGGATAAGCTCCCCAGAGCCTCCCCTATCCATTCCCCGCCTCGGTTCTCCTCCTCTTCCCAGATCTCCTCCTCCTCCTTGCAGCCGCCATTAGAGCCGAGCTCGAGCTCGAGCTGCCCGTGCCCCTGGCCATAGGATTCCCTCCCAGAGCACGCCTTTAGCTCCGCCTCGTCGCCCTGGTCATCTCTGCAGAAGCCGAAGCTTCCTCGAGCCCTGCAACGCCCGCAACGCCGTCGTCTTCCACCTCCGGCCGCCGGACCTATCCCGTCGATTCGTCGCCCCCAGGCCTTCCCCGAGCCGTCTAAGCTCTGCTCTGCACTCCCCGTGAGCATGCGGTCGTTTCCCCTAAGTTTTCCCCGTCGATCCCCTCCTCTAGCTCTAGTTTCACCGGATCCCGACGAGGACCGCCGCTGCCGCTCGTCGACGGTAGCCCTCCGATGATCAGCTCGTCCTTCCGAGGGCACCAACAGCTCCAGGACGACGCGTAGATGTCGTAGCAGCTAAGAACCGAGCGTAGATCCCCCTAATTCAAAGACCCCGATGACGCCCGAGCCTCGGCCGCCGCTCCGGCTCGTCGCCGACGCCTCTTCCGGCGACCCTAGCCTCCCCAGTTGGTCCTGCCAGTTCGGCCACTTCGCGAGCATGCTGTAGCTGCCAACCGCGTGCGTTTTGGTGCTGTGCAGCGCCGTCTAGGTCGCCTCCGGCGAGCCCTCCACCGCGGGTCTGGTCGCCGGCGACCACCCGCCGGTGGATGTCGACGTGGCCGACCATTAGGGCGTAATCGCCCTCCCCTCAGTCGCTGCCAGAGGGCCCCACGCCTGGTCAAACCCCAATTAGGGGCTGGTCAGCGCGGGATTAGTCCCAGAGAGGCTGACTAGTGGGGCCCCCCTATCAGGTTTGACCTGAACAGGTCGGCAGACCTGCTGACGTCAGCCTGATGCAATAAATAGAATTTCCAGTTTAAAACTATTTCAGGAAATTGCTAAAATTTGTAAAAATCATAGAAATTAATCTGTAACTCCAATGAAAATAATTTATATATGAAAAAGTATCAGAAAAATTCAAGGATTCTGATTATGCTATTTTCAACCATGTTTGAAAAAGTTACAGAAACCTAAATTGTGAAATAAGGAATAATTCAATTCTTTTAATCACTTTACAAATGGAATTTGCAAAAATATTCAAATTTCATTATATATGCAATGATCACACACTGCCCTAATTACAAATCAGTATCATAACATGACATTTCATGCATGTTAACATCAAGTTGAACCGAGCATCAGGTCGAATCAATTAAACCGGTATCCGAGAATACCCCGTTTGAATTGCTATTCGAATGTGATTCAAATCAACTCTAAACCTATTACATGCTGAAAATAATAACTTATCACCTTGCATTCTCATGCCATGCTCATGCATCATTTTGAGTGCATATGATTGCTATTGAATGTTGCCATTCATTTCGGTAGGCTCCGCACCCCCGGATTCCACCGAATATCCGTCTGACGGATATCGTTCCTCCTCTGAGCAACAAGGCAAGCAACCCTTTTGATCATCCCGATAATTTCCATTTTCTTGCTCCTGCACTTATTTATTGCATTAGGATCAAATGCTTCAACTGCTTTTGCCACGATAGTTGGACCCACTTCCTTTGCATGACTTAACCTTATCACAGTAAATAGCCGAACCTTGCAACCTAGCATACCTGGTAGTTGCTTGAGCTATGATGTGCCTTATCCTGCTATGCATGCTATGCTTAGAGTTGTGTATGGTCTGTCATCTGGGAGATGAACAGAAATGTGGAATGTGTTCGGTGAGCAAAGGTTGTGTGTTGAATTTGATTTGGTAAAGGTACCGGTGAAAGGCTGTGTAGGAGTACATGGCGGGTTGTTTCATTGGAACCGTCCTTAGGAACTGAGTTCCGTGTATGTAATCCAAGACTAGATACTACCACATGCTGGGCCCTGAAATATGACCCCGCTCGGCCTATTAATCGCGTAGTACCCGGTCCAGGAGTTGCAAGTAGTTTCTGGTGTTTATAGTAATGCTGGAGGCCGTGCATGGTGCTGACCTGAGAGGTGGGCCGTGATGCGGTAGGCAGTGGCACGGTGTACCAAGTGGCACCCGGATGGTGGGCTTGGGAACCCTGCGCACATCGTTTGAGGCCGTGGCGGAAACCTCGGCCGGACTTCCGTACGGATTACTCTCAGATAGGCGATAAACCTGGACTAGGTGCTAGTGTGGTTAACGGTCGTGGCCGACTCCCTCGCTGGGCTTCCGCTTGAAGGTTGCCGAGGTGCATGACGTGCACATGGCGATAAGTGGCAAGAGCGTGTGTGACGAAGTACACCCCTGCAGGGTTATGATCTATTCGAATAGCCGCGTCCGCGGATATGGACTACTTGGAGACATATGTGGTTCATAGATAACTTCAATGGCTACTCATAAAATTGTCAAGATAAGTGTGAGTGTCGTGGACGGCATTTCCGTATGGAGACGGAATGATTCCACGATAGTGTATTGTTGTGGTGTTAGTGGACTCGTGTGCGAGAAATCAAGTTGTCAAAACTAATTCAAAGTGCAAGTTGTCTAGCCACGAGTCAAATGCTGGCTTCCCGCATGAAACCCCACAATACCTTTTGATACCTTGCATGAGTAGTTAGCTCTCCTAAAGTCTTGCTGAGTACCTTCGTACTCATGTTTGCTTAATAAATGTTGCAGAGGTTGCTAATGACCCTAATGGAGGGTTCTTCGTAGACATCGACGATGACGAGTAGCTGGTGTCCCAGCTACGATCTGGCCCTACGTCGGCTCTGTAGTATAGTCAGGCCCTGTGCCTTCTAGCTGCACTGTCTGTACCCAGACAGTTTATAACTCTTCCGATGGCTTGTATTGTATGACTGCTATTATGGGTCGTGAGACCCTTAATGTGTAATATTATGTGTGTGGCTCTTCCGAGCCTCTTAAATAAAGCTTGTATGTTTATGGTTATGTTGTGATGCCATCGATGTATCTATACATATCGGTATGCCATGCGTACGTGTGTCTTACTTGGTATGTATGGGGTTCGAATACCTAGTCGTGAACTTTAGTAGCACTCCTTACAAGGAAATGCCCCTTTGTGATCCAATGAGCCTTGGTAGTTCGCTACTGCTCCGGACACATTGGTTGATCGGCATGTGTCCTTCTTAGCTGCTGTGTCTGTCCCCTTTGGTGAAATGTCACACGATGTAATGGAGTCCTTGTAGCTTGCTACGACTCGTCTACATTCGCTGATGACCGACACCTGCTTTGTTGGGTCATGTATGCCTGTCCTTGTGCGGTACTGCCACTTTGGTTTATGACTAGACATGTCGATCCGGGTTCTTTGACATTGGATTGCTAGCGACGCTATCGCATACGTGAGTCAAAAGACGCAAACGGTCCCGGCTAAGGTAAGGCTGCAACCGTGGAGTTAACCGTGCGTGAGACCACATAGGGATGCGATGTGTTACAGGCTGGATTCCTATGGCTTAGGATCGGGGTCTCGACAAAGATACTCAAGATGTCATACCTTGGGGCCTTTAGCCATGAAGCAGTTTCCGACTCCCTCATTTGGTGAATCAAAGAAGTCGTAGGAGTTGGTGGAAACAAGCGCAATCCCGGCAACACCTTCATCTTGACTATAGTTGGAGTTGGAGTGATAGCTTCTCTCGGAGTGGTGATCAGAGTCGGATCCAGAGACCCATTCACCAACATGAACTTGATGTCTTCTTCTTGAACTTCTCTTGGTGTATTTGTCCTTCTTCTCTGATTCCTTGCCTCTCCATGAGTGTCGTCGTTCATAGTGATACTCTCTACTCCTTCTCTCTCTATGAGGTGACTCATCTCTTGAGCTTCGTCTGCGAGGTGACACTTCTCTTCTTTTGTAGGGAACCAATCACTCATTTGAGTAGTGTCCGGGATTCCCACAATTGTAGCAGTTTCGGTCACGACTGGACGAACGCTTCTCATCATGTCTTGAACTTGAGCTTCTATCTTTGCCTCTACTCTTGTAGAACTTGTTGAATTTTCTGACCATGAGGCTTATCTATTCATCAGTGACAAGATTATATTTTGAAGTAGCGGGAGCATCACATGAAGCTTTATAAGCACCGATTGACTTGTTGTGCAGTTCATCTTTGTCCTTGAGTGACATCTCATGAGCAACAATCCTACCAATGACTTCAGTTGGCTTGAGATCTTTGTAATTTGGCATCATTTAGATCAATGTGCACACTGTGTCATACTTGCCATCAAGAGCTCTAAGTATCTTCTTGATGATGAATTTGTCGGTCATCTCTTCGCTTCCTAAGGCGGCAATCTCATTGGTGATGAGAGCTAGCCTAGAGTACATTTCAGCGGCTCCTTCACCATTCTTCATCTTGAACTTGTCAAGCTGACTTTGAAGCACATCCAACTTAGATTCTCTGACAGAATCAGTACCTTCGTGCATATCAACTAAAGTATCCCAAATTTCTTTTGCATTCTCAATACAACTGATTTTGTTGAATTCTTCGGGGCAAAGGCAGTTGAAGATGATATCACACGCTTGAGCATTAAGTTGCAACATCTTCAGTTCATCAGCTATCGCATCACGATCCGGTTCATGCCCATCTCCAAAGAAGTTACCTTGCACACCAACACGAATAACAACCCAAACACGAGGATTAAAGCCAAGTATATACATTTTCATTTTATGCTTCCAACTAGCAAAATTAGTGCCATCGAAGTAAGGACTTCTATGATGATAATTTCCCTCACTAGATGCTATACTCTCCTAGGTTTCTAAACCAATGAAATGGATACCAAAGCTCTGATACCACTTGTAGGATCGAAAGTATGTCTAGAGGGGGGATTAGACTACTTGACAAGATATTTTTTTGCCTTTTCCCAATTTTACTTGAGAGGTAGCTACGATAGTTATAACAAGTCAAGTACACTCTACACATGCAGTTTTAATAGTATAGCAGCGGAAAGTAAACATGCAAGTGTAAATAGAGGAGTAAGGTAGGGAGATCAAACACATGAGGTTGACATGGCGATTTTTGGCATGTTTCCGATAGGTGGCGCTATCGCACGTCCATGTTAGTGGAGACTTGAACCCACGGAGGGTAACGGCTGAGAGAGTCCACGGAGGGATCCACCCATGGAGGGTCCACAAAGGAGCGACCTTGTCTATCCCACCACAGCTTTCATCCATGGAGGACTAGCATTACACACGGTAGATCTTCACGAAGTAGGCGATTTCCTTGACCTTACAAACATCTTGGTTCAACTCCACAACACAAAGTAGGAGGCTCCCAAGCGACACCTAACCAATCTAGGAGGAACCACCCTCCAAAAGGTAATATATGGGGTAGATAATAAACTCCTTGCTCTTGTGCTTCTAAACATAGTCTCCTCAACACAAATCACTCTCCCACAAAATACGCATGGGTAGGAGAGGTTGATTTTGTGGAAAGCAGTTTGGGGAGGCTAGACATCAAGTTTCAAATGGTTGGATTGGAATATCTTGGTCTCAACACATGATTAGGTGGTTCTCTCTTGGAAAATGGATCTGGAAATGAAGTGTGTGTTTTGATTGCTTCTCCCATGAATGAGAGTCAGGTGAAGGGGTATATATAGGCAACAACCAAAATCCAAATGTTACACACAAAAGAGCAAACTCGGTGACACCGAAGTTGGAAACTCGGTGACACCGAAGTTGGAAACTCGGTGGTACTGACTAGCACTAAAGGTATGAACTTTTGAATCTCGGTGAGACCGATATATACAACTCGATGGCACCGAAAAGGTGACTAACGGTCAGATGGCCAAACTCGGTGGCACCAATACTCAAAATCGGCAATTCCGATTTTGTGTATCTTGGCAACAAAATGTTGGTCACCCAACTCGATGCAGTTTTGGTTGCACCGATTTGGTGGGAATGGCTAGGGTTTTGTCTGAGGTTCAAACTCGCTGGGTCCGATGTGGAAATGCTGGTGATACCGAATTTGTGAATGTGGAACTTGAGAGAGTGTATATGTGGGAACAATGACTGAGTGTTTTGGTGGCTAACTTTGAGCATTTGGGCAATCAACTCATTTTACTACCTCACCCCCTTTTAATATTATTGGCTTTCCTATGGACTCAAAAAGTGATTTCTCAGAAATATAAAATGAAGAGTCTTATAGCTTGAAGCTTGAGCCAATATTATTCCTTTCTTGCATCAAGGGGCATCTCCACAAAAACCTTAAGCCATAGCATCTTTTGAAATTTTCTGAAATAGACTTGGAAAACACATTAGTCCAATGATGCATATGTTGTGATCAATTATCCAAACCACCCTAGGGAGCAATTGTGCTTTCACTATGTGACACCCTGTTGTGAGTAGTCTGAGCCACTCCAACGCGCCTACCGAAACTAACGAATTTTGTCTTTTTTTGTTTCAATAATCTCACTCGCATTTTTACATTCGGGTTGGTCGTCCGTCTAATGCGCCTATTGAATTTTTGTACGCGGTGAAAACGGTACGAGTTTAAAAAAGTTCAACGACCATGTCATCCGTCCAGAGTTCATGCCAGCGCATTTGCCATCGATCGACACATATGCGAGTCTTAAATAAAGCTTGTGGCCACACATTATGTCAGCGGCCATGCCAACGCATTTACCAGGGGCCGATACACATGCGAGCGCATAAAAAGGGGATCGTGGTTCAACCACGTCATCTTGGTCGTGCTCATGCCAACACACTTGTCGGCATACTGAAAAGATGGCGCACTTCATCATGGATCACTCTTCATCAAACTTGAGCATGTAGGCATGCATCTTCTCGAACCAAGGCCTCTTTCTCGATGACACCATGCTCAAGTACACCTTCATAATCTCCATCCCATTTGCCATGCAAGAGTGTCACTTCTTTTGCTTTGGTCTTGGCATTGGTAGCCCCAATCTCGAGCATCTTTGTTTGCTTATCCTCCTCCATCTCGACCCTCTTCCTTTGTATCTCCAAGATGTCCTTCATTTGCTCCTCTTTGTCTTGCCGACGCTTCTCCTCCCTTGTCTTATTCTTGCTCATCATGTCTTCCAAAGTTGCATGCAAGGCAACCAACACCGCATCAGGTCTATCCTCTTTCTTGGAGTTGGTCTTTTAAGGCGGCCTCGACTTCTCTCCCTCACCATGGTCCTCGAGGGCATCTTTTCCTCCACGCGCCCTCAAGGTGACATATTGCTCCTTGAAGTTCTCGTCCTTGTTGGTGATCATCCAACAATGGGTGAGGTTGAACGACTTGTTCCCATGGTGGGCCTTGAATGCTTCCAAAGCTTGGAATTCCTACAAATAAAGAGCATGCATACATATGGGCACATGAACATGCAAGCATGAAACAACAAGACAAAGATGGACGCATGTATACCATGTCTTTGATGCCGAGACGTCCCTCAATGCTCTCAAGGGTGGTAGAAGACTTGTTTCGCTCTTTTTGTATCACCCACAAATGCTTCAAGGGAGACACCCACCCTCGTCCGATCTCCATCTTGTAAGGTGCGAACCTCTTGCGTTCATGATATCCGCGATGAACACGTTGCAAAAATATAAGCCTTTTGTTCGACACTGACCTTGGGGTCTCGTCCAATGTCCCTCTAACACTAACAAAGGAGCTTGTCTTCATCCTTTTTTTACGTCTTGGTCTAATGATTTGGCGCTTCCTATTTGCATTAGCTTTGGTGGAGAGCTCGTCTTCAAAAAACAAAGGCTCCTCGTCAATGTCCTTTTCATCATCTTCTTCTTGGTCGTAGTCTTCCAAGAATTCATGGTCTTGTAATAAATTGTTGCCCACGCCATCTTGGCCTTGCGTGAAGGAGTCGGCAGTGCCTCCATGGCCTTGATCAAAGGTGTTGACCGGGCCTGCTATGAAGGGGCCTTGGGCGTCTTGGCTTTGTGTCTCCTCGGGGTCGAAGCCAGCGTCGCCCACAGGGTGTCCTTGGCCTTCGAAGATGATGTTCTCCATGATAAAACGACTGTCCATCTCATCGTCTCTAGAAGACATTCTATCAAACTGGTTACGGGCGTTAGGATGCATGCTAGTTGGGATCACCCGCGGTCGTTTCCTGTGGCCTTCGTTGGATGATCCACCTCCCACAATTGTGGCCTTGAGGTCGATGCCCATGGGCGCAGGCGTGGCAGACACAACCACGCTCACCTCCGACGAGTAGTCCCCAAAGAAGGGGGAGGCTTGCGGGTAGGCATGGAAGCCAGGAATCTACGGTGTGGTGGAGGTGCGCGGCGACTCTGGTAGGGGCAGATGAGGAAAGGCCGATGAGCCCGTGCTGGCAACGGCCATAGTGGCAGCGACGAGCATGTGCTAGCTTGGGTTTAACCCTAGGTAGAGTAGGGACTCCCTAGTTGTCGTGGCTAGGAGGGCATTGTTTTCCTCTTGTTGTGCAACGGCCGCTAGGGAGGGACGGACGCAGCTTCGAACTTGCCGGCCTACTCATGCCTCCAAGGCTTCCTCCTGGCTGACTGAACGGCCTGCTGCTCGAGGCGTCAGCTCCTTCTTCTTGGTCAACATCGCTGTTTTGCGGGTGCCGTGGGGCTTGCCTTCGGAAAAGGTGAGGGAGGTGAGGCCGGAGGAGGCGAGGGAGGTGAGGCCAGTGGTAGCATCGAGGATTGGAACACCATCCATGGCGAGCAGCGGGGAGCTTGAGCGGGAGTTTTCTAGTGAAGAGAGGGAAATGGGGTGGTTGTGTCGCCGACTTGCGGGCCACGGGGAGGACTAGGCGGGCGTTGCGTGCGTCCATTTCGTGTCCGTGCTGACGCAAACGTGATACATCTCCAATGTATCTATAATTTTTTTTATTGTCTCATCTATCATATTATCAATCTTTGATACTTTATATGCATTTATATGTTTTTTATATCATTTTTGGGAACTAACCTATTAACCCAGTGCCTAGTGTTAGTTGTTGTTTTCTCCGTGTTTTTGGCTTTTCACGAAATCAGTACCAAACGAAGTCCAAATGCCACAAAACGTTTTGATGATTTTTTCTGGACAAAAATAAGATACAGAACCTTCAGAGGGTGACCGAAGGCCACATGGGGAGGTGCCAAGCTAACAGGGCACACCTAGGGGGTGATCGCGCCCTGATGGCTTGGGACTACCTTCCGCAGTATACTAACCTAACTCTGCCCCTATAAATCCTAATATGTTGAGAAACACCGGAGAGCCATCCGAAATACTTTTTCTGCCGCCGCAAGTCTCTGTTCTGCTGTGATCTCATCTGGAGCCCTGTTTCGCTGCCCTATCAGAGGGGGATCAATCACGGAGGTCCTCTACAACAACCTTGTTGATCCCATGGCACTACAACATTACTCCCTCTATAGCAACGCTTCTTTCCGTATCTAAAAGTCCATATATGCATTGTTAGAGTCTTTACCAACATTTTGGAATGCTTTGCCTTATCCAGTGTTGCTAGCACACATTACAACATTTAAATTACCGTTGGTAAAAGGAACCGTTGCAAAAATGCAACACATAAAACAGACTTGTGCAACGATAGTATATGTTGGTGCTTAATGTACATGAATCAAAATCGCATTGTGTAATAACAAATAATTTGTAGCGGTTCCAAGTCTTGGTACTTGTATATTGTGAATATTATTAATTTATATATATGTATTGCCAGCAATTGATTATATATTTCAAGTGAACAAAAAACAAGAGAATATACTCACGGGAAGAAGAAATCATATATTAGATAAAATTGTTGGATTACAACAATGGATATTACACAAGGAGCATCATCCAAATGTGATGTGTAATCTAAATACATTCTTGACAACAAAACATATACCGAAAGCATGCATCATCACTAAAACTGAACTAAAACTTAACCGAGGAATATCATCCCTCCGGCTTAAACTAAAACTGATAGCGTCCAACATCGTCGTCGTCGTCATCATCATCATCATCATCATTATAATTGCCACACACCCATATAATCACCCATTTAGGTTTTGAATATACAAAATAAGAAGTAAATGAAATATTAGAACACAATGCATTGACATGATGCAAATTGTGAAAAAGATGCAGGATATTAGTCACATGCAAAGGCTGAATGCCATACAATCTTTGTTTTTTCGGCCTTACCAAGAGTATTGTAGTTTTTGCGGTAGCACACCAAATCTTATGTTTTCACAAGTCCCATATCGGCATACATTGCCTAGAAATTCATTTGTAAGCTCAACACCATCAAGTTTCAATTTTGGAAAAAAAATCTATTTGTACATCGATCAAACACCAACATATTGGAAACACCAGATTGTTCAGGTTGTGAACTATTATGCAGCACCATCATTAAACAAAATTTTATTTACATAAATCTGAGTAAGCAAATTAAATTCAGTTAACAATATGTACTTTATAAAGCAGGTTGTATTGCATAGTAGCATTGCGTGATACACTACTTATATGATACTTGTCATCAACCCGTGCACACCCGTAGGCTAGTGACTTTGGAAACATAACATTATTAAAAAATTAAATAACTTCTTGTGGTAATGTAATAGTAATTAGTGAACGTCAATACATTTTGAAGATCTCGCAACTTATCATTTTATGTCATGGATTCAGAAAATAAAAGTGGCCAATATGGGACGATAAAACTGGAAACTCAAAATAAGATATTCCATGGAATATTTAGAAGGGACCATGTATCTATGTTTTTGGAGAAAGAGCCGTTTTGGATCCTGTATACGGGATTAACAGTTAAAAGGAGGACGTTTATTTTGTTTTGGTGATATACAACAAATACATTGAAATATTCTATAGGTAACACAAAAGAGATATCTGGTTTTTCCTTTTGGTCTATATCAATTTTTAACTAATGCGATGGAGATAACCTGGATTTCTAGTTCATTTATGTTGAACAGTTTCCAAAAGAAACTTCCATTCTAAGATTTAAAAAATGCATACGTACGCATATAAAATCTATGGTATACATACTCATCTATATGATATTTTTTTCATGCATGATACATATAGGTAGCTTAGTTGTTTCCCTTGTAGTTAGTACATTAAATCATGGATTAATTTATAGGTTTATTTCTCTACTGATTTTCATATGGTTTTGCTCTCTTTCATATAGGGTCAAAATAAAAACATAGATTTATAGAGCTTAAAAACAGACATCATATACTCCACACACGTGTGTATATACGTATGGTAAGCATCGATAATCCTCTCTTAGCTTAGCCCCACTGAACCTAATCATATAATCCATGCTTTCCAAAGATATATGAGCTCATCATTCATGCATCAGGGGTAAAGGTGTAAAGTAGTAATAAGAAATAATCCTAGAAATCAAACATGTAGTATCGTACGTACGTGTATAAAATAAAACTGTATGAAGCCAATACCTACACCCCTGGAGACACGGGATGCAGCCAAAGCACAGATAAGAAGCTCATTAGGCCATTATACGTCTTCCTTGGGGGCTCTCAACTTGATTATCCTCTTCATCACCCGGGCTTTCGTCAGGTAATCTGTAATGACGTTCTCAGTGAGCTTCCTTTTCTTGCTATAGACCTTTTCCTATTATGTGAAATGGAAGAATTGTGTCAAAGGTATTACACACTTACAACATGAATCAAAAGCATACAACATGACTCTTTCCTTTAGTATATATTCCATTATATGAGAGTGGAAATACATGTATGAAAGGACATATTTTGTGCTTAATGAAATAAATAGGGACTGAACTTATCTTCTCACAATGTGTGCCAAGTAACTGCACGTGTATGTATAACACATACATGAAGTTATGAACTCCAACAAACATATAGTTTATTAACATGGATTGCATAAGTGACTTACAAAACTAGCCCTTCCAAAGCAAGTTCTAAGTCCATACAACAGATTCACGAACTTTAAAAAATCCGACCCAAATATGTTCTTAGTTAGTTAGTACATCAATTTAACAAAAGGATGACACTAAAACAAACCAAGAAAAAATATATGAGGAAAGAGGTTAACTTAGCATCATATGTCTGATCTCACGTGTAGCTCCAAATAAATACTGTTATATGATCAAACAATAAATAAATATTGTTGCGGTGCCACCTTGACCTCTGATGCATATACCTCCAAGTCTGCAGCAACATTATCAAAGAAATTACATCTGAACAGTGTACTTTGTGCTTTTAAGGATGTGGATCACTAGGTGAGCATAAAACTAAAATAATGGATCCTAGTAAACTAACTCGTTCCTTTTTGCATGTAAGGAACATAGAGAACTAGACTGAACAAATCGTGTAATGCTCCAAAATGACTTATCCACTTTCCAACAAAATAATAAGTGGTGCTTGAGTTCAGCGTGCAGAGGTACGTCCACGCCTTAGGAGAATTGAATCGCATAATTGCTTGTATAGCGCCTACATATCATAGCCATCCAAGTAATATTAATATGTATCTTCAGATGCTTGAAATTAAAGAACGAACATCATCAGCATCCCCCTTTACAAAACTTTAGACCGTACTTTCTCATTATATACCAAGACATCCCCAAAACAGAACTCTAGGTTGTATGTCTCAGATTTCAGTAGCACAACCCAACATAAAAATCCTAAAAAGCAAAAACGGACCAGTCTGTTGCTGTTGGGTCGTATGTGGGGTGTGGTAACGTGTTCTTGACTTCTTGTTCATGGTCGTACCTTTGGATTCGTCGTTGAGCATAGGGCTGCGGTGACGAGGGCCGGCACGCTGGTATGCAGGGTCGTAGGGATGGTGACGAGGGACGGCACGCCAGAGCGGAGGGTGGCATGCGAGTAGTGAGGGGTGGCGCCGGGAGAGAGAATCATAGGGGCTTGCAGAGGGACGGCGCCGGGATGCTAGATCGCAACCGCACATATACTCACTACCGGCGGCGGCCGACGTGGGAACTCTCGAGCGGAATAGGTGAGGCTGGGGAAACGGAACTACCTAGGTTAACTTTTTTCTTTTGAGAATAACGAACTAAATTAACCTTGAAAGCTAACTTGTGTTGGTCTAGACACAAGAGGCTCCTGGTTAGTGAGTTGGGCTTTACTATAAGACCTGGTCGGTTGCAATGGGTAATGAGGTGTATATCTACAACGCATATACTACAATGTTTATCATGTGTATCTATTGTAAATTTTGCAACGTATAGTCAAGACGTTGTAGAAGGTGTGTTGCTTTATAGGGGGCATTCTTGTAGTCTGGTGATACATGAGTAGTTTACCATAGACCTATCGGTCCGTAGTTAGTACCTATATGGCTATCTCTCTATGTTCTTCAATGCAAAGATCACCGCCATGCCACGGTGATCTATCATATGTAATCATCTTTGCGGTGTGTTTGCTGGGATCCAATGAATTGTGGCTTTATGTTTAGATTATTCGTGAAAATATGTTGATTCTTTGTTGGTTATATATATGCATGATTATGATAGATTTGTATTTCTCTCCGATCTATCGGTTTGGTTTGGCCAACTAGATTGATTTATCTTCAGCGGGAGTGGTGCGTTGTAATGAGTTCAATCTTGTGGTGCTCAATCCCATTGACAAAAGGGGACATGACATGTATTTGTATTGTTGCCATTAAGGGTAAAAAGATGGGATTTATTTGTATTAGTTGAGTTTACTTTGTCTACATCATGTCATCTTGCTTCAAGCATTATTCTTCTTTTACTTAATACTCTAGATGCATGTTGGATAGCGGTCGATGGGTGGAGGGATAACAGTAGATGTAGGCAAGAGTAAGTCTACTTGCTTATGGACATGATGCCTGTATATATGATCATTGTCGTGAATAATTATTTTGTAACTATGCACTTTTCTATCAATTGCCCAACTATAATTTGTTTACCCACCGTATGCTTTCTTCAAGAGAGAAGCCTCTAGCAAAAACTATGCCCCTGGGTCTTCACAAATATTACTAAAACCCTAAAACTATTGATACCTTTTATTTATTGTTATTTTATTTTATATTTATATTATCTATCTATCACTGCTTATTTCTCAAAGTAACGAGTTCAAGGGGATTGACAACCCGCTTGCCCGTGTTGGGTGCAAATGTGTGCTCTTTTGTGTGTAGGTGCCGAAGACGGGAATTTGCGTGGTTTTCCTATTGGTTCGATAACCTTGGTTCTCACTAAGGGAAATACTTATCTCTACTATGTTGCATCTCCTCTCTTCTTTGGGGAAAATCCCAACGCAGTTCACAAGTAGCAGGAAGAGTTTCTAGCGTCGTTGCCCGGGAGATATCATCAAATTCCAATCAAGAATCTTCACACAAATTATCATTCACTTGTTCTACTTTTTACTTGTCTTTATATTTTCTTGCCTAAAAATATCAAAAACACAAAATATTAGTCTTTGCTAGTTTACTTGTTCGCTCGCTATACTTGCTAGTTTACTTGTTTCGCTTGTTAGTTTGCTCGTTTCGTCACTATGTCTAAAGATAAATCAAGTTGTGTGACTTCTAGAATACTAATAATAATGATTCTATTATTACTCCTATACCAACCTACACTAGTGAGGAGTTTTCTGATATTAATGTTGCATTGCTAAATCTTGTTATGAAAGAGAAATTTTCTGGAAGTCCTAATGAGGATCTGGCTTAGCATCTCAATACTTCTGTTGAATTATGTGATATGCAAAATAAGAAGTGTATGGATAATGATGTAGTCAAACTGAAATAATTTCCTTTTTCATTAAGAGACAAAGCTAAAGCTTGGTTTTCATCTTTACCTCGTAATAGTATTGGAACATGGGATAAGTGTAAAGATGCTCTCATTGCCAAGTATTTTCCTCCCACTAAGTTATCTATTTTTGTAATCAAATTGTGAATTTTAAACAACATGAGAAAGAACATGTTGGACAAGCATGGGAGAGTGAAATTGATGATTAAAAATTGTCCCACTCATGGCTTAAGTGTGGATGATTATACAAAATTTCTATGCGGGACTAAACTTTGTGTCTAGAAATCTTCTAGATTACGCTGTAGGTGGTACCTTTATGAAGGTGACATTGGGATAGGCTACAAAACTCGACAATAGCATGAAGAAGTATTCTCAATGGCGTACCGAGCGAGCTGCAACTTGTAAGAAGGTAAATTTTGTTGAAGAAATTGCCACCTTGAGTGATAGGATGGATGCTCTTATGAATATGGTTGCTAGTAAACATGCTCATGTTGATCCTAATGACTAGTAAGATGCCCGTGCTACGCTACGGAACCACTTAAAAGTAAAGTCGAAAGTAATTTAGCCACATTTGGTTATTAAAATAATTAAATCAAGACCTTCTAAAGTAACAAAAGAAACAATTGGTTATTCGTTTTCCTATCACATGTATTAACAGACATTTCTATAAATGCTACTATACACATCATTATTCTACTTTGCAAGGTAGGCCAAAACAGTAACGGTATTTTTACTTGTTGCATCTCAAATCATTATTTTTATCTTTCTGCCATGTTTATAATGCTTAGAATTGTAGTGGTATGTGCAAATCAACATTTTAATTGGATCCCATTGACAACATTCGTAATAACCCATGCTTATAGATTTCAGCGGACTTGATATCGACATAAGCCAAGCTACACCGTACCAAATGTGACGACTTTGTTCTTTTCATTTTCATATTTCCTTGTGTTTCTATTTTTATTTCCTTTTCCTTTTATTTTTTGTCAAATGAGTGATTTGTTTAAAAAAATAATGAACCTTTTAATTAAATTTTGTAAACTTTTCCAAATTATGTTTTTTGAGTTTCCCCGTTTTGCTAAACTTTTCCAAATTACAAACTTCTAAAAGTTTTGAATATTTTTCAAATCCCTGAAATTTTTACATTTTTCACCTTTCTCATATCTTACAAATTTCTTTCAAAATTTTCAACTACTTTAAAACTGAAGTTTTTAAAAATTCATGTACTTTCTCAAATTTGTTAGCCTTTTGTAATAACCTGGAATCGGCGCTCAAGAAGATTCCCCTTTTTATTCCATTGTCGTCGTGTAATTTATTTGGTTGCCACATTCATCATTACATCATTCGCATCATCTGCATTGCATCGGCGCTGTGTTGGAGTCATTTTCTAAAACTTGCATCCGTTAGTAGTTGCCGGTTCTCTCTGTTTTCGTCGTTGACCGTTTTGAGACCAACAACACACGCGCGCGCGACATAGATAAAATATTGTTTTAAAAATGTGTATAAAATTTTCTCGGATTGGGTTGAAACTTGGCATGGAGTCTTATTTCAATGTAGGTAGGCCGCCTGCGAAATTTCATCGCAATCGGGGTCCGTTTGATACCCGAACCGTTAAACCTATAACGACACTATGACCGATAAATTGTCACACGTTTACGGTGTTTAAAATTTTTTTGTCACCGGGCCGCACCACTTCCCGCTGATCCCCACCTAGCCCATCTACACAGCTACTAAGCCCACCTAGCCTAACCCTCTATTTCGGACCGCCCGATCAAGATCCGATGATCCGAAAACGGGCAAAACCCCAAACCTAGCCCCCTAAATTAGTCCCTGCCTACAAAAGGAAGGGCAAGCCCTCCAAATTTGGCTTCCCCTCTTCCCTCCTCGAAATCCATGCCACCCCAAACCCTAGCCTCTACTTGGCACTGCTCCTCCTCCCACCAGCCGTCGCTGAGACCCGCCGTGGCCCAGATTGGCCCCCCCGGGCCCGAGTCGCCCGCCGCCGCTGCTCCCAAGTGCGCCGCCGCGCCCCGCCCGCATCACCGGCTGCCTCCATGGCTACCTGAACTCGAAGCCCGTCGCTGTCGCCCCAAGTCGCCGGAGACGCTGGTCTAGCGCATGCCTCGTCCCTCTCTTCTCCTCCCTCCTCTTTCCCATGCACTCCCTCTCATGCAGCTTTCCCTCTCTATCCGTTGGATGTGCAGGGCTGCTCCACCATGGACGCAGGTCTTCGAGCTTGCCTCAGGTGCAGCTCGCTGCCGTGTCAGGGCCCCCTCTCCCTCTCACCGCCGGTAGGACAGCCAGCCACCACCGTCGACGAGGAGCCGCTGGAGCCCCGTGTCCCCAGCCCCCGAGCCTGATCGATCCCACCAGCCTTGCTTCCTGCTTCGATTCTGCATCGAGTAGCATCAGTTGGGAAGAGGAGGACCACGCCTCATCTCGACCCTGCATCGACCAAGGCCTCGGCCCCGACCTCCCTCGCCGTTCCCTGCTTTGCCATGGCCGCTCGCCTCTTATCCCCTGCTGCCTCTGTTCTTCAGAGAAACGAGCAGAGCGAGGGCTCGCCTCTGCTTCGAGCGAGCACGAGGCCGCTCGTGTTGACCTACCGCTCCTCCTGTGCCCTCGTCCGCCTCCAACAGCACGGTCTCGCTCTCCGCAACCCCACATCAGCACCAACACGAGCCTCTGTTGACCCTGTTTTTCCTGCTGTAAGGAAGTTTCTTCCGATCTGAAACTTCATTATTTTCTTTTTAGTTCCATTCTGGCATGTAGAGGTTAAATACATTCATGACCATGTTTATATGCAATCACATCGTAGCCCGACTAGTTGGTGCTTTCGAAACCAACGCAGAGGTGCTCGGATCGAATCCCTATTGATGCATATTAGAATTTTTCCTCTCCAGCGCACACATCTCTTGCCATGTTTAGTTGTTGTCTAGTCAATTTTGTCACAAGTACTTAATTAGTCTGGTGGTAGCACTGCCAATGTCCATCCAAGGGATCTAGGGTTCAAATCCTAGCAATTCCATTTTGTTTTATTTTTATTTTGGACAGATTCATATGCCTTTTTTGTAAAATTCACATAAATTCAACTGTGCATCATGTGAGGACATGCTATATATGAATTTTGCTCAATTTTATGTCTAGTTTTACAATATCCCACTCTCACATGTGTTTAAAATGTTTAACTTGATGTTTCAATTTAACTTCTTCAAATGCCATGTTAAAACGGTTTGTCTCATAATTAATTAACCATAGTTTGAACTAAAATGTTCCACATATGTAACTCAACTAGAATGACGTGTAGAATCACATGATCCACTTTCTTTTGTTTTTTAATAAATATAAAATATGTTAGTTCAGATCTGGACAGATTTTGAAAAATTAACATATGGGGTCGTTTCAGAGACGCTATATGTTGTTTCCGACCTCATTTAATATGCCTAGATAGTGTAGATATTTATGCTTCACCTCTTGCCATGTTTAACAATATTTAAAATTGTCGTGTACCTAAATGGGAGTGAACTAAGTAATTAAGTGTGGAGTTTCGTCAATATGCAACTCGTTGCATATTGAGCTTCATTTAATGTGTAGTAATAAATTGTTGTGCTTTGCCATGTCATGCATACTTAAGTGGACATGCATCATATTTGATTGTGCATCATGTCATGCATATGCCGTGGTGAATATCGTGTGTTGATTCTTGTTTTCGGATTGCTTCTTATCGATAGAGTTCCGCAAGCGTGTCGGAATGTGATGATTCGCTCGACTACGTTAGTTCGCCGCCTTCACGGATTCGTTCTTCTTCCAAGCGAGATCACACGCAAGATGACCATTTCCCTAGATACCATTACTAGCATTGCCATGCTAGTTGACTCATTTCTTTCACCATGTCTCGCTGCCTACCACCTGTTAATGTCAACCTCCCAACATTGCCATGAAAGCCTCTATCCTTTCCACAACCTAGCAAATCACTGTTTGTCTATGTTACCGCTTGCTCAGACGTCTTGTGGCATTGCTAGTTGCAGGTACAGTTGCTTCCATGTGAAAACATGGGTCCTTGTTACATCACCATATTAATGCTATTTAATTTAATGCACCTATATACTTGGTAAAAGGTGGAAAGCTTGACCCTCTAGCCTTGTGTTTTGTTCCATCTTTTCCGCCTTAGTTTTGGCTATCGGTGTTATATTCCATAATTGAGTGCTCCTAACATGCTCGGGATTGTTATGGGGACCCCCTTGATAATTTATTTTAGTTCAAAACTAGTTTGTCAAGGCCCTACTTTGGTACTACATTTGCGTAATAACTAATAAACTTGCATAGGGACCAGTCGACCCCGTGGATAATTAATCAACCCCCGGGCCAGTGCTCCTCATGAGTATTGGTCCAAACTAGAGTCGTTTGTGGGGCCAACCCGGGTCAACTCGGGAGATTTATATCAGGCCATCGTACGCTGTGCTTATTCACCGTGTCCTGAGAACGAGATACGCGGCTCCTATTGGGTTCGTCGACACGTACGGCACCCTTGCTGGATTTGTTTTACCTTTTACGAAATATCTTCTACATCGGGATTCCGGTGATGCTTTGGGTTATCTCAGAGTTAAGGTTTTCCACTAAGGAATCCGAGGAGATCACGAGTTTCATGATGGAGGCTTTCTATGTAGTTGGTGGTAATTTGTGATGGACTAGTTGGAGCACCCTGATACGTTCAAAATGCATCACTATTTTGTATCATAATTTGTCTCTATTCATTGATATATTTCACAATATGATGCTATTCTTATAGTGTTTTGGCTTATTTTACACAGTTTACAACTTTCCGATGTTGAAACAACAGGCGTAAGATTCAACGGAGAAAAGAGCATGAAGAGTTGCCATGTTAGAACATCTCCATCTGAGCTGAAATTTACGGCGAAGAAGATTCCGAACAAATCACGAAGATAGGCCGAAGAAGGGTCGGAGGGGGCCCACCAGGCACCCAGGCGACCTGGTGGCGCGGGTCCCCCTAGACCGCGACAGGTGCCTGCCTGGGTGGTGGGTCCCGCCTCCGCTGCTCTCCTTTGGCCTATATGACCCTCGCGACCTGAAAATCCACAGGACGAAACAGTTTTCTGAGTTTCACCGCCGCTCCGCGGCGGAAACCTACATAAAAGAAAATACCTTTCCGGCGGGCAGATTCCGCCGCGGAGAACTCCGCCCGGAAGGGGAGATCGTCCTCATCATCATCACCATCGTCACGGGCATCATCGAGATCATCATCACCATCACCCTCAACACCAGCACCATCTCCATCTTTACCCCATCTTACTTTAGCATTGCAATCAGAGTTGTACCTTGCACTATTCATCCCCTTTACTCTACCGGTTTGGATTACTATTTTGTGGTGAATGCTATTGAGTAATGTTGGAGAATTATTGTTATGACCAGATTGTTCGTCATATTTTCATCCCCTCTGATCATGATCTCTTTTATGTCTTGTGAGTAGTTCCTTTAGTTCTTGAGGACATGGGAGAAGTCTAGTTGGTACTAGTCATATGATGTTGAAGTAATATGTGTTGATTGATATTAAGTTGTGGTGTTATTCTTCTAGTGGTGTTATGTGAACATAGACTACATAACACTTCACCTTTTTAAGGACCAAGGGGAATGCATTGTGTATAAAGAATGCTTATGGTGGGTTGCCGGAGTGACAGAAACTTGAACCCAGTTCGCATGCTTTTGCATGAGGGAGTGTTGGATCCTAAAGTTTATTGTTATGGTTAGGCTTTGCCTTAATTTCTCTCTTGTATTTGCGGATGCTTGCAAGGGGTTTAACCATAAGAGTGTACTTGTCTTAGCCTAGACGATGCACTAGCAAAGATCCACCCACATAACACTTATCAATACAAAACATAGTACTAGACGAAATATGGCGAAAGCACTTGACTATCTTTCCCATGTGTCCTCAGGAACGCCTTAGTTTTTATAAGTTTAATCCCCCGATGTATCCTTTGTGTTCAAAAGGATTGGGCCACTTGCTGCACCTCGGCACCATTTACTTTCCCTGCATTTATTTCCTTGTTGCTTATACCAAAAAACCCATAAAAAGTTACCTTTCAGCGCTTGCAGTTATTCCTTGCTCAAGATCGCTTGTCAGTACCTTCTGCTCCTCGTTGGGTTCGACACTCTTACTTATCGAAAAGGCTACGATAGATCCCCTACACTTGTGGGTCATCACGACCATTTTCTGGCGCCGTTGCCGGGGAGTGTAGCGCTATTGGTAAGGAAACCTTTACGTTGTACGTGCTGCTTTTTGTTTCCGCTTTTTGTCCCTATGGATAACTCTTCTCTTGGTTTGTTGCTTGTGGGGAAACGTCCCACCGCTATTGTGGTGGAGCAGCCTCCCCTACCTACTAAAATTGTGCCCTTTAAAATACCAACTGGTATTATTGATTGTGTCTTGGCTAATCGATATACAGGAGATAGACATCGACGCGAACACTTGCTATATCTTTCACAACTATGCTCCTTATTTAAGCTTGCAGGTATATCGATGGATTTTGTTATGAGAAAGTTATTCTCTCTATCATTAAAAGATAAGGCTTTGGATTGGTATAGGCTTCTTGATAACTCTCATTTGCTAAATTGGCAAGATCTTATGCCTCTCTCTTATGCAGAGTTTTATCCTCTTCATGAAATACATTGAGACAGGAACTATATTTATAACTTTTGGTCTCGTGATGGAGAAAGCATCGCTCAAGCTTGAGGGCGATTGAAGTCCCTAATGCTCAAATGTCCCAATCATGAGCTCCCCAAGGAAATTATTCTTACAAATTTTTATGCAAGGCTTTCTCGTCAACATAAAGAGATGCTTGATGCCTCCTCTAGTGGGGCATTCTCCAATAAAATCACAGAAGCTAGGTGGGATCTTATTGAAAGGATCCAGAAGAACACTGAATATTGGGAGATTGAGAAAGGTATTGAACCCGTTATAAATTATGAGCATGATTACATTGAGAGCTATGTGAAAACTTATTACTTCAATACCTTTTGTGCTAAGATTGGTCTTGATTCCCAGCTTCTAATTGATTTTTGGAAAGACTTTGCCTCTCATATTGATTCCTCTAATAAGAAGGAGGATCATCACCATAAACCTTTTAAAGAATTACCTGTTGATATCAATGTTGCTGACCCTATCTTGCCTGCAGTTTTATATGAAAAGCCCCCTTTCCCCACAAGGATGTGGGAGCATTCTTTTGTCACAGGCATACTGAATAAGAGTGAAAGAACGACTGATGAGCATGAGGACCTGATTAAGGTCAATCCTCAAGTTGCATTAGTCAAGGATCTTGTTACTAGTAATATTGAGGATTCCAATATAAATTTTGTGCTGCTTCTACTAACCTTGTTACAACCAAGAATAAAGGCCCAATTTCAGATACTCTAGTTGTATCTGTTAAAATAGGAGATCATAATTATTATGGGCTATGTGATTTGGGATCCACTGCTAGTGATATTCCTTTTTCACTTTATCAAGAGATCATGAATGAGATTCTACCATGTGAAATTAAAGATGTTGATGTTACTATTCATCTTGCAAACAAAGAAACTATCTCTCCTATTGGAATTGTGCGAGATGTTGAAGTCCTATGTGGAAAGGTAAAATATCCTACTGACTTTCTAGTACTCGGTTCAGTGCAAGATAGTTTTTGCCCTATTATCTTTGGTAGGACTTTTCTCAAAACTTGTGGAGCTATTATAGATTGCAGGAAAGGAAAAGTATCTGTTGAATTTAATGGTGAGCCATATGAATTTAACTTTTCTAAATTCTCGAAGCAAACTCGTCGTACTGATTTGCCTAGTAATGATAAAAATATTGAAGAGATTGCTTCTATTGCTATTCCTCCTAACGATCCTTTGCAGCAATTTATGGAGGACCACGAGAATGATATGCATATGCAGGAAAGGAATGAGCTAGACGACATATTCTTGAGACAACCTGCTATCCTGAAGCACAACCTTCCAGTTGATCCTTTCGGAACTCTATCGAAACCAAAAGAAGACCTGGTGTTTGATCTTAAACCTCTTCCCAATACGCTAAAGTATGCTTATTTAGATGAAAAGAAACTATATCATGTTATTATCAATGCAAACCTTTTAGGATATGAAGAAGAGTGATTATTGGAAATCCTTCATAAACACCGAGGTGCTATTGGCTATACCCTTGATGATCTTAAGGGGATTAGTCCATCTATTTGTCAGCATACTATCAATCTTGAGCCTGATGCTAAACCGGTTGTTGATCATCAACGACGGTTGAACCCAGAGATGAAGGATGTTGTGAGGACCGAAATCCTCAAGCTTCTAGACGCAGGTATTATCTACCCTATAGCTGATAGTAAGTGGGTAAGTCCGGTACATTGTGTTTCCAAGAAAGGAGGTACGAATGTGGTTCCTAATGATAAGAATGAACTAATACCTCAAAGAATTATTATTGGATATAGAATGTGTATTGATTACATGAAGCTGAACAAAGCAACCAGGAAGGACCACTACCTGCTGTCGTTCATCGACCAAATTCTTGAAAGGTTATCCAAAAACACTCACTTTTGCTATCTTGATGGGTATTCTGGCTTCTCTCAAATTCATGTTAACACTGTCGATCAAGAGAAGACCACTTTTACTTGTCCCTTTGGTACTTATTCTTATAAACGTATGCCTTTTGGTTTATGCAATGCTCCTGCTACTTTTCAAAGGTGTATGTATGCTATCTTTCATGGTTTTTGTGAGGAAATTGTGGAGGTTTTCATGGACGATTTCTCCGTCTATGGAACCTCTTTTGACCATTGTCTCCACAACCTCAATAAATACTTTTCTAAGACTTTGAAACTCCTCACTAATCTTCTCCAGAAGGATATTCCTTTTGTGCTTGATGAATATTGTAAGGAATCCTTCGAAGTTTTTAATAAAGCTTTGATAACCGCCCCTATAGTCCAACCACCTAATTGGAATTTGCCTTTTGAGATCATGTGTGATGCTAGTGATTTTGCTGTTGGAGCTGTGTTAGGACAAAGAGTTGATAAGAAATTGAATGTTATACATTATGCTAGCAAAACCCTTGATAGAGCTCAAAATAATTACGCTACTACTGAGAAAGAGTTTTTAGCGGTAGTGTTTGCTTGTGATAAGTTTAGGCCTTACATTGTTGATTCCAAAGTCATCATTCATACTGATCATGCTGCTATTAAGTATATTATGGAAAAGAAGGATGCCAAACCATGGCTTATCAGATGGGTCCTTCTTCTTCAAGAATTTGATTTGCAGATTGTTGATAGGAAGGGAGCAGACAACCCTGTAGTAGACAACCTTTCCAGGATGGAGGACATACCACATGATCCTATTCTGGTCAACGATAGTTTTCCTGATGAACAATTAGCTATTTTGAGGGTACAATCTAATTGCAATCCATGGTTTGTAGATTATGCTAACTTTATTGTTCCAAAGTTTTTGCCTCAAGGTTTAACATTCCAGCAAAGGAAGAAATTCTTGCACGACTTGAGGTATTACTTTTGGGATTACCCTAATCTTTTTAGTGAAGGTGCGGATGGGATCGTGAGGAGATGCATACCGGAGCATGAGCAGAAGGATATCTTGAGACAATGTCATAACAGTCCTTATGGAGGACATCATGCCGGTGAGAGGACCACACACAAGGTTCTCCAGACAGGTTTTTATTGGCCTACTCTCTTTAAAGACGCTAGAAATTATGTTTTATCTTGTGATAAGTGTCAGATAGTTGGTAATATTTGTACGAGAAATGAGATGCCTATGAATTATTCTCTAGTTATTGAGCCTTTTGATTGCTAGGGTTTTGATTTTATGGGTCCTTTTCCTCCTTCACACAAGTACACTCACATCTTAGTGGCTATTGATTATGTGACCAAGTGGGTTGAAGCAATCCCCACTGAAAGTGCTGATCACAATATATCTTTGAAAATGCTCAAGGATGTAATCTTCCCTAGGTTTGGTGTACCTAGGTACCTCATGACCGACGGAGGATCACATTTTACACATGGTGCTTTTAGAAAAGCTCTAGCCAAATATGATGTTAATAATAGAATTGCTTCACCTTACCACCCTCAAACAAGTGGGCAAGTTGAGCTCACAAATAGAGAGATCAAGTTGATCTTGCAAAAGACAGTGAACAGTTCTAGAAAGGACTGGTACAAAAAGTTAGGAGATGCCTTGTGGGCGTATAGAACTGCTTACAAAAATCCCATGTGAATGTCTCTGTATAAGATGGCCTATGAAAAGGCATGCCATCTACCTTTAGAGTTAGAGCACAAAGCTTTCTGGGCTGTTAGAGAGCTTAATGCTGACCCAAAACTTACTGGTGAAAAGCGTCTCATGAACTTGACTTCTCTAGATGAGTGGAGAAGTGAAGCTTACGAGAGCGCAAAAATGTTCAAAGAAAAGGTAAATAAGTGGCATGACATGAGAAATTTGAAATGTGAATTTAATGTTGGTGATAAAGTTTTGTTGTATAGATCTCGTTTTAGGTTTTCTCCAGTTAAATTACTTTCCAAGTGGGAAGGACCATACCATATCGAAGAAGTCTACCGCTCCGGTGCAATCAAGATTAACAATTTTGAAGGCACCAAACCACAAGTTGTGAATGGGCAAAGACTCAAGCATTACATGATAGGAGACCCCATCAATGTAGAGGTGGATGTGATACAGATAGCTACTCATGAAGAACATATTGCAATACTATGTCAGACACCAGCAGAAGCAGAACAAGAATAGGTATGTAATACGGTAAGGAAACCTCGCGAACATCAATAAAAGTTGTATTATGTGTTTTTGCAAAACTAGGAAATCCGAGCCGAAGTGGAGCCAGAAAGGAGCTCCCGGGGCTCCAGGCGACCTAGTGGCGCGGCTTGCCTCCTGGCCGCGCAGGGAGGCCATCTGTGCCACCAGGAGTCCGTCTCCGACCCCACTTTGGCTTGTTACCTTCCTTTCGATGCAGAAAGTTTGCTATATATTTTTTCGGATCGTCCCAGTTTTGTATCTTGCGATTTCGTGCGTTTTCTCTTTTGATATTTTTCTGCCAGGCTAAGAAGCTATTGTTCGAGATGTCTTCTTGTGACTCAAGCGGGGAAGACTACACGGGTCGTCGTCTCCGCCGTGTCGAGCAATATATCAACCAAGGGAAGATCACCGGATGGGCTACTAATGAAGAAATTGCTGCAAGACAAGCAGAGATGGAGCGCTCCATGAGAGAGGAAGTCAAGATGGTCACCATCCAGCAAGAAGGAGATCCTTCATCACGAGGATCCAACTCCAACAACCCCATCCTTGTGAGGTTTATTAACCCTCAACATGATCTTTCTCTCAACCTTTCAGGAACTGTCCCTCCACTGGAAGCTCCACATGTGTCATCTGCTATATCCGAAGCTCACACAATCACTAACCAATTCTGTGAAGACTTCCGTGTGCTTAAAGTATAGGAGGCCATATTGGAAGCTGAAAACCAAACCCTTCGGCGCATAATAGCAGACTTGAAGAACAACAAGTAGGATGAAGAGTGAAATCTTCATGGGTAATGGCATCCCCTTTGCTTGTTCCAAGCTTGGGGGAGTGCCTGGTATCTTTATCTTTATCCTTTATCTTTTATGGTAAAGTCTAGTGTCGTATCATGTCTAGGGAAGTTATCTTATGAAATAGGTGTTTGTATTGAGGTCTATCACTCCTTTGTGGAGAGTCTTGTATCCGTGAGTATGCAGTTGTCTATGATGGAATATTAATGAGTACTCTATTGGTTTCTTCACTGCACCTGGTATTCTCTTCATGCAATCGACCTTATATGCTGATTCTTATGGGAGTATTGATCTTATATATCAGGTATGGCTTTGAAAACTTTATTTAATCTTGGAAAACATAGCATTGGTCATAAGAACAAGCATGAGTTGTTATGCTTGAAGTGTTATGCTAATAAGGAAGACAACTTGATGTTTCATGCCAATTCTTTATGTTAAACTTTATATTGTTTTGCATCCAAGTCAACATCATTTGTCCGCTTTCAAAATCCTTTGCTAGCCAACCCTTGTACTAAGCGGGAATACTGCTTGTGCACCCATACCTTGAAACCTCAACCTTCCCAAGAGTCCACCATACCTTCCCTATATGTGGTATTTCACCGCCACTCCTAAAGTATATTACTCATGTGCTATCTTTAAACCTTCAAAATATTATTCCCTGTTTTGTGCCTCTGTTTTAGCTCATGAGGAAGTAGTAGATAATTCATGATCTTCTCATACTGGACAAGCTTTATCCTGGGTTTGCATGTCTAATCTGCGAACCCCTAATACAAGGAGGGACTCGCATGAGTGTGCCCAGCTCGTAAAAGATAATAGCAACAAACAAAACCTCCTTCACGCTGTTTATGAGAAATCAGAAAACTTTGGTAGTGATAAACAAAGGAGACTAAGGGGATGTGATCGTCCTCACTTTGGGAGTCGTTCCTCAAAACTTGTCTAGCATGATAAGTATTGGGCTATCTACTAGCATTCGTTGACGAATTATGCACCTCCCAAAAGCTTGTTTTACAATCTTATTGATTTCAAAATCTCTAAAAGCTCTAGCACATGAGTTTTCCCTACTACCCTCTACGAAGGGCTAATCCTTTACTTTTATGTTGAGTCAGTAAACCTACTTCTTTCTATCCTATAAAAGAGGAGACACCTTATGTTGACAAAGATGCATGCATTTATATTGTTTCATTGAGAATTGCCATATCACAACTTTCTTGACATTATCATTAAGATAAGTAAGTTGTTTGTTAAGCCTAGCTAAAGCAAACATCTTCCTTTGTGTTAGCATTTTCACTTCTTGACTAATAACATGTTCTTTCAAAAAGCTTCAATTGATCTCATCAAAATATAAGAGGAAGAGAAAAAGTTAAAAGTTATTAGTTGTTCTTTGACCAAGGACATGGTTTCCATGGCTTGATGAGTTTCCTTAACCCTACTTTTGATTCTAATTGATATTACTCTTTGATATGAACCTTATGAGTTGAGATTGTTGTTGAGGATGGCTGAGTTTAGTAGAGAAATTACGATGCTTCTTGTTCGTATTCTTATTTATCGACACTTCACTCTCTAAATTTGTGGACAGGTTTACCGAGCTCAGTATTCGCTTGGGGACAAGCGAGGTCTAAGCTTGGGGGAGTTGATATGTCCAAAATGCATCACTATTTTGTATCATAATTTGTCTCTATTCATTGATATATTTCACAATATGATGTTGTTCTTATAGTGTTTTGGCTTATTTTACACAATTTACAACTTTGCGGTGCCAAAACAGCAGATGCAGGATTCAGCGGAGAAAAGAGCATGAAGAGTTGCCATATCAGAACATCCCCAACTAAGCTGAAATTTACGGGGAAGAAGTTTTTGAACAAATCACGAAGACAGGCCGAAGAAGGGCCAGAGGGGGGCCACCACGCACCCAGGCGCCCTGGTAGCGCGGGTCCCCCCTAGACCGCGCCAGGTGGCCGCCTGGCGGTGGGTCCCACCTCCGATGCACCCCTTTGGCCTATATGACCCTCGTGACCTAAAAATCCTGAAAAAAGAAGAGTTTTCGGAGTTCTGCCGCCGCTCTGCAGCAGAAACCTACGGAGGAGAAAAGACCTTTCCGACGGGCAGATTCTGCTGGAGAGAATTCCTCTCGAAGGGGGAGATCGTCCTCATCGTCATCACCATCGTCATGAGCATCATCGAGATCATCATCACCATCATCTTCATCACCAGCACCATCTCCATCTTTACCACATCTCACTTTACCATTGCAATCGGAGTTGCACCTTGCACTATTCATCCCCTTTACTCTACCGGTGTTGATTACTCTTTTGTGTTGAATGCTATTGAGTTTTGTTGGAGAAATATTGTTATGACCAGATTGTTCATTGATATGTCTCAAATGTATCTATAATTTTTGATGGTTTCACGCTGTTATCTTGTCAACTTTGGATGTTTTGTTTACCTTTTATATCTTTTTTGGAACTAACTTATTAACTCACTGCCAAGTGCCAGTTCCTGTTTTTTCTGTGTTTTTGACTCTTTTCAGATCTGATTTTGGAACGGAGTCCAAATGGAATAAAATCCCCTAAATGAATTTTTCCAGAACGGAAGAAGACCGGGAGGCTTGAGGGCCAAGCAAGTGGGCCCACATGGGGCCCACAAGCCTTGTTGCCGCGGCCAGGGGGGAGGCCGTGGCAACCAAGCTTGTGGCCCCCTGGTGCTCCCCTGCCCTAGGTCTTTGGCCTATAAATTCCCTAAAAATCCAGAAAAAATCAGGACATCTATGAAAACACTTTTCCGCCGCCGCAAGCTTCTGTTTCCGCGAGATCTCATCTGGAGACCCTTCCCGGTGCCCTGCCGGAGGGGACTTTAGAGTTGGAGGGCTTCTTCATCATCATCATCGCCCCTCCAATGGCTCGTGAGTAGTTCACTTCAGACCTACGGGTCCGTAGTTAGTAGCTAGATGGCTTCTTCTCTCTCTTGGATCTTCAATACAAAGTTTTGCATGATCTTCATGGAGATCTATCCGATGTAATCCTCTTTGGCGGTATGTTTGTCGAGATCCGATGAATTGTGGATTTGTGATCAGATTATCTATGATATATATTTCAGTCTTTGCTGATTTCTTATATGCATGATTTGATATCCTTGTAAGTCTCTCCGAGTCTTGGGTTTTGTTTGGCCAACTAGATCTATGATTCTTGCAATGGGAGAAGTGCTTGGTTTTGGGTTCATACCGTGTGGTGACCTTTCCCAGTGACAGAAGGGACGGCAAGGCACACATCGTGTTGTTGCCATCAAGGGTAACAAGATGGGCTTTTATCGTAGATATGAGATTGTCCATCTACATCATGTCATCTTGCTTAAGGCGTTACTCTGTTCTTTTGGACTTAATACACTAGATGCATGCTGGATAGCGGTCGACGTGTGGAGTAATAGTAGTAGATGCAGAAAGTATCGGTCTACTTGTTTTAGACGTGATGCCTATAGATATAATCATTGCCGTAGTTAACGTCACGACTTTGCACGGTTCTATCAATTTCTCGACAGTAATTCGTTCACCCACCGTCTACTTGCTTTCATGAGAGAAGCCACTAGTGAACACTACGACCCCCGGGTCTATTCACACCTATCGTTTCCACTTTTGCATTTACTTTGCTTTGTTTCTTTGTTGCTTTCAGTACTCACTTGGCAAACAATCTATAAGGGATTGACAACCCCTTCATAGCATTGGGTGCAAGCTCTTTGTGTTTGTGCAGGTACTTGTGATATTCCTTCACTGGATCGATACCTTGGTTCTCAAAACTGAGGGAAATACTTACCGACGCTGTGCTACATCACCCTTTCCGCTTCGAGGGAACACCAACGCAAGGCTCCAAGGCCACGGGGGAATCCTTTGCATATTTGCCAAGGAAGTCCCTAAAGGCATAGCCATAGCAGAAGGATTCCTGGTGCCGTTGCTGAGGAGTATCAAGACAAGAATAGTCTCCCGTCAGCACGCTTGTTTCTGGCGCCGTTGGAAGGTCTTTTGTTGCAGTAGCATTCATCATATTTTCATCCCCTCTGATCATGATCTCTTTTATGTCTTGTGAGTAGTTCCTTTAGTTCTTGAGGACATGGGAGAAGTCTAGTTGGTAGTAGTCATATGATGTTGAAGTAATATGTGTTGATTGATATTTAAGTTGTGGTGTTATTCTTCTAGTGGTGTTATGTGAACGTCGACTACATAACACCTCGCCTTTTTAAGGACCTAGGGGAATGCATCGTGTATAAAGAATGCTTATGGTGGGTTGCCAGAGTGATAGAAACCTGAACCCCAGTTCGCATGCTTTTGCACTAGGTAGTGTTGGAACCTAAAGTTTATTGCTATGGTTAGGCTTTGACTTAATTTCTCTCTTGTATTTGCCGATGCTTGCAAGGGGTTTAACCATAATAGTGTACTTGTCTTAGCCTAGACAATGCACTAGCAAAGATCCACCCACATAACACTTATCAACACAAAACATAGTACTAGACGGAATATTGCGAAAGCACTTGACTATCTCTCCCATGTGTCCTCAGGAACACCTAGTCTTTATAAGTTTAGGCCCCCGGCTAATCCTTTGTGTTCAAAAGGATTGGGCCACTTGCTGCACCTCGGCACCATTTACATTCCCTGCATTTATTTCCTTGTTGCTTATACCAGAAATCCCATAAAAAGTTACCTTTGAGTGCTTGCATTTATTCCTTGCTCAAGATCGCTTGTCAGTACCTTTTGCTCCTGTTGGGTTTGACACTCTTACTTATCGAAAAGGCTACGATAGATCCCCTACACTTGTGGGTCATCACATCCGTGCGGGGTTAAATCGTTCGGAAAGCCGTGCCCGCGGTTATGTGTCAACTTGGAAACTTTCTTTAACATCCGGTTCTAGATAACTTGAAGTAAGCTTACTTAAAATTATGCCAACTGTGTGCGTAACCATGACTGTCTCTTTAGTGAGCTCCTTCTCCGACCGACGACATGGTGGGGTTATGTCTGACGTAAGTAGGTGTTCAGGATCATTAATTTGATCATCACTAGTTCACGTCCGTAATGCGTAGATCACCCCCTCCTTATTCTTGTACTCGTAAGTTAGCCACCTCAAATAAATGCCTGGTCGCTTGCTGCAACCCCACCAGTTAACCAAATCTCACCCATTAAGCTTTGCTAGTCTTTATACCTTTGGAAATGAGATTTTCGAGTCCATGTGGCTCACAGAATACTACTACAATAGTTGCAGGTACAGGTAAAGGGATACATTGACGTGAGCACGATGATTGTTTTATTTGGAGTTTCTTCTTCTTCTTCTTCTTGTTCTTCTTCTTCTTGTTGTTCTTCTTGTTCTTGTTCTTCTTCTTCTTCTTCGATCTAGGATGGGTTCCAGGCCGGCAGCGTGGGATAGCAAGGATGGACTTCGTTCTTTTATCGTTTGGTTTCGTTCATAGTCGGACCCTGATCTTCTACATGATGTTTGAATATGTTGTTCTATTGTGTTGTTCATGATGTAGCTTGTGGCGAGCGTAAGCCAATTCCATATACTCATCTCTTCTGTACATGTACTTGTAACGATATCTTTTAGGAATTTTGCCTCTCCAGCGCACACAACTCTTGCCATGTTTATTTGTTGTCTAGTCAATTCTGTCACAATTACTTAATTAGTCTGGTATTAGCGCTACGAGTGTCCATCCAAGGGGTCTAGGGTTTAAATCCTAGCAATTCCATTTTTTTATTTTGTTTTGTTTTTTCTATTTTGGAAAGATTCAAATGGCTTTTTTGTAAAATTCATATAAATTCAACCATGCATCATATGAGGACATGCTATATATGGATTTTGCTCAGTTTTATGTCTACTTTCACAATATCCCACTCTCACATGTATTTAAAATGTTTAACTTGATGTTTTAATTTAACTTGCTCAAATGCCATGTTAAAATGGTTTGTCTCATAATGAATTAACCGTAGCTCCGAATAAAATGTTCTACATATGTAACTCGACTAGAATAACGTGTAGAATCACATGATCCACTTTATTCCGCTGTTTAATAATTATAAAATATGTTAGTTCAGATCTGGACAGATTTTGAAAATTAACATCTGAGGTCATTTCAGAGACGAATATGTTGTTTCCGACCTCATTTAATATGCCTAGATAGTGTAGATATTTATGCTTCAACTCTTTTCATGTTTAACAATATTTAATATTGTCATGTACCTAAACGGGAGTGAACTAATTAATTAAATGTGGAGTTTTGTCAATATGCAACTCGTTGCATATTGAGCTTCGTTTAATGTGTAGTAATAAATTGTTGTGCTTTGCCATGTCATGCATACTTAAATGTACATGCATCATATTTGATTGTGCATCATGTCATGCATAAGCCATGGCGAATATTGTGTGTTGATTCTTGTTTCCGGGTTGCTTCTTTCGATAGAGTTCCGCAAGCATGTTGGAATGTGAGCATTCGTTCGACTATGTTGGTTCACCTACTTCACGGATTCATTCTTCTTCCAAGCGGGATCACACGCAAGATGACCATTTCCTTAGATTCCATTACTATCATTGCCATGCTAGTTATCAAGTTTCTTTCACTATGTCTCGCTGCCTACCACCACTTAATGTCAACCCCCAACATTGCCATGAAAGCCTCTAACCTTTCCACAACCCAGCAAGCCACTGTTTGGCTATGTTGCCGCTTGCTCAGCCTTCTTATAGAATTGCTAGATGCAGGTGCAGTTGCTTCCATGTGAAAACATGGATCCTTGTTATATCACAATATTAATGCTATTTAACTTAATGCATCTATATACTTGGTAAAACGTGGAACACTTGGCTCTCTAGCCTTGTGTTTTGTTCCATCTTTGTCGCCTTAGTTTCGGCTACTGGTGTTATATTCCATAACTGAGCGCTCCTAACACGCTCGGGGGTGTTATGGGGACCTCCTTGATAATTTGTTTTAGTTTAAAACTAGTCTGGCTAGGCCCAACTTTGGTACTACATTTGCTTAATAACAAATAAACTTGCATAGGGACCAGTCAACACCCGTGGATAATTAATCAACCCCGCGCCAGTGCTCCTCATGAGTGTTGGTCCAAACTAGATCTATTTGCAGGGCCAACCCGGGGCAACTCGAGAGATTTCTATCAGGCTACCAGACGCTCTACTTATCTTTCGTGTCCTAAGAACGAGATACGCGGCTCCTATCGGGTTTGTTGACACGTCTGGTGGCCTTGCTGGACTTGTTTTACCTTTTATGAAATATATTGTGCATCGGGATTCCGATGATGCTTTGGGTTATCTCAGATTTGAGGTTGTCCACTAAGGAATCCAAGGAGATCACAAGTTTCGTGATCGAGGCTTTCTATGCAACCTGTGGTAATTTTTGATGGACTAGTTGCAGCACCCCTGCAGGGTTATATCTTTCACAAAGTCGTGCCCGCAGTTATGTGGCAACTTGGAAACTTTGTTTAACATCCGGTTCTCGGTGACTTCAAGTAAGCTTACTTAAAAATATGCCAATTGTGTGCATAACCGTGACTGTCCCTTTCGTGAGCTCCTTCTCCGATTGAGGACACGGTGGGGTTATGTTTGATGTAAGTAGGTGTTCAGGATCATTCATTTTATCATCATTAGTTCACGTCCGTAATGCGTAGATCACCCCCTCCTTATTCTTGTACTCTTAAGTTAGCCACCTCAAATAAATGCTTAGTCGCGTGCTGCAGCCTCACCACTTAACCAAACCTCACCCATTAAGCTTTGCTAGTCTTCATACCTTTGGAAATTAGATTGCCGAGTCCCTGTGGCTCACAAATTACTACAACAACGGTTGCAGGTACAGGTAAAGTGATACATTGACATGAGCGCGATGATTGTTCTATTTTGAGTTTCTTCTTATTCTTCTTCATCGATCTAGGATGGGTTCCAGGCTGGCAGCCTGGCATAGCAAGGATGGACGTCGTTCTTTTATCGCTTGTTTTTGTTCATAGTCGGACCCTGCTCCTCTATATGATGTTTGAATATGTTGTTGTATTGTGTTGTTTATGATATAGCTTGTGGCGAGTGTAAGTCAATTCCATATAATCATCTCTTCTATACATGTACTTGTAACGATATCCATTCTTGCAAAATGACGAGATGCGCTTCTATCCATGTCGACGCCCTCGAGCCAAAATAAGGATATGATTGCATCTTGGACGTTACACCTTTTTCCAAATTTTATGAACTTTTTTTCCCCAAGTTCTAAATTTCTTTTTTACAATTTTGAGTTGTTTCCATTTCATGAACTTTTTTAAGTCAATGATACAATGGTCAACTGCCAATCAATGGCATATTGATCGACCCCTCTGAACGAGGAACCACGAGAGAGAAGCAAGCACGAATGAAGCGCCAAGCGCGAACACATTTTATTTGGCTGGCCCAAGTGAGTGGCTACATGAGCGATGTTTGGCTCACTTGGCGCTTTCATAGGAAGAGTTTTATAGGAGCTATAGGAGTTACTCTGAGGAGGACTGAGAGGAGGGTGCCCTAAAAAAATCTATTTTTTAGCAAACCTAATAAATCTAAGTGAGAGGTGGGAATTAGTGAGAACAACCCAAATTGCCAATTATGTTGGCTAAAGAAAAATAGCCCGATGTGAAGTGTTTCTCAAAAAAAAGTGTGATGCTTAATAAAATTGGTGCGA
Source organism: Hordeum vulgare subsp. vulgare (assembly GCF_904849725.1). Taxonomy (NCBI): domain Eukaryota; kingdom Viridiplantae; phylum Streptophyta; class Magnoliopsida; order Poales; family Poaceae; genus Hordeum; species Hordeum vulgare. Next base: position 159,337,820 of record NC_058522.1, read on the forward strand.
AGCTTTGATCACCAACAACGTATGCGATTCTAATAAAAAAGCAACATCATTTTAGCATGCATCCATCAGCCGTGCCACCGCTGCTATCATACACGCTACACACACATATCTTGTATCCATCCGTCGCCGCCGTCTTCGTCTTTGGATGTTTGCCATGCACTACAGCTGCACACCCTGGCCTGCCGCGCCGACACTAGTGGCCGACCACAGTTCCACACCGTCGTTGCCGAGCACGTGCACACACATCGCTGCCCGCACCCTCTGATCCCCATGCCTTTGTCGAGCGCATGCACGCGCGGTCACCAACTCCGTTGCTACTCGTGGACTCGTGGTCGGGATGTTTGGGCCGACGACCAAGCCAAGAACATGGTGCTTCAGTTCCCTCCTCGATGACCAGGCCTCCGGACGCTCCGGTGCTCCCCATCCACGATGACGCTTCCCCGCCGCATCCTGGGCCCACCTACCATTGGACAGCATCGTCGGGGCCAACGAGGCAAACCAGGGGTGAGAGTTGCTCAATCCAAGCCTCACCCTTGTATTGAGAATGGGATTCGTCCTAGGACCGAGCTGAGCCCAAGACCCCGCTCGTTGGTGAGCTTTTGGCTACTCGATTCGATTCTGTCTCATGCCCAACCTGTCCGGTGGAGCTTTTTTAGGGGAGCAACCATCCGCTGATGTCCACAAGAGGATTGAGGTGGTGATTGGTGAAGCGCGTGTGATTGGGCAATAGGCCGAACGATGGCTATGGAGGAAGACCGATGGTCCAGAGCAAGGCCTCTTTTTTTTAAAGGAGAATTGTGAGGAAGCTGCTTGGTTGGAGATTGCTATTATTTTAATCCCATGGGTCAATAGGTGGAGGTGGAGGTGAAGGGTAAGTGAACTCACCACCAACTCAAATCTTTACAAGTAGAAAAGATATGCCATCATCTACTTTGATTGAGAAAAATAATGATATTATTGATGTGAGCTTTGTCTCTCAAAATAATTCCAACAACAATGCTTATAGAGGAAATTTCAATGTTATACCGTACCCCGGTAATTCCTCTAATAATTGTAGTAATTCCTATGAAAATTCTTCTACTGCTAATAATAGGATACCCTCTGATCTTGAGAACATCATTAGAGAATGTATTAGTTCTCAAAAGATATTTAATACCATGGTAGAAGAAAAATTGCATAAATTTGACGATATGGCTAGAAATATGGATATAATTGCCCATGATGTGGAAACTTTTAAAAATAAAAATATTCCACCCAAGCATGAAATTAATGAGTCCATTATACAAGTCTCTATTAATGAAAGCAAGGAGAGGACTACTAGGTTGAGAGCTAAACGAGAATTCTTAGAAAAAAGCTCTTTCACCCCGTTTTACCGTAATCATGATGTAAATATTAAAATGATTGGTATTTATCCTATTGAATCTTTATTAACTAATCTGAAAATTGATGATATAGGGAATGGAGATGTGGGGACCGTGACTCATAAGTCGAAGTCAACGAATGCACGTGTACACTCATCCCAAAGATCAATGCTCATTGAACACATAAAAACTGAATAACAAGAGGTTTACATACATTACGTACCATTTTACACGATCATGACCATTATGGTCAAGTCCTCATAAGTAGGGCCAGGAAGGCTAAACATCAATCATAAACTCGAAGCGGAAATCTTCAACGAAAGCGTGGACCCAAGTCATCCGCCTTAACCCTACAAGCATTCTAATTGGGAAGCGGCCTAATTTGCATGTTCATCACCAAGGTATTCTTCACCATATTACCGTTCTTTCATGACCGATCAATTAAATAACCAGTGGAAAGACAATGAGTACTTTGAATGTACTCGCAAGCAAGCCATGTTTGGAACAAGGTAAAGCGATGCATGGTATAGCACTAAGTAGGAAGTTTTGCGGAAATCTAAATTTCGAGTGCAACGACAAGACATGAAAACTTCTAAAGCATGCATCATAAGTTTGCGGATATCCATATGAACAGGTTATATATATCAATATAATCAGAGTATCTCACTCTAGTTCCATCATCGCATTAACTAATTGGACTTAGCTCAAGTGTTTCTTTATCACGCTACCACACATAAATACACACACCTAGTTTTGTAAAACATTGGACATAGTTTAAGTAGCACTACTCAACTCTATTCAAATAGTTTTACACTCTACAGAGGTTGCACACTTTACCCACAAGACTCGGGGAACTTCCGTGTGAGGCCATGACTCGCGGTATATTTCATACCCGAGGTAAGCACCCGAACAATGCCTTTCTGTTGACGACACTAAACAAAGATCCCACTTGCTGACACACAACCCACATGATGTACTTCATAAGTTCCATCCATGAGGGGACCAACAGTGTGCCCGGTGTCTGTGAAAACAATCATAGTCATCCATTCAGGAACGACCCCATAATCAGAGAGTAACCCACGCTCTCCCGCGACTAGTAACATGGGATCTTTGTTAGCATCAACCCAACTAATCAACAAAGCCCCATCACATAAGGGTTATCTTGGTCGTTGATGTCTACGCACACTTCTATTCTTGTAGACTATGTAGGGCCTCCAAGCGCAGAGGTTTGTAGGACAACATAAATTTCCCTCAAGTGGATGACCTAAGGTTTATCGAACTCAGGGAAGTAGAGGTTGAAGATGGTCTCTCTCAAGCAACCCTGCAATTAAGATACAAGAAGTCTCATGTGTCCCCAACACACCTAATACAATTGTCAGTTGTATAGGTGCACTAGTTCAGCGAAGAGATGTTAAAAGACAAGTGATATGGATGGTAAAACAAGGTATTGTAAATCTGAAATAAAAATGGCAACAAGGTAGCTAGTGACAAAAGTGAGCATAAACGGTGTAACAATGGTGAGAAACAAGGCCGAGGCTTCATACTTTCACTAGTGGCAACTCCCAACAACATTAACATAGTCTAATGACATGATATTTCCACTAAAACATGCAATGGATACGTACTCGTAGGTCATTCATTTGTGATCAAGAGAGGACGAGAATTATGTAGGGCTACAAAAGAACACCTCATAGTTCGTATTTCTCTCTATGGATTTCCCAATGTCACCGCGTCCATCCAAAGAGAGTACCACAATCACCACATCATATCTCAAAGATAGTCAAAGACAAGCACCAAGAGAGTCTCGATCTTCAATCAATTCACAAAAGAGGAAATCACTCATGAAAATATTCTTCTAATTCATGTCCAATAGACTACTGTCACCATGGTCTCGGGGATTATACTAGATAAGATCAAGTAAGTACATCAATCCAATACATAGAAGAAGGGGAAACATCATGGGATCACCCTAGATTAACATAGCCTATGATCACAATCAATATAAAATCATGGGAGAGAGAGATGACCACATAGCTACACACAAAAGACCTCAACCCCGAGGAAGACTAGTCACACATGGCCATTATGAGCAAGAGGTTGATGGAGAGGTGCAGCACGGAGAGGAGACGGCGGCCACGGGGACGGCGGCCGACGGCGGCCACGGGGACGGCCACAACCCTTGGGGGCAGAGGCCCTTGCCCCCCCTTCTTCCTTGGATATGGTGCTGGTATGGAGGTGGTTCTCCACCCCAAGGCAACTGCCTCGGAGGAGGAAATCTCGTAGCTCTTGGTGGCCCCTCCACAAATCAGGTTTTTCCTCTCCTGATATGAGTCGGGACGATCATCCTTGGCCCTCCGATGGATGCCCCTTTGATCCAAGGGCTCTTGGGCACCTCTAGAACCTTCTTAGGAACCCCTCTCAGCCCTAATTAGGTCCCCCAAGTCGTGGCTTGGCCTAATCCATCTAATATGATAAGAGTTGGACTCAATCACGTCACCGATTCCCGCAATCCTGTAATCAGATATTTGTCCTCCAGTAAAACATTATTTGCTGGAGCGCCCGGACTCCAAATGGGCCGACTTTTATGTCTAGAGTTATCAGCATAAAATTCCCCACAACTTTCGCAGCTATTAATTTTCCATTGGACATCATCTTCGAGGCGGAAACATACGATCTCTAAAATATGTAGGGGGACAGATTTTAGAAAAGTTAAGAGTCCCACTACAACAAGGTTTCCTCTTCTATTTTTTATAGTTCGTACACATCAAAGTGTAAAACAAAAACATTGTGCACTTTTGCAATTATTAATAGGTTAGGACAAATAAATCATAAACTTAATATAAAAATAATTATCAAAAGCATAAAAGTAGTATGAAACCATAAAATATTATAGATACATTTTGGACGTATCAGTCGTACATGTAAGGTTGGGAACGATCGACAAATCTTAAATCTGACCTATTTTCAAAAACATAAACACAGAACTTGCCTCGGTACATGATACATCTCCAACGTATTTATAATTTTTTATTCTTCCATGCTCTTATATTGTCATTCTTGGATTTTTATAACCATTTCATAGCAATTTTATATCATTTTTGGGACTAACCTATTCACATAGTGCCTAGTGTCAGCTGCTGTTTTTTGCTATTTTTATTACTTCGCAGAAAATCCATTTCAGATGAGGTCCAATTGCCACAGAACTTTACAAAGACTTTTTTGGACCAGAAGAAAACTTGGGAACCAAGAATGAGCAACACACAAGGCCCAACGAGCCCACTAGACATCAGGGTGCCAGAGGCCCGAGGCGTGGCCTGGTGTCTAGTGGCACCCTAGGCAACCTTCTCCACCGCCTCTAAGCCCTATAAATACCCCCAATATTCAGTAAACCCTAGAGGAGTCGATGAAAAATCGTTTCACCTACCGCAAGTTCCATAGCCACGAAATCCAATCGAGAGCCCGTTTCAGAGAGGAACACGGTCATGGAGGGGTACGCCATCCTCATTGGTGCTCCTCCGGTGATGCGTGAGTAGTTCATATCACACCTACGGGTCCGTAGGCAGTAGTTAGATGGCTTTCTATCTCTTTTTGTTTCTCAATACAATGGTCTTCTGGAGATCCATATGATGTAACTCTTTCTTTTGCGGTGTGTTTGTTGGGATCCGATGAATTGTGAGTTTATGATCAGGTCTATGAAATCATATTCATGCTTGATTATTATAGCCTCATATTTATTCTCCAATATATGGTTTTTGTCTGGCCAAGTTGATCTTTTATCTTGCAATGGAAGAGGTGCTTTGTGATGGTTTCGATCTTGCGGTGCTCAATCTTAGTGACAGAAAGAGACATGACACGCATACATCATTGCTATCAAGGATAAAACGATGGGATCTATTCCTAGAGGAATAGATCTTGTCTACATCATGTCATCATTCTTAAGGCATTACTCTGTTTCTCCATGAACTCAATACACTAGATGCATGCTGGATAGAGGTCGATGTGTGGAGTAATAGAAGTAGATGCAAGCAGAAGTCGGTCTACTTATCTTGGACATGATGCTTATATACATGATAGTTGTCTTGAATATAGTCATAATTATTTTCTCTTCTATCAATTGACCAACAATAATTTGTCTACCCACCGCTTGCTATTTTCTCGATAGAAGCCACTAGTGAAATATACGCCCCCCGGGTCTACTTCACATCATCTATTTGCAATCTCTACTTTGCTATTTGAGTTTCTACTTTATTTTCTCTTTTGTTTTCAGTTCTATATTATCAAAAAACCCAAAATACTTTGGTGCTTTCTATTTTATATCACTCTTATTTGCATCTATCAATGTATCCTTACTTTACCCATGAGGGATTGACAACACCTCTATGGGTTGTTGTGGAGCTCCCTACTGGATTGATACCTTGTTTTCTTAACTGAGGGAAATACTTGTCGTTGTTGTGCTACATCACCCTTTAAGCTTGGAGGGAGAAGAAACACACCTGCGAGGATTCAAGATTTTTGGCGCCGTTGCCGGGGAAAATCAAGTCAAGATCTACCAGGTTCCTACATACAGATATCATCTCCTTACAATTACATTATTTGCCATTTTCCTCTCCATTTCCTCTCCCCCACTTCACAAAAAATGCCTTTTTATTTGCCATCTTTCCCTTGCCGTTTTTCCCGGATCTCTTGTTTGCTTGTGTTCTTGCTTGCGTAGACATGGTGCCTCAAAAGAGGTATTATGATGTTGCGTATCCAAATGTTTTGCTAGAGATTGAGAAAGCACAAAGGAATACATTACTATGCAATTTGAGAAAAATAAATATTTTACCGAAGAACTTAAGGAACATTCTATTTTGCTTGATGCTATAACAAAAAAACTTGATCATGTTAGTAAAGAAGTTGCCAATATCCAATCTCAATATGCTCTTACCAAAAATCTTCTAGGAAAGATATCTGATGCGCAAGCTATGTTAGTAAATCAAATGGCAGCTAAGCCCAAATCTTTAGAGGATAAAAATGATGAAGAGATTAAAAGGGTTGGTGTTTCTTCTACTGATTCCCTGTTTAATAATGTTGAAATTAATGATGAGGGAACTAAAGAAGTGTCAACTTTAGCTAGAGGGCGTTCCCATGATTTGGAGGGTGAAAATCTTATTCAATGTTTTTGATAAAAGTGGGATTGAAGAGGTAAAAGCTTTAGCTAACGATGCACCCACTATTTCGGATTGCATTTTTTTAAATTTCAATATATTCTCTTTGATTGAATGTATTTCTATGTTGCAATCTATGATAAATTCACCCAATGCCTATGAACAAAATAAAGCTTTTACTAAACATATTTCAGATGCGGTGATAAAACTTTCAAAGAAAATTTAGAGCTAGAGATTTCAATTCCTATAAAATTACATGATGAATGGGAACCCACCATTAAGATCAAAATCAAGATTTTTTAGTGCTATGCTTTATGTGATTTGGGTGCTAGTGTTTCCACAATTCCGAAATCTCTTTGTGATGTGCTTGGTCTCACCAATATTGAAGAACGTTCTCTCAATTTGTTGGCGGATTCTACTATTAAAAACCTATGGGAAGAATTAATGATGTTCTTATTCTTGCAAATAGGAATTATGTGCCCATTGATTTTATTGTTCTTGATATTGAGTGCAATCCGTCTTGTCCAATAATTCTTGGTAGATCGTTCCTGCGTACTATAGGAGCCATGATTGATATGAAAGAAGGGAATATTAAATTTCCATTTCCACTAAGAAAAGTCAATGAACACTTCCGTAGAACTAAAATTTAATTACCATATGAATCAACCATGAGGGAAACCTATGTATGAATCGCTAAGGACGACATCACTTAAAATTTATGCTATATCCCTAGCTAGGGGCGTAAAACGATAACACTTGTTGGGAGGAAACCAATGAATACAATTTATTTTCACTTTTGCTTTCTGTTCTTGAGTGTTTTCACGATTAATTTACTGTTATAATTGTGTTTTTTGTGTTTTATTCAGTGTTTGTACCAAGCTAAGCCTTTGGGATCATGTGGGGTATTAGTTGCTTTAATCTTGCTATAAAACAAAAACTTTTGCGTCCAGTAGAAAAAATCCTAAAAATCACAGAAATGTCAAAAGTGTCTAAATGTTCTATAAAATGTTAATATATAAATTCCCTACGTTTTCCCAAATTTTCAGAATTTTTGGAGTTACAGAGGTATAAGTAAATTTTGAATCTTTATAGATTGTTCTGTTTTCAACAGATTCTATTTTCTTTGCGTTATGTGCTTATTTTAATGATTCTATGGTTTATATCGGGGGTCATAAGCCATGGTAAAGTTAGAATATAGTAGGTATAATTCAAAAACAAAACTGGATAGGTTTTCAACAGTACTTACAGTAAAGTTTGGTTTTCTTATACTAACGGATCTCATGAAATTTTGTTAACTTTTGTGTCATTGAAGTTTTCAAGTTTTGAGTGAGATCACGATGCATGATGGAATAAGGAGTGATAAAAGCCTAATCTTGGGATTCCCATGGCACCCCAAAGCAATATCTAAGGAGTACCAAACATCTAAGCTTGGGAATGCCCCGGAAGGCATGCCCTCTTTCTTCTAGAAACCATCGGTAATTTTACTTGGAGCTATATTTTTAATCGTCACATATAATGAGTTTTGCTTGGAGCGTCTTGTATCATTTGTGTCTTTACTTTATTTTATTGTTAGTTTTCATAATAAACCTTGCTGGACACACCCAATTGAGAGAGCCAAATTATGCTATGATTTGATAGAATCACTCTTTATGCTTCACTTAAATTTTCTGAGCCATGGAATTGGGCAAGCACTTCACTTATATCTTTTTGAGCACGGCGGTGATGTTATTTTGAAGAAATTTACTCTCATGCTTCACTTAGATTATTTTGAGAGTTGCCGAAATTTTGAAGAAATCCTCTCTTGCTTCACTTATATAATTTTGAGAGTTCAAAATTTTAAAGAAACTTGTGCTCTTGTGCTTCACTTATATTTGTTTGAGAGATTTTTATTTGCATTGACAATTTGCTTTAAATTAAAATTAGTCCCAAGTGATGAATGTCCAGGAAAGGTATAATAAAAACTTTCATGAAGATCATTAGATATTAAACTTGATTCTTTGCAATAGTTTTGCGATATGAAGATAGTAATATGCGAGTTATGTTGATGAGTAATTATGCTCTAGTAAGAATATTGGTGTTAAAGTTTGTGATTCCCGCACATGAAGTCAATAATTATGCTATGAAATTACATCCTACTTGTGTTGCATTATTCGGTGTTAGTTACGTTTAATGTTCATTTATGATGATTTTTGTTCCTTGGTTGGGCGCTTCTCAATCTATTTGCTAGCCTTCACTTGTACAAGAATGAGCAGCAAACAAGGCCCAGGGGCCCACTATACATCAGGGCACGCTAGAGGCCCGTGGCGCGGCCTCGTATCTAGTGCCCCCTCGAGGAACCTTCTCCACCGCCTTTGAGCTTTATAAATACCCCAATATTTTGAAAACCCTAAAGGAGTCGACGAAAAATCATTTCAGCCGCTGCAAGTGCCGGAGCCACGAAATCCAATCTAGAGCCCGTTTCGGAAAGGAGCATGATCGCACAGGGGTTTACCATCCTCATTGGTGCTCCTCCGATGATGCGTGCATAGTTCATATCAGACCTACAGGTCCGTATGCGATAGCTAGATGGCTTTCTCTCTCGTTTTGTTTCTCAATAGAATGGTCTCTTGGAGATCCATATGGTGTAACTCTTTCTTTTGCGACGTGTTTGTTGGGATCCGATGCATTGTGAGTTTATAATCAGATCTATGAAAACAAATTCATGCTTGATTATTATAGCCTCGTATTTCTTCTCTGATATTTGCTTTTTGTGTGGCCAACTTGATCTTTTATCTTGCAATGGGAAGAGGTACTTTGTGATGGGTTCGATCTTGCGGTGCTCAATCTCAGTGGCAGAAAGAGACATGACACACATGTATCATTGATACCAAGGATAAAACGATGGGATCTATTCCTACGTAGGAATCAGAGATTTTGCCGTGTGCTGCTTCTTTGCCGTCTGCTGGCTGATGGCAAAGACACTCTTTGCCATCAGCTACCAGAAACCAGACGGCAAAGAGAAGGCTGATGGCAAAGGTACTGTTTGCCATCAGCCAGCTCTTTGCCGTCAGCTGGCTGACGACAAATCTCATTCAGGCAGACGGCAAAGAGTTCGGGTGGCCCACCCTGCACCCCCTCTCTCCCCCCCTAACGGCCTCCCTCTTTGCCGTCTGCTTTTCTCATCTGTGCCGTCGGCGGCAGACGGCAAAGAGGGTGCCTCTCATCTCCCCTAACGGTCGCGCCCCACACCCCTCTCTCTCTCACCCCCGCCCCCTCCCGAAACCAGCACCGCCGCCGCGCCGCCACGCCACCACCGCACCCTGCGTCGCCGCCACGCCCTCCTCCTCCCTGCGCTGCCGCGCCCTCCTCCTCCCGGCACCACCACCGCACCCTCCTCCTCCCTGCCCCCGCCCCTCCCGAAACCAGCACCGCCGCCGCGCCGCCACGCCACCACCGCACCCTGCGCCGCCGCCACGCCCTCCTCCTCCCTGCGCTGCCGCGCCCTCCTCCTCCCGGCGCCACCACCGCACCCTCCTCCTCCCTGCCCCCGCCCCTCCCGAAACCAGCACCGCCGCCGCGCCGCCACGCCACCACCGCACCCTGCGCCGCCGCCACGCCCTCGTCCTCCCTGCGCTGCCGCGCCCTCCTCCTCCCGGCGCCACCACCGCACCCTCCTCCTCCCTGCCCCCGCCCCCTCCTCCACCACGCCCCTCCTCCTCCCCGGGACCTCCTCCTCCACCACCACCGCCGGAGCTCGCCCCTTCTCCACCACCGCCCCTCCGCCACCACCGCCCTATCCTCCACCGCCCTCTCCTCCACCGCCGGAGCTCGGTGAGTCCTTTTTTCCTTTTTTCGTTTAATTCATTAATTAGGTTAGTTAGGTTAGTTGTTAATTACCTATTGTTAGTTAGGTTAGTTAGGTTAGTTGTTAGTGGTTACGTACTGGTAATTAGGTTAGTTAGGTTACTTGTTAGTTGTTAGTGGTAATTAGGTTAGTTGTTAGTGGTATTACCCCTCGAGCTAGGTTAGTTGTTAGGTTAGTTGTTAATTACCTACTGTGTGTTAGGTTAGTTGTTAGGTTAGTAGTTGCCCGTGTAGAGCCCTCCGGTCGCCGCCTATGCTTGCACTAGCCACAACGTTGGGGAACGTCGGTGAGCTTGTCACGCACCTGCCATGGCTACGATGCCATCGAGCTCACGTGCTGCAACAACGATGCTGCTGCAACCACCCCCATGCAGGTCGGTGCAGAAACATTACTGTTGGGACCACCCCCTTCAGGCACCGGTGACATTCCACTTCAACACCGAGGATATTATAACAGCTCGCAATAGTAGTTGTCGCACCCACACGACATCTCGACGACACCCCTGACACCCGTCACGATGCCCCGAAACCCCGACACGACGCCCCGACACGACATCTCGACGACACCCCTGATACCCGACACGATGCCCCGAAACCCCGACACGACGCCCCGACACGACATCTCGACGACACCCCGGCATGAAATATTTTTTTATGGAACCTGGAAAGTTTTATAAAATAGTATAGGTAACCTGGAAAGTTTTATAGGTAACCTAGAAAGTTTTATAGGTAACCTAGAAAGTTTTATAGGTAACCTCGACCCCCGACCCCCGACCCCCGACAACACTCACCCTCGACCCCCGACCCCCTACCCCGACCCCCGACGCCACTGACCCCCGACCCCCGACGCCCGACGCCACTGACCCTCGACCCCCGACCCCCGACCCCCGACAACACTCACCCTCGACCCCCGACCCCCTACCCCGACCCCCGACGCCACTGACCCCTAACCCCTGAGCCCCGACACCTCTTCGGCCTCTTGTTGACCGAAAAAACCCCAATCCCCGACGCCAGTGACCTTCGACCCCCGATGACACTGACCCACATAGTTATGAGTTAGGTCATATAGTTATGTTAATTATAAAAACATCATATTTGTGTTGATCGGGTGAATTTCAATGTGCAGTTGTTCGACGACCTCCACGTGCGTTGGACGAGCTCCGCCCTTGCGTTTGTTGGTGAGCACAAATGACTTCTCCTCCTACCCCCTTAATTTGCTCTGTCCCAGTCTTCGTGCCGATGAAACTTGCTAGCTATAGGTTTCTTCAATCATGAGTATGCATGACCAGTATGCGTCTCCCATTCGAAAGGGCGACATCTATAAATATGCATGTCTTTGCATATTTATAACCGCCATCCTTTCGAATTGTCCAACATTATCCATGGACAGCCCGAGTATGTGTAGACTGGGTTCGTTTTCCCGTATGCTGTGCTCTGGATCCGATGCGGAATTTCGTCAGTGCCTCCCTGTTGTTCTCCGGATGCACATCCTCTCTGTTTATTGCGGAGACGTGTATAAGGAGAACAGCGGGGAGGTGCTGCCGAAATTTTGCGTTGGATCCGGAGCAGAGCATGGGAAAACGAACCCAGTCTACACATACTCGGGTGGGATTAGGACCTATCTTTACCTATTAGCGTGTAGGTTGCCTGGACGTAATAAAAATGGCGAACCTGATTAACCGATGAATATAGATGATGAATTATATATAAATATATTTCTTCTGTCTTTAGTAGCTACGCAAGATGAGTGATCGTGCGTGGATGTATACCGGTCACCCTAGTCAGAAAGAGATGACGAAAGAATGGTTTTTAAAAACAAAGGAATTTGTGAAAGCCGCATTCGCAAATGGCGAGGAAAGAAACTATTGCCCCTGTCCTGGATGCGACAACTATAAAAAGACGACAGAGGCTGTAATGATTAAACACCTGCAGAGGAGGGGTTTTAAGCCTAATTATACGGTGTGGACATTTCATGGTGAGTCTATACAACGCACAAGAGCTGAGGTGGTCCGTTGTCGCATGGACGAGCATGGTACTGGGATCGAAGACATGGTGCAAGACTTTGATGATGCTCGGGATTCGGAAGATGAGATGGAGGAATCTGCAAAGGCCTTTTATGAAATGTTGGAGTCTTCAAAACGTCCTCTCCATGAGCACACCGAGCTCTGTCAGCTGGATGCAATTGCACAAGTAATGGCTCTGAAGGCTCAGTTCTACTTGGGAAGAGAATGCTACGACGCGATGATGACACTATTTGGACGTTTCCTACCCAAAGGCCATGTCATGCCTGCAAACCTGTACCAGTCGGACAAAATACTTCTGTACTTAAGATGCCCTATGAGAAGATAGATGCATGTGAGAAAGGATGTGTCTTATTTAGGAAGGAGTATGCACACTTGGACTATTGTCCCAATTGCGAGTCTTGCAGGTATCTTGTGGTCGACAACGGTATGGGTGAGAAGAGGCAGACCAAAATCGCAATTAGTGTTCTTCGGTATATGCCAATCGTACCAAGACTTCAACGTCTTTTCATGGTCGAAGAGACAGCCAGACAGATGACATGGCACAAATTGGGCAAAAGAACCGAACTAGATGCGGATGGGAATAAGATGATGGTACACACATCGGATGGGGAAGCGTGGAAACATTTCGATGGATTGCATCAGGATAAAGCGGCAGATCCAAGGAATCCTCGAGTCTGCGCCGCCACGGATGGTTTTAATCCCTTCGGCATGACGGCAACCCAATACAGTTGTTGGCCTGTATTTGTCATTCCACTGAATCTCCCCCCCCGGGCAGATTATGCAAAGAAAGAACATATTTCTGACGTTGATAATTCCAGGGCCCAATTATCCGGGGAAGAATATGAATGTGTACCTGCAACCGCTTAAGGATGAATTGGAAGAAGCTTGGGAAAATGGGGTCAAGACATACGATGCCGCTAGAAAAGAAAACTTCAAAATGCATGTGTGGTACATGTACTCTATGCATGACTTGCCAGCGTATGCGCTATTCTCTGGATGGTGTGTGCATGGAAGGTTCCCGTGCCCCCAATGCAAGGCAGCTCTTCAGTTTCATTGGTTGAAGGAGGGTCGGAAGTATTCTTGCTTTGACTTGCATAGACAGTTCCTGGATCCTGACCATCAGTTCAGAAAAGACAAGAAGAACTTTACCAAAGGTAAAGTTGTCAAAAACTTGGCACCACATGCGTTCACAGGCCAACAGATCCTGGATCAGTTAAACGCCCTCGAGCCTGATCCAGAGCGTCCAGGGTATTTCAAGGGGTATAATTCAAAACACGCCTGGACTCACAAGCCATGCTTCTGGGATCTGCCGTACTTCAAAGACCTCCTTCTTCCACACAATATCGACATGATGCACACTGAAAAGAATATCGGAGAGGCTATTTTTGGTACATTGTTCGACATAGATGGGAAGACAAAGGATAATATTAAGGCTAGAGTCGATCAAGAGACACTATGTCATAGACCGTTACAAAACATGCGAGAAGGCAAAGGAAAGCAGAAGTGGTCGAAGCCAAAGGCCTGGTTCAATCTTGGAAGGCCAGCTATGAGGGAAATTATCTTGTGGGTCAAAATGCACTTGATGTTCCCCGATGGGTATGCAGCGAATCTAAAGAGGGGAGCGAGTCTTGAAAAATTAAAAATCTTTGGTCTCAAGAGTCATGATTGGCACATATGGCTAGAGCGGGTAATGCCGGTGATGTTACGTGGCTTTATTCCTGAGGATGAATGGCTAGTACTGGCGGAGCTGAGCTATTTCTTCCGTGTTCTTTGTGCGAAAGAATTGTCGCCTGGCGTGGTAGAAGACATGGAGGAGTTTGCACCGGAGTTGTTGTGCAAGTTAGAGAAGATCTTTCCACCGAGCTTCTTTAATCCAATGCAGCATTTGATTTTACATCTACCGACCGAGGCAAGATTGGGTGGGCCGGTGCAAGATCGTTGGTGCTATGCAACTGAGAGGATGCAGAAGACCCTTCGAGCTAAATGTAAAAATAAGCGTAGAATTGAAGCATCGATGGCTGAGGCATTCATTACTGAGGAGGTGGCAAACTTTGTGACAGCACACTACGAAGCCAAAAATCATCATTTGCATAATCCGAAGCCTCGGCACAATGATGGAGACCCTAAAAAAGGTGGGTCCAACCTCAGCCTATTCAAAGGGAAGCTCGCACCAGCCGGTGCTTCGGAACCAATAACGTTGGATATCGAAGAATGGCGGAACATTTCTTTGTATATCTTCAACAACCTAACAGAAGTGCGGCCGTACATCGAGTGAGTTCTCGACCCATTTTCCCGTAACTTCTAATTCATTTGAACTGCTCTTATTCCCGGATATTTCAAACAGCCGTTACGTCGTCAAATTCTCGGATGGAGCGGTGATCGAAAATGATTCCGTCGAAGAGTATGAGCTTCTGTCAAAGACAGGAGGCGGCTATCCCGGTTTCATCTCTTGGTTCAAACAAACGGTAATTATCAATAATGGACCATTTCATTTTTGGTCTAACTTGCGGCTAATGCAACAACCGTTTCGTATTAAACTTGTAGGCTAATTCAGAGTCTATGGACGCCGAATTGAGACAAGTCGCTAATGGTTTTGACTATAAGGTCCGTTCATTTGAGAAATACAACATCAACGGGTATCTCTTTCGTACCTTTGGCAAAGAGCTATCTATGCCCGACCGGAAATCTACAAATTGTGGTGTCTCTGCTATCGGCGAAGGTGTTATCGAGTATTATGGAAGAGTTGAAGCAATTTATGAACTTCAATTCTATGGTGAAAACGCACCGAACGTCGTAGTCTTCAAATGTTATTGGTTCCAGCCGAAGGAGACTAGAAGGACTCATGAACATATAGGACTAGTCGAAATCAATCCAAACACCCATTTAGATGTTCCCGATGTCTATATTACGGCTCAACAGGCGACCCAAGTTTTCTACCTACCGTGGGCATGCCAAACGGATAAGAATCTGGAAGGTTGGTATGTTGTTTATGAAGTGCCGCCACATGTCAGACCACCTCTCCCAAATGAACAGGATTATGAACCTCACATTAACCCAGACACATATGATGGAGAATTCTTCCAAGAAGCACGTCTTTCCAAGAAACGTTTCAAGAACCGCCGTGCTTCATCCAAGAAGATGGAAGTAGACACCGACAATGAATCCGACTCCAGCCCTGAGCCGGAACCAGAAGACCTGGAACTCGTAGAGGTTACTGATGCGGATGACCTGTCAATGCTTCAACGATTAAAGGAAGGCCTTTCACAACTTCACGCCGTTGAACCCGATGAGCACGTCAGTCATGAAGACATGCGTGATAGTGATGATGATGATGCATTTATTGATGATGATTATTAGTTTGTAAGATTCACAACTTAAATTATATATATTTTAATATTTATTATTCATGTACATATTATTATTCATGTCAGTCATTCAATTTTTTTATGTTGTACTAATTTCTTTTAATCTTTATCATGGCAGGTGTTGAAAGATGGTGGCGCGGGTCCAGAGCGCTCGACGGGTTCTTCCCAGGCGCCCCGCACGAGGGGTGGTACTTCCATTCCACCCCTATCTCTCCGTAGAGCCTTCTCCAGGGCAACCGTCTCCAGACGAAGCCGGCGTGAGCAACCGTGGTGTTTCTCCTCCTTGATGACCACTACGGTAAGTTTCTCCTCCAAACTTAGCTTGTTTTCCTCCAAAATGAGATAATTAGCCAATTTAGCTCCAAGAAGACATAATTAGGTAATTTAGCTCCAACAAGAGGAGAAGAAATAGGAAAAATGAAAAGAAAGAAGAAGAAGAAGAGAAGAAGGAGGAGGAGGAGGAGGAGGAGGAGAAGGAGGACGAGGAGGACGAGGAGGAGGAGGAGGAGGAGAAGGCCAAGGACCTTCTATCCTTCTCCTCCTCCTCCTTCTCCTCCTCCTCCTCCTCCTTCTTCTTGATTTCTTCTTCTTCTCCTCCTCCTCCTCCTCTTTCTTCTCCTCTTTCATATCATCCTTGCTTTAATTAACCCAACAATGACATAGTTAGCCCATTTAGCTCCAAAATACCATAATAAGCTCAAAATGGCATAAGAACCTTGGTTAGCTCATGAATATTATATACTTAGCTTCTTTTCCTCTAAAATGACATAATTGGAATATTTAGCTCAAAAAAGACATAATTAGGTAATTTAGCTCCAACAAGAGGAGAAGAGGAGAAGAAATAGGCAAAATGAAAAGAAAGAAGAAGAAGAGATGAAGAAGAAGAGAAGGAGGAGGAGGAGGAGGAGGAGGAGGAGAAGGCCATGGGCCTTCTCCTCCTCCTCCTCCTCCTCCTCCTCCTCCTCCTCCTACTTCTTCTTGATTTCTTCTTCTTCTCCTATTCCTCCTCTTTCTTCTTCTTCTCCTCCTCTTTCTTCTTCTTCTTCTACCATAATAAGCTCAAAATGAAAAGAAAGAAGAAGAAGAGATGAAGAAGAAGAGAAGAAGGAGAAGGAGGAGGAGGAGGAGGAGAAGGCCAAGGACCTTCTATCCTTCTCCTCCTCCTCCTTCTCCTCCTCCTCCTCCTCCTCCTCCTTCTTCTTGATTTCTTCTTCTTCTCCTCCTCCTCCTCCTCTTTCTTCTCCTCTTTCATATTATCCTTGCTTTAATTAACCCAACAATGACATAGTTAGCCCATTTAGCTCCAAAATACCGTAATAAGCTCAAAATGGCATAAGAACCTTGGTTAGCTCATGAATATTATATACTTAGCTTCTTTTCCTCTAAAATGACATAATTGGAATATTTAGCTCAAAAAAGACATAATTAGGTAATTTAGCTCCAACAAGAGGAGAAGAGGAGAAGAAATAGGCAAAATGAAAAGAAAGAAGAAGAAGAGATGAAGAAGAAGAGAAGAAGGAGGAGGAGGAGGAGGAGGAGGAGGAGGAGAAGGCCAGGGGCCTTCTCCTCCTCCTCCTCCTACTTCTTCTTGATTTCTTCTTCTTCTCCTATTCCTCCTCTTTCTTCTTCTTCTCCTCCTCTTTCTTCTTCTTCTTCTACCATAATAAGCTCAAAATGAAAAGAAAGAAGAAGAAGATATGAAGAAGAAGAGAAGAAGGAGAAGGAGGAGGAGGAGGAGGAGAAGGCCAAGGACCTTCTATCCTTCTCCTCCTCCTCCTTCTTCTTGATTTCTTCTTCTTCTCCTCCTCCTCCTCCTCTTTCTTCTCCTCTTTCATATTATCCTTGCTTTAATTAACCCAACAATGACATAGTTAGCCCATTTAGCTCCAAAATACCGTAATAAGCTCAAAATGGCATAAGAACCTTGGTTAGCTCATGAATATTATATACTTAGCTTCTTTTCCTCTAAAATGAAATAATTGGAATATTTAGCTCAAAAAAGACATAATTAGGTAATTTAGCTCCAACAAGGGGAGAAGAGGAGAAGAAATAGGAAAAATGAAAAGAAAGAAGAAGAATAGATGAAGAAGAAGAGAAGAAGAAGGAGGAGGAGGAGGAGGAGGAGGAGGAGAAGGCGAGGGGCCTTCTCCTCCTCCTCCTCCTCCTCCTCCTTCTTCTTGATTTCTTCTTCTTCTCCTCTTCCTCCTCTTTCTTCTTCTTCTCCTCCTCTTTCTTCTTCTTCTTCTACCATAATAAGCTCAAAATGAAAAGAAAGAAGAAGAAGAGATGAAGAAGAAGAGAAGAAGGAGAAGGAGGAGGAGGAGGAGGAGGAGGAGGAGGAGAAGGCCAAGGATCTTCTATCCTTCTCCTCCTCCTCCTTCTCCTCCTCCTCCTCCTCCTCCTTCTTCTTCTCCTCCTCCTCCTCCTCTTTCTTCTCCTCTTTCATATTATCCTTGCTTTAATTAACCCAACAATGACATAGTTAGCCCATTTAGCTCCAAAATACCGTAATAAGCTCAAAATGGCATAAGAACCTTGGTTAGCTCATGAATATTATATACTTAGCTTCTTTTCCTCTAAAATGACATAATTGGAATATTTAGCTCAAAAAGAAGGAGAAGGAAGAAGAAGAGGAAGAAGAGAAGAAGAATAGAAGGAGAAGGAGAAGAAGAAGGAGGAGGAGGAGAAGAAGAAGAAGGAGGAGGAGAAGAAGAGAAGAAGGAGAAGGAAGGAGGAGAAGAATAAGAAGAAGGAGAAGGAGCCCTCCTTCTTCTCCTTCTTCTTCTCTCCTTCTTCTCCTCCTTCTTCTCCTTCTTCTTCTCTTCTTTTTTCTTCTTCTCCTCCTCCTTCTCCTTCTCCTTCCCCTTCCCCTCCTCCTCCTCCTCCTCCTCCTCCTTCTTGTTTTTCTTCTCCTTGTTCTCTTATTGCTTCTTCTCTTTCTTCTTCAATTTAGCTTATTTGTCATATATGTTGTTGTTGTTCTTCTACTTACTTTCTTATTCCCATTTTGCAGATTGGATGTACTACATGCATGGAAGCTGGCGTTGGAGTGCTTTAGTTTCCTTTTTTATTTGTGTTGATGAACAATGTGTTGGTTCTTTGTATGTGTTGATGAACAATGTGTTGGTTCTTTGTATGTGTTGATGAACAATGTGTTGATGAACAATATATGTGGAACTATATGTATATATATATGGATGAAACTTTGTATATGTTGGTTCTTTCGATATATGGATGTCCATTGATGAACAAACTTTGTATATGTTGCTATGAATTATATATATTATTGCTGTGAAATAACATAAAATAAACAAAACAGTGACAATATGGGCTCTTTGCTGTCTGCCAGCTGATGGCAAAGGCCTTTGCCATCAGCCAGCAGACGGCAAAGGTGCCACATGGCACCCAGCTGTGCTTCCTGGGCAGTAGCAGCTGGCCATATAGGCTCTTTGCCGTCTGCCTGCTGGGGGCAGACGGCAAAGAAAAGGGCACAAAGGAGGGGCAGGAGTGGAGAGAGGGGGAGGGGAGGACACGGCAGACGGCAAAGATTGACCAGCAGGTAGACGGCAAAGATTGACCAGCAGGCAGACGACAAAGAGCCTCCATTAACCCCTAACGGAGGCAACGCCTCTCGGCTGCCGTCTCAAGCTCTTTGCCGACTGCTCCTCAGGAAAGCTGACGGCAAAGAGCTTTGCCGTCCGCTTTGGGGGGGCAGACTGCAAAGAATGTCCTATGCCGTCGTAGGCTGACGCAGAAAATTTGCCGGCCGTGACAATCTTTGCCGTCTGTGGTACTGTCTTTGCCGTCCGGGTATTTGTCTTTGCCGTCTGTGATGGCAGAAGGCAAAGCAGGTGATTCCTGTAGTGTACACGAATAGATCTTGTCTACATCTTGTCATCGTTCTTAAGGCATTACTCTGTTTCTCCATGAACTCAATAGAGTAGATGCATGCTAGATAGCGGTCGATGTGTGGAGTAATAGAAGCAGATGCACGCAGAAGTCGGTCTACTTATCTTGGACGTGATGCATATATACATGATCATTGTCTTGAATATTGTCCTAATCATTTGCTCTTCTATCAATTGCACAACAGTAATTTGTCTATCCACCGGTTGCTATTTTCTTGAGAGAAGCCACTAGTGAAACCTACAGCCCAAGGGTCTACTTCACATCATCTATTTGCAATCTCTACTTTGTTATTTACATTTCTACATTATTTGCTCTTTTTTCCAGCTCTATATTATCAAAAAACCCCAAAATACCTTGCCGTGTTCTATTTTCTATCACTCTTATTTGCATCTATCTATGTGACCTTACTTTACCCACAAGGGATTGACAACCCCTTTACGCGTTGGGTTGTGAGGATTTGCTATTTGTGTGCATGTGCTACTTACATAGTCTTGTGGATATTCCTAGTGGATTGTTA
The DNA here is from genome assembly GCF_904849725.1 of Hordeum vulgare subsp. vulgare. NCBI lineage: Eukaryota > Viridiplantae > Streptophyta > Magnoliopsida > Poales > Poaceae > Hordeum > Hordeum vulgare. Next base: position 159,357,986 of record NC_058522.1, read on the forward strand.
CCTTGGTTTATTAATTGAGGGAAATACTTGCCAGCGTTGTGGTACATCACCCTTTAAGCTTGGAGGGAGAACCGTTACACCTGCAAGGAGTTAGTACACATTTCTTTCTCAAGTTGTTACCTAGCTCATCATATTCCTTGGGCACTAGTGGCACCCGATGGGGTTTTCATAAAGTCTTTGGTAAAAAGTTTTTTCCATCTCAATGCATATCCCTGTCCGTCTTGCATAGCAACTAATTAGTATCCTATCTACTTCTCACGCGCCTAACTCTCAACGAAAAGTAGAATAATTCTAAATGCAAGTATCAACAAGAAATGCATCTGAGACAACCCAACAAGGTGGTCACCATATCATCATGATTTTTCATGCAACAACTAAATTGATATAATGCCATGCACAAAAATACTTTCATCAACATGGTCAATGGGCTGCTTGCCTGGCTCAACAAAGTCTTCGAGCTCTTCACAAGCTTGCGCTCCAACTCCAAGCACTCCATCTACTTCGTCAATTACCAATGAAAGCAATGACAATGAGCACACAACAAGGCAAAAAATAAAGTGCTCTAAAAATAGGAACTTTATTTTTCTTGGACACCTCTGGGTATAAGAAAAAACCTAAAGTTGGTTCTACTAGATTTGGATCAACAAGGACTTTTGGAAAGTCCAATAAGGTGGAAATAAAGGGAATAGAGACTCTGCAAGAAGTGTACAGAATAATTTTTTATAAAAATGAGTGGATGCACTCATTAAATAGGGGATGATTTTAGAAGCATTTAGGAATGGTTTTCACTAGATTTGTAGTTGAGATGATTTTTCTAGGGATTAGCTAGGTGGTCCATATATGAAGAAATGGTTCCATAATTCAGGTTGCACAGGTGGTGTATGGAAAAATGTTCATAATTTAGTTCATGAGCATAGATATACCTAGGAGTTTAAATCATTGTATTTGGATCTATGGTGAGCTCGGATGCTTGTAATCTATGTTAGGTTTTCCATGAAGAGAAACGGGTTATTGTGGCACAATGCGGGTAAGTATTTCCCTCGATTAAGAAACCAATGTTTATTGAACCAATATGAATATCAATCCTCAACCGTCTTCCGCAACTGCACACAAAAGAGCAAACAACTTGCATCCAACGCGGGAAAGAGGGTTGTTAATCCCCTTGATCTCGTTATTTGCAAGCGAATGTGGTGTGAAAATAATTGTAGATAGTTGTGACTTGCAAATAAAATAGAAGACAAATAATTAAAACAAGGAAATTATAACTTTTCGGAATATATAAGTGAATAGACCCGCGGGCCATAGTGTTCTCTAGTGGCATATCTCATGAAAGGAACATATGGTGGGTCAACAAATTATTGTTGGGCAATTGATGGAATAGAAGATAGTTATGCGATTTTCATGGCAATGATCATGTGTATATAAGCATCACGTCCATAAGCAAATAGGACGACTCGTGCCTGCACCTAGTACTTTTAGTCCACCCATCAACCGCTATCGAGCATGCATGTAGAGTATTAAGTAAAACACAGTAATGCTTGGGAACACTGACATGATGTAGACAAAGTAAACTCAACCAATATGAATAAACCCCATCATTTTATCCTTACACTCTGCAACAAAAAGACACATCTTGTCCCCTTCTGTCACTGGGATATAGAAATTCGCAAGGTTGAACCCACTACAACACACATCTACCACTGAAGAAAGATCAAGCTACTTGGACAAAGCAATTCAATAGATTGGATATATTTATGAAGCTATGATGATCTTGCAAATAAGAATCATAAAATTCATAGAAGATTCAAATACTTTTCATGTATAATCTGAACATAAACCCAGAATTCATCGGATACGAACAAACACACCATACAAAAGAATTACATCGGATAGACCAAAGCGAATATGCGATGATCATTGTATTGAAGATCAAAAGAGAGAAAGAGAGATACATCTAGATACTAACTACGAACTCATAGGACTGTGGTGAACTACTCATACATCATCACAAGGGCAACAAGGTTGATGAAGAGGCCCTCTGTGATTGATCCGTGTGTGGCAAAGTGCCGGAATGGAACTCCAGATGGGCTTGTCATAGAACAGAGACTTGCAGGGCGTAAAAAGTGTTTCGTGGATATATTTAGGGTATTCGAAATATTTGGGAATTTATAGGCCAGAGAACAAGGCAAGAGGGCCACACGGAGGCGACAAGCATTAGTGTGCGACCACACCCTTGGTCGCGCACTGTTTGCTTGCGGGCTACTTGTGTGGCTTCATGTCTCCCCCCGAAGCTTCCAGGCCGTCTTTTGGTCCAGAAAAATTCATACAAAAGTTTCGTGGCAATTGGACTTTGTTTGATACTAGAAACCTGAAAAACAAAAAACACAGAGAAAACATCAACTCGCACTAGGCACTGGGTCAATAGGTTAGTGCTCAAAAAATATAAATTGGTGCATTATGACCCAAAAACTATCTTAAGATGATAATATAATAACATGGAATAATCAAAAATTATAGATACGTTGGAGACGTACAAGCATCCCCAAGCTTAATTCCTGCTCGTCCTCGAGTAGGTAAATGATAAAAACAGGATTTTTGATGTGACATGCTATCCAATATTTAATCTTTTGTATGTATTCTCATTAAGAAATGATGAAGTAACAAACATCAACATAGTAATAATTATAAGCACAAGCAACAAAATCATCAATCTTTCAAAGTATACGATCCTAAAATAATGTTTTACCCCCATTGATCTTTCATATTAGCAAAGCATGGCTCCGTAGGCACCACATTAATACAAATGTTAAGCACCACGATGTCCAAGTGAGGCAATTGGATCATAATTTTTCAAAGCGAATCAACTTTTTATTCTTCATGCAATACATGAGCGTGAGCCATGGACATAGCATATGGTGGTAGATATCAAACGGGTAAAAGTGGAGAATATAGTCTCACATCAACTAGGTGCACCAACGAGCTATGGATATGCCCATCGGTAGATGTCAATGCAAGAAGTAGGGATTGCCATGCAAATAATGCACTAGAGCTATAAGTGTATGCAAGCTCAAATGAAGCTGATTGAGGTGTGCATCCAACTTGCTTGCTCATGAGGACCTCGGGCATTTGAGGAAGCCCCTAATCGGAATATGTAAGCCAAGTTTATAGTAATGATAATATGGTTCCTACTAGCATATCAAAATGACATATCATGAGACTTTTTACATCAGGGACATGGAGCCACTTTGAGGCACAGGTGTGGTAAAGGATAGTAGCAAAGTCCCTTCTCTCCTTTTCTCACATTCATTTTTTCATTTTTTATGGTGGGCTCATTTTGCCACCCCCATTTTACATTTTGCGTTCGAAGTCTCTTCCTGACTTGTGGGGGAATCATAGTCTCCATCATTGTTGGTGCACTAAAGAAAAGGGTCTCCAGTGCCCCGGACTAGTGCGCGGACACCGACAGCCCCCTCCACAGTGGCAAGGCGCGTCGCTGGAGCATAGGGCGGAAGCAAGGCTTGGAAGCCCACCAAGTGCAGACTGCAAACCCCCCGGCAAGCGCCCGCTTGTTGGGAATGAAGAAGAGACCCAGGCAGGAGCTCCCCGCCGAGAAGATAGACACTGACAAGGCAAGACCCTCCCGCCAAGGAAGAAGGACCGAGCCCCGGCAAGCCATCCTTGCCGGGAAGATTGACAAGGCCTCGGCAGGCCATCACGTCCCTGCCGAGAGGAACGAGAAGAGCCCCCGACAAGGTAACCCTGCCGGGGAGGGAAAGAATGCCCGAAGAGAGGCGTGGGCCCGGGGCACCTTCGCGTCCCGTGGACGCCTCCATCAAAGAACACGCCACCGCCGATGCACGGACCACGCGTCCGCCCACATGCCAGCGCAACACCCCGAAGTTGCCACGTGCGGGTACGTGTCCAACCGCTCCGACAAGGTCGGGAAGCCTGTCGAAGCATTTAATGCACCGCAGTAACACTCTGGCGAGCGGTCGGCACTGTTCCACTCGTGAACCCACCGTTCACCCACTGAGCCACTATGGTGACCCCTTCGCCTATAAAAGGAGGCCCGAGGCTCGGTAGAAAGGACTTTTGGCTTTTTGACCAATTGAAGGCCTGTTAGAGGGACAGATCTACAGTAAACTAAAACAAATAACTAAGCACATGCAGGAGTAGGGTTTTACAAACAACGCGGCCCGAACCTCTGTAAAAACGATGTTGCCGGGCCCTGACTATTGGTTCTACTCTTGCCGTGACTCCTCTCCCCGCCAGACCAGCAAAAGGGGACCGTTGAGGCCCCCATAGGTGTCGATCCTTTCATTGACATCCTTGGCGCGCCAGGTAGGGGAGTCGCCAGAAGCAGGCCGGCGTCAGTGCCATCCTGATCCAACGAGCCGTTCGACGGCTCCATAGATCTCAGTTCGCCGCAGCGTCCTCCCGGAGTGGGAGGAGGCAGTGGCTGTTCTGCTCGCGCGCGAGAGCACATAGAACCTCCACAGGTGCTATGCGAGCGTGGGCGGAAGGAGCGGAAGCCCCGAGCTCTGCATCGCCTGGCCGACACACCTACTTGGAATGCCCGCGCTGTTGTCGAGGGCACGGCAGGGGGCTTCGGCCAAGCCTCCGACGCTTACTCCGGCCATCGCACATCCCCGGAGTGCTGCATTGTCGCCGAGGACGCGTCCGAGGCCCCGAACCGCCCCTTTACGCGCCCCGGCTCGCATTTCTCCTTGGAGCGCTATGACGCTGGAAAGATGCGCTCGGGGGCTCCGCCAGCAAACGTCTTGCAAAAGAGATGAGAAAGTTATGCGTTCCGGCGTGCCTCTTTCCTTTAGTGTGGCCAAAGGCCACCGGCGAAAACCTCGTCGGGAAGCAGGCCGCTGGGGGCAACGTCAGCTTGCTGGGGGTGCAAGATATTCCTCCCCGGCAGCACCTTCACACGCTGCGACTAAGAATGCTGAGGCGTGGAAGATAAGTACAGAGGCAAACCTCTTGCTAGACTCTGGGTAGACTAGTTGTATCCTTTTGAAGCTTCAAATTTTGTATGAAAATCTCGCGTGCAGATGGACCTTGCTAGCATCAGTGCACTCCGATTTCGTTTCGAGCCTATTCAGTGACTTGAGCGGCCACAGAGCACCCTCATCTCGATTAGAACTCGTTCAACATTTGAGACGGCTACGTATCACCGTACTTCTCCTCGAGCCGTGCTCGACAATTTACATGGTTGCACTGAGTGCGGCAAGGAGTCTTGCCGGTAACGACCTCCTCTATTCAGTTTTCCGAGGATCCACTCCTCTAAGTACTCGCGGCAGGATAAGTCAAGCGGGCAAGCATCCGGAAAGTACAAGAGAATAATCATACAAGATGAGAGTCGAATAAAGGATGCATCTATTCATTCATTCGCCTGGATACATTTGATTCCACTTACAATGCGTTGTTGTCCTAACCTAAAGACTTTGTCTTTTAAAACGAGGATCAACCCACGCAGAGGAATTGGAGTTCATGTAGACAAGACGCGGCAAGGCCCGCGGTACATCCATGCTGGCTCCTCCGGGACCAGGGGTGTACCGACAGGAGCGGGTTCGGACTCGTCAAGCCACGGGAAGGGATGATGGATCCAATTGAGATCCCCCTCTAGGGAGGGGGAGGGGCGTGACCGGGCCACACCAGTGCAGGAAGCACTCAGTCCTAGCCGGGGGAATCGTCCTCCGGTTCGATTCCCCCAGGATTGAGACTAGGCCCAGCACCGTCACCGCTGTCGCCCTCCCCGTCATTGTCGCTCGAAGCGGAGCATTCGATGCCGCTCGAGCCTTCTTCGCAGCAGCCGAGACGCACACCGGAGCACCCGTAGAACTTGATGACGAGCATACGGGCCTCCATCAGCTTATAACGGAGGGCGTAACCGTCCTCGAGTCCATGAGCATGGGCGAAGGCCTTCTAGCCGCGCCCAAGCAGCATGGAATGGGGCTTCAGATACTCCGCGTGCACCTACATGGCGCCATGAGATCATCCGTGCGCTCGCAACCAAAAGGCGGGAGGCCGTTCGACCTCCATCACCACGGCGAGGCCACGAGGGACATGCAAGTGACCCCGAAGGGGGCCATGAAGCACCACGATGAAATCGAATGGCGTCGCCTCCGAGTGGCCACCCGAAGAAGAGGGCACAGGAGGGAGATCGAGGCAGGGCTCTGGCTCCCTCGACCACGTCCTCGGCCCCTCGAGACTCTCCCGCCACGGTTGATGGGGTTGACGCTGCCTGCGGCCCCAAAATCTGTGGCATGATCCGAGCGGGATCACCTTGCCGCCCTGGCGGCCAACGGAGGCCGTCCCATCCCCTAACCATGGTTAGGGACAGGTGCCACCGGCAAAGATGAAAAGAAGCAAGAGAGACAAGGTGACATGTGCTGAAGGCTTCGAGAGTGTGATGCATGGGCAGATCCTCCGCGCAAACATCCTAATTGATAGGGCAAAGCTCGGAGGCCACCCTCCTCGCTCCGGAAGCCGCTGCCCTTCTCACCCAGTCGCCCTCAAGTCACAAGCGGAACATGGAACCGCCCTGATGCGCTAACGCATCCAGGGGCGGGCCCATCCACGCCCGCGGCTTTTGAGGCCGCGATCGCCAGTTGCCCGACCGCCGCTGCGCATGCCCTATGCGTGGCACAAGCGTTTTCAGGGAATAAAGGGGCCATCATGTGCACGCCACGCACCCTCCCACTTCGCGCGTTCAATGTGCGACGTGGGGAAAGAAAGCCTGCAAATGCTTGATTCTGATAAGCTCGGCACCCGCAAGTACGCGCACCGCTTTGGGCCTGGCCCAACAACGCCCCCACATGCGTGTGTGGCCCAGGCCCGGGGGCTCCTATCGGTGCACTAAAGACCGAGGTCTCTAGTGCCCCGGACTAGTGCACGGACACCGACAGCCCCCTCCACAGCGGAAAGGCGCGTCGCTGGAGCATAGGGTGGAAGCAAGGCTCGGAAGCCCACCAAGTACAGACTGCAAGCCCCCCGGCAAGCGCCTGCTTGTTGGGAATGAAGTAGAGACCCCGGCAGGAGATCCCCGCCGGGAAGATAGACACTAACAAGGCGAGACCCTCCCGCTAAGGAAGAAGGAGTGAGCCTCGGCAAACCATCCTTGCCGGGAAGATTGACAAGGCCTCGGCAGGCCATCACCTCCCTCCCGAGAGGAACGAGAAGAGCCCCCGACAAGGTAACCCTGCCAGGGAGGGAAAGAAGGCTCGAAGAGAGGCACATGCCCAGGGCGCCTTCGCGTCGTGTGGACGCCTCCACCGACGAACATGCCACCGCCGATGCACGGACCACGCGTCCGCCCACACGCCAGCGCAACACCCTGAAGTCGCCATGTGCGGGTACGTGTCCAACCCCCCCTGACAAGGTCGGGAAGCCTGTCGAAGCATTTAATGCACCGCAGTAACACTGTGGCGGGCGGTGGGCACTGTTCCACTCGTGAACCCATCGTTCACCCACTGAGCCACTGTGGTGACCCCTTCGCCTATAAAAGGAGGTCCGAGGCTCGGTAGAAAGGACTTTTGGCTTTTTGACCAATCGAATGGCTGTAAGAGGGACAGATCTACAGTAAACTAAAACAAATAACTAAGCACATCCAGGAGTAGGGTTTTACGCACAACGCGGTCCGAACCTGGGTAAAAACGATCTTGCCAGGCTCTGACTGTTGGTTCTGCTCTTGCCGTGACTCCTCTCCCCGCCATACCAGCAAAAGGGGACCGTTGAGGCCCCCATAGGTGTCGATCCTTTCACCGACATCCTTGGCGCGCCAGGTAGGGGAGTCGCCGGAAGCAGGCCGGCGTCAGTGCTGTCCCAATCCAACGAGCCGTTCGACGGCTCCACGGATCTCAGTTCGACACAGCGTCCTCCCGGAGCGGGAGGAGGCAGTGTTGTTCTGCTCGTGCGCGAGAGCACATAGCACCTCCACAGGTGCTATGCGAGCGCGGGCGGAAGGAGCGGAAGCCCCGAGCTCTGCATCGCTTGGCCGACACACCTACTTGGAATGCCCGTGCTGCTATCGAGGGCGTGACAGGGGGCTTCGGCCAAGCCTCCGACGCTTACTCCGGCCATCGCACATCTCCGGAGTGCTGCATGGTCGCCGAGGACATGTCCGAGGCCCCGAACCGCCCCTTTACGCGCCCCCGGCTCGCATTTCTCCTTGGAGCGCTATGACGCCGGAAAGATGCGCTCGGGGGCTCCGCCAGCAAACCTCTTGCAAAAGAGATGAGAAAGTTATGCGTTCCGGCGCGCCTCTTTCCTTCAGTGTGGCCAAAGGCCACCGGCGAAAACCTCGTCGGGAAGCAGGCCGCTGGGGGCAACGTCAGCTTGCCGGGGGTGCAAGATATTCCTCCCCGGCAGCACCTTCACACGCTGCGACTAAGAATGCTGAGGCGTGGAAGATAAGTACAGAGGCAAACCTCTTACCAGACTCTGGGTAGACTAGTTGTATCCTTTTGAAGCTTCGAATTTTGTATGAAAATCTCGCGTGCAGATGGACCTTGCTAGCATAAGTGCACACCGACTTCGTTTCGAGCCCGTTCAACGACTTGAGCGGCCACAGAGCACCCTCATCTCCTTTAGAACTCGTTCAACATTTGAGACGGCTACGTATCACCGTACTTCGCCTCGAGGCGCGCTCGACGATTTACATGGTTGCACTGAGTGCGGCAAGGAGTCTTGCCGGTAATGACCTCCTCTATTGAGTTTTCCGAGGATCCCCTGCTCTAATTACTCGCGGCAGGATAAGTCAAGCCGGCAAGCATCCGGAAAGTACAAGAGAATAATCATACAAGATGAGAGTCGAATAAAGGATGCATCTATTCATTCATTCGTCTTGATACATTTGATTCCACTTAAAATGCGTTGTTGTCCTAACCTAAAGACTTTGTCTTTTAAAACGAGGATCGACCCACACAGAGGAATTGGAGTTCATGAAGACAAGACGCCGCAAGGCCCGCGGTACATCCATGCTGGCTTCTCCGAGACCAGGGGTGCACCGACGGGAGCGGGTTCGGCCTCGTCAAGCCACGGGAAGGGATGATGGATCCAATTCAGATCCCCCCTCCAGGGAGGGAGAGGGGCGTGACCGGGCCGCGCCAGTACAGGAAGCACTCAGTTCTAGCCGGGGGAATCGTCCTTTGGTTTGATTCCCCGAGGATTGAGACTAGGCCCAGCACCGTCACCGCTGTCGCCCTCCCCGTCATTGTCGCTCGAAGCGGAGCATTCGATGCCGCTCGAGGCTTCTTCACAGCAGCTGAGACACACACCAGAGCACCTGTAGAACTTCACGACGAGCATACATGCCTCCATCACCTTAAAACGGAGGGCGTAACCGTCCTCGAGTCCATGAGCGCAGGCGAAGGCCTTCTAGTCGCTCCCAAGCACCATGGAATGGTGCTTCGGATACTCCGCGTGCACCTACATGGTGCCATGAGAGCATCCGTGCGCTTGCAGCCAGAAGGCGGGAGGCTGTTCGACCTCCATCACCACGGCGAGGCCACGAGGGAGATGCAAGTGACCCCGAAGGGGGCCATGAAGCACCACGATGAACTCGAATGGCGTCGCCTCTGAGTGGCCACCCGAAGAAGAGGGCACGAGGAGGGAGATCGAGGCAGGGCTCCGCCTCCCTCGACCACGTCCTCGGCCCGTCGAGACTCTCCCGCCACGGTCGACGGGGCTGCCGCTGCGTGCGGCCCCAGAATCTGTGGCATGATGCGAGCGGGATCCCCTTGCCGCCTTGGCGGCCAACGGAGGCCGGCCCCGTCCCCTAACCATGGTTAGGGATGGGTGCCACCGGCAAAGATGAAAAGAAGCAAGAGAGACAAGGCGACATGCGCTGAAGGCTTTGAGAGTGTGATGGATGGGCAGAACCTCCGCGCAAACATCCTAATTTATAGGGCAAAGCTCGGAGGCCACCCTCCTCACTTCAGAAGCCGCCGCCCCTCTCACCCAATCGCCCATAAGTCACGAGCGGAACATGGAACTACCCAGATGCGCTAATGCATCCAGGGGCGGGCCTATCCACGCCCGCGGCTTTGGAGGCCGCGATCGCCAGTTGCCCAACCGCCGCTGCGCATGCCCTACGCGTGGCAGAAGCGTTTTCAGGGTATAAAGGGGCCATCACGCGCACGTCGCGCACCCTCCCACTTCGCGCGTTCAATGTGCGACGTGGGGGAAAGAAAGCCTGCAGCGGGTCGATTCCGATAAGCTCGGCACCCGCAAGTCCGCGCATCACTTTGGGCCTGGCCCATCAACGCCCCACATGCGTGTTTGGCCCAGGCCCCGGGGCTCCTATCGGTGCACTAAAGACCGGGGTCTCCAGTGCCCCGGACTAGTGCACGGACATCGGCAGCCCCCTCTACAGCGGAAAGGCGCGTCGCTGGAGCATTGGGCGGAAGCAAGGCTCAGAAGCCCACCAAGTGCAGACTGCAAGCCCCCCGGCAAGCGCCCGCTAGTTGGGAATGAAGAAGAGACCCCGGCAGGACCTCCCCGCCGGGAAGATAGACACTGACAAGGCGAGACCCTCCCGCCATGGAAGAAGGACTAAGCGACGGCAAGCCATCCTTGCCGGGAAGATTGACAAGGCCTCGGCAGGGGATCACCTCCGTGCCGAGAGGAACGAGAAGAGCCCCCGACAAGGTAACCCTGCCGGGGATGGAAAGAAGGCCCGAAGAGAGACACGGGCCCAGGGCGCCTTCGCGTCCTATGGACACCTCCACTGACGAACACGCCACGGCCGATGCACGGACCACACGTTCGCCCACACGCCAGCGCAACACCCCGAAGTCGCCACGTGCGGGTACGTGTCCAACCCCCCTGACAAGGTCGGGAAGCCTGTCGAAGCATTTAATGCACCGCAGTAACACTGTGGCGGGCGGTCGGCACTGTTCCACTCGTGAACCCACCGTTCAGCCACTGAGCCACGTTGGTGACCCCTTCGCCTATAAAAGGAGGCCCGAGGCTTTGTAGAAAGGACTTTTGGATTTTTTACCAATCAAAGGGCTGTAAGAGGGACAAATGTATAGTAAACTAAAACAAATAACTAAACACATGCAGGAGTAGGGTTTTGCGCACAACGCGGCCCGAACCTGGGTAAAAATGATCTTGCCGGGCCCTGACTATTAGTTCTGCTCTTGCCGCAACTCCTTTCCCCGCCAAACCAGCAAAAGGGGACCATAGAGGCCCCCATAGGTGTCGATCCTTTCACCGGCAATCATCCTTTCCTCAATGGGACAATTCTCTAATAATGATGATCATCACACTGTTATTTACTTACAACTCATGAAAGCTCGATATGACTCAATATGAATGCCACTGGCAGTGTACCAGGATGTGCAATGATCTAGCGTGACATGTACCAACAATGTAATGAATGGTGGCTTTGCCACAAATGCTATGTCAACTCTATATGATCATGGAAAGCAATATGATGATGAATGAAGTAGTCATATGATGTAACAATGAAATTTGCATAGCAACATATTTCGGAATGGCTATAGAAACGCCATGATAGGTAGGTATGCTGGCTGTTTTGAGTAAGATAAAGAAAGGTTTATGTGTGACAAAGCATATCATGCCACGGGGTTTGGATGCACCGACAAAGTTCGCATGGGTCCTCGAGGTGAGAATTTGCAATGCACGGTATCGAAGAGGCTAGCAAAATATGAGGAGGTGAGATTGCGTATGTCCATGGTACATATACTTATTGCAAAGTTTTATTAGTTTCATCACAAATCAAAGCACTACCCGCATGTCCTGAGGGAGAGGGTTGGGAGGAGTTAACCATCGCGCCACTCCGACTCGAAACAACACTAGGATTTCAACAATGAATAGAAAAGCCCACACATCCCCACCATGCCTTTTTAATATTAAGAGAAACAAGGAATTAACACCTCTTAATAATGCTACTTATACGAATCAACAATGATGCACTCACACCTTTTTCATATTACCACATCAATATCATTAACCCATAATTACTCTTTATGTTCTACACGATGGTTTTGATTATCATCCATTGGATACTTATTATTTTTGGACTAGATTTATGACCAATGCAAATTACCACTACTGTTTATTAACTCTAAAAAAATAAGTGAAGAACAAGAGTTCAAATATTTCTATAAAATCTACACTTCGTTGTGCTCAGAAAGATATAAGTGAAGTACTAGAGCAGTTGTTTAGCTCAAAAGATATAAGTTAAGTACAAAGAGTATTCTAACAAATCATTATAAATGTGTGTCTCTCTCAGGTTAGTGTGTACAGAAAAATATGATTGTGGCAAACTAAAAATAAAAGGCAAACTAAAGCAAATGACGCTCCAAGCAAAACTCATATCATGTCATGAATAAAAATGTAGCTTCAAGTGACATACCGATGGATTGAGACGAAAGAGGGGATGCCTTACGGGGCATACCCAAGCATAAATGCTTGAGTATTCCTAGATTATTACCTTAGGCTGCCTTGGGCATCCCTAAGCTTAGGGTACTGTTGCTCCTTATTCCATTGTACATCGCGATAACACCCAATACTTGAAAACTTCAATCACACAAAACTCAACAAAACTTCGTGAGATCCATTAGTATAAGCAACATAACAAATACTTAGGTACTCTTGTAAATTGACTCTGATTTCATTACTTCATAATAGGTATTGTATTATAACTTATCCCTGTATTATACCCCCCGATACAATCCATAGCTCATCAAAACAAGCAAACTATGCAAGCAAAAACAGAATTCGTATAAAACAGAATAGTCTGTAGTAATCTGTAATGAACTTATACTTACGTAAGTCGCAAAATTCTAAAAACTTAGGAAGGCCTGAGGAATTTTAAACATTAATACTTTTTAAAAATGTCAGCTTAAAAAGAGGTTCTAGTAAAATCATAGAAATTCTTGACTGGACGTCAAAGTTTATGTTTTCGCACCGTATCAATTATACTTATCATACAGGTCATCCCAAAGGTTTAACTTGAAACAGACACTAATTTAAACATAAAAACACAATAATTACAGAGGAAATAAGCATGTCATCACAGCAAAACATAAAGTTAATAGCAGAAAATTAAGATAACTATTGGGTTGCCTCCCAACTAGCGCTGTTGTTTTTTGCCCCTAGCTAGGCATAATGCATATGATCAAGTGTTGTCATCTTTGACATCAATTTTCTCAATAACACAACCACGAATAGCGGAAACAATACGAGACATGAAAATAGGATCCTTTATCAAGTTTATAAAGTTGGGATGCACAGTAATCATTTTAAGATCTCCGTCCCTTTTTATAGGAGGAGTTTTAATGTCCTTAGGAACATACATAAATTTGGGACTTTTACTAGGAGAGGTACTAGCATTAATTTTGGACGGTGTGCAAGAAGAACCTACTTTATCAATAACCTACTACATTTTATAAATCCTATTCATACTTTATTCTATTCTCTCATTAATAATTGTATCTTTCTCCTTTAAAGTTTCAAAGTCATTCCTACCCGTGAACGAAATAGATAATATGATTATGAAGCTTTTTGTCTAACTCCTCGATTTGTTCATTAGTAGAAATTTTCTTTTCAATAGTGTAAATCCTACGCATTACATCTTCCAAGGTCAAAATAGTTCCATTAACAATTATGGGAGGTGATCCCACAAGATTTTTAATAGCAATATAGGCATCCAAAGTGTGACACATTAAGAAATTACCACCAGTGATGGTGTCAAGGACAAACCTATACCAAGTTGTCACACCCGCATAAAAATTACGAAGAAAGGTAGTAGTGGATTGCTTATGAATTGATCTATTTTGAGCATTGCAAATCCTATACCAAGCATCTTTCAAAAATTCTCCTCCCCTTTGTTTGAGGTTGAACACTTCATTTTCCGAAGTGAGCAATAGAGAGGAGGAACTAGCCATAGTAACAAGCAAAGAAGAATATTTTTGTATTTTTGATTTATTTGAAGCAAGCATGATATAACAGCAAATAAAAAGAAGAACATGTGAATGATAATTGTTTTGAAGTTACTTGATAGTTGGTGATGATATTCCTCGACAACGACGCTAGAAATCCTTCTTGATGCTTGTGATCTACGTTGAGTTTTGTGAAGAGGAAAAGGTTATTGCAGCACAATGCGGGTAAGTCTTTCCCTCGATTAAGAAATCAAGGTTTAACGAACCAATATGAATATCAATCCTAAACCTTCTTTAGCGGCTCCACACAAAAGAGCAAACAACTCGCACCCAACGCGGGTAAGAGGGTTGTCAATCCCCTTGATCTCGTTATTTGCAAGCGAATGAGGTGTGTAGATAATTGTGACTTGCAAAATAAAATAAAATAAAAATAACAACAAGGAAATTATAAGTTTTCTGAATATATAAGTGAGTAGACCCGGGGTCCATAGTGTTTTCTAGTGGCATCTCTCATGAAATAAACATATGGCGGGTAAACAAATTACTCTTGGGCAATTGATAGAATAGTGAATAGTTATGCGATTTTCATGGCAATGATCTTGTGTATATAGGCATCACGTCCATAAGAAAATAGGATGAATCTTGCCTGAACCTACCACCATTACTCCACCCATCGACCGTTATCCAACATGCATCTAGAGTATTAAGTAAAACAGAGTAATGCTTGGGGAACGATGACATGATCTAGACAAAGTAAAATCAACCAATATGAATAAACCCCATTGTTTTATCCTTAGTGGCAGCAACACAAAGACGCATCTTGTACCCTCCTTCCATTGGGATATAGAAACTAGCCAAGTTGAACCTAGTACAATGCACATATACCACTGAAGAAGGATCAAACTACTTGGCCAAAGCAATTAAATAGATCTCATAGATTTACGAAGCTATGATGATCATGGAAATAAGAATCATAGAAATCAGAGAAAATGCAAATACTTTTCATGACTAATCTGAACATAAACCCACAATTCCTCGGATCCCAACAAAAACACCGTACAAAAGAATTACATCGGATAAATCAAAGCGAAGATGCAATGATCATTGTATTGAATATCAAGAGAGAGAGAGATATAGCCATCTAGATACTATCTACAAACACATAGGTCTGTGGTGAAGTACTCACGCATCATCACAAGGGCACCAAGGTTGGTGAAGATGCCCTCCGTGATCAATCCAGCTTCGACAAAGTGCCGGAACAGAGCTCCAGAGGGTGTCGTCGTGGAACGGAGACTTGCAAAAGTGTAAAAAGTGTTTCGTGTATATATTGAGGGTTTTTGGAATATATTGGAATTTATAGGCCAGAAAACGAGGCAAGAGGGGCTAGAGGGAGGAAACAAGGCATCAGGGCACGACCACCCTCCTGACTGCAGCCTGTTGCCTTGTGGGTTCCTCGTCTGGCTTCAGGTCTCCTCCCGAAGCTTCATGGTCTTCTTTTGGTCCAGAAAAAATCATAAAAAAGTTCTGTGGCAATTGGACTTCGTTTAATACTGGAAACCTGAGAAACAAAAGATACGTAGAAAATAGTAAATGGCACTTGGTAGTGGGATAATAGGTTAGTGCTAAAAATAATAATATAAATTGGTGCATTGTGAACCAAAAAAGTATAACATCATGGAACAATCAAAAATTGTAGATACGTTGGAGATGTATCTAGCTCCTAATGAATTTCTAAAGCTCAAGGCAAAAATACAAGAACATGTTTTAATCACTTAAGTGTGTTGCGAGGTTTTCTAGAAAAATGTGCAAGTAAATATTTTGGATAGACAAAGATCTTTGGGACCACTAGGAATTTGAATCATCAAATTTGGAGTTAATTTGAATTCTCGATGAATTTTTGAATCATTCTCGAAAAAGAAAAAGAGAAGGGGAGGGTTATAACAGAATGGGTGAACCCATGCCCCGGGCGCAGGGTTGTCACTAGGCCAACCTAGTGGCTCGTCGAGGCGGAGCACATGTGAGGTCGATGGCGCATTCGGGGCTTTACGTTTTTCCCGAAGAAAAAGCGGGCTCCGACCATTTGTGTCTCCACTTAAGAGAGACGAGGCCCACCCATCAGCGGCTCACCCTCGATGGTTGGACGATAGGCGGGGCTCGTTGGCAGGGCTTCCTTCCTACTTCCACCCGAATAGAGAAGGAGTAGAGAGGCGAAGTCGAGCGGTGCTGACACTCGCCCCCCAGGCACCGGCCACCTCCGGTGTTGCCCCGGTCATCCTGAGGTGCAGGAGGACACGGCGCCTCCATCCCCGAATCACACAGATATCAAGGGCTGCTGGAGCTATGGCAACGACAACAGGCGGATGGTGGCAACCACATGCTCACACAGGGTGATACGGTTGGGGAGAGAAGAGCTGGGGCTGAGGCGAAGGAGTGCTACGATGCTGGGCTCTTCTAGTGTTAGCTAGAGGGAGAGGGGAGGGACCGAGGGGCTCGAATTTGAGCTGTGGTTGGTGGAAGGGCTTCGACCATGGGGATCAATGCACGACACATGGGGGGACGAATGGGGAGGTATGGGAGGTGGCTGAGAGGAACTAGGATCGACTGTGGGTATCGGGGGTGCTCTGAGAAAGTTAGATGTAGGAGGGCGACGACGTGGGGCTCGGTGGCTGCCCAAAAGATGTCGTGCACGGCGAGCACATGCGTCAGAGAAGCGTTGGAGGTATCATCGCATCTGGTAGAGGTGTAGGACGTTGAGAGGGGATTCCTCGCACTTGTGGATGGTCTGACGAGGCCAGACATGAGCTACTGGACAAAGGTTGATTGGCAGATCACCGTTGTTGCAGGTCAACGCATGGTCACCACGCCATAGCATGTCCAGAGCATCTTTTTGGTCGGAAAAAGACATCCATTGTGCAAGGCATGTGTTCTAGAGGGCACTGGTAAACTTTGGAAGTAGTGGGAGCTATGCATATGGGGTTCTGATAGAGGGTAAGTTTGCAGCAGAAAACTTGGGGCTCATCTAAGGGGTTTTCAAAGGAGGGAATTTGGGACAAAATATTGTGAGGGGTCGATAGAAGATATGTCTAGAGAATGGTGAATAGACTACTCATGAAGATAAAATTCCTAGCCTAACGCAATTTCAAGGAATGCAGAAATCTAGCAGTTATAACAAGTTAAGTACACCTACAGAGGCAGTTCTAAGAGTATAGAAGTGGAATGTAAAACATGCAAGTGTAATGTAGAGGAGTAAGGTAGGGAGATCAAACACATGAGGTTGACACGATGATTTTTGGCATGGTTCCGAGAGGTGGCACTATCGTATGTTAATGTTAGTGGAGACTTCAACCCACGGAGGGTAACGGCTGCGGGAGTCCCCGGAGGGCTCCACCCACGGAGGGTCCACAAATAAGTGGCCTTGTCTATTCCATCATGGCTTCCATCCACAGAGGACTAGCCTTAATCATGGTAGATCTTCACGAAGTAGGCGATCTCCTTTCCCTTACAAACATTTTGGTTCAACTCCATAATACGAAGTAGGAGGCTACCAGGCGACACCTAACCAATCCAGGAGGCACCACCCTCCAAAAGGTAATAGATGTGGTAGATCAATGAACTCCTTGCTCTTGTGCTTTTAGAGATTGTCTCCTCAACACAAAATCATTCTCTCACAGAATATGCATGGGTAGGAGAGGTTGATTTGGTGGAAAGCTGTTTGGGGAGGCTAGAGATCAAGTTTCAAATCATTGGATTGGAATATCTTGGTCTCAACACATGAGTAGGTGGTTCTCTCTCAGAAAATGGATCTGGCAATGAAGTATGTGTTCTGAGTGCTTCTCCCATGAATGAGAGGTGGGTGAAGGGGCATATATAGGCAGCGGCCAAAATCCAACCGTTACACACAAAGTGGCAAACTCGGTGACACCGAATTTGAAAACTTGGTGGTACCGATTAGCACAAAGGTGTGAACTTTTGAATCTCGGTGAGACTGATATATGAGACTCGGTGGCACCGAAAAGGTGGATAACGGTTAGATGGCAATCTCGGTGGCACGAATACTCAAACTCGGAAATTCTAATTTTGTGTAATGAGGCACCCGAAAGTTGGTCACCCAAACTCGGTAGCACTGATATGGATTCGGCTGCACCAATTTGGTGGTAGTGGCTAGGGTTTCTATATGAGGTCAAACACGGTGGGTCCAAAATATGAAAGTTGGTGACACCGAATTTGTGTATGTGGATTTTGACAGAATGGTTATGTGGGAAAAATGACTGAGTATTTTGGTGGCTAACTTCGAGCACTTTGAGCAATGAGTTCATTTAACTACCTCACGCCCTTTTAATAGTATTGACTTTCCTATGGACTCAAAAGTGATTTCTCACAAATATAAAATGAAGAGTCTTCCAGCTTGAAGCTTGAGCCAATATTATTCCTTTCTTGCATCAAGGGGCATCTCCACATATACCTTTAGCCAAAGCTCTCCATTGGACTATTCCTAAAATATCTAGGTAAAAGAGTTAGTCCAATAGACAATGTATGTTGCCATGAATTATCAAAATCACCAAGGGAGCATATGTGCTTTAAATCCCCCCTTTTTGGTAATTGATGACAACATACAATCAAAGCTTCAAATAAAGATAAACATAAGAATATGATAGCTTTGAAAGAAATATGACTAGTGCAAGCTCCCCCTAAATGTGTGCAATTCCTTTAAAGGATAGTTGCTTTGGAATGCATGGACACACACATGGTAGAAGGACAAGTCAAGTCATATAGATCTTGGATACATGAATCAGGCATGTATGAATGAATGGCTTTCATGTTCAAGACTCCCTCTTGCAAACAATATGTGCAAGAAACAAGAGATCATCATGAACAGTGATATGATGCATATACTTACCTTGAGGATATTGAGCATCTTAGCAGTAGGAGTACAAATGGGAAAACAAATCTTATAAAACACAAGAGTACTCCATTATAAATATGTAAAGAGCTTCAAAAATACCAAGATATTGAAGACATATTTCAAATTGAATTTGGTGATAGATATGTCTCCAAAATAAATAAGAACTTTCTCCCCTAAGAATGAATACGTAGGATTACCTCTCCCCCTGAATCATAGTATGTAGATATTGGGAGTAGGTAGGGGAAGATAAGTTCAGTCAAGAGATAGTAAAGATATCTGAAACAATTTTATCTCTCCCCCCTTAATATGTGAGGTTTGATACATCTTCCACAGGTAGATCTACCCTTAGGTAGACTTTCCTTAGGAAGACATATCTCCCCTTAGAGATATTTCTCCCTCTTTAAGTAAGCTCATAGATGATATTTGTCCCCTATAAGTAGGTTCATTGGAAGATTTGATATTTCTCCCCCTTTGGCATTAATTGCCAAAAAGTCAGAAGGTAAGGGATCATTGAGAGAAAGGACTCCTTGATACTACTCTCTTGAGAAGGGTTCCTTGAATTTGACCTTTCTCCCCCGTGATAGTAGGTAAGGGTTCATTGAAAGCTATCCCCTTTAATTATGAATTAGAGCTCGTTGAACAATCTCCTTCTATAATAGGATTCCTGGATAATTCTCCCTCTTATAGTATATGGGATCACTAAGGTTTTCTCCCCTAGAGAGGTTGTCTCCCCCTAGAAAACAATACTATGTCTAATTTTCTTTTATAAAATAAAAACATATATGGAAATGAAACATGGGATCATTGATAATCTTTCTCCCCTAAGGAAAATGGCTAGAAAATACAAGAAAGTCAAAGGCAATGAAAATATCGGAGTCACCGAGGCAAAGTAGTTTGGTAGAACCGAGAATGAAAATTGGGCCTTAGGGAGAAATTTGTTAGACCGAGTTTCCCTGATCGGTGAAACAGAGTTGCAAAGAAAATCAACTCCTTAACACAAAAAGAACATAGAATTTTCACAAACCTTTTAAAGAAAAGAAAAATATCTAAAGATAGAAAGTGAATAATATACCAAATGTAAAAGATACCAATTATGAAGGAAAAGAAGAGAAAGCACATTTTTTTTTGAAAATATACATACATATAGATGAGAGTTGAATGGTTTCAATGAAGTTAACAATGAAAAATGTGAACCATACAAGAAACTCCATCTAGATGTGGGGAAGTGACTAGGTAACCTATATTAGAGTATTTGACTTGAGGAGTCAAGCAAGATTGCTTGATCGTAGGTCATACTCATCTTTAAGCACAAAAATGGGGTTACCATTTTTTGATTAAGCAATTCAATGTATTCATATCACTTGAGTTGCTTTACCTCATGAGTTGATCTAAAGCTTTATCAAGAATATGAGTACATACCTTCGAATGATGTTGATGATGTGGCATGTAGGTGAACTTGTGTTGGATGCTCAAAGTTGACGGAGATCATCTTGAGTTGGGAGCTATCCATGTCGTTTTGGTTCACTTTTTACCTAGAATGGTTAGTCACGCAAGGAAGAACATAATATATCCAATTGACATGAGCGAAATTCAATATCATAGAATTGTCAAGGATATGATTTTGTTGTCTTCTTCCTCCATCTTCGAAGAAAAGGTTGTTGATTCTTGGCCATATCAAGATTGCTTTTGATGTGAGTTGATTGCAATCTTGTGATGTGTATTTCTTCCAAGTACATGCTTAAGGTTAGATACAATACAAGGGAGCATAGTTTCCAAGATATAAGATAGTCATATCAATGGCATCATGAAATGGGCAATCAGGATCATGCCCCTGCATGCATCTGAGTGAGTCTAGCTTAGATTTGAAGCATCAATGATATTAAACTCACTCCTCAAATGACAAATCACTTTCTCATCAAGTGGTTTGGTAAATATATCAGCTAGTTGTTTGTTAATACGAACATGCTTGGGATCAATATCTCCTTTAGCAACATGATCACGAATGAAATGATGTCACACTTGGATATGTTTTGTTCTAGAATGTTGCACATGATTATAGGCAATCTTAATAGCACTTTCATTGTCACATAACAATGGAACTTTTCTAACATGAATGCCATAATCCTGAAGGGTTTGAGTCATCCAAAGGAATTGGGAACAACATGATCCAGCGACAATGTATTCAGCTTCGGTAGTAGATAAGGATACCAAGTTCTGTTTCTTAGATGACCAAGACACAAGAGACCCCCCAAGAAATTGCCATGTACCCGAGGTGGATTTTCTGTCAACCTTGTCTCTGGCATAGTCCGAGTCGGAATAGCCAACAAGATTACAAGAAGATCCCTTAGGATACCATATGCCAAAGTTGGGTGTATGTATATGGTATCTCATTATCCTTTTCACAGTCAATAGATGACACTCTTTTGGTGCTGCTTGGTATCGGGCACACATGCATGCACTCAACATGATATTAGGACGGGAGTGCTACCTCTTGAGCTTGCGTTTGCTTTCCCTTGAAGAGGAAAGGGTGATGCAGCGAAGTAGATAAGTATTTCCTCAGTTTGTTGAGAACCAAGGTATCAATCCAGTAGGAGGAACAAGCCGGGCCCCAATAGTATTACCTACACAAATAATCAAACACTTGCACCCAACCCTGTAAAGTTGTTGTCAATCCCTTCAGAGTTATTTGCAAGAATGAGATCTCATAGAGATAGATATAAAAGATTGCAAAGACAAAAGTAAATAATTTGCAACAAAGTATTTTTGGTATTTTTTGTTTATAGATCTAAAATTACAATATGAAAAATAGACCCGGGGGCGATAGTTTTCACTAGAGACTTCTCTTATAAAGGAAAATAATACGATGGGTGAACAAATTACTGTCGAGCAATTGATAGAAAAGCGAATAATTATGAAGATATGCAAGGCATTGATTATGCATATAGGCATCACGTCCGTGTCAACTTGACCAAAACGATTCTGCATCTACTACTATTACTCCACACATCGACGGACTCCTGCCTGCATCTAGAGTATTAAGTTCATGAAGAACAGAGTAACCCATTAAGTAAGATGACATGATGTAGAGGGATAAACTCAAGCAATATGATGAAAGCCCCATCTTTTTATCCTCTATGTAAACAATACAATACGTGCCTCACTACGCCTACTATGTCACTGGGTGAGGGCACCGCAAGATTGAACCCAAAACTAAGCACTTCTCCCATTACAAGAATTACTGATAGAGGCGAAGTTGTCCCTGTCTTTCGATCAGTTCATGGGTATCGTTTTGGTGAAGTAGACTTTGATGATCCGAATACGAACGTGTGAGTACGTCGTGCCTTAGCAATCGATAAACCAACTCCGAGAGGATATTGACCACGCCGGAGCACGATCAACCTGACCACGAAGATCTGTTTCCTGCACGCAAACGAAGAACAAGCAAGAAACCAAGATTGCAATTAATATATTGCGAATATAAGAGGAAAGCTTTATTGATGAAGCTGGGGTTCTGTGACTCCTTTGTCTGGTCGTGGAACACAAACGAAGAACACAAAGTTGCAGCTATGGCAAACTTGTAATCTAAACAAAATCCAAGCAAGAAAATACTTGGTTGATCTACTTATATAGGAGCAAGGGGTGGAGGCCAAGGAGGTGGGAGGAGGTCCCAAGGAAGCCTAAAACTAACCCTATGTCGTACAAGGCCTATGGGAGGTGATGCAACACCTTTGGACTTGTTGTTTGATTCGGATTCTGGTGCAACGTCATATTGTTTGCTCGATATCTCCACGCTCCGGACGAATTGGAAGGTGATTCCAATTGGGCCTGAAAGCACATAAAATCTACTTTGCATCCTAGAAGGAATCACCCAATTCGGAGTCCGGATGTAAAAGTTATTGGCGTTTTGGTACAGGCATGTCTATGCAGTCCGAATCTGAGTCCATAACGTGAGAGACTTGGACTCTATCTACTCTTGAGCTAAAAGTGACATGAGAGAATTTCTTGAATAACAAGTAATTATTTCCTTTGACATGAGAGGACCTCTTGAATAGCATCCAACCATTTCCTATTCCCTTGTCATCACACGTGGTTCATACAAGTGTTCGACCATTGTCAAATAAATACACATATGCAATGATTGTGATAATGTCCAAGGTAGTCATGACCTCATCATCCTCCCCTTTTTGAAAATAAAGCCGCCCTCAACGCTGCTTAATCTGAAATGTGGCTAACAAAAGAGACAAAGTGTACATGTTGTATATGTATATGTCATCCATTTTTTACTTCCCTTTGTTTTTGCACATATGACACATGTATAAATGAGTATCTTTCATAGGTTATGAAAAATAATGCCAAATTATTATCACAAGAAGTAAAACGCATGAAAATATTGCAACTCAGTTTGCACATATAAGTGAAGCTCTTATTTATATCAAAAGGTTGACAATGCTCATCACTAAACCATCCCAACATTGGTGAAGAAACTTGAATTGATTCAAATTTACATGCTACAACAGGCTGAAATAAGTAAACATGCAACATGTCATTTGACATAGAATCATCACCAAGATTGGAGGTCATATCAAAATGATTAAACATTGGCACAATTATTTTCAAACATATTTGATCCAAATTTGATTTATTCCCTTGTTCACATGGTTCTTTCTCAACAATAGTTAATTCAATGGGTGCACTCAAAATTGTTTATATTGTAGTTATTTGATCACACGACAAAGTCAAATCATCAACGTAGTTCTCTAAAGTAGGTGGTGTGATCAAAGTAATAGGTGGCTCATCACAAGGTGCATTCAAATTGACTAGACATTCATCATACTCATGTGGAGGTGGAAGATCAGTACCTTTGTCATTACCTGTTATGAGCAACCCAATTGATGTAGGAACTTTCGATGGTGATGTGCCACATGGTGAAGGTGATGCAGTCATCACAACAATTGTTGTGGATGTCATAATAAGCCTAGTAGTGGAAGGAACAATCACATCAACTCTTGGAATGTGCACCTTGAGCTCGTTCTGCTTGTGGGTAACACGTTGTTTTATTTCCTATTCAACTTTGCAAGTAAGACGAAACAGACAATCCATAGGATAACACTTTTCATGAATTAGTAGCTCCTGAATATCACGTTTAATCCTCCCCAAAATCTATCCATAAAATCTTCTTCACTTTCTTCTAACGAGGAATGCAACAAGGTCATTTGTAAATCATCATAATATTTCATTACAATGTCACTACCTTGTTTTAAATATTGTAGCTTTTTAATCATGCCACGAGTATAATAAGAAGGAACGAATGCGTGTCTCATAGCAAGTTTCAAATCATCCGAAGTAGTAGGTATATAATCAGGGCGTAACCGACAATATTCGCTCCACCAAACTGAAGCATAACCAGTGAAAGAACTAACTGCGACCTTAACTTTCTTATGTGCAGAAAAATTATGGGAAAAATATATCATTTATTTCAAACTCCCATTCAATATATAAAGCAGGTCTAAAACGACCATTAAATGATGGTATAGAAACATTAACATGATCATGCACATTGGGATCTATATGCACCTCTCGTAATGGTTGTTTTGGTGGCACGTCTCCCACGATCGAATAAGCCCATGGATTGACAACTCTGGATCCTGTGATGACTAGTATAAAAAAACAAAATCCAAAAAAATTGTTCCTGTGAACTACTCGGAAGTGGTGGTGGTGGTGTGTCACAAATCCGTCAAGCCAATCTCAAATTCTTACCAATTCTTACCCATCAGCACGTGTTGATGGGCAACCGGTGTAGTCAAAACTCTCAAAGCTTGGATATAGCGATTGCGAGGTGGTGTCAAACATACGATGTAGATGTATGTGGAGCTGGGAAGGCTTATAATATATGGTAGCAAAAGATTAGCAATAATGAATTCAGAGATGCAATGCTAAATAAACGCTCAATGACGGTACTGTGTTGGTCCTAGGCTAGACCGTACTAGAGACGCGAGCCTAGAACACTAACGGAGTCATGTCAAAACACAAATAGCAGCAACAGATGATATGAAGTAGCTCTGGATAGGAAGATATAAGTGAAGATCACAATGGGAGTAAAGATAGCTATGATAAATGACCCCCAAGCAGGATAAACCAAAACTATCTCTACAACTTCCCTCTTGAAAATTGTGATGTCAAATTTCTGATATTTTTCCTCAAGATTGCCACTAACCGAAGCTTGACAATGCAAAAAGAAACACTCAATTCCGATTCCATATGAGGAGTCAAAAAATATTCGAGAACAGATCTGAAAAAGTTGACAAACTGTGTTCGTGACCTTGGGAGGGAAAACGCCCTATTTAGAAGCCGATTTGGAGGTGACAATAATGAACTAGATTGATGAACTATTCAGATGCGCTCGTCGATAGCTCGAATTTGAGTACTCATAGAGCCAAAACGAACTTCGTATGAGGAAGATACACCTGGTTTATTGAATAGTGCACAAAAGAGTTTCCAATCTGAATTCACATACGGGATTGACTCTAGATAGATCCAAAATTTGTATTTTTATTCTCTTCTCTCTTATTTTTTCTCTCACTTTTTTACTTTTTTTCTCTCTATTTTTGTCTCACTTTTTTCTCTTTTTTCTGCTCTCACTTTTTTTCTCTTCTCTCGAACAACCAAATACGATGCAGATTGGATCAAGCACATATGTGAATGACCTCAAATATGATAATGATAATGAACAATTGGAGCACGTGGTGAATATTGATGATGGTGGTGGACGACAACGGAAGGGATGACAGTGGCGTGGTGGTGGTACATGGTAGCAGCGATGAAGATGGTATGGCGGCGGCGTGACAACTTGTGAACAGAACTCGAAACTCTAAAAGACAAGACACTAAGACCAACAACTTGACACGACGATGCAACCGTAATTCAACTATGCAAGCACTAAAAAGAAAATTGCAAAGGCTCAAACTCGCTTGGACAAAGGATGACTAGATCTAACTCTTTTTTTGGTTTTTTCTTGGGTAATAGGTAAGAAAAATAAATCTAATGTAGGAATAACAGATAATTCTCACCGAGCAACCTGAAAACTGATACCACTTGATAGAGGCGAGAGGGCCCCGATCTTTCGATGAAATGATAACTATCGATTTGGTGGAGTCAACTTTGATGATCCGACTACAAATGTGCACAACGTCGCGCCTTAGCAATCGCTCAACCAATCTCCAAGAGGTTATTGACCACGCCGGAGCACGATGAACCTGACCATGAAGGTCTCTTCCTGCAAGCTATCGAAGAACAAGCAGGAATATGATATTGCAATCTGAATATTGCGAATATAGATAAAGCGGTCTTAGTCTGGTCGTTGGACATCGTTTTGGTGGAGTAGACTTTGACGATCCGACTATGAACGTGTGAGGATGTCGCGCCTTAGCAATCGCTAAACCAACTCCAAGAGGATATTGACCACGTCGGAGCATGATCAACCTGACCACGAAGGTATGTTTCCTGCACGCAAACAAAGAACAAGTAAGAAACAAAGATTGCAATAAAGATATTGCGAGTATAAGAGGAAAGCTTTATTGATGAAGGTGGGGTTCTGTGACGCCTTTGTCTGGTCGTGGAACACAAACGAAGAACGCGGAGTTGCAGCTATGGCGAACTTGTAATCTACACAAAACCCAAGCAAAAAACTACTAGGTTGATCTACTTATATAGGAGCAAGGGGTGACGACCAAGGAGGTGGGAGGAGGTCCCAAGCAAAGTTGTTAGAATCTTGACTGAAATCTTAGAATCTTACGACTTTATGATCCAAACTAGCCCCTCCGATTCCACGATTTTGCTCATAGAATCTAAGTTTGTACGATCCTAGCACTTATGATTCTATGGTTCACGATCCTACCAACGGAGCTCCGATCCGATTCAGAATCGTGATTCTGACAACCATGGTCCCAAGGCAGCCTAAAACTAACCCTAGGTTGTACAAGGCCTATGGGCTCAAGTGGAGGTGATGCAACACCTTTGGACTTGTTGTTTGACTCGGATTCTGGTGGAGTGTCATATTGTTTGGTTGATATCTCTATGCTCTGGATGAATTTGAAGGTGATTCCAATTGGGCCTGAAGGCACATAAAATCTACTTTGGAGCCCAAAAATAATCACCCAATTCGGAGTCCGTATGTAGAAGTTCTTGACGTTTTGGTACATGCATGTCTGTGCAGTCCGAATCTGAGTCCATAACGTGAGAGACTTGGACTCTATCTACTCTTCGGCTAAAAGTGACGTGAGAGAAATTCTTGAACAACAAGTAATTATTTCCTTTGACATGAGAGGACCTACTGAATAGCATCCAGCCATTGCCTCTTCCCTTGTCATCACATGTGGTTCATACAAGTGTTCGACCATTCTTAAATAAATACACCTTTTGATCAACTGGTTTGTCCTCATCAATTACCAATCTAGTTGGCCAAACCAAACCAATAATTCGAAGAGACTTGCAAAGATATGAAATTATGCATATTAGAATTAAGAAGAGACTCAAATAATATTTATAGATAATATGAACATAAACTCACAATTCACCGGATTTTGACAAACACACCGCAAAAGAGTATTACATCGGATATATCTCCATGAAGATCACGAAGAACATGGTATTGAAGATCAAAGAGAGAGAAGAAGCCATATAAATACTAGCTATGGACCCATAGGTCTGTGATGAACTACTCACACATCATCGGAGGGGCAATGGAGCTGATGTAGATGCCCTCCGTGATCAATTCCCTCTCCGACAGATTACCGAAAAATGTCCCAGATTGGATCTCACGGGAATAGAGGCTCCCGGTGGCGTAAAAGTATTTTCGTGGTTCTCTTTGGCGATACGGGAATCTTTGGGAATTTATAGGCCAAAGAATAGGGTTAGGATACCTTCAGGGGCCCCACAAGCCAGGGGCGCGACCACCCCGGAGGGCGCGCCCTGCATGCTTGTGGGCTCCCGGCAGATGCCCTGCCCCCTACTCCAAGTCTGCTGCGTTTCTTCTGGTCCTAGAAAAACTAATCCAGAGATTTTATTCCGTTTGGACTCCGTTTAATATTCCTTATCTGCAATACTCAAAAACGTGGAAAAACATAAACTGGCACTAGGCTCTAGATTAATAGGTTAGTCCCAAAAATAATATGAAACATCATATAAATGCGTATAAAGCATCCAAAACAGATAATATAGTAGCATGGAACAATAAAAAATTGTAGATACATTGGAGACGTATCATGGAGGCATATAAATATAGTCATGAACCAATCATTGATTGATAAACCTTTTGATCAACTGGTTTGTCCTCCTTAGTGAGGTCAAGATGTCCACTCGTAGGCATGGAGGTTCTTATACATTTGCATTCTTGCATGTTGAACTTTCTGATTAAGTCCTTGGTGTACTTGATTTGAGAGATAAACGTACCTTCTCTTGATTGTTTAATTTGCAATCCAAGGAAGAACTTCAGTTCACACATCATGGACATCTCATACTTCTGTGACATCAACTTTCCAAACTTTTCATTGAAATGTGGATTAGTAGAACCAAATATAATATCATCCACATAGATTTGACATACAAATAATACACCATTAACTCCTTTAGTGAATAAGGTTGCATCAGTTTTACCAATCTCAAAACCTTTTTCAATGAGAAACTTCGTTAGGCATTTGTACCAATCTCTAGGGGCTTGTTTAAGACCATATAAGGCTTTATGAAGTTTGTAGACATGATCAAGTTTTTTAGGGTTCACAAAACTAGGAGGCTCTTTAACATAAACTTCCTCCTCAATTTCTCCATTGAGAAAGGAACTTTTGATATCCATTTGGTAAAGATTTATATCATGGTGATTGGCATAAGCAAGAAGAATGCGAATGGCTTCAAGTCTAACAACACGAGCATAAGTCTCAACGTAGTCCATACCTTCAACTTGCGTGTATCCTTGGGCGACGAGACGTGCCTTATTGCGTACAACTTGTCCGTCTTCATATTGCTTGTTCCAAAACACCCATCTTGTACCAATGATATTCTCCTCACCTTCAGGCTTTTCAACAAGTGTCCATACTTCGTTTCTCTCAAAGTTGTGTCTTCATGCATGGCATTCACCCAATACGGATCTTGAAGAGCTTCTTCAACCTTCAAAGGTTCAATACAAGATATGAAAGAATAATGCTCACAAAAGTTAGCTAAACGAGATTTAGAGCGAGTGATTCTCCCCGTTTTTTATGCCACCATAGATTTGATTCAACGAATGAACTCTGTCCACTCTTGCTCTAAATCTTGACAGCTTCTTCTTGTTGGATGGTGGAGATTCTTTTTCATCATCACCATCTTGAGCATTGTCGTTGACGTCATCATCTCCTTGAGGTGGTGGTGAGGAAGGTTGATGTGGATCATCACGATGTTCTTCTTCCTCTGTCGGATTTCGGGCTCCGCAAAACCCTAAAGATTCGAACTCAGGGGCGTGTACGAAGGTCCGTCTCGGGCTCACCTCACCTAACTCGCTACTCGTTGGGGATGGCAGAGAACTCACTTGATGGTGAGGAAGACACAAAACACGACAATTTACGCAGGTTCGGGCTGCTGAGAAGCGTAATACCCTACTTCTGCTTTCGTGGATTGCCTCTCGTGGAGGTTGGTGGATGAACTAGTACAGTGTTCGAGGGCCTCCGGAGGCTGGGTGGCCTTTGTGTGGTGTGGGTGTGCGAATGAATTAATCGGGATCCACCTCTACGAAGTAACCTATCCTCTATATATAGCGGCGGCCTAGGTTCTCTTCCCTTATCACAAGGGCGGGAAGGGATCCCGCAATGGCCAATTTTGAAGGGGAACAGGGGAACATGCTCCCCTGCCCAAAGGTGGTCTTCGCCTGCAAAGTGGCTGTCAACACAACGGGGACGGGTCCAGGGATGACGTGTGTCCTCCTGACTGGCGGCGAAGGCTTTGTTGCACCAGAAAGGAAACCTTTGGAAGATGCCTTGGGAACCCGTGTACGTCTTTCCCTCCTTTGCACGAAAGGGGAAACTGCACCATCCTGCAATACGTTGCCCACCCGTCCTTTCCCCGCGTCATCCTTGACTCCTGAGGTCGGGTCTTGCCTCGGAATATCCGCCGCTCCGGAGGGGGTCCTGAGGAGGCCCCCTTCCGGGTCTTCAAGTTGTTCCTCCTCGCGAGACTTGGCCCCTCGCGAGGGCCTTGCCTAGAGTGGTGCCGGGCCTGTTGGTGTTTGGTCGATGTAGTGGGCCAACCCTGGGCCGCAGGCTGGCAGGTCTAGCTACCCCCATTCCTAGAACGCCGACAGTAGCCCCCGGGCCCAAGGCGCGCTTGGGCTGGCTTCTCGGCGAAGCCTTGAGGGCGGCCTGAAGCGTCGCGGCCTCCCATTGCCTGTGGGCCAGGCGGCACACATGCCGAGCCGCCATGAGGCGACACTCTCGTTCCTCGAGGCGTCCGGGGCGCCTCAGACGACGATGTCATGATGTCCAAAAACCGAACCGGCCATCATTGTTACTCATTGAATGGCATCGGCGCGGCCTGACCACGCCCAACGGCCCTCACGGACGTGACCGCTCGGTTGTCAGGTGAGGCGACGTGGGCGGCAACGCTCCTGCCGGCCCACCTCGCGGCCCCCTAGGGGCGAGCGATGCTCGTGATCCCATGACAGTTGGTGGCTGTGGTTCGCCTATAAATCCACCCCCTGGCAAGGGGGAGGCACCGTGATCTTGAGCTTCTTCTTTGCTTCCTTTACTCCGCCAAGAAAAACCTTTTCTACCCTCCGTTTCTTCGCCTTCCATGGCATCTCCTGGAGGCGATCCAGGCAGGGGGAAACGCGCAGCTTCGTCCGTGCCCTCATCCGCCCCCGGGAGCAGCGGCGAAGGACCCTCTGGGTCGCCGTGCCTCCGTCGTCGCTGGGCTCTGACCAATGAGTAAGTCCCTCGTTTGCACCCCCTTTCCTTGTTGCCTCGTATGTCGCTTGGTGGTTGATCTTCCCTTTTCTCCAGAGCGCCCGCAACCAAGAAGCTAAAGCTTGGCGAGCTTTAGGAGGAGGCGGAGGGGCTGCGAGCTCAGCTCGAGAGTGCCGAGGCCGCCGTCCATGCCGCCCGCCAGGGCGAAGCGGAGGCCAAGGCGGAGTTGGCGTAACTTTAGAGGTAGGTCCAGGAGGCGTTCGAGGCCGTTCAGGCCGCCCAGAACGAGGCGGCGTACGCCCGGATGCTAGAGTCCCAGCGTGCCAAACAGTTCGCGGGCATCGCCGACCGGGCGGCAGGCGCGACGCGCCGATTCGCGGGGGATGCCCCATCGCTGCCAAGGGTGAGCAGCGACGGGGGCTACCTCGCCTTCTTCCAGAAGGTGGTGGAGACGCTGGAGGCCGGCGTCTCCCGCGTGGAGGAGGACAACACGTCCGGCACGCGTGAGCTTCTGGGCCTTGCCTTGATGCTCGTCTTCTCCAACCTGTGCCGCCTCGTCCCGCACCTTGATATCCAACGCGTCGTCGAGCCTATGCAAGCTGAGTCTCGGCGTCTTCTCCGTGATGAACTGCGCCCGCGCGTGGACACCCTGGTGGAGCGGTACATCCGGGTGCCCGTCTCCAGTGAGGAGGAGGGCTCTGACGCTGAACCTGTTGGCGCCAAGGGCGGTGCCGGCAACCTCTCCCCCTAGGCGTCCGCTAGCTTCGATTTTTCTGCCCCTGTAATGTCGGACCATGAACTCTGCCCTGTCGGGTGTCAGACTTTTGTATGTTATCTTCGCCATTCTCCCTTTTCCCTTTCGCTCTTGAATTGATGGTTTGCTCACTGGTAGTCGTTGCGGTTTGGCTCCCTCACATAGGTCCCATCGATGACCCAACCGTCGCTTGGGGGAAACGGCGGCCACGACCCTCAGGAGGTCCCATCATCCCGAGGCATTGTTTGTGCCGTTGTACACTTGGTCGATGGCCTTGTTCCTCACCGCAACTTAGTCCTTAGGCCCTGCATCCCTTCATTACTACGCGTGTTGTCAATTCGTTCCTGGTTCGACGCGAAAGCAGACGGTCCCCAACTGAGATAGCGGTGTACTTAGCTTGTGGGTTTGCGCCGGTCCCTTCCACAGCTCCTCCTGAGTAGCTCCTGCTTTGTTGGTGGGACGTGGTGGAGATCCTTTCGACACTCTATGTCTGCGGGTCCCAGTCCCACACATTTCCCTGCTGCCGTGAGGTGCAACCCGTTACCATGGTTGTTCCTCACGAGGCAAAGCCCCGACGCCCTAGGTGCTGAGATGGGCGACACCTGGGTGGCTGAGTGGCTTTGCGACCACTAAGGCCCCTGAGTCATGTTGCTCAGGAGCCCCCCTTGACACTCAAGCCGCTCTACATCAACAGGCCCCGATCCCGAACATTTCCCCACCGTCGTTAGGTTCGATGCACTTCACGGGGTGGAGCCCCGCCGCCCCCGACACTGATCGGAGCTCCAGTACGGCACCAGGGGTGACGAGTGGCATTATGACCGGTAAGGCTCCTGAAGAGGTGCCCAGGAGCCCCCTTTGGCGCTCGACTGATTCCACATTCCGTCCCTTTGATCATCGCCCCAGGGCGCCCTGAGGCCTCCCGAGACTCTTTGTGGTGGTATCGTGCTTCGATCCAAGCCCCCGAGCGAGGGTCGTCCTCTGAAAATGCTTGCCCCTGGGACGACAAGTCCTTGCTTTCACGCTCCTTGGATTCTAGGGGCGGTGCAGAGTGTTCGACTCCTCATAAAATGTCATCCAGAAAAGGAGGCTTCAAAGCCGACGAAAGGAGAAAGCGCAAGAGAAAATCCCCCCATTTTGTTTTTGAAACATCAACTCTAAAATCAGCAAATTTAAGTCCAGCAGAAGATAAGTCAAGCTCCAGGAAGGAGCGAGCAAAAGCCGCGTCCGGCACCTAGGCTAATCTGCACCGCCATCTCCCCCAGCTACGGGCATAGTCATTGGCGGACTAAGTTGATTGCCTCCGTCTTCTCCCCAACGCGGAGCGTAGGGCTACCACTAGGCGTGGGATGGACCCCTTCCGCACCCTCGGGGGCCCTGGGCGTATACAACCTCGGGTAGTTATTACGTGAGAGGGTCATGGTGGGGGTGTATCTGGGAGGTCGCGAGGATGCTTTGGCCTCTCGAATGTCCCTACCCCCGAGGCATAGGCGCCTGATTCCTTTGGGTCATTGGTGGACCATGTTGATTGCCTTCGTCTTCTCCCCAGCGTGGAGCGTAGGGATGCCACTAGGCGTGGGATGGACCCCTTCCGCGTCCGTGGGGGGCCCTGGGCATATACAAGCTCGACTCGTTATTATGTGAGAGTGTCACAGGATGAAGTAGTTTTCGGAAGGATTGAAGGACGATGCAGAGGTGCCACAGGTTGATGTAGGTCCCGCGGGGACTGTAGGGCGAACGCGGGGGAGCTCCGGCTTCACGATATCTCCTCCTTCTCCTAAGACTCGTTGAGGGTTTTTCTACTACT
The DNA here is from genome assembly GCF_904849725.1 of Hordeum vulgare subsp. vulgare. Classification (NCBI taxonomy): domain Eukaryota; kingdom Viridiplantae; phylum Streptophyta; class Magnoliopsida; order Poales; family Poaceae; genus Hordeum; species Hordeum vulgare. The sequence continues at coordinate 159,391,293 of NC_058522.1, forward strand.
CTCCGTCGGCAGGTCCCAGTCCTGCACATTTCCTTCCCGTCGTGAGGCGCCTCACGGGGCAAGGCCCTGACACCCCTGATATCAACCGAATGTGCCTGGACGGCACCAGTGTGGCCAAGTGGATTTGTGACGAGTAAGGCTCCTGAGGCGCAATGCTCAAGAGCCCCCTTTTATGTTCGAGCAGCTCTGTGTCACCAAGACCCGGTCCCACACATTTCCCAACTGCCGTTGCTTGCGACCGAACGGACGAACGCAGCTACGGGATCAAGCCCTACCACCCCTGATAACGACCGAATGCCCGTGGATGGCATCAATGATGGCAGGTGGCCTTATGAGCGGTAAGGCCCCTGAGGATCGATGCTCAGGAGCCCCCTTTTAATGCTCAAGCGACCCCCATTTCATCCTGTTGATTGTGGCCCTGGGGAGCCACAGGGCCTCCCCAGGTCCTGCGATGGGGCGACGCGCACCGGCCGGAGCCCCCGAGCGGGGGGTGGGGGCGGGGTAGATCGCCCAAAGATGCAAGCAAAGCAAGATGTCACATAACCGAATGGGTGGCGCAGAAGTTATGGAAGCATGCGTAAATGATAAGATGGGCAGAGGCGTGTCCTGAACACTTGAGGTTCATGCGTCCAGCAAACACCCCCTAGAGCAGTGAGCCAAAAAATTAATCCCTCGCGCTTGAGGGGCGCCTCATGAGGCCCGGACCTCGGCGCCCACACCAACACCGTAATCGCCGCGGGTGACCCACACCACTTGTGTCTCGTTGCTTTCTCTGACTCGTCCTCCTGAGGCCGGGGACCCGGTTCTTCACAGTTCCTCCGCGGGGGCGGCGACTAGCGTCATGCCCCGCGACTTGGGGGCGCCTCCCTGCCCGCGCCTCTTGGGCCCAGTGCTCCGCCATTGGGAGCCCCGGGGTTCGTCTCAAGGGGGACCCCCAAAGCGTTCCTTACACCTGAGGAGGACTGGCGCCTGGGGTGGACAAGTGAGGCTCTTCCTCGACGGGAGGGTAAAGTGGTGTTACATAACAAGGTATGTAAGGCTCCGTGTAGGTGTTCGATCGGCCTCCAAAGCCGTTCAGCAGCGCGAAGGTGGCGGTGATTGCTCGGAGTTCTTCTTGCGATGGGCCTCCGCGCAAAGTCGCTTGTTCCTGTTGCCGCCATTGGGTGGTCCTCGCATTGCCTGGCGCAGACTCCCCCTTGGTACCCTGGCGTGTCTCCATTGCTGTAGTTTGTCCGTGCCGACGCCTTCGCTGCCCGCTGCTGCCTGCGTGTGAGGGAGCGCTCCTGCCTGGCCGCCCCGGGTTGTCAGGGGCCGACCTAGTCCTGGTGATGCGCGCCGGTGTGTGCATCGAACGTCCTGTCGTTCTCTTCACGCCCCTGGTGGTTACCGGCATGTTGTGCCTCGAGGCCGGCCACCGGAATCTGGAGGAGGAGGAGGGCAGCATGCGACGTGTCTTTCTTGGCCCCGTCCAACGCCGGAGGGTCCCCGCCGCTTCCAGGCCTGAGGGCCGGCAGGAGGTGCAAGCCCCCGACACCTAGCGCGTGTGTCCCTAAAGAAGAGTGGGGTCAGATGGCCTTCTGGGAGATGGCGATCAGCTCCGTGATGTGGACCGCCCAGGCGTCGAAGCTCCCTTGCATCGATCGTTGGCGCAGCATATTGCTCGCCATCTGCAGCGCATCGTGTGCGCTGAGGTTCCCCAAGCTGATGCGACGCGTCATGGATGCCGGGGCACTGCCCAGCCGCCGTGCGCCTCGGTGGCACAGGTGGTTGCGATGGTGGAAACGATGTTGACGATCTGGTACGAGCCGCCTGGTACTACAACTCCGGTACACGTACTTCCGGCCGCTGTGGTATGACGGTTGGAAGCCAGCTCGACGAGGCTCAAAGAGGCTTGTTTGGCACCGGTGATCGGAGCAGCGGGGCTTAGGGAAGATGAAGCTCAGACAAGACCTTCACACGCCCCCTACCGGGTGCGCCGAATGTCGGATTTCGGGCTCCTCAAAACCCTAAAGATTCAAACTCAGGGGCGTGTACAAATATCTCTCCCGGGTCACCTCACCTAACTCGCTACTCGCTGGGGATGGTAGAGAACTCACTCGATGGTGAGGAAGACACAAAACACGGCAGTTCACCCAGGTTCGGGCCACTGAGAAGCATAATACCCTATGTCTGCTTTGGTGGATTGCCTCTCGTGGAGGTTGGTGGATGAAATAGTACAATGTTCGAGGGCCTTCCGAGGCTGGGTGGCCTTTGTGTGGTGTGGGTGTGCGAATGAATGAATCAGGGATCCCCCTCTACGAAGTAACCTATCCTCTATATATAGCAGCGGCCCGGGTCCTCTTCCCTTATCGCAAGGGAGGGAAGGGATCCCACAATGGCCAATTTTTAAGGGGAAAAGGGGAACATGCTCCCCTGCCCAAATGTGGTATTCGCGTGCAAAGTGGCTGTCAACACAGCGGGGACGGGTCGAGGGATGACGTCTGTCCTGTTGGCTGGCGGCGAAGGCTTTGTTGCACCAGAAAGGAAACCTTTGGAAAATGCCTTGGGAACCCGCGTACGTCCTTCCCTCCTTTGCATGAAAGGGGAAACTGCATCATCCTACAATCCAATGCCCGCATGTACTTTCCCCGCGTCATCCTTGACTCCTGAGGCCGGGTCTTGCCTCGGAATATCCGCCGCTCTGGAGGGGTCCTGAGGAGGCCCCCTTCGGGTCTTGAAGTTGTTCCTCCTCGCGAGGCTTGGCCCCTCACGACGGCCTTGCCTTGAGTGGTTCCAGGCCTGTTGGTTTTTGCTCGATGAAGTGGGCCAACCTTGGGCCGCAGGCAGGCAGGTCTGGGTACCCCTATTCCCAGAACACCGACATCCTCTTCTTCATCATGTCGTGTACCGCTTGTGGATGCTTCCATGTCGTTTTATTGTTCGCCTTGACGCGAAGTAGGAGCTTCCAATTGAGTTGATGAAGCACTTTCCTTCATCTCCATGGGACGAATCTTGCCCATGGCCAAGTCTTTAATCGCTTCCGAAGGTTCCTTATCTCCTACGTCAATTGGCAATTGATCGACTTGCAAACCTTAGTCTCATCAAACTTCACATCTACCTTCTCTTGAAGTTGTTGTAGACATGGTAAGTGTGAGAGTTCGTTCCGTAACCGAGTAGGAAACCTTCATAAGATTTAGGTGCAAATTTAAATCGAGAATGCTTATCAAGAATATAGCACTTAGAGACGAATAGCCGAAAGTATCAAACTCGGGGTTTGTTACCGGTGAGTAGATCGTATGTTGTTTACCGAGAAGCTTGTGTAGGTAGAGTCGGTTTATGGCATGGCAAGCTGTTTCCATGGCTTCTGCCAAAAGTGTCTTGGAGTCTTGTATTCGTTAAGCATCGTTATTGTCATCTCTATGAGAGTCCGGTTCTTCCTCTCAACAACTCCATTTTGTTGAGGTGTGTACATCGCCGAGAAATCATGTGAGATACCTTCTTCGTTAAGAAAAGTATCCACATTAGTGTTCTTGAACTCCATTCGGTTGTCGCTCTCAACCTTCTTGATCTTCACTTCGAACTGATTTTGATCTTTTTGAGAAAATTTCTTGAAGATCATTTGTACCTGCAACTTATCATTAAGAGAGAATACCCACGTAAATCTGGAAAAATCATCAACAATGACTAAACCATAAGAATGTCCACAGATGCTCTTGTAAGCATTGGGACCAAAGACATCCATGTGAAGCAGCTCGAGGGGTCTTCTCGTAGTCATGATGTTCTTCACGAGATGACTTCCACCAACTTGCTTTCTAGCTTGACAAGCACTACAAAGTCTATCTTTCTCAAAGACAACATCTTTAACACCAAGAATATGATCACCTTTGATAATTTCTCAAGGTTACACATATCTACATCTCCTAACATTCTATGCCATAACCAACCTTTAGAAGATTGTGCAATAAGACATGTACGGGGTTTGGATATTTTAGAGAAGTCAACAATGTATAGATTACCTCTACAGAAACTAGTAAAGACAATTTTATGGTTGTCTTTGCAAAACACTCGATATTTCACTTTGGAAAATAGCACATCGAAACCAAAGTCTGCTAGTCTAGATACGGAAAGAGAATTGTAGCCAAGGGATTCAACAAGCATGACATTTTGAATGGAACTATCATGAGATACTGGCACCTTACCAAGACCAAGTACTTTACCCTTGGAGTTATCTCCAAAAGTCACATACCTTCGAGGTCCACGATTTGGTGTGATCTCATGGAACATGTCTTTATCTCCGGTCATAAGATCGGTGCATCCATTGTCGAGAACCCACTCCTTACCACCGGCCATGTAGTCTCTAAGGTTCGCCATAAGACTAAGGTTCCTCATGGTCTTCTCATACTCGATGTCAAAGTCCTCATGTTCATCATAGTAGCCATGCTCCACATAATCATCATCACATGAAGTTCCCTCATAAGAAACAAGAGTTTCATCAGAATTTTGACTATGACAATGTTCATGTTTATGCATTCGAATGGCTTCAACAATGATATTGTTAATAGTAATGACATCTCCTTTGGCACGCATGAGGTCACGAAGCTCAAATAGGCATTTACCAAATTAGGATCGCTTGACTTCGTTTTGTGAAAAGCAATGTATTTGTGGACAATGATATCAAGATTTTTCGAGGAATAATCTGGATATCTTTTCTCTAAGTCTTTCCATAAGGTATGAGCACACTCAAAGTTTTGCAACTGATTAAGCACATTTCTTGGTAATCATCTAATGATTAGATTGACAGAGTTAAGATTACCAAGCATATCAATTTCATCATCATGAGAAGGATGTATAGCATCAATGGGAGGCAGATAGGGACATTCAACATACTTGCGCAAATGGAACTCATCAAATATATCAAGCATTTCAACTTTCCATTGTCTAAAATACTCACCATTGAGAATGGGCACTCTACCGTCTTCAGCTGCTGCACACAAAAGAGCAAACAACTTGCACCCAACGCGGGCAAGAGGGTTGTCAATCCCCTTGATCTCGTTATTTCCAAGCGAATGAGGTGTGTAGATAACTGTTGATAGTTGTGACTTACAAAATAAAAGAAAAGAAAAATAATAACAGCAAGGAAATTATAAGTTTTCTCAATATATAAGTGAATAGACCCGGGGGCCATAGTGTTCTCTAGTGGCATCTCTCATGAAATAAAGATATGGCAGGTAAACAAATTACACTTGGGAAATTGATAGAACAACGAATAGTTATGCGATTTTCATGGCAATGATCTTGTGTATATAGGCATCACGTCCATAAGCAAATAGGATGACTCTTTCATGCACCTACCACTATTACTCTACCCATCGACCATTATCCAGCATGCATCTAGAGTATTAAGTAACATAGAGTAATGCTTGGGGAATGATGACATGATGTAGACAAAGTAAACTCAACCAATTTGAATAAACCCCATTGTTTTATCCTTAGCAGCAACAACATAAAGACACATCTTGTACCCTCCTATCACTGGGATATAGAAATTCGCCAGGTTGAACCTAGTACAACGCACATCTACCACTAAAGAAGGATCAAACTACTTGGACAAAGCAATTAAATAGATCCGATAGATTTACGAAGCTATGATGATCATGGAAATAAGAATCATAGAAATCAGAGAAGATTCAAATACTTTTCATGACTAATCTGAACATAAACCCAAAATTCCTCGGATCCCAACAAAAACACCATACAAAAGAATTACATTGGATAGATCAAAGCGAAGATGCAATGATCATTGTATTGAAGATCAAGAGAGAGAGAGATAGCCATCTAGATACTAACTACGAACACGTAGGTCTGTGGTGAACTACTCACACATCATCACGAGGGCACCAAGGTTGGCGAAGAGGCCCTCCATGATCGGCCCCCCTTTGACAGAGTGCCGGAACGGAGCTCCAAATGGGGTCGTCGTGGAACGGAGACTTGCAACAGTGTAAAAAGTGTTTCATGTATATATTGAGGGTTTCTAGAATATTTAGGAATATATAGTCCAGAAAACGAGGCAAGATGGGCTAGGGGGAGGCAACAAGGCATCAGGGCACGACCACCCCCTAGCTGCACCCTCTTGCCTTGTTGGATCCTCATGTGGCTTCAGGTCTCCTCCCGAAGCTTCATGGTCTTCTTTTGGTCCAGAAAAAATCATAAAACAAATTCGTGGCAATTGGACTTTGTTTGATACTGGAAACCTGAAAAACAAAAGACACGTAGAAAACATCACATGGCAGTGGGTACTGGGATAATAGGTTAGTGCTAAAAATAATAATATGAATTGGTGCATTATGAACCAAAATGTATAACATCATGGAACAATAAAAAAATTATAGATACATTGGAGACGTATCTAGCTCCTTACGAATGACTAAAGCTCAAGGCAGAAATACAAGAATAGGTTTTAATAACTTAAGTGTGTTGGAAGGTTTTCAAGAAAAATGTCCAAGTTAATATTTTGGATAGACAAAGATTTTTGGACCCCTAGGAATTTGAATCATCAAATTTGGAGTTAATTTGAATTCTCTATGACTTTTTGAATCAATCTCTAAAAAGAAAAAGAATAGGGGAGGGTTATACCAGAATGGACGAACCCGCGCCCGGGGCACAGGGTTGTCACTAGGCCGGCCTAGTGGCTCGTTGAGGTAGAGCACATGTGAGGTCGATGGTGCATTTGGGGCTTTATGCTTTCCCCGAAGCAAAAGCGGGCTCCGACTGTTTCTGTCTCCACTTAAGAGAGGCGAGGCCCACCCATCAGTGGCCCAACCTTGATGGATGGCCGATAGGCGTGCCCATTGGCAGGGCCTCCTTCCTACTTCCAATCGAATAGACAAGGAGCAGGGAGGCAAAGTCGAGCGGTGCTGACACTCGCCCCGTAGGCACCGGCCACCTCCGGTGTTGCCCCGGCCATCTTGAGGCGCAGGACGACACGACGCCTCCATCCCCGAACCAAACAAATATCGAGGGTCGCTGGAGCGATGACAATGAAAGAATGCGGATGGCGGCAATGACAGGCTCGGATAGGGTGACACGGTTGGGTAGAGAAAAGCTTGGGCTGAGAGGAAAGAGTGCTACGATGCTTGGGTATTCTAGTGTTGGCTGGGGGGGGGGGAGGGGAGCGACCGAGGGGCTCGAATATGAGCTATGGCCTGTGTAAGGGCTTCGGCCATGGGGATCGGTGCACGACACATGGGAGGACGAATGGGGAGGTATGGGAGGTGGCTCAGAGGAATAGGGATTGATTGTGGGGATTGAGGGTTCTCTGAGAGAGTTAGATGTAGGAGGCGACGACATGGGGCTCGGTGGCCGCCCAAAAGCTGTCGTGTGTGGCGAGTGTTGGGGAACGTTGCATGGGAAACAAAAAATTTCCTACGCACACAAAGACATATCATGTTGATGTCCATCTACGAGAGGAGATTTGGATCTACGTACCCTTGTAGATCACACAGCAGGAAGCATTAAGAAACACGGTTGATGTAGCGGACGTCTTCACGTCCCTCGAACCGCCCCACACACCATCCCACGAACTGTCCCGCGATCCGTCCCACCATTCGTCCCGCGATCCATCCAACGAACCGTCCTACGATCCGTCTCACGAACCGTCTTGCGATCCGTCTTCATGATCCGTTTCGATCTAGTGCCGAACGGACGGCACCTTCGCGTTCAGCACACGTACAGCTCGATGATGATCTCCACCTTCTTGATCCAGCAAGAGGGGGCGGAGAGGTAGAAGAGTTCTCCGGCAGCGTGCCGACGCTCCGGTGGTGGTGACGATCTAATCCTGTAGGGCTCCGCTCGAGCTCCGCGGAAATACGATCTAGAGGAAGAACTATGGTGTCTAGATCTGAGTTGCACATGGCAAAAAGTTGTCTCAAATCAGCCCTAAATCACCACTATATATAGGAGGGAGGCAGGGGAGGAGGCAGCCTCAAAACCTCAAGGTTTGGCCGAAATTGGAGGTGGAGGAGTCCTACTCCAATCCTACTTGGAGTAGGATTCCAACTTCCCACTTGGCAACTCTTTCCACCTTGTGTTTTTTCCTTGTCAAACCTTATGGGCCTTAGTGGGAACTTATTCCAGCCCACTAGGGACTGGTTTATCTCTTCCCATAGCCCATGAGACCCCTTGGGGCGTGACACCCCTCCCGATGGTCCCGGCACTCCCGGTACACTACCGATGAGCCCGAAACTTTTCCGGTGACCAAAACAGGACTTCATATATATTAATCTTTACCTCCGGAGCTCCTCGTGATGTCTTGGATCTCATTCGGGACTCCGAACAACTTTCGGTTACCAACACCTATAACTCAACTATACCGAAACGTCATTGAACCTTAAGTGTGCAGACCCTGCGGGTTCGAGAACTATGTAGACATGACCCAAGGCACTCCTTGGTCAATATCCAATAGCGAGACCTGGATTCCCATATTGGATCCTACATATTCTCTGAAGATCTTATCGGTTGAACCTCAGTGTCAAGGATTCATATAATCCCGTATGTCATTTCCTTTGTCCTTCGGGATGTTACTTGCCCGAGATTTGATCGTCGGTATCCGCATACCTATTTCAATCTCGTTACTGGCAAGTCTCTTTACTTGCTCCGTAATACAAGATCCCCGTGACTCACAATTGATTCACATTGCTTGCAAGGCTTATATGTGATGTTGTATTACCGAGTGGGCCCCGAGATACCTCTCCGTCACACGGAGTGGCAAATCCTAGTCTTGATCCATACTAACTCAACGGACACCTCCGGAGATACATGTAGAGCACCTTTATAGTCACCCAGTTACGTTGTGACGTTTGATACACACAAGGTATTCCTCCGGTGCTAGTGAGTTATATGATGTCATGGTCATAGGAACAAATACTTGACACGCAGAAAACAATAGCAATAACATGACACGATCAATATGCGACGTATATAATTTGGGTATTGTCCATCACATGATTCTCCTAATGATGTGATCCCGTTATCAAGTGACAACACTTGCCTATGGCCAGGAAATCTTCACCATCTTTGATCAACGAACTAGTCAACTAGAGGCTCACTAGGGACAGTGTGTTGTCTATGTATCCACATATGTATTTGAGTTTCCAATCAATACAATTCTAGCATGGATAATAAACGATTATTATGAACAAGGAAATATTATAATAACTAATTTATTATTGCCTCTAGGGCATATTTCCAACAGTCTCCCACTCGCACTAGAGTCAATAAACTAGTTCACATCACCATGTGATTTCAACAAATCCAACACCCATATTGTTGTGGGGTATGATCACATCTTGCTTCGTGAGAAAGGTTTTAGTCAACGGTTCTGAATCTTTCAGATCCGTGTGTGCTTTACAAATCTTTATGTCATCTTATGGATGCTGCTACTACGTGCTATTCGGAAATATTCCAAATATCTACTGTACTATACGAATCCGTTTCACTACTCATAGTTATTCGGATTAGTGTCAAAGCTTGCATCAACATAACCCTTTACGACGAACTATTTAACCACCTCCATAATCGAGAAAAATTCCTTAGTCTATTAGTTACTAAGGATAACTGTCACATCCCTAAAATCCCTAGTAGAGCTTAGCAAGTTTGAGCTCATGTTTTCTTTCTTTGCATTCTAAGAAAATGAATTGAACCCAAGAAAGAAGTGAAATCAAAGCAAAACCCCAACATAGTCTATATTAAAAAACAATCCAAAGTTGTGACAAATCAATAAACCCAAAATGGCCTCCATAAAAGTCCATCATTTTTGATAAATCTTGGAAAACACAATTCAGGATTGGTTTTCTTTTTAAAAATACTTTTGGCATTTTATTTTAAACTCAAAAGCCACTCAAATCAATTAATTAATTGATTTCAAATACTTCCTAGTTTTATAAAATGTTGAAACTTCACATGAGGTTGGAAATATTCCAAATAACACCCCAGAGTTGTTTAGCTATTTTCTTTGAATTAGTTGGAGCCAAAACAAATAAAACAAATGTTAGAAATAACAAAACAGAAAAGAATAGAGAAAAAAAAGCTTACCTGTCGCCCCCTCGAGGTCCAGTCCACCAGGGGCGAGTTCGTCGTCGTGCCTTGCCACCTCCTGCTTGTCGTGTCGCCTCCCCCTTGCCCCAAACAGAAAAGTAAAGTTTTAACTCCCCCACCACCAATCAATCACACTCCACGGCTAGTCGAATCCTCGGGTACCGTCCATACTAACATCAATCCAGGGGGAGTCTTGTTTTATAGTTATGTTTTCGATTTAAGCGTGGAACTGGGCATTCCAATTACCAGCCCCTTTCTCGTGAATGACAATGAATAAACACATGTCGAGGATAACACACCTAACATGGAAGATACCAATAGCTCCCTGTCACCACATGAGCAGTTCGGGCATGCAAAACAAATTATTTCTTGAAGGATTAGAGAATGACACATGCAAATTTACTTGGAACGGCAGGTAAATACCGCAAATAGGTACGTATGGTGGACTCTCATGGAAAAACTTTTGGGTTTATGGAAGTGGATGCACAAGCAGTATTCCTCTTAGTACAAGTGAAGGCTAGCAAAAGACTGGGAAGCGACCAACTAGAGAGCTACAACGGTCATCAAGATGCCATGAGTTTGACTAACATGGAGTGCAATCATGAACAGGATATAAATCACCATGAACACGAACATCATAGAGTCTATGTTGATTTTGTTTCAACTACATGCATGAACATGCGCCAAGTCAGGCCACTTGAATCATTCAAAGGAGAATACCATCCTATCATACTACATCATAGTCGTCTCAAAATCTATGTTAGCATTCAAGACAAACCATTATAAGCTCCTAGCTGAATAAGCATGGCATCAGAAACTATGATCTCTAAGTTGTCATTGCAAACATGGTTCTCTCACAACAAAGCTGAATCTGGGATGACAAGCTAGTCATATTTACAAAAAACAAAATAGATAGAGTTCATACCAGCTTTTCCAGTCTCAGTCACTTCATCATATATCATCATTATTGCCTTTCACTTGCATGATCGAACGATGTGAACAATAATAAGCGTGCTCGTGCAAAGGACTAAGCTGAATCTGCAGGCAAACACAAAGGAGAAGACAAAGTAATATGGCTCTTTGAAAGCTAAACAGGTATGCATGCAAAAGCCACTAAACATTGTAACCAATATCTTCTACCTTGACCCAAAGAAAAAGAAAACTATTTACACGGGAAAGCTCCCAACAAGCAAAAGAAGAAAGGAATTTTTTTTTGGGTTTTCTCAAAAGGACACAAAACAAGAAAACAAGAAACGAAAATAAACTAGCATGGATAATATAGTGGCAAAGTGTAAACACCGACGAACAAAGTGAAAGCATAAGCATGAATGTAAGGTCGGTGAGAACACGTACTCCCCCGTGCTTAGGATTTTGGCCTAGCTTGGTCTACTCCCAAGGACGGTCATGGCGAAACCCAAAATCATAATTGGGGTTATACGGGAGCGCTGCAGCCACTGCTTGAATAGCTGCCTCACAAAGACGAGAAGCCGTCGCCTCCATCTCATACTCCTCTGCCTCTCCTATGGTTATCTAGTATCTCCGTTTAACCGAAAAGTCAAAGAAAGCAGGAGCAGGAAGGGTAATATGGAAAACACGCTGCTGGTTAAATATCAATCAGTATAGGAGGGATTCATCATCCCTCTCAAGGAACTGGTAGCGTGTCAAAGCAACGCGGTCAAGGAAAGCTGTATGGAGCGGGGGATCTCCTGCGCGGATGGGTACTCCAAGAAAATTTGCTATGCGAGTGGCACAGATGCCGCCAAAGAAATCTCCCTCAATAGCGTTCTTATTCAGCCTCCTTGCTATAATAGCTCCCATGTTGAAGCTTTTGTCACCCGTAACTGCGCTCTTAAGGATACTAAGGTCGGATGCGCATAGGTGACAATGTTGAACCTTACCGTTAATGCATCTACCTATGAAGAGGGCAAAGTAGTGCAAGGCAGGGAAATGAATGCTTCCTATGGTATCTTGCGTGATGTCTCTAGTTTCTCCAACAGATATACTAGAGAAAAAATCTCTAACCGAAGATTTAGCAGGATCTTTAAGATTACCCCCATCGGGTATTTTGCAAATCCTATTGAAATCCTCCAAATCCATGGCATAGGATTTATCATACAGATCAAACGGTATGGATGAGTCACGGCCAATTGGAAATTTAAATCTACACACAAAAGAAGCAGTGAGCATAGCATACTGTTCACATTTATCTGAGAGGAATTCTTCTAACCCGGCATTACGGACAAGTGTATCAAACTCATCCTTGAAGCCTGCTACGATCATGAACTCATCGGAAGGCCATTCACATGGTTGTACTGGTGCGTCCCTTAGTTGATAAGGATTAGGCTCCCGAAAAGAAAGATGGGGACCCTTCTTACTTGAGGAACCACCATGGAACTTCCTCCTGAACATAATTTCTCTTTGCTGAAATTTTGAAGTTCAAGAGAAAAGTGAATAAAGACCAACCACACCTTGTAGCAACTATTCCTACTAGTGCCTAGAGACCGCATCACGTGCTAAAACTACTTGGGACCTGCTAAAATCAACATTTCAAGCCCAAGAACAGGGTCCCCAAGGTAGCAAGAATACGCGAAGGATAAAGCACTAGAGCAAAAACTAATTGGACCAATGGAGGAGTCACTTACCAAGGAGCAATTTCCCCAAAACGGTTCGGAGAATGATGCTTTGAGCAAGGAGATCGAAAATCACAGCCAAATGAGCAAGAACACGGGTTTGAGCTGCGAAATAATTTTTTCTGGAGGAAGAAGATGAGGATGGGAGCTGGAATGAGTGGAGGGGGCCCTGTGGGCCCGACAATCTTGCTCCCCGCGGCCAGGGGGTACCCCGCGGTGACAGGGCTTGTGGCCCACTGGGGTGGCCCCCACGCCAGCTCTCTGTCCCAGTATTTTTCAAAAATTCCAGAAAAAATCATACTAGATTTTCAGGACCATCGAAGAACTTTTATTTTTGGGGTATTTTTCTCGAGGACGCTAAAACAGAAAACAGGGAAAACTAAACTAAACCTATCATTTTTCTTCTAAGAAAAAGAAAGTGAAAGCTTAAAACAGAGGCATGTGACTCTTTGATTCATCCATTTCATGGTCATCGAAAGAAATCTGTCAATGGGGTTGATCAAATCCTTATGACAAAACTTTTTCGAATCGCAAGAGAGAACGAAGAATTTTCGAATAGCCACTAAGTCACGTCAATGGGGATATGAATCTCCCCAACAAGCAATTCATACTTCATCTTGACACGAGGAATAGGGCATTCAAAGCTCCCAATAAGAATGGATGAAGTTTTTTCGATAGCATTGATGCAATGTTCTTGATATCGTTTCTTCAGAAAGTGCACGGTATGCTCATTACCGTTGACATGGAATGTGACATTGCCTTTGTTGCAATCTATAACAGCCCCTGAAGTGTTTAAAAAGGGTCTTCCGAGGATGAACGCCATGGCATCGTCCTCGGGAATATCCAAGATAACAAAGTCTGTTAAGATATGGTGTTAGCAACCACAACAGGCACATACTCGCAAAAGCCGAAAGGGAAAGCAGTTGATTTGTCAGCCATTTGCAGAGAGATTTCAGTAGGTGTCAACTTATCCAGTTCAAGTCTACGATAAAGAGAGAGAGGCATAACACTAACTCCGGCTCCAAGGTCACATAAGGCAGTTCTTACGTAATTTCCTTTAATGGAGCAAGGTATAGTGGGCATTCCGGGATCACCAAGTTTCTTTGGAGTTCCACCCTTGAAAGTGTAATTGGCAAGCATGGTGGAGATCTCAAGATCTGGTATCTTCCGTTTATTAGTCATGATATCTTTCATGTACTTGGCATATGGAGACATTTTGAGCATATCAACTAACCGCATCTGCAGAAAGACGGGTCTTATCATTTCAATGATGCGCTCAAAATCCTCATCATCCTTTTTCTTGGATGGCTTAGGAGGGAAGGGCATATGTCTCTGAACCCATGGCTCCCTTTCTTTACCATGCTTCCTAGCAGTGAAGTCATTCTTATCGTATCTCTTAGGTTGTGGGTTATCAGGATTAACTGTAGGTTCAATCTCCACATCCTTATCATTGCTAGGTTGAGCATCATTATGAACATCGCTGTCCATATTGTCACCAGGTTCATGTTCATCACTAGATTGTGTTTCTGCATCAGACGCAGAAATATCATTTGGTTCTTTAGGTGTGACAGTATTTGGTGAACTAACATGCAGGTTTCTGTCATCCTTCTTCTTCTCCTTAGGATGACTGGGTGCATCTGCATTAATTCCTTGAGAATCTTGATCGATTCTCTTAGGATGACCTTCAGGATAAAAAGGTTCCTCAGTCATTTTGCCTCCTCTAGTAATGACTCTGACAGAGTTGTCATTTAATTCATTGAGCAGGTCATTCTGAGCCTTAAGTACTTGTTCTACCTGAGTAGTAATCATAGAGGCAAGTTTACTCAGAAGCTTCAGATCATTGGCGTTTCTGTCTACACAAGCACTTAAATGACTAAGCATACGAGTACTTTGTTCCAAATGTCTGCTAACATAATCATTGAAACTCTGTTGTTTGGCAACAAAGTTGTCAAATTCATCAAAGCATAGGCTAGCAGGTTTATCAAAAGGAATATCACTCTCATCAAACCTACGCAGAGAATTTACTTCTACTACCTGTATCGGGTTATCGAGACCATGGATCTCTTCGATAGGTGGTAGATTTTTGACATCTTCAGATCTAATGCCTTTCTCTTGCATAGATTTCTTGGCTTCTTCCATATCTTCGGGACTGAGGAATAGGATACCTCTTTTCCTCGGAGTTGGCTTAGGAGGTGGTTCGGGAATAGTCCAAGCATTATAGTTGATCAAGATGTTATTCAGTATAGTCTCAACTTGTTCTACAGTTTGTTCCCTAAAAACACAACCGGCACAACTATCTAGGTGGTCTTTAGAAGCATCGGTAAGTCCGTTATAGAAGATATCAAGTATCTCGTTCTTCTTAAGAGGGTGATCAGGCAAAGCATTCTGTAGCTGGAGGAGCCTCCCCCAAGCTTGTGGGAGACTCTCTTCTTTGAGTTGAGCAAAGTTGTATATTTCCTGCAAGGCAGCTTGCTTCTTATGGGCATGGAAATATATCTCACAGAAATAGTAGACCATATCCTGGGGACTACTCACACATCTAGGAGCAAGAGAAGCGAACCAGGCTTTAGCGTCATCCTTTAGAAGGAAAGGAAACAGCTTAAGGATATAGTAGTGGCGGATCTTCTCCTCACTAGTGCAAAGGGTGGCTATATCGTGTAGTTTGGTAAGATGGGCTACGACCGTCTCAGACTCATAACCGTGGAAAGGATCAGATTCGACTACAGAGATTATCTCAGGATCAACAGAGAATTCATAATCCTTATCGGTGATAAAGATAGGTGAAGTGGCAAACTTCGGGTCGTATTTCATCCTAGCTTTCAGAGATTTTTCCTTCCACTTGAGAAGTAATTTCTCAGTGTCATAGGCATCCTTAGACGCAAGAAAATCCTCAGCTATCTCTCCCTCCATAACGTAACCCTCAGGTATATCAGGCAATTCATATCTAGGAGAGCTAGATCTAGCAGGAGCAAAAGTAGGTTCCATCTCAATAGTATTGTAAGTTTCAGAAGCATCACGAGCATTGGCAGTAACTCTAGCAATATGAGCATGAAGGAATACCCCTAGTGGCACATCAAACAAAGTAGTATCTCTAGCAGTATCAAGCATAGCATCATCAGGCAAAATTGCATCTCTAGCATCATCAGACAAGGTAGTATCAAGCATAGCATCTCTAGCAGTATCAGGCATAGCATCTCTAGCAGTATCAGGCATAGTATCTCTAGCTGTATCAGGCATAGTATCAAGCATAGCATCTCTAGCAGTTGCATCATAAGCATCATCAAGCACAAGCGACATATCAAGATTTCTAGCAGGAGGTGATGTGGCAAACATACTCATAACTGAAGGTGAATCAAGTGCAGAGCTAGATGGCAGTTCCTTACCTCCCCTCGTAGTTGAGGGCAATACTTTGGTTTTTGGATCTTTCAGATTCTTCATAGTGATCAGCAGATATAAATCCCAAGTGACTCAGAGAATATAGCAATACCTCCCCGACAACGGTGCCAGAAAAATGCTGCTTAGCAGTCCCCGGCAACGACACTAGGAGAATGTTGTTGACGAGTCCCTGACTTGACGCCTTCGCGACAACAGAGCCAGAACTGCTCCCAGCTGCTCAATAATTAGCAATTGTCTTGCAATGGCCCACCAGCGCATGGGTTCGCGACAATTTTCGAGGGTAGAGTATTCGACCCAAATTTGTTGATTCGCCGATCAGGAGGTGAGAGGATACTCTCGAGTATTAGCAGCTGAATGTATCAGATTCAACCACACCTGAAAGATTAGTATCTGCAAGCAAAGTATCAGTAGCAAAGTAGTATGATAACAATGGTGTCAGAAACGATCTGGTGATAAGGTAGACTATTCCTAACTGTCGTATCAATGGCGCCAGAAGTTGCCCGTTGACGGAAATTGTCTTTTCCCGTCAACGACGAGCGAACCAGAATTGTAGCAAGTAGCAGCAGTGTAACGAGTAACAACAGTGGCAAGGAACATCAGTAGTGACAGCAGTAGCAAGTAGCAATAGTAGCAAGTAACATCAGCAGCAAGTAACAATAGTGGCAACAGTAGCAGCAAAGCAAGTAACAGTAGCTGCAGCAGAGCAAGTAACAGTAGCAGCAATAGTAGTAACAACAACAGAGAAAAACAAGTAACAGCAACATTGGGACAAACTCGTAGGCAATGGGTCGATGATTCGTTTGGATGATATTCATCATGCAACAATTATAACACCGAGAGATATGTGTCTAGATCCCGTTCGTCAATGTGATGTAGGCATGCATTCGGTGTGTAGTCATACGTGCTTAGGGAAAATAACTTGCATGACATTTATTGTCCATCCCTCCCGTGGTAGCAGGGTCCAAAAGGATAATACGGGATATTAAGGTTCTCCTTTTAATAAAGAACCGGAATAACGCATTAGCACTTGGTGAACACATGAACTCCTCAAACTATGATCATCACCGGGAGTGGTTCCGGTTATTGTCACTCCGGGGTTGCCGGGTCATAACACATAGTAGGTAACTAAAACTTGCAAGATCGGATCTAAAACACACATATATTGGTGACAACATAATAATTTCAGATCTGAAATCATGGCACTCGGGCCCTAGTGACAAGCATTAAGCATGGCAAAGTAGTAGCAACATCAATCTCAGAAGATAGTGGATACTAGGGATCAATCCCCGTCAAAACTAACTCGATTACATGATAGATCTCATCCTACTCATCACCGCCCAGCGAGCCTACGAATAGATTACTCACGAACGATGAAGAGCTTCATGGAATTGGAGAGGGAAGAAGGTTGTTGATGACGATGGCGACGATTTCCCCTCTTCGGAGCCCAACACAGACTCCAGATTTGTCCTCCAGATGAAGAAGAGGATGTGAAGGCGCCTCCGTATCGCAAACGCGATGAAATCTTCTCTTCTGATTTTTTTCTGGGCGAAAGTGAATTTATAGAGCTGGAGTTGGGGGCGGCAGAGCCACGTGGGCCCCACAAGTTTGGTTGCCGCGGCCAAGGGGGTGGCCGCGGCAATAAGGCTTGTGGCCCACTGGCCCATCCCCTCCGGTGGATCTTTGCACAGGTATTTTTCATATCTCGAGAAAAAGTTTCCATAAATTTTCAGGACGTTCCGAGAACTTTCATTTCTGCACAAAAACTACACCATGGAAATTCTGCTGAAGACAGCGTTAGTCTGGGTTAGTTCCATTCAAATCATGCAAATTAGAGTCCAAAACAAGGGCAAAAGAGTTTGGAAAAGTAGATACGATGGAGACGTAGCACCCAGCACAGCCTAGGCGTATACATACGTGCTCTCCTGCTAACCATCCAGCAGCTTGACTGCTTGGTTGCTAGCTTGCACGTAATGTCCTCCCACGTGTTTTGATCTACGGATTAAAAGCCAACAATTGGTATCTAGAGGCTCGATGATCTACGATCTAAGATGACGGACATCGACGCTGAATCGGTCAAGTTCGGCAGCGGCGGTGCCAAGGCGAACAAGAATGGCGACAAGGTGAAGAAGGGCGACAAGTCAGCAACAAATGGTGGGGGAACGGGCGGTGCCGACGTCCAGGCGCATCGCAATATCCCCATCCAGTACCCGATGCTCACTGACGTCAACTACGGCGTGTGGGCGGTGAAGATGAAGATTATTCTCCGATCCCTTTGAGTGTGGGAGGCCATCACGGATGACGACGTCAACGAGGAGCGAGACAAAGGTGCCATGGCCGCCATAGCCCAGTCCATGCCGGATTTCGTGCTAATGACATTGGCGGAGTTCGAGACGACAAGAGAGGCATGGAACACACTCAAGGAGATGAGGATCGGAGAAGATCGCCTCACCAAGGCTTGGGCACAAGTGCTGAAGCGCCAATTTCACAAGTTGCAGATGGAGGAAACTGAATAGGTGAACGACTATGCCATGCGTCTTACTACTTTGGTGGGAGAGATCCGCGCGCTTGGTGCAAAAGCTCGATGAGACCGAGATTGTGGAGAAATTTCTCAGTTTGGTGACTGATAAATTCACGTACATCATCGGCACGCTTGAGCAGCTTTACGACATCGACGACATGACCATAACGGAGGAGATCAGATGCTTGCGTACATGGGAAGAGAATGCTCGTGGCTGTCGGAAAGGCAACGGAGGAGATAGTGAGCAACTCATGTACTCGCACGTAGATTGGGAGTCCCCAAGTAGCAAAGGAAGGCGTGATGGCAACGAAGGCTCAAGCAACGGAACGCGCGGCGGAAAAACCGGAGAAGGCAAAGGAAAAGGCAAGCCACAAGGTCGTGGTAAGGCAGACCGATCTAAAGGGCGGAAGCAATGGAACTTGGATATGTCCGAGGTCACGTGTTATAACTGCAACGAGATGGGTCACTTTGCAAAGGATTGTCCGGAGCCTGACAAGCGGGAGATCAATTCAAATTTGGCAATGCAGGAAGACGAAGGTCCAGGACTTCTAATGTCCGAAGTTTGTGATCTCGCTGAAACGGTGGTTGTGAAACCAAGTCGGAGGGTGCTACTTCATGAGAAGAATGTGACACCTAAGTTATCCGGGATCACAATGTGTCGTGTTATCTTGACACGGGTGCTAGTAACCACATGACGTGATGCATTGAGAAATTTCTCGAGCTGGAATATGATGTTGAAGGCTCGGTAAAGTTTGGTGATGGTTCAAATGTGGAGATTTTCGGGCAAGGATCTGTCCTCTTTGAGGGTCTCACACGCGAACATCGCATACTCACCAGAGTGTACTACATCCCATGGCTTCACAACAAGATCATCTCTATTGGGAAGCTTGACGAGAATGGATGCAAGGTGGATATCGAGAATGGAGTGATGACGATCTTCGACAACCTCCGAAACGTGCTAGCTCGTGTTACTCGCACACGGAACAGACTCTATATCCTCAACCTTGATCAATCTCAACCGGAGTGTTGGCTTGCCAAGAGTAATGATGATTCGTGGTTATGGCATGCTAGATTTGGAAACGTTAACTTCTACTCCTTGAAGAAGATGTCAAAGATGGAGATGGTATCTGGGATGCCATTTATCGACCATGTTGATCGAGTATGTGACGGGTGCTTGGTTGGAAAACAGCACCGCAGGCCGTTCCTTGCTCAGTCTACCTATCGTGCAACTGATGCACTCGAGCTGCTCCATGGTGATCTATGAGGCCTTATCACCCCAGCAACTCACGCAGGAAAGAAGCACTTCTTCCTTGCAGTAGATGATTACTCGAGATATATGTGGGTCGTTCTCCTACGATCTAAAGATGAGGGGTTTGAAGCGTTCAAGAAGTTGAAGGCTGCAACGGAGATGGAACACAAGCTGAAGATTCACGCTCTACGAACAGATCACGGCGGAGAGTTTACGATGAATGAGTTCAATGACTACTGCGAGAATATTGGCGTAAAAAGATTCCTCACAACACCTTATACGCCGCAGCAGAAAGGGGTCGTTGAAAGGCGCAATCGAACCGTCGTTGATATGGCAAGGAGTTTACTCAAGAGCAAGTACCTGTCGGGGACTTTTTGGGGGAGAAGCTGTCTCGAGGCGGTCTATCTTCTCAACCGGGCTCCAACGAAGGCGGTGATCGGCAAGACTCCGTATGAAGCAATTTACGGACGTAAGCCGAATGTGTCTCATCTACGGACATTCGGGTGTGTGGCACATGTGAAGATGACGGAGCCGCATCTCTCAAAGCTTGCCGATCGTAGCACCAAGATGGTGTTCATCGGATACGAAAGAAGTTCAGGCAACAAGGCTTATCGCTTCTACGATCCACAAACCAAGCGTCTACGGATTTCACGCGACGTCGTGTTTGAAGAAAACAAAGCGTGGAATTGGAGCGCAGCAGCCAACGATGCTCCAAACGGTAACATATTCATAGTTGAATTTCCAACTGACGATGATGCAGGAGAGGACGTACAGGTGGTTGGCAAGACGCCCAAGCAAGGTGACCACCATGGTAGAGATCATCATGGTACCGACACCGACGATGACGCGCATAGGTCACAAGGAGATAGCGACAATGACGCGCATGGCACGGGCGAATATCTTGAGGACAACATCAACAACGAGGCGCATAGTGACGACGACAATCAAGATGATGGTCATGGTCACGACGACTATGCCGAAGACGCGGATGTCGATGACACAACCGGGACTGAGCCGTCTTCCTCAAGTGCATCAACACCGACACAATTTGTGTCGCCTCCTTCGCAAGCCACAACGGACTCCTCAGGGCCTCGTCGCTACAAGACCATCAAGAAAGTCTACAAGTACACAGAGCCAGTTATGCTCGAGTACTCCGGACTATGTCTGTTCGTAGTTGAGGAGCCGACGAACTTCGTAGAGGCGAGCAACAGTCCTAGCTAGACGCACGCCATGGATGAGGAGATGAAGGCGATTGAGTGCAATGGCATGTGGACTTTGGTAACCCGACCTCCGAACCAAAAGGCGATTGGTTTGAAGTGCGTTTGCAAGTTAAAGAAGGACACGGAGGGTGCCATTGTGAAGTACAAGGCAAGACTCATTGCAACGGGCTACGTACAACGTCAAGGAGTTGACTATGATGAGGTGTTTTCACCGGTTGCTCGACTCAAGACGGTGAGAGTGCTCCTAGTTTGGCAGCACAAGAGGATTGGAAGATTCATCATATGGATGTTAAATACACTTTCCTCAATGTTGATCTCACAGAAGAAGTGCACGTGGAACAACCG
The DNA here is from genome assembly GCF_904849725.1 of Hordeum vulgare subsp. vulgare. Lineage (NCBI taxonomy): Eukaryota > Viridiplantae > Streptophyta > Magnoliopsida > Poales > Poaceae > Hordeum > Hordeum vulgare. The sequence continues at coordinate 159,412,722 of NC_058522.1, forward strand.
CTCGGCTACGAGAAGAAAGGCGAAGATGGGAAAGTTTACAAGCTCAAGAAGGCACTTTCTGGGATGAAGCAACCGCCAAGAGCTTGGAACTCAAAGTTGGACCAAAGTTTGGTCTCGCTAGGGTTAAAAAGATGTCCTCTCAAGAATACGATAGACATAGATAGTATATCAAGCACCGATGGACATGTGGATATTGGAGACGCAACCAAGGAGGAGCGTTGGCGTCAAGCTACTGAAGAGCCGACAATAACAAAGTCGGAGACTGGGATTCTATGAGGAATGATGAAGGCAATGCCCAGGGTAAAACCTACAAGTAGTTGCATTTGGGATCTAGGTCAAAATTGAAGAGCACGCCGTGTTTAGGGGGTGAATGTTAGAGTTAAACATGGACGTGCGCTGTTGTCCGAGTCCTACTCTAACTTGTAACCGAGTAGGGTAGCTCGTACTAAGTTCTGGCTGCTATATATAGACATGTAAAGCCCGTTGTAAACATCAGATCAAGAAAGATCAAAGCAATAAGAAAGCCCAGGAGCGACACACCCCTGTATAGCCATCAAATAAGTCTTCCGATCGACTTCTTCCATTGGCAAGTTTACGCTGGGATTCCGTCGTGATCGATACGATTAGTAGAAGCTAGCCAACACAGCCTAGGCGTATACATACATGCTCTACTGCTAACCATCCAGCAACTTGCCTCCTTGGTTGCTAGCTTGCACGTAACGTCCTCTCATGTGTTTTGATCTACGGATTAAAAGCCAACAGTGTTGGCATATGTGGCAGAACCATTAGTTACAGTAGTCCATGTAATCATATGATGGATTGTTTGAGGATAGAGCATACGGGGTGTTGAGGGCGCTCGATCTTCTTCTCTATCCCATCGATTGCACTGTACATCACGAGTTGCATCTCCAATTGAGCTTCAACCATAAAGGTGATAATATATGCAGTACCTACCTCATTCGGCTATACCACTTCCCGCCAGTAATCTCCCAGGATGAATTGATCATTCTAGAGATGCAGCCATAAGTTCCAATGGCAAGCACAAGTACTTGTTGTTACTAATTTTACCAAACGACCACAAAATCCCTTGAAGTGCTTCATGAACCCACATGGCGAAGGGAGGACATGTTGGTAGGATTTCTCAATCTGAATGATGAACCTCTTAGGCGTGCGCAAGCCCACATAGTGTCCGATCTGTTTGGGCGACCTTTGGAGGCAATCAGTGTAGAAGGCACCTCTATGAGCACCGGTGGTTGAACCCTGTCTACCAGAAGGTTATTCCTAATATGGTGAAAAAACAGGTGGCCCGATGTATTTTAGCGAGCGTTCATCCTCGACCAGCTGTATTTCAATAGCAAATGTAACCAAAATGAGATCATGCAACGAACAGTAGCCAAATACAATTGAATCAGCTTATGAATGGTATACAACATTGAAATAATGGGTCCATTGCGAGTTTTTTCAACTAACCATGGTTGGATGTGTGCTACTTCCTGCTTCAGATTTGTCCTTCACGAATGTGTTCGGCATCATAAGATCAAGTACATGAACCAACCGCAAACTCTGTTCACCTTCCTCCGTTTCCTTCTATACTAGGACATAAACTGACCATAGTCGAATAACCGAAGTGCGGAAAACCCAAGCAAGAATGGAGCAAACAACATCGTCGATGGTATATGCTACTTATCATGGCTGGATCTATGCTACTTCGAGCGTCCTCGACGATCTTCTGGGTCGTTGGAGGCGCTGGAACAATGGATCCATACTCAAGTGTTGCTCACGGATCCTATCCATGAACAAGATGCATTTTACTAACTGGGCACCGCTCTGTGCTTCGGCCCTTTCACAGCCAGACCTCACCAGACTAAGAACAGGAGTTGTAGAGGGTTGGTTGGTTGCGGGGGTTGCCGGAGATGTACATGGTTGGTTGGTTGCAGAGCTTGCCAAAGATGTACATGCTTGCTTGGTTGAGAGGGGTGGGGGTTATGTTTTTGTTGCCCTATTAATCATCTCAGACCTCATGGTCGAGAAGTCAGAGCATCGGGCCGCTGCTGCATTCCGATGCCGGATGCACGTTTCCAATGGGATTGAGAGGCAACTTAAAAATAAGTACATGTGGTACAGTGCATCACACAAATACAACCTTGCAACCATAGCAAAATGTACGTGACATACTCAGTTTTCTTGAGAAAATAAACATAAGTACAGAACTAAACATTTAGATAAGTGATTACAACATTTCCTCATGGGAACCAGCTCCCTTCCTGACCATCCTATGACTTGCCTCCGATTGCGCCGCCACACCAGCAAGGTGTTCGCTTCCACGATGATCTCAGTCCCTGGCGAGCCACATAATATGGGCATTTGCACTCGTATATGCTTCCAGGCTATAAAGTGTCTTAATGAAGTTCATGTATGCATGCGCAACCTGCACGCATTTGTCAACGACCTCCCGCAATGCACGCTCATGGCTCTCCTATTCGAAGAACTACTACCAGGTGATGTTTTTGACAAGTCGCTCCTGGTCGGCTATCGTGCGTCCACTCAGGACGCGGGAGCGCTCCTGACGGGGTTCCTTGCACAGGGTGATGTACAAGAAAAGAAAGAACCTTTCCTCGCCTATTGTGATGTCATGTGGAAGCCAAGCGATGGCGTCGGCATCAGCATTCCCCTCATGCCTAACCGGTCCCTCTATGATGCTACCCATGATGGATACCGGTGAATACATTGAGCTACTATGGTGCCTGGATAAGATGGTGTTAACCTCCTTCAGGCCTCTGGATCTAGATGCAACATTGTTGTTATATAGTCCTTGCACGACCTCGGGTACAATCCAAACAATTAAAAACAGTAGCACCAATTGAACGGGCGTCTCACCTAGACACTAGCACGCCCATGCATCCGTCAAAGTTGCGGGCGTTACGTTTGGACCATGACAACGCTTACTATATTGGCGTCTTTGGTCAACTCTAGTGCATGTCGACAAGACTGGCATTTCCTCGTTTAGTCACATCAATACCTCAGAGAGAATTTCCACACGTTACGTTCGGACCATGGCCGCGCCTACTAGATTGGCATCGCAGAGGTCTGGGCTGACAAACCTGTGACACGGCACGATGAAGCATGCCGACTGGACTTGGTTTTTCTCACTTAGTAACTCGTAGCCAAGTTCTAGAAGATACGTTCGGACCATGTTGAACGCATGTATAGCTGGCGTATCTCAAAACACATACTATTATATTTTGCCTCCCCTGCATCTTAAGCCCTATCCTCACAACCCAGATCCAAACTACATAGGCAGCGCCTCATTCTACCCGCAAATCAATTCTGCAAATGTTCGCAACCAGCTCCTCCGTATTCGGCCGCAGATATGTTTCCCCAATTTACCCATATCCCCTTGTGCGTTGTCCCATTTTTTGTACCGTGGTTGTGGTGTACTTCTCAAGGAAGCATGCTCATGACGGCTGTGTGTTCTACAAGTCCAAGAGGGACGGAGTAAGCTCTTTTCCTTGATCCCTTTTGGAGTTTTGTTATGCATTTTGTTGTGATGCCTTAATAATTTTTGTCATGTGGTTTCCTATTACCCCCAACTTCATGTGAGATGTGAATTTTCGCATTGGGAGCTACAGTACATGGAGTATTTTGTTAAGGCCGGATACCTTTTGGGTGCAGCTTCTGCCGAGGCACTTGCGTACGCTAGAACTACAAGGATCTAGCGCATTAACCAACATCGATAACAATGGAGGGGACGATGGTACAGTGTTGATGACACTGAATTACTTGTTAATGTTAACGGGAGAGATGCTATTCCTCATGAAGTTAGGCTTTGCTGTTGGTTTGTTGCTATGCTTTATGATGTTGTCTATAGTGCTGATGAAATGATATCAGCTCTTACATTTCTATCAGTAGTCACGTTTGTGCTCCTGGTTATATCTTTAAATGTTTGCGAACAATGTGTACGCCAAATTTATATGCGTGCAATCTTACAAACCTCAACACTCCGTATTCATATACATGTAAGACTGAGTAAAACCAACGTCCACGGAATTCAGATACATGTAAGATCCTGTAAAGCTCTCTACATACTAACAAACAAGTATGTACATATTAGAAAACTTGGAAAGCTAATACAAATCATGTGCTTAACATTGTTTGATGCAAATTGTACATTTCTTAGATTGCACATTCCACTAATTTTGACCGCGCAGAAACAAAAGCGAGTCCGAACGACCCAAGTTGTAACATGGTAACCTAGCTAAATGAAAGCTAGCAGGGAAACAAGAATTAATTCGATAACGAGACATCAACATAGGTACTTAAGAAAGAACAAGTCTTGGTCATTGTGTTGCATTAGCTCAATCAGGCCAGCCTTCTTAGTGCGGTGCTTCTCTTCCCGAAGGCCGATTTATCTGTTAAGCCGGTCAGTCCTCCGCACAAAATAATCCCACTTATCCTCCACTGACCTAAGGGCGGTTTGTAGGCACTATGCCATGGCTTATCAATCCAAGCCACGGAATCACAATGATGCTCCTCCTGTCAGTCAGTACGAAATCATGTTTCACATGACTATAAACACTAGAGTACTGAGTTACAAAACTTGTACCTGAACATGACCGCAACCTTGAAACCTTTTTGCTGTGTTTGCTCCTTCCCAAGCAACCATACGACATGGTCGCAAACCACATCTACATCTGTAATCGGTACGGATGTCTATACCGTAGAAAGACGGGTTTGGCGTGTCGAGCGGTACTAGATCTTCTTCGCGAGCTAGCTCAAAGATCGGAGATGCCCCAACGATCTCTCTGCCGTAGTTGGAGAAGTCTGTGTCCCTGGTGCTCCAACCCTCTTTGTTCGAATCTACCTCCTCATGTGATGACATGATAGTTGAGACAAATGCTGGAACTACACAGTAACAACTGCTTGGCCACTCCTTTTCCATATATATATATTTTTTAAAAGGAGCCTAGGCCCCGGTCTCTGCATCGATTGATGCATATAGACATATATTAAAACGCCATAATCGGTATAAGTACAATAAATGATTCAAAAGGACACAAAGATCCGAAAAAAGAGATACAAGGCGTACTATACGCCCAAACCAGGGACGACGGGAAAATGTAGATGACTAGACACCTATTCTATTAATATGACGCCATCCAAACCGGTTGAAGATACCCTGTGCTACCATCTCCCATCGAACACACCCAGTATCCAAATGCTCCCTGGCTGCCACAGGCATGAGTAATGACCACATGCGGATCAGTGCGGTAGCCCTGAAGGTAACCTATAGAAAGTGAACATCGTGTAACCTGTTAAAGATTAAGTCATTTCTGGTGTTCCAAAGAGCCCACAACATAGCACACGTTCCAACACGAATAAGTTTAGCAGTTTGGACCGCCACTCCCTGTAGCCACGTCCCAAATAAGGAGCTAATAGTATTGGGAGGGCTAATGTTGAAAGCAATGTGCAGCGAACGCCAAACTAGTTTAGCCATAGGACAATCTAGAAATAGGTGCTTAATAGTTTCTCTCCCAGGACAAAAACAGCATCTAAGATTACCATTCCAATTTTTCTTGGCAAGATTATCCTTCGTAAGAATAATTTCTTTATGGACAAACCACATAAATATCTTTATTCTTAGAGGAACCCTGATCTTCCAGATATGAACTGACTTAGGAATAGTATTAGAATCTATGAGATCAACATACATAGATTTGACCGTAAAGACTCCATTGGAGGTTAATCTCCATCAAATTTGATCCGGTCTATCCAAAAGATTAACATCCATTAACCTCTGGACTAGATGCAGCCAGGTAGTCCATCTATCACCCACTAATGACCTACGGAATTGAATATTTAGAGGTATCTCACTTAGAATTGAAGCAATAGACGCTTGTCTACGTTGAGCAATATGGTACAGCTGTGGGTATTGAATAGCTAAAGGGGCATTCCCTAGCCATGTATCTTCCCAAAATCTAATTGTTTCCCCATTTCCCAGGACAAACCTAGTTCTGTTGAAGAAATAGTTCTTTACCCGCATTAAACCCTTCCAGAAGGGTGAATCAGTATTAGTGGCTGTGACCTGAGATAATGTTTTAGAGTGTAGGTACTTACTCGTCAAAATCTGTACCCACATCCCACCATTTTCCACAGATAATCTAAACAGCCACTTGTTGAGTAGACATCTATTCTTGGTCTCTAAATTTTCGATTCCTAAACCCCCTTGATCTTTAGGCTGGCAAATAATATCCCACTTAGTTAGCCTATATTTAGTCTTACCCTCATCACTCTGCCAGAAGAAACGCGAACGATAAAAATCCAATCTTTTCCGTACCCCTACCGGGACTTCGAAGAAGGATAGAAGGAACATAGGCATACTTGTTAAAACTGAATTAACAAGCACCAGCCTTCCTGTGTAAGATAAAAGTTTGCCCTTCCAGCAACTTAATTTCTTTTCGAAACGATCTTCTATGCATTTCCATTCCTTATTTGATAACTTGCGATGGTGAATAGGGATACCTAGATACGTAAAAGGCAAATTCCCTGTTGTACACCCGAAAAGTTGATTATACGTGCTTTGTTGGTTTTTGGCATCTCCAAAACAAAAAAATTCACTTTTATTGAAATTGATCTTCAGCCCAGATAGCTGCTCAAATAAACAAAGGATTAGTTTCAAATTACTAGCTTTGTTTAGATCATGTTCCATAAATAAAATGGCATCGTCGGCATATTGTAGAATGGAAACCCCTCCATCAACCAGATGTGGGATAAGTCCCCCTACAAGATCCTTCTTGTTAGCTCTCTTAATCATAAGCGCCAACATGTCAGTAACAATGTTAAATAAGATTGGTGACATCGGGTCCCCTTGCCTAAGACCCTTTAGAGTTTGGAAAAATGACCTATATCATCATTTACCTTAACTCCTACACTTCCTCTTTTAATAAAACAGTCAACGTGCTTTCTTCAAAGCTCGTTGAAACCCTTCATACGTAATGTTTGTTGCAGGAAGGACCATTTAACTTTATCATATGCCTTCTCAAAATCAACTTTGAATATAACACCATTTAGTTTCTTCGAGTGGATTTCGTGCAATGTTTCATGTAACACAACTACTCCCTCAAGAATATTTCGGCCAGGCATGAAAGCTGTTTGTGATGAGTGCACCACCGCGTGCGCTATCTTAGTTAGCCTGTCAGTTCCCACCTTTGTGAAAATTTTAAAGCTAACGTTCATCAAACAAATTGGCCTAAACTGCTCAATGCGAGCCGCCCCTTCTTTCTTTGGTAACAACGTTATTGTTCCAAAATTCAAATGAAAGAGTTGGAGATGACCGGCAAAGAGATTATGAAACATGGCCAGAAGATCGTCCTTAACAATATGCCAGCATTTCTTATAAAACTCCGCTGGGAACCCATCCGGTCCAGGAGCTTTTTCGCTTTTCATTCCCCCAATCGCATCCCGCACCTCTTTCTCTGTGAATGGGGCGGATAACACCTCGTTGTCAGCTTCTCCAACCTGAGTGATATCCGCCACCGTCTTCTCGTCCATTGTTAGAAAACTATGATCAGGCGGACCGAACAAACGTTTATAATAATTGGAGATGTATAATTTTAGGTTCTCATGACCAACAATTGTACCCTCATCCTGCTCAAGCTGTAGGATCCTTTTTTTCCTGTGCTTGCCATTTGCAATCAGGTGGAAAAATTTGGTATTATTATCCCCATGAACGATTGCCCGAACTTTCGCTCTAGTTGCCCATTTTGATTCCTCCTCTCTAAGGATTACTCGTAGCCTTTGCTCGGCCTGGCTCTTGAGTCCTCTCTCGTTCGCATCCAGCAGCATAGTCTCCGCTTTTCTATCCAGGTCGTCAATAAGTTTGATAAGCCTCTCCTGCTCATCCTTATATGACCCTCAATATTCTTGGACCACCCACGAAGGTACTGTCTAAGATGGCGGATTTTATTTTGCCACCTCATCACACTGGATGTTCCACCCAGATTCTTCTTCCATTCGTTGGCAACTAGGTCCATGAATCCTTCCCTTGAGAACCAACTTGTCTCAAAAGAGAACCCTTCCTTGTTGCCCATATGTTTTGCCGTACCCGAGTCAAGCAACAGAGGTGTGTGATTTGAGATCGCCCTCTGCAAAGCACACACTGTTACTAAAGGAAACTTCTGTTCCCATTCAGTGCTTGTGAGCACTCTATCCAACTTTTCAAAAGTTTGATTCGGTAGTGCATTTGCCCATGTGAATTTCCTACCCGAGAGTTCTATCTCCTGGAGGTCTAAGCTTTCTATAATAGTGTTGAACATGAATGGTCATCGACCATCAAAGTTGTCATCGTTCTTTTCATCAGGCCGCCTCATAATATTAAAATCACCCCCTATTAAGAGCGACAATTTTTCATCGCAGATCCGAACTAGATCAGCGAGAAATTCAGATTTTAGATCCGGTTGAGCAGCCCCGTATACCTCTATAAGAGCCCATTGAAAACCATCCCCTTTGGTCGTAATCCTAAACTTGACCGCATAATCCCCAAACACCACTTCTCTAACTTGAAGTGTGTCACATCTTACTCCAAGTAGGATCCCCCCGGATCTTCCTCTTGGAGGGAGACAATGCCAATCAAAATCTATCTCCGCTGTTAAGGCACTTAGGAACTGAGAAGTGAATTTGTCCCTACCTGTCTCCATAACAACAATAAAATCAAGTTGATGCTCTACAGTTGCTTCAGCTAGGAATCTCGTTTTAGCCAAGTCCCGTAGACCTCTGCTATTCCAGAAGATTCCCCTCATCTCTGATCATAAAAAAAATTAGCAGTCTTTAACCGAGCACTCCTACGGACCACCGAAACCGGATACACTTTCCGTTTCCATGGTCGTTTAGGTTTTTCGACCAGCCCCTGGTCAATATAACCAGGTTGTTGTAGCATGGCTTGGTCGAAAGAGTCCTCAACAATACTCGGAATAACCTCTCCTACGTCTGTGTCTTCCACATCTAACATGTTATCACATAATGAATTAAGACCCCCCAGATCTCCAATCTCAGAATCTTTCATTGGTTTCACAACAGCTAAGTTTCGCATAATATCAAGCGCCCTATCTACCTCTAAATCAAGTAGATCATTAATAGAATTTGAAACTTGAGCATGTGAACTACCCAAAGAAACCCCAATGGAAGCAGCATTGTTGATGATCTCTTGCGGTTCATAATGAAGAATAGAATTTTCTATATTAAAAAACATACCTGTCGACATTTCTGTTTCCTTCATCCTTGCAGCCCGCATAGCTCTCCTTAGCTGCAATTCATCCACATTTGGTTGTTCCCGAATCCGCTTACTGGATCTCCTTCCAGATGTCAAGGGATCAGGTATACCTCCAAATGCTATGACCTCCTCAACTGAACGAGAAGATGCACTTTGCTTACCCCCCTCCGCGGTGTGAACGAGACTCCCTAGAGGTACCCTCCACATCGATCAGTGTGACCTTCTCACCTGAGTGTGGGTGAGGACCCTGGTGATCCCCCTCGTCCGCACGAATCGGTGAGTCCAGTGCCTCCTGCGCGTGGACCACCGCTTCTGTGGGACTGCCATCGGGACGGAGTACATTGGGTATGGCCTGTTGTTGCACATCTGGCAGCCCCTTAGCCTGAGCCAAATACTGGTCTAAGGAAACCGCTGGTAATCCAGCAACCGGCGAAGAAGGTTGCAACGCCGCACGGATGGTAGCTTCCCTGGAATAGAAATACGGACCTGACGCTTTCCACATAGGTCGGCGTGCGTCGCCCCTATAGCCAATCTGGCTGGTGCGGACCCAGGCTTGAGCGAGCCAAATCGAAGCTGCTCCAACGGTGCCAAAACGGAGGCCCCGTGTAGTGCCCAAAGTGTAAAGCTTTCCCTTTTTGTAACCTTCCATGTGGGACCACCTTGACTTTGTCATGAGAGCTATCTATGCATGTGTGATTTCATGTGTCACCTTGTGTTCTTCTTTTGCATGCATGCATCCATGTCATACCATCTTTGCCATACCTTATGATGCTATGCCTTGATATGAATGCATGTGATCTTGCTAGGTGTGATTTATGTGATCTTGTGATTTCATGTATTGATGCATATGTGATGATGTGGTGTGAAGTAATGAGGGTGTGGTGCTTGGTATTATTTTCAAACCCCCTTGTGTAGTTTCAAACCCTTTTTATCTTTTTTTCCCCAAGTTCAAATCCTTTTGCTCCTATGTTGTTATAAAAATGTTACACCTTTAGAGCATTTTAGTTGGTATGTGGGTATGAAGCAGAGGGGTTTTTAAACTTATTTTGTTTGGGGTTTTCCTTTATTTTCAGATTATTTTAATCTGATTGGCAATTATTTTTAGTTGTCAGAATATCATTTTGGTATTTTAGAAATTTGGGGCATAATTCCCTTGTGCCCACGAGTATTTGATTCTATTTTTCTTAGGCCTTAGATTTCTTGGGGATTTATTTGTTGTGGTGGTGTTTTTAAAATTGGCAAGGGCCAGGTTTCCCTCTTCTCTCCCTGGCGTTTGTGGCCCAATTCCTCCCTGGCCCAAGCCTCTTCGCGCCAGAAGCCCACACGCCGTCCCTCGTCTTCCTCCTCGCGATGTCACTGTGTACGATCAATGCTCCACCACTGATCTCCCTTCCCATCGATCTGGTGGCTCCAAGCTCGCCTCCCGAGACGTTATAAGGAGCCTACAACCTCCCCACCACTGTAGGGTTCCTCCTCTCCCTCGTCCTCTCCCTCCAGCGCCGCCAGTGAGACTCTCGTCATCGCCAACGCCATGAGCAGCTCCGGGTCGAGCTCGACGCCGGCGTAACGTCGACCTCGCCGCCTCCCCATAGCTGCGCAAGCAAGAGGACCCAGGAGGGCTTCCATTTTCGCGCGGAGCCGGGGCTTCTTCCTCGACGTCCCCGACGAGCACCTTCTTCCTCGGCCAGCGGCTTTTACCTGCAGTAGTAGACGCGCTTCTTCTTCTTCCACGTCGGGCGCCTCTCCTCTCGACGCAAGGTGAGCGAGACCGTGCCTCCCCCCTCCTCGTTTCCTCTTAGGTAGTGGCGCCGAGCCTCCTGCTCGAGGCTTGCCGGAGTTGCACCGGCAGGCTGTGTAGCTGTTTTTCTGATTGTTGGCGCAGGCAGGGTAGACGTCCACGTTCGTGGCGAAGTAGTCGCGGCCTTGCCAAGATGGCCCCGTGGCTGTGTGCGTAGTTGTAGTAGGGTCCTCCTTCTCCTCGTTTTGCTTCGGCCCTCCGGTGGCGCAGCAGCAGCTACAACACGACAAGGCAGCCGGCGGTCACCCTGTCGCTATGCTCCTCTGTCGAAGCAAGGACTAGCTTCGATGATATATGTGTGCGTGACGGTTCTCTGTAGGCGCGGTTTGCAGGGGAGTAGAGGTAGCAGGGGCTCCCTCCCCCTCGTAGCGCCATCCCAGATCGGTAGGTCACTCTCGGGTGGCGCGGCGGTAGCAGCTTTTCGCTCCGGCGTCTTCTCTGTCGCCGACGCTCAAAGGTGTTGCAGGGACAGCGAGAGCGATGGCATTCCTTGTTTCAGGCCTCCCCCTCTGTCAGACGTCGTAGCATAGCGAAGTGGCAAGTGTGTGGGGTTGTTCTCGTGAGATCCAGGGTTCGAGTCCCAGAGGCAACAAGCCTCCCTTTTTGTTGATTTTGTTTGCCCAGTAGCACAGTAGCTGCACGTAGTAACCTATCTGGCTTGGTCCTCTCTGTTCTGTCGAGGTAATGATAGTGGCAGAGTGGTATGAGCTGCAGGTGGTGTCCAGGGGATCTGGGGTTCGATCCCCCCCAAACCTTTTATATTTTTCTGTCTTTTCCTTTGCTGTTTTGTTTTAATCACTTCCTTACTTGCATGTGGTAGGCTTGAACCTTGTGGTATTTTTTTCTCCCCTCGAACAACATGTTGTTCATATTGTTTTCGTCAGTGATGTGAATAGATGATGGTGTAGGCTTGAGAGCATGTATGTAGTGTTCATGTGTGTTAGGGTAGATGTGTAGATTTAAGTGTGAGTTAGTGAGTGCTTGAGGGTGAGTGTGTGTGCAAGTGTGTTTGACCCTACACACATGCTTGTGCAATTGCACAAGCCCTTGAGTTAAGCTTTGTGTGATAGTAGTTTTGTGCATGTGTGGTGTCTCCCCACACACTTATGCATACACACCCATATGAGTATGTATGTGTAGGTGAGTGAGTGTGTGTGCTGGTTCTTGCTCAATTGTGGTGTAAGTGGGTGGTCCATGAGCTTGATGTTGGAATCATGCCACCATTGGCTTTGTGATAGAGTGCAATGGAGTATGTGGGAGTTGTTCTAGTGATTTTGCACATATGATGACGCACTAATCTCTATAGGTGATTCTATGTAGATTTTGTTTTCTAGTTTGTGTTCACTTGCTCCAAGTAAGTGCCCACAAATGATGTATGTTTTGGGGTAGAGTCTCCCAAGGAATCCAGTGGTGAAGTTTGTTTTGCCATTAGGATACTTTATGGGGTTGACATATTCAGATTTGTTCCAAGTTTGTTCCTTGATTCCATGGAATAGGTGGAGCCCAAGGGCATGAGCTTTTGTGTGATAGTAGTAGGGGTTTTGCTCTACACCATAGTGGTGTCAATTATCTCTTGGTGTTATGTGTGTGCAAACTATGCCTAGACAAAGTGGGCATGTGGCTGAAAAATTCCAGATTAGTGAAATCTGAAATTTCACTATGTCTGGGATTCTGGAAACATTTTCTTCTCTTATAGATGAGGATGTGCTGGTCATTCTGTTGAGAACTAGCCTTCGTTCAATGCTAGGATTTTGAACCTGGTATGTTCGTGAAGCTCCCTGTCAAATTACAAATCATTTGGAGTCCAGTAGATTGTGTTTTGGTTGCTGTCAAAAAGCTTCAGAACAGAGACAGAAACTCAGGTGCAGGAATTTTGCACTAAGTCCCTGAGATCTGATGGTTTTGGGAAAGTTTGTGGCCTTGTATCTTCTAGAGTTTAATTCCTTTTGCTGTGATTCTTGCTGGTGCTTGTAGTGTTCTTGGTTGGCTTCAGCCACATATATTACTTGTCATGTTTGGAGGCCTGTAGCTATGTTGCATGTAGCTCACAATGTGCTAAGATGCAGATTATGGCAGATTATGTAGTATAGTCATTTTGCTCATTGTGTGAGCTTAGTTGATGTTGTGGTGTTCTTCCTTGCTCCAATCCACTCATGTTGGGTTGTTACATGTCTTGGGAACCTGGGAATACCAGATTTGTGCCAATTGTGAGTGTGGTGTTGATTCTTCCACGTAGAGCTTCATATCTTGTTTCGTTGATTCCCGTTGATCTGTAGCTCCGTTTGCAATGTTCTTTATATGGTTTTGCACCATTTTCACGAGCCACATCTGTTCATGTCATTCTCATGCATGTCAAAATAGCTTAGTGTACAGTTCTGTCTAGAAACTTGCAGTAGTTTATTTTGCTTGTGCTAGTGATAGAAATAGTGGTGCATGCTCAATTTTCATCTCATGCATCATGTGATTGTTGCATCTTGTGGTGCTGCTGTTCATTGGCTGTTATTCTTATGTTGGGTAGCACCGGGATCGGAGAACGAATACGTGGAGTCAGGAGAGTACGTGCAGGACGAACCAGAACCATTCCAAGCTGAGGATATCACAGGCAAGATGATATGACCTTGATTCCATCTCTAGACTTGTTATGTTAGTTTCGTTTCCATGTCATATTGCTTGCTGCCTACCACTGAATTAAATTGCCTCTTGAAATGCCATGAGCCCAAACACCGTTCTCCTTCCTAGCAAACTTGTGTGGCTAAGTAGGCTTGCTCAGCTACTAATGTTAGCATTGCTAGTTGCAGGTGTTTTTGACTCATGTGATAACATGAGCTTGATATCATTATGTTAAATTCTGTTATTTAATTAATGCACCTATATACTTGGTAAATGACGGGAGGCCTAGCATTTTGCCGGGTGCTTTGTTCCGTTCTTGCCGCCTTAGTTACCGGTTACCGGTGTTTGATTCCATAATGATCGCTCCTAACACGTTCGGGGTTGTTATGGGGACCCCGTTGATAAATCGCGTAGTGCTAAGACTTGTCCGGCAGGACCTAACTTTGGTGTTAATTTGCTAATCACTTAATAATAAACTGCATAGCGAATAGCTACCCCGAGGATTTTAATCAACAACCCGGGCCAGTGCTGCTCATGAGTGTTGGTCCAAACTAGAGCACCGTGCGGGGCCATCCCGGGGCAACTCGGGAGATTTCTCTGGCCACCGTACGCTTCGCTTATCCGGCGTGTCCTGAGACTGAGATACGCGGCTCTTATCAGGGTCGTCGACACGTCGGGAGGTCCTGCTAGTCTTGTCTTACCTTAGCGGTATATCTTGCGTATAGGAATCCCAGTGAAGCTTTGGGTTCCCCCAGAGTTGAGGTTTTCCTCTAAGGAATCCGACGAGATCACGAGATTCGTGATAGAGGATGCCTTTGCGGCCTGTGTTCGTTTGTGATGGACTAGTTGGAGCACCCCTGCAGGGTTTAATCTTTCGGAAAGCCGTGCCCGCGGTTATGTGGCAACTTGGAATATTTTGTTAACATCCGGAATTAGAGAACTTAAACATAAGCTAATAAAACTGCCAACTGTGTGCGTGACCGTGACTGTCCCCTCGAAGATCTCTCTTCGATCGGGAACATGGTGGGGTTATGAATGCCGTAGGTAGGTGTTCAGGATCACTTAGTGATCAAGTAAATCCGACCGCTAGTGTAGACCACCTTCCCTTCTATTTTGCGTAAGTTAGCCACTTGTTCAAGCATAGGATGCTGCAGCCTGATACACTTCTCCCTTACCCTACCGTATAACATGACTAGTGGCTGAGATTGCTGAGTCCCCGTGGCTCACGGGTTCCTCCGAAACTCCCAGCAGGTACAGGTACCCCAGAGACAGATGATCCCAACGGCACCCAGCTGGCGTGGCAGTACGACGAGGAGACAGACCGCCTCTACGTGAACTATCCATAGGACTGAGGCGTGGTCGTGATCGTGGGCCTGCAGCAGGGTAGCATAGCATTTTCCATGTTTTGTAGTCCGTATCGAAACTACCTTGTTTGTATCTGTGTTGTACTCTGAGTTATTAATAAGAAGACAGTTGAATCCCGAACTGTCTACTTTTATTATTATTTGTGCTATGTTACTTGCTTGCGAAACGCTTAGATGCGCTTCTTTCCTATTCAGGGGCCTCGACCCCCAGATCGGAAAGGATCGCATCTTGGTTGTTACACCCCGCCCCCTGCCAAAGTAGTCGTCCCACCTCCTGTTGAGTCCTTGGGAGTCTCCTGTGTTCCTGGCTGCTTGGGCGGCAACCCCTCCTTGTCTGCTTCCTTAGCGCCAGACTCATCATCCCCATCAAACATACTGACATCCTGATCAGCTCCCCCCTCAAACATGGGTGGGCTCTCGATCTCAATGCGAAGAGTATATCTCATACCCCCGTGAGCCCAAACAACTTCATGTGGCACGAGCTCGATATCGATAACACTAACCCGTAGTCTAGAAACACCTTTGGCTTGAGAGTACGCCATGTGAACCTTCTTAGTCTTACCAATAAGAGACCCCAAACTCCAAACCACCTGAAAATCATTGACCACCCTGGATGGCAGTCCCAAAAATCTCACCCAGGTCTGATGAAGAGGGATCCCCTGCGGCTCCTCACTCTTCCAAGAATCAAACTCTAAGATGCAACACGTGCTTGTAACTCTGCACATGCCGAATTTGAGTATCCGAGCCAAATCGTCCTTGGATGGGAACACCACCTTGAACACATTGTCAGCAATCGCAATGGGATCCCATCGAAACGAAGATGATACCAGCTCACACAGCTGCTGCCCTACCTGATCAACACTCATATTCCCACTGGTCACAGTAACCGTATGTCGGGACCCCGATCCTAAGCCATAGGAATCCAGCCTGTAACACATCGCATCCCTTTGTGGTCTCACGTACGGTTAACTCCACGGTTGCAGCCTTACCTTAGCCGGGACCGTTTGCGTCTTTTGACTCACGTATGCGATAGTGTCGCTAGCAATCCAATGTCAAAGAACCCGGATCGACATGTCTAGTCTTAAACCAAAGTGGCAGTACCGCACAAGGACAGGCATACATGACCCAACAAAGCAGGTGTCGGTCATCGGCGAATGTAGACGAGTCGTAGCAAGCTACAAGGACTCCATTACATCGCGTGACATTTCCCCAAAGGGGACAGACATAGCAGCTAAGAAGGACACATGCCGGTCAACCAATGTGTCCGGAGCAGTAGCGAACTACCAAGGCTCGTTGGATCACAAAGGGGCATTTCCTTGTAAGGAGTGCTACTAAGTTTCACGACTAGGTAATCGAACCCCATACATATCAAGTACGACACACGTACGCATGGCATACCGATATGTATAGATACATCGATGGCATCACAACATAACCATAAACATACAACCTTTATTTAAGAGGCTCGGAAGAGCCACACACATAATATTACACATTAAGGGTCTCACGACCCGTAATAGCAGTCATACAATTACAAGCCAGCGGAACAGTTATAAACTGTCTGGTACAGACAGGGCAACTAGAAGGCACATGGCCTGACTATACTACAGAGCCGACGTAGGGCCAGATCGTAGCTGGGACACCAGCTACTCGTCGTCGTCGATGTCTACGAAGAACCCTCCATTAGGGTCATTAGCAACCTCTGCAACATTTATTAAGCAAACATGAGTACGAAGGTACTCAGCAAGACTTTAGGATGACTAACTACTCATGCAAGGTACTAAAAGGTATTGTGGGGTTTCATGCGGGAAGCCAGCATTTGACTCGTGGCTAGACAACTTGCATTTTTTAAATAATTTTGACAACTTGATTTCTCGCACACGAGTCCACTAACACCACAACAATACACTATCAAGGAATAATTCCGTCTCCGTATGGAAATGCCGTCCACGACACTCACGCTTATCTTGGCAATTTTATGAGTAGCCATTGAAGTTATCTATGAACAACATATGTCTCCAAGTAGTCCATATCCGCGGACGCGGCTATTCGAATAGATCATAACCCTGCAGGGGTGTACTTCGTCACACACACTCTCGCCACTTATCGCCATGTGCACGTCATGCACCTCGGCAACCTTCAAGCGGAAGCCCAGCGAGGGAGTCGGCCACGACCGTTAACCACACTAGTACCTAGTCCAGGTTTATCGCCTATCTGAGAGTAACCCGTACGGAAGTCCGGCCGAGGTTTCCGCCACGGCCTCAAACGATGTGCGCAGGGTTCCCAAGCCCACCATCCGGGTGCCACTTGGTACACCGTGCCACTGCCTACCGCATCACGGCCCACCTCTTAGGTCAGCACCATGCACGGCCTCCAGCATTACTATAAACACCAGAAACTACTTGCAACTCCTGGACCGGGTACTACGCGATTAATAGGCCGAGCGGGGTCATATTTCAGGGCCCAGCATGTGGTAGTATCTAGTCTTGGAATACATACATGGAACTCAGTTCCTAAGGACGGTTCCAATGAAACAACCCGCCATGTACTCCTACACGGCCTTTCACCGGTACCTTTACCAACTCAAGTTCAACACACAACCTTTGCTCACCAAACACGTTCCACAATTCTGTTCATCTCCCAGATGACAGACCATACACAACTCTAAGCATAGCATGCATAGCAGGATAAGGCACATCACAGCTCAAGCAACTACCAGGTATGCTAGGTTGCAAGGTTTGGCTATTTACTGTGACAAGGTTAAGTCATGCAAAGGAAGTGGGTTCAACTATCGTGGCAAAAGCAGTTGAAGCATTTGATCTTAAATGCAATAAATAGGTATAGGAGCAAGAACAAGGGATTTATCGGGATGATCAAAAGGGTTGCTTGCCTTGTTGCTCAGAGGAGGAACGATATCCGCCAGACGGATATTCGGTGGAATCCGGGGGTGCGGAGCCTACCGAAATGAATGGCAACATTCAATAACAATCATATGCACTCAAAATGATGCATGAGCATGGCATGAGAATGCAAGGTGATAAGTTATTATTTTCAACATGTATTAGGTTTAGAGTTGATTTGAATCACATTCGAATAGCAATTCAAACGGGGTGTTCTCGGATACCGGTTTAATTGATTCGACATGATGCTCAGATCAACTTGATGTTAACATGCATGAAATGTCATGTTATGGTACTGATTTGTAATTAGGACAGTGGTGAACATTGTAAATATAATGAAATTTGAATATTTTTGCAAATTCCATTTAAAAAGTGATTATAAGAATTGAATTATTCCTTATTCCACAATTTAGGGTTCTGTAACTTTTTCAAACATAGTTGAAAATAGCATAATCAGAATCCTTGAATTTTTCTGATACTTTTTCATATATAAATTATTTTCATTGGAGTTACAGATTAATTTCTATGATTTTTACAAGTTTTAGCAATTTCCTGGAATTAGTTTTATACTGGAAATTCTAATTATTGCATCAGACTGACGTCAACAGGTCAGCCGACCTGTTCAGGTCAAACCTGACAGGGGGCCCCACTGGTCAGCCTCTCTGGGACTAATCCCGCGCTGACCAGCCCTAATTGAGGTTTGACTTGGCCTTGGGCCCACTTGTCAGCGAGTGATTAAGTCCTGAGCTGCTGGGTTAGCTTTGCCACGTCGACCCCCACCGGAGGGTGGTCACCGGCGACCAGGCCCGCGGCGGAGGGCTCGCCGGAGGCGACCTAAACGGCGCTGCACAGCACCAAAACGCACGCGGTTTGCAGCTACGGCACGCTGGCGAAGTGGCCGATCTGGCAGGGGCATCATGGGAGGCTAGGGTCGCCGGAAGAGGCGCCGGCGACGAGCTGGAGCGGCGGCCGAAGCTCGGCCTTCTATGAGAGACGGCTCTAGGGCACGGGTAGGCAGCGTGAGGGCTCGACACGCTCCTGGAGGCTCCAGGAGCTCGAATCCTAGCTCGAGCGCGTGGATCGGACATCACAGCGACGGCGACGACATGACCGGCGGCGAGAAGCTCTCGGCCTTGGTGGGGAACAAGGCTACGATGCACGGGAGAGCGTGGGGCGAGAGGGGAAACGACGACGAGCTCACGACGGTTCCGATGGTGCTGAAGAGGGGCTCGGGGATGCGCCGGAGGAAGCGAATCGACGGGAGAGGTCCGGCGGCCGGAGGTGGAAGACGACGGCGTTGGGGGCGATGCAGAGCTTGGCGAAGCTTTGGCTTCTGCAGAGATGACCAGGGCGACGAGGCGGAGCTAACAGACTACTCGGAGGCGGGATCCCATGGCTAGAGGTGCTGCGGCTCGAGCTCGAGCTCGGCTCGAATGGCGGCAGCAAGGAGGAGGAAGAGATCCGAGAGGAGGGAGAGAGCCGATGCGGGGAATGGATAGGGGAGGCCTCAGGGGGCTTATCCCCGGCCTTGCCAGCGCGAGGCGGCGGCCAGGCAGGCGCACAGGTGCGTGGCCGCGCCGGAGGAGGCGGCGGCCACCTCCTGCTGCCTACTGGCGCGAGGGAGATGGGCCGGGCCAGGCTAGGCGACAGGTAAGGGTTTCCCATTTTTTTCTGTTTTTGTTTTTCTGTTTTGATAACTATTGTTTTGCTAATTATTTCAGCTCCAAAACAAAAAGTTAAAACTATTTTAGACCTCCTGAAATATTGTTATAACATTCGCAACCATTTCCAAAGTTTTCAACATTTTTGGAAATTTATAGATTCTGATTTCAATTTTAAAACTTGAAAGCAGTAGCCTTTTGCATTTATTTAAAATGCTTAAAGTGTCAAGAAAATAGTTTTCTCCAATGCTCATTTACTTTCATGATTTATCAAAAAGTTTGAACATTTCTTGAGGCCATTTTGGGTTCATTGATTTGAACTAGTTTGAGATTTTCTTTAATTGAAATAGTGGCTAGGGTTTTGAGTTTTTCCTTTGCCACTTTGTTGTTTTTGTTGAAACTTCTTAGATGCAAATGCAAAGAAGACATGAGCACAAGACTAACTTGCTTAAGAGTTAGGGATGTGACAACTCACCCCCACTCAAAAGAATCTCGTCCCGAGATTTAGAAGTCGTCGGGAATAACGCAGGGTATTCAAGTCGGAGACGATCCTCTCTTTCCCAAGTTGCCTCCTTTTCAAAATGATTTGACCATTGAACTTTAAGAAACTTGAGGTTTCGACGTCGAGTGGTACGCTCAGCTTGATCAAGAATACACACGGGGTATTCTCGGTATGAAAGGTTATCTTGTAGATCAAGCGTTTCATGGTCCACTTCACGGATAGGATCCGAAAAGCAACGCCTGAGTTGCGAGACGTGGAAAACATCATGAACCTTGGAAAGATGCGGAGGAAGTTCCAACTGGTAGGCAACTTCTCCTCGTTTGGCAAGAATGCGAAAAGGACCGATGTAACGAGGAGCCAACTTGCCCTTGATACCGAAACGATGGGTACCCTTCAAAGGTGTAACCCGAAGGTAAGCCTTCTCGTCAACTTCAAAGGTCACAGCCTTATGATGACGATCATATTGGCTCTTTTGACGAGACTGGGCTGTTTTCAACTTTTCACGAATAATGCGAACCTGCTCTTCTGCATCCTGGATCAAATCCGGGCCAAAGAGTTGCCTCTCTCCGGTTTCTGACCAATTAAGAGGTGTTCGACATCTTCGTCCATAGAGAACTTCAAAAGGGGCTTTGCCCAAGCTTGATTGATAACTATTGTTATAAGCGAATTCGGCGAATGGAAGGCACTTCTCCCAATTCATACCGAATGAAATGACACAAGCTCGGAGCATATCTTCTAGGATTTGATTCACTCTTTCTACTTGACCACTTGATTGAGGATGGAAAGCAGTGCTAAAAGATAAGTGAGTCCCCATGGCATTCTGAAAACTTTCCCAGAAGCCAGAAGTAAAGATACTTCCACGGTCCAAGTTAATTTCCAGGGGAACACCATGAAGAGACACTATTCGAGAGATATATAACTCTGCTAGCTGGCTAGCTGTTATACTCTCACGAACAGGAAGAAAATGAGCCACTTTGGAAAGACGGTCAATGACCACAAAGATAGCATTATTTCCTTTCTTGGTCTTGGGAAATCCGGTAATGAAATCCATGCTAACTTTATCCCATTTCCATTCAGGAATAGCTAAAGGTTGAAGGGTGCCAGCAGGCCTTTGATGTTCTGCCTTAACTCGATGACAAACGTCGTAGTTAGCAACGAACTCAACAATTTCTCTCTTCATCCTAGTCCACCAGAACCTCTGGCGTAGGTCCTGATACATCTTAGTACTACCGGGATGAATGGTGAGAGGAGAATCATGAGCCTCCTTAAGGATTAACTGCCTTAGATGTGGGTTCTTAGGAACCACTAAACGATTTTGGAAGAACACAACACCTTGATCGTTCATGGAAAATTCTTTAGCGTTTCCACTAAAAATATTCTCCTTGATCCGTGATATACCCTTGTCACGCTTTTGTCCAGCTATGATTTGATCCTTAAGAGTAGGCTTCGCCACCAGGGTAGAAAGGAATCCTTGAGGAACAATATGAAGATTCAACTTCCGAAAGTCCTCATGGAGATGTGGTTGACCTTGTTGTAGCATCAAATTGTTACAATAAGATTTACGACTTAGTGCATCGGCCATAACATTGGCCTTCCCCGGGGTGTAAGTTATCCCTAAGTCGTAATCCGAGATCAACTCAACCCACCGTCTTTGCCTGAGATTCAAATCCGGCTGGGTGAAAATATATTTCAGACTTTGGTGATCAGTGAATATTTCGCAACGATTACCCAAAAGGTAATGTCGCCAGGTTTTTAGTGCATGGACCACAGCTGCAAGCTCAAGGTCATGTGTGGGATAATTATCCTCATGTGGACGCAACTGACGAGATGCGTATGCGATCACATGACGATCTTGCATGAGAATGCAACCTAATCCTTGTCGCGAGGCGTCGCAATAGATAACAAAGTCGTTAGAAAAATCTGGTGGTAGCAACACAGGTGCGGAAGTCAGGCGTCTTTTCAGTTCCTGAAAACTATGCTCACACTGTGGTGTCCACTCGAACTTTTTATCTTTCTTGAGGAGTTCAGTTAGAGGCTTTGCAACCTTGGAGAAATTCTCGACGAAGCGGCGACAATAGCTCGCTAAACCAAGAAAACTCCTAACTTGCTTAACCGATTCAGGTTGGGTCCAATCAAGGACAGCTTGAACTCTCTCGGGATTGACAGCAATACCCTTACCAGAGATTACGTGGCCTAGATAGGTCACTTCTTGTAACCAGAATTCACATTTTGAAAATTTGGCATAAAGGCGATGCTCTCGAAGTTTCATCAATACCAGCCTTAGATGCTCGGCATGTTCTTGTTCATTCTTCGAGTAGATGAGAATATCATCGAGGTATACCACGACGAATTTATCCAAATACTCCATGAAGATTGAGTTCATCAGCCGAGAGAAAGTGGCTGGGGCATTGGTCAAACCGAAGGACATAACGGTGTACTCATATTGGCCATAACGAGTAACAAAAGCCGTTTTTGGAATGTCCCCGTTCTTAATCTTGATTTGATGGTATCCCAACCTCAAATCCATTTTGGAGAAGACTGAGGATCCAGCGAGCTGATCGTACAGATCGTTGATCCTGGGGAGCGGATACTTGTTCTTTATGGTGACCAGGTTAACTGGTCGATAATCTACAACCATCCAATCCGTTCCGTCTTTCTTCTTGACGAAGAGGACGGGACAAGCCCAAGGAGAAGAGCTAGGACGAATGAAACCTTTGTTCAAGGCCTCATCTAGTTGCTTTTTAAGTTCGGCTAGCTCCAGGGGTGCCATCTTATATGGTCTTCTGGCTATTGGGACAGTTCCCGGAACAAGATCTATTACAAACTCTACATCTCTGTCAGGTGGGATTCCTGGCAGTTCCTCTAGAAAAACATCCGGGAAGTCACGGACTACCGGAATGTCTTCAAGTTCCGGAAGAGGGTTGGCATTTAGGGAATAGAGTTGGCATTTGGCAACTCGAGTAGAGACATTTACTATCTCACCCGAGGGATGGGTAAGCTGGACATTTCTAGAGTGAGTATCAATCTTGGCATAGTGAGCTGACATCCAGTCCATGCCCAAGATGATATTAATATCCGAAGATTTCAATGCTATCAATGAGGCTAGAAAAACTAACTTGTCTACTAGAATTTCATTGCCATAGGTTATCCTAGAGGTTTGCCATTTACTACCAGGGGTTTGGACAACCAATGGGATTGGCATATCACAAAATGACATGTTATGCAACTGTGCATAACTTTCTGAAATGAAGGAATGAGAAGACCCAGTGTCAAAGAGAACGGACGCTCGGTGATGATTAACAAGAAGCGTACCCAGCATGACGTCGGGATCCTCTGCAGCTTCTTCTGCTGACACATAGTTCACACGGCCACGTGCAGGAGTTGGCTTCACATAGAACGCTTTGCCCGACTTGGCCTGCCCGACGGACTTTCCGGGTTGCTTGGCACCCACATTCTGAGGACACTCACGGGAATAGTGCCCTGGTTCTCCACACTTGTAGCATATCACCTGGTTGGCACGTGGTGCAGCATTGCTAGCTGAACCACCATAAGATTTTGCTAGAGGGTTGGCCTGATTCGTCTGAGGCGCCCCGTAGGATGGCCTCGGAGTGTATCTTGGCGGCAGAGAACTGTTTGGAACCCACAGCCTGCGTTTTGGAAACACGGAACCAGAAGATGAGCCAAAGTCACGGGAGTGCTTCCTTGTGGCTTCGAAGTCAGTATGACCAGTCTCGGCACTGATCGCTTTGTTGACTAGGGCTTGAAAACTTGCACACTCATGAAGGCGCAGATCACGACGGAGGTCAGGGCTCAAACCCTTACGAAACCTTGCTTGCTTCTTGGCATCAGTAGACACCTCCTCTGTTGCATAGAGGGCAAGGTTACCGAACTCGCGGCTATAGGCATCCACAGACAACTTGCCCTGAGTGAAGGCACAGAACTCCTCTCTCTTTCTGTCCATCAGGCCCTCTGGAATATGGTGCAGACGGAAAGCTGCACTGAAATCTGCCTATGTGGCTACTGGTTCAGCGGGACGCATAGCTTCAAAATTCTCCCACCACAGATTGGCGAGTCCCTCCAGGAAATACGCCGCAAAGGTCACCTTGTCGGCCTCAGACACATTCGCAGAGCGAATCTTGCGTGAGATGCTGCACAACCAGTCATCAGCGTCGAGGGGATTGACGGAATGATGAAACTTTGGAGGATTCAGCTTCACAAAGTCATTAAGGGACACTGCAGCATTCCTAGGCTGACGAGCCGTATTCTGCTCAATACGCTCTAGCAGTCGGTTCGTCTCCCTTTTATTTCTTTCTGCCTCAAGCATCACTTCTACGAGAGAAGGTGGGTGAGGCAGGTCTTCCTGCGACGCTTGACTACCCTCACCTTGCTCATGAGCAGGGGCACGGTTCAACCTGGTGAACACTATCCTGACAAACAAACTCATAGCTTAGACCAATATCATATCAATACTAGCTATGGATTAAGAATGTACTGAACACACGGAATGCGAAAATGAATATCCGAACAGCATGGTAACAAGCAACTGCTATATATACACCTTGGTTCATAGACACCCTTACATAGTTCAGTACAACCTTAACCGAAGAGCAAACTACTGAGTTATGAAACTACTCATCAGAGGCTTACAAGCTTCCTATACATTATTTATCTAGGCCTCCGGAATTCATTTCACAGTACAACCATACTTCACAAGTCACGCAGAACTGTGAACGTACGGCTACTACCATACTATCCTTCCGCTCACAGCACAGGCATCCGCATAGAACATCTCATAGAGATTACCTCCATGACCTGGAAGCTCAACCTGCGGATCAGGAAACACTCTAACCTGAGATCCCTGGGATCCATAAGGACACGGATGTGGCCTTGGTCCCCTGACCGGTGGTAAGAGGGGTCCCCGAAGAGGTGTGACTCCTCCTATGGCTGGCCAGTCAACGTGGGCCGGAAGATGGGTCCTAACAGGGTTCAGCATCTCCATCTCTCCATACCCTGTCTGGACTACCGGTGCCAGCTGCGTCAAAGCTGTCCACAGACGGGCACGGGTAGCATAAAGCTCCATGAGGAGAGCACGAGCATCCCTGTCTCTGTTCTCTAGCATCTCAACAGTGGACTGCAGAAGTGGATCCTCCATAGAAGAATCAAAATAGACTCCACTGACGTATCCCTCTTCACCAGACTGAGAGGCCGGAACATAGCAGAACTCTGAATTCTGCAGCAGTGCATGTCTCGCTCTCATAATAGTCAGCACTGAATAGGCAGCATCCTGTACTGCCATGTCAACGGTGACCCCCAACCCATAGGACCAATGGATTGGCTTCTGAGCTCCAGGGTAGTCTGGAAATACCCTAACAGTGCAGATGTACTGGCTTTGGTTGAAGTCTCAGTACTGTTCCTCCACTGTGTACTCGGGGTACCAGCGATAACCGCACACCGACATCACCCTGACCAGCATGGCTGTATGACCCGGTACATCAATGCACCTGGTCAGACGTACCACCTGACGAGAAGGACGGCCAGTCATCTGTAAATAGAGAGTAATGCAAAAGCATTAGAGCTCCGAATGCAAAATTGGGCAGCATAACGACTGTAAATGCTCAACAACAAATTTTGAGACAACCCAAAAATGGAATAGCGTAACCACTCAACTATCAAGTTCAACTCTCTGATCATCAAACTTACTTCCTGCTTCCTAGGAATAAAAGAAACCCAATATCACTCGACCCGTAGTCCTATAATCTACCGATCAGAAACACGAGCCTAGGAGAAGATGAGTAACCTAGTCCTTAATTCCCGCAGAGAAGACGAGGATGACCAGAATAGAATAACTTGAGAAGAGAACAAGAGTCTTACATTCCCTTCCACAAACAATTCCCTTATATATAGCTAAAGAAATTCTAGACTCAACTTCAACCAGTTTGGCTTAGTAATCCTACATTCAGTCAGGCTCTGATACCAACACTGTCGGGACCCCGATCCTAAGCCATAGGAATCCAGCCTGTAACACATCGCATCCCTTTGTGGTCTCACGCACGGTTAACTCCACGGCTGCAGCCTGACCTTAGCCGGGACCGTTTGCGTCTTTTGACTCACGTATGCGATAGTGTCGCTAGCAATCCAATGTCAAAGAACCCGGATCGACATGTCTAGTCTTAAACCAAAGTGGCAGTACCGCACAAGGAAAGGCATACATGACCCAACAAAGCAGGTGTCGGTCATCGGCGAATGTAGACGAGTCGTAGCAAGCTACAAGTACTCCATTACATCGCGTGACATTTCCCCAAATGGGACAGACACAGCAGCTAAGAAGGACACATGCCGGTCAACCAATGTGTCCGGAGTAGTAGTGAACTACCAAGGCTCGTTGGATCACAAAGGGGCATTTCCTTGTAAGGAGTGCTACTAAGGTTCACGACTAGGTAATCGAACCCCATACATATCAAGTACGACACACGTACGCATGGCATACCGATATGTATAGATACATCGATGGCATCACAACATAACCATAAACATACAACCTTTATTTAAGAGGCTCGGAAGAGCCACACACATAATATTACACATTAAGGGTCTCACGACCCGTAATAGCAGTCATACAACTACAAGCCAGCGGAAGAGTTATAAACTTTCTGGTACAGACAGGGCAACTAGAAGGCACATGGCCTGACTATACTACAGAGCCGACGTAGGGCCAGATCGTAGCTGGGACACCAGCTACTCGTCGTCGTCGATGTCTACGAAGAACCCTCCATTAGGGTCATTAGCAACCTCTGCAACATTTATTAAGCAAACATGAGTACGAAGGTACTCAGCAAGACTTTAGGATGACTAACTACTCATGCAAGGTATCAAAAGGTATTGTGGGGTTTCATGCGGGAAGCCACCATTTGACTCGTGGCTAGACAACTTGCATTTTTTAAATAATTTTGACAACTTGATTTCTCGCACACGAGTCCACTAACACCACAACAATACACTATCGTGGAATAATTCCGTCTCCGTACGGAAATGCCGTCCACGACACTCACGCTTATCTTGGCAATTTTATGAGTAGCCATTGAAGTTATCTATGAACAACATATGTCTCCAAGTAGTCCATATCCGCGGACGCGGCTATTCGAATAGATCATAACCCTGCAGGGGTGTACTTCGTCACACACGCTCTCGCCACTTATCGCCATGTGCACGTCATGCACCTCAGCAACCTTCAAGCGGAAGCCCAGCGAGGGAGTCGGCCACGACCGTTAACCACACTAGTACCTAGTCCAGGTTTATCGCCTATCTGAGAGTAACCCGTACGGAAGTCCGGCCGAGGTTTCCGCAACGGCCTCAAACGATGTGCGCAGGGTTCCCAAGCCCACCATCCGGGTGCCACTTGGTACACCGTGCCACTGCCTACTGCATCACGGCCCACCTCTCAGGTCAGCACCATGCACGGCCTCCAGCATTACTATAAACACCAGAAACTACTTGCAACTCCTGGACCGGGTACTACGCGATTAATAGGCCGAGCGGGGTCATATTTCAGGGCCCTGCATGTGGTAGTATCTAGTCTTGGAATACATACACGGAACTCAGTTCCTAAGGACGGTTCCAATGAAACAACCCGCCATGTACTCCTACACGGCCTTTCACCGGTACCTTTACCAACTCAAGTTCAACACACAACCTTTGCTCACCAAACACGTTCCACAATTCTGTTCATCTCCCAGATGACAGACCATACACAACTCTAAGCATAGCATGCATAGCAGGATAAGGCACATCACAGCTCAAGCTACTACCAGGTATGCTAGGTTGCAAGGTTTGGCTATTTACTGTGATAAGGTTAAGTCATGCAAAGGAAGTGGGTTCAACTATCGTGGCAAAAGCAGTTGAAGCATTTGATCTTAAATGCAATAAATAGGTACAGGAGCAAGAACAAGGGATTTATCGGGATGATCAAAAGGGTTGCTTGCCTTATTGCTCAGAGGAGGAACGATATCCGTCAGACGGATATTCGGTGGAATCCGGGGGTGCGGAGCCTACCGAAATGAATGGCAACATTCAATAACAATCATATGCACTCAAAATGATGCATGAGCATGGAATGAGAATGCAAGGTGATAAGTTATTATTTTCAACATGTATTAGGTTTAGAGTTGATTTGAATCACATTCGAATAGCAATTCAAACGGGGTGTTCTCGGATACCGGTTTAATTGATTCGACCTGATGCTCAGATCAACTTGATGTTAACATGCATGAAATGTCATGTTATGGTACTGATTTGTAATTAGGACAGTGGTGAACATTGTAAATATAATGAAATTCGAATATTTTTGCAAATTCCATTTAAAAAGGGATTATAAGAATTGAATTATTCCTTATTCCACAATTTAGGGTTCTGTAACTTTTTCAAACATAGTTGAAAATAGCATAATCAGAATCCTTGAATTTTTCTGATACTTCTTCATATATAA
Organism: Hordeum vulgare subsp. vulgare; assembly: GCF_904849725.1. Taxonomy (NCBI): domain Eukaryota; kingdom Viridiplantae; phylum Streptophyta; class Magnoliopsida; order Poales; family Poaceae; genus Hordeum; species Hordeum vulgare. The sequence continues at coordinate 159,441,304 of NC_058522.1, forward strand.
ATTATTTTCATTGGAGTTACAGATTAATTTCTATGATTTTTACAAGTTTTAGCAATTTCCTGGAATTCGTTTTATACTGGAAATTCTAATTATTGCATCAGACTGACGTCAGCAGGTCAGCCGACCTGTTCAGGTCAAACCTGACAGGGGGCCCCACTGGTCAGCCTCTGTGGGACTAATCCCGCGCTCACCAGCCCTAATTGAGGTTTGACTTGGCCTTGGGCCCACTTGTCAGTGAGTGATTAAGTCCTGAGCTGCTGGGTTAGCTTTGCCACGTCGACCCCCACCGGAGGGTGGTCGCGGGCGACCAGGCCCGCGGTGGAGGGCTCGCCGGAGGCGACCTAAACGGCGCTGCACAGCACCAAAACGCACGCGGTTTGCAGCTACGGCACGCTGGCGAAGTGGCCGATCTGGCAGGGGCATCATGGGAGGCTAGGGTCGCCGGAAGAGGCGCCGGCGACGAGCCGGAGCGGCGGCCGAAGCTCGGCCTTCTATAAGAGACGGCTCTAGGGCACGGGGAGGCAGCTGGAGGGCTCGACACGCTCCTGGAGGCTCCAGGAGCTCGAATCCTAGCTCGAGCGCGTGGATCGGACATCAGAGCGACAGCGACGACATGACCGGCGGCGAGAAGCTCTCGGCCTTGGTGGGGAACTAGGCTACGATGCACGGGAGAGCGTGGGGCGAGAGGGGAAACGACAACGAGCTCACGGTGGTTCGGATGGTGCTGAAGAGGGGCTCGGGGATGCGCCGGAGGAAGCGAATCGACGGGAGAGGTCCGGCGGCCGGAGGTGGAAGACGACGGCGTTGGGGGCGATGCAGAGCTTGGGGAAGCTTCGGCTTCTGCAGAGATGACCAGGGCGACGAGGCGGAGCTAACATACTACTCGGAGGCGGGATCCCATGGCTAGAGGTGCTGCGGCTCGAGCTCGAGCTCGGCTCCAATGGCGGCAGCAAGGAGGAGGAGGAGATCCGAGAGGAGGGAGAGAGCCGATGCGGGGAATGGATAGGGGAGGCCTCAGGGGGCTTATCCCCGGCCTTGCCAGCGCGAGGCGGCGGCCAGGCAGGCGCACAGGTGCATGGCCGCGCCGGAGGAGGCGGCGGCCACCTCCTGCTGCCTACTGGCGCGAGGGAGGGGACGAGCGAGGGAGATGCGCCGGGCCTGCGACAGGTAAGGGTTTCCCATTTTTTTGTGTTTTTGTTTTTCTGTTTTGCTAACTATTGTTTTGCTAATTATTTCAGCTCCAAAACAAAAAGTTAAAACTATTTTAGACCTCCTGAAATATTGTTATAACATTCCCAACCATTTCCAAAGTTTTCAACATTTTTGGAAATTTATAGATTCTGATTTCAATTTTAAAACTTGAAACCAGTAGCCTTTTGCATTTATTTAAAATGCTTAAAGTGTCAACAAAATAGTTTTCTCCAATGCTCATTTACTTTCATGATTTATCAAAAAGTTTGAACATTTGTTGAGGCCATTTTGGGTTCATTGATTTGAACTAGTTTGAGATTTTCTTTAATTGAAATAGTGGTAGGGTTTTGAGTTTTTCCTTTGCCACTTTGTTGTTTTTGTTGAAACTTCTTAGATGCAAATGCAAAGAAGACATGAGCACAAGACTAACTTGCTTAAGAGTTAGGGATGTGACACCGTACCCGTGAGATCTACATCCGGCGCATGAACCGCCGTCGTCACAGATGGTGATTCAAAGAACATAAGCTCCTGGCAGCAAGCTCCATAGATTGCTACGACAGGCATCGGACCCACTGTGGGAGGACAGTCAATCGAACCATGTACCGGTTTGAGGAAAAACTCACACAGTTTCGCCGTACACTCAGATACAAAGTGGCCAGTTTCACCACACCGATAACAAGTCATTTTCTCCTTCTTCCGCGCCCACTTGGATGGTCTGTCACCCCCATCAGGTTTCCCACTGGAATTGGCTATGACCGATGACTGGACAACCGCCATCTCAGTGATAACCTGAAGCTGCTCGGGTGCCACAGCAGGTGCACCCGGTGCCAGGTCAGCAGACTATGGCAGCGTTGGCTTAGGCTTCCTGCCACCACCGCATCCTCCCCACTGTTGTCGATACCCGCCCCTCCTGGGTTGCATAGGACCGGCCACCCCCGGCTGAAAATTCCCTGGAGGCCCTTGCCAGGTGTACCCGCGCACTAGTGGGGACGGGGCCTTTAGCCCCGGCCCGTAAGGGGCTTCAGTCCCGGCTCACCAACCGAGACTAAAGGGGCGGGACTAAAGGCCTAACCTTTCGTCCCGGCCCTCTTACAAGCCGGGACTAAAGGTGCTCCACGTGGGCGCCTCGTAGCGCCCTAGGGGCAGGCCCTTTAGTCCCGGTTCGTTACACGGACCGGGACTAAAGATTTTCAGATTTTGCTGGTTTTTGGTTTTTTTTTGAATGAAATTATTTTTGGGTTTTAGGGTTTAGGTGTTCGGGAGATTAACGTGATGCCTCGTTTGGTGTTCGGGAATTAGTTTTCATATAATTTAAATAGAAATAATTATGCATATATATATAAGATTAACTTATCTTACAAGCGAGCATATATATACAATTATATGGAGATCTGAATTATCGGGACTAGAGCCCGTCTATTCGATTACATGGACGAACATCAGTAATGGCCCTTAGCTACACTAAATCGTCCTTTGAGCTCTATAACTTCCGTCCTCAGAAATCCCGCAAGCTCCTCTGCAACAGCAATCGCGTGTTGCTCTGGTAGGACCTTCGTCCTCATGGCCGCGTGCTATATAAGAAGAGGAGATGAATATGAATATCAATCATGATAACAAAGAATGACGGGTAAAAATAGAGGTGTGAATGTTCATTGCTTACGTCGAATCTGTGATCCTTGAGCTTAGAGGTAAACGTGTGAATGGTCTCGCAAACATAGTATCCGCATAGATGCGTTCCCCGTGGCTGCTGGTCGCACTTTACGAGAATAGAATATATATAATCAAAATAATAATCTAGCATCATAAATGTATTGAAAATTAATAGAAGTATATCATACTACTACTTACCTGAGCCGCTGTAAAGGTCAGCTTCTCAGGAAAGTTACCGGGAGTCACGCACTTGAACCGCTTCCAAACCATGCCCGACAAGGATAATGATTTGCTAAGTTTTTCATTAATTGATATATCAGAAAATCATCGAAAGAGACCGATAGAGCGCAAGAATGATTAAAATTACCCTTGGAGCATGTCCTACAGGCTTTGGAACTGTTCTAAGGGTCTCGATAATGGGTCGAAGGTATCAACTCTTCCATTATCAATTTGAATGTCCAACAGAATCCAATGGAAGCTGCACATGTATATATATATATATATATATATATATATATATATATTTGTGTGTGTGTGTGTGTGTGTCAGTAACTTATCAATTACACTTATAAGTGAATGGACACAACAGAGTAAAGACCCTCACCTGAAGTTGTATGGAAACAGTATGTGGTCACAGAAATTTTGATCTATTAGAAACCTCAGAAGGTTTTCCTCCGTCTCCTTGGGTTTATGAGTTAGCATCGCTATATGTATTTTATCTGGGTCAATAAACCCAATATGTAGGATGCTCTTATTTTTACAATCCAGAATCTTCATTCTGCATAATAGAGTACAAGTTATATATAGACAATGAATTGAAATAACTAAACAAGTTATATGTAGACAACGAATTGAAAAACTTACAGACAATAGCAACTCATAAGTGATTTGTCGAGGGCGTCGCCATTGTACATCTGGAAGAGTTCATCAAAGTCGATATGGATTTCTTCAGAGCGGCCGTAGTACTCCCGTGGGACACTCAGCACGATCATCATTCTCCCATTCTTTGATTCACTTAAGTACCATTTATGCAAGTAACGCATATTTTTTGGGAGATCGTCTTTGCTGACCAAAGGATCTCCCATGACAAACTGTGGCTTAGGGGCTACCACAGCCTTGGGTATCCTGTCGTCTTGGGAAGCCAGCAAATCTTCAACCGAGATACCACATTCAGCCGCCAACTCCTTTGCTCTTTCAAAAGCTTGCCCCTGCACCGGAGGGGGAACATTCTTGGTTAACACCTTGAGGGGTGGGATCGACTGTTTGGCCTGTTGTCCAAGCTGAGGAACGTCTGATTTTTTCTTGCTTGTAGTTGAACTTGATTTGCTCCCACTTGCACTTGCACGTGAGCTGCTCTTTTTCACTTCCTTCTGCAATGTGCGTGTATAGTCATCAGGCTTATAGTGTAAGTCATACTGTGATGGAAGGGTTATGAAGTCTTTTGCCCATGCTATTTGCTTCTCATTGTATTCCGGGCGGGGCTCGGGTTCCTTCTTTTTCATCTGCGCATCATGCTGTTCCTTTGCTATCCTGGCGTTTTCCTCGGGGGTACGATCATAAGGTCTGATAGGAAGATTAGCATGAGGTACCTTTGGGAGGGGCGACATTTTGCGCTTTGGGGAGCTCCGTCGCTTAGAAATCATCGATGGAGCGTTCTTGCTAGCACGCTTCCACTTAGTATCATGTGCGGGCGGCGGCGGAGACGGACGACCCAAGTCCAGCGGCGGTGATCGAGATGGACTCGTGTTGTGTTGGCCGACGTCATGTGGAGGGCTTGGAGGTAATGGAGGTGTAGGTGACCTGCGACGACTCGGAGGCGGTGTTGTCCTTGGGGCCGAGCCTAGAAGCTTGATGTAGTTCTTGTCCCATAGGATGACTCCACCCAGTACTTCTCCGAGTGTCCTCTCATCTTCGGGTCCAGCTATGTCGAGCTCCATATCATTAAACCCCGTCATGATTTCATCCACCCCGACTTTAGCAAAGCCAGCTGGAATCTCACGCCCATGCCAGCGTGCATCAGGGCCAGAAGGTAAAGCTTGTCCGACGGCCACCTTCATGGATATGTTCTTGAATTTCTGATGGAGTTCACATGATGTTGACTCCTTGATTCCATCCACGGGGTAGCCGGGACCGCCCTCTATCATTCTTCGTGCATCGTCGGGCGGGTCCTCAGATTCAGCCACACTGCTTTTCCGCTTAGATGGGGCGCCGGTAATATCAAGTGCAGGATCTTCCTGGCGCGGTACTCCTCTAAGCTCATCAATCTACTTCTGTTGCTCATTAATCCTGGCAAGCAACTGGTTGAACTTGTCATTCTCCTCATCCTGGTGCCGCTTCTTTGCTCTCTCTCGGCTTCTGTAAGTGTCTTGGTCTCTGGCAAACCCAAGCCACCACGGGTATGAAGGACCGAAGCCTCGCGTTCGTCCTCCATGTTCGTCATTGCCGAGGACGAGTGTGAGCAAATCTTTATCTCTATCTGCAGTGAACTTTCTTTTTCCCTCCTTAATTTCTTTCACTATCCTTTTCCAATTCTCCGTGGGTATCCTAAGACCGTCATTGCAGATGAGGTCCCCTGTTGTTTCGTCGTACGACCCACCATGCGCAAGGAACCAATTTCTTGCTCTCAATTCCCACTCATCACGGAGTGGTTCAGGTACGATGCCTTTATCTATCAGATCTTGCTCTTTCTTATCCCACTTTGGGATGACAGTCTCATAGCCTCCTGGCCCCAGCTTGTGGTGATATTTCTTCTTGTCGGCATTTATCTTGTTCTTTTCTGATAATGCCTGGGCATCTTCTGACTCCTTGTACTCTTGAAATGCCTTCCAGTGATTCGCCTGCTTGGCTAGATACCCCTCGAATACTGGCACTTTCTTTGTCTTCAGATAGTTTTTCCATACCTTCTTCTTCCAGCTACGGAATAGTTCGGCCATCTTCTTCAGATTCCACTGCTTGACTTTGGCCCTCAGTTTGTCTGCGGCGTCTTCATTCTCACATTCTGGCAGGTTGAAATGTGACATGAGATCATTCCAAAGATTATCTTTGTACCTTTCGGCGACATAGTCACTATCGGCTGCCCCTTTGCGCTTGTTCCACTCCCGAACGCTGATCGGGACGTGATCCCTAACGAGAACTCCGCATTGCTTCTTGAATGTGTCAGCAGCATTCTTAGGAAGCTTGGGTTCGCCCGTAGGAAATATCACCACAAAGGTGTAATGCGTCCGTGCATCCAACTTTCTAGTCGGGCCTCGTTTCGTAGTTTTGCTCGATGTGGAGGCCTAAGAGGGAGAAACATTCGTCAAATGAATGTATATGTATACAATATAGAGCTATCTCCAATATTTTTCACATATTACAAGTGATTGTCGAACTTCATATGTATACCTCGCCGGACTTTATTATTTCTTCACCGGCTTCTCCATCAGTGGAGTTATCACCTTCTCCGTCATTGGACCTATCTCCTGCCCCATCGGCTTCATCTTCGTGTCGCTCGACCTCCATTCCAACGTCCTGGTTTAGATATGACGACGGAGATTCAGCTGGTTCAATGTCGGGGCCGTCTTTGATTATATCTTCGAGAAGTTCTTCCTCTTCGAGGTTCCTGATATGTGGATCCATAGTTCTGCAAAAAACGGTTTCTCTTAACCTTTGTACCAAAAAAGAATTATTCTATCAGGAACTCCGTTCCAAAACAACTTAAGTCCCGGGTCGTGGCTCCACCCGGGACTCCTAGATTTCTGCATAGTATTGAAAGTAGGAGTACTTTTCCAATTTGAGCATTCAATAAGCAAAACCAAATCGTAAAATAAAGTAGTATTCAAATTAGCATGCATTCAATTATAAGCTAATACATCATCACTTTTGTCCGTACATCGTCGAATATTATCACTAATACTCCTCGAATACTATCATACATATAGCATCACTGATACATCTAGAACCGTAGCGCCCGACGGGTATCGGCGCGGGCGGTGGACACCCAAAGAGAAGGAACCATCACAGGATCATAGCTCCAGTGAGATCCCCGAAGAACCTGCCAGGTATGCTCGAACCTGCCCTCCAATGCAACCATGTAGCGACGGACGTGCTCATCCTCCTCGCTGACATAGTGACGTACCACCTTCGCGGTGTCCGGAAGCCTCGGCACCCTCACTGGCCCACGCGACCGCCACCAAACAAGGATCGGGTCAACGACGGGCTGGCTCCTCACCAACCTACGCCCCCCGGAAGGTAGCACCTCCCAATACCAGCCGGGCGGAGCCCAGTCCCGGACAGGGCCCCTCTCATCAAGCAGGTGTCCTCCGCCGAGTCGACGACGAGGATGCGGGATAGGCACCGTAAAATGAACTAAAAAAATAAACTAGTTCTATTAATTTTCTTGCTAAAAATAAACTATTAACACTTAAGCATATACAATAGAAAAATTAAACTATTAACACTTAAGCATATACAATAGCAAAATTAAGCAATAATATAAGAAACAATATTAACACTTAATCATATACACTATACAATAGAAAAATTAAATGACAAAAAAAATATTTGTTCTTCTTGTAACCCTAAACTAATTTTTCCTCTTCTTCTATTTGTCCTCTTCTTCTACTTCTTCTTCTACTTCTACTTCTCCTCTTCTTGTAGTACTTCTCCTCTTCTCTTCTTCTACTTCTCCTCTCCTCCTCTTCTAAATTTTTTCTCTTCTTCTACTTCTCCTCTTCTTCTATTTTTCCTCTTCTTCTCCTCTCCTCCTCTTCTTATTCTCCTTTTTCTTCTTTTCTTCTCCTCCTCTTCTTATTTTCATTTTTCCTAATCTTATTTTCTTATTTTTGTTCATATTTCTTCTTCTTGGAACCCCAACCTAATTCTAAATATTACTAACCCTAATAATCTAGTACAAACCTAATAACAATAGGAATTAAATGACAAAAAAATCTTTTTCTTTTTCTTCTTTTCTTCTCCTTTTTATTCTTTTCTTCTCCTTTTTCTTCATTTCTTCTCCTTTTTCTTCTTCTCTTCTCCTTTTTCTTCTTTTCTTCTACTGGCCGGAGTGTTGGGGAGGAGGGGGCGGGGGGCTTACCGGCCGGAGGTGTCGACGGCGCGCGGCGAGGAGGACGACGGCGCGCGGCGAGGAGGGCGGCACGCGGCGAGGAGGACTGTGGCGGCGAGGAGGACGACGACGACGGCGAGGAGGACGTCCGGCAGCCTGACAGCGTCGTCGAGTTCGTCGCTGTGCCACGCCGGGCAGGAGAACGAGAGGAAGAAGAAGAGAAATGGACGATTTGGGTTGGAATTTTTCGAAGTCCCGCTTATATAGGTGGATCTTTAGTCCCGGTGCGTGGCTCGAACCGGGACTAAATACCCCCTTTAGTCCCGGGTGGAGCCACGGCCCAGGACTAAAGCCCCTTGTTTCCCGCCTCCTCGCTTGCCGAAAAGGGGTCTTTAGTCCCGGGGCGTGGCTCCAACTGGGACTAAAGGGGGTCTGTTGTCCCGGGGCGTGGCTCCACCCGGGACTAAAGCCCCTCCTCGGCTGCACGATAAGTTTAGTCCCACCTTGCCCAGCGAGGGGGACTAACACTTGTTTATAAGCCCCGTCGCAGCTTCTCCATCGAGCTCCTCTCTAAAGCAGACTTATACGCCTAAACTCACTGAAAGTGAACCTATATTAGAAATTATAGGGAAAATTCAATCTAAATTCAAATGAGAATTCAGATTGAATTTTCTCTATGATTTCGAATGTAGTTTCAGTTTTTTTATATTTTCATAATTAATAATTTTGACTATCCAAACTATTATCTATTTTGTTATTTTCAATTAAAAACTATGTTTATTAAAAATTCTTTTTGCATATTTCAGAATTTGACAAAACTATGATAATGAAAAGTGTTTCAAATTGAATAAATAATGAAAAACTATTTTTTATTTTCATAATTAATAATTTTGACTATACAAACTATTATCTATTTTGTTATTTTCAATTAAAAACTATGTTTATTAAAAATTCTTTTTTGCATATTTGAGAATTTGACAAAACTATGATAATGAAAAGTGTTTCAAATTGAATAAATGCAAAACTATTTTTTATTTTCATAATTAATAATTTTGACTATGCAAACTATTATCTATTTTGTTATTTTCAATTAAAAACTATGTTTATTAAAAATTCTTTTTGCATATTTAAGAATTTGACAAAACTATGATAATGAAAGTGTTTCAAATTGAATAAATAATGCAAAATTATTTTTTACTTTCATAATTAATAATTTTGACTATCGAAACTATTATCTATTTTGTTATTTTCAATTAAAAACTATGTTTATTAAAAATTCTTTTTGCATATTTGATAATTTGACAAAACTATGATAATGAAAAGTGTTTCAAATTGAATAAATAATGCAAAACTATTTTTTATTTTCATAATTAATAATTTTGACTATCCAAACTATTATCTATTTTGTTATTTTCAATTAAAAACTATGTTGAAAATTGAAAAGCACTACAAATGAACTCTGAAAATGTTGAAAGTTGGCATGCTATCATCATTTCACCCACATAGCATGTGTTAAAAAGTTGAGAGGGCTACGACAAAAACTGGATGCAGTTCGTGTACAAAACGGTCAATCTCTCCCGAAGTAGCAGGGTTTCGAACGAGAACTCATCTCTTACAAAGGGATTTCATTTTTTTGAACTTATTTGAACTCCATACTTTTTGTGTGTTCAAAATGCACCATTCTAAGGCACATCACAAAATTTAAACAATTTCTGACTTCATTTGGTATTCTTCGTGCATTTACTTATTTTTTGAGCTAGTTGACCCTGAAATTGAAAAGCACTACAAATGAACTCTGAAAATGTTGAAAGTTGGCATGCTATCATAATTTCACCCACATAGCATGTGTTAAAAAGTTGAGAGGGATACGACAAAAACTGGATGCAGTTCGTGTACAAAACGGACAATCTCTCTCGAAGTAGCAGCGTTTCGAACGAGAACTCATCTCTTACAAAGGGATTTCATTTTTTTGAACTTATTTGAACTCCATACTTTTTGTGTGTTCAAAATGCACCATTCTAAGGCACATCACAAAATTTCAACAATTTCTCACTTCATTTGGTATTCTTCGTGCATTTACTTATTTTTTTTGAGCTAGTTGACCCTGAAATTGAAAAGCACTACAAATGAACTCTGAAAATGTTGAAAGTTGGCATGCTATCATCATTTCACCCACATAGCATGTGTCAAAAAGTTGAGAGGGCTACGACAAAAACTGGATGCAGTTCGTGTACAAAACGGTCAATCTCTCTCGAAGTAGCAGGGTTTCGAACGAGAACTCATCTCTTACAAAGGGATTTCGGTTTTTTGAACTTATTTGAACTCCATACTTTTTGTGTGTTCAAAATGCACCATTCTAAGGCACATCACAAAATTTCAACAATTTCTCACTTCATTTGGTATTCTTCGTGCATTTACTTATTTTTTTTGAGCTAGTTGACCCTGAAATTGAAAAGCACTACAAATGAACTCTGAAAATGTTGAAAGTTGGCATGCTATCATCATTTCACCCACATAACATGTGTTAAAAAGTTGAGAGGGCTACGACAAAAACTGGATGCAGTTCGTGTACAAAACGGACAATCTCTCTCGAAGTAGCAGCGTTTTGAACGAGAACTCATCTCTTACAAAGGGATTTCATTTTTTTGAACTTATTTGAACTCCATACTTTTTGTGTGTTCAAAATGCACCATTCTAAGGCACATCACCAAATTTCAACAATTTCTGACTTCATTTGGTATTCTTCGTGCATTTACTTATTTTTTGAGCTAGTTGACCCTGAAATTGAAAAGCACTACAAATGAACTCTGAAAATGTTGAATGTTGGCATGCTATCATAATTTCACCCACATAGCATGTGTTAAAAAGTTGAGAGGGATACGACAAAAACTGGATGCAGTTCGTGTAATAAACGGACAATCTCTCTCGAAGTAACACCGTTTCGAACGAGAACTCATCTCTTACAAAGGGATTTCATTTTTTTGAACTTATTTGAACTCCATACTTTTTGTGTGTTCAAAATGCACCATTCTAAGGCACATCACAAAATTTCAACAATTTCTGACTTCATTTGGTATTCTTCGTGCATTTACTTATTTTTTTTTGAGCTAGTTGACCCTGAAATTGAAAAGCACTACAAATGAACTCTGAAAATGTTGAAAGTTGGCATGCTATCATCATTTCACCCACATAGCATGTGTCAAAAAGTTGAGAGGGCTACGACAAAAACTGGATGCAGTTCGTGTACAAAACGGTCAATCTCTCTCGAAGTAGCAGGGTTTCGAACGAGAACTCATCTCTTACAAAGGGATTTCAGTTTTTTGAACTTATTTGAACTCCATACTTTTTGTGTGTTCAAAACGCACCATTCTAAGGCACATCACAAAATTTCAACAATTTCTGACTTCATTTGGTATTCTTCGTGCATTTACTTATTTTTTGAGCTAGTTGACCCTGAAATTGAAAAGCACTACAAATGAACTCTGAAAATGTTGAAAGTTGGCATGCTATCATAATTTCACCCACATAGCATGTGTTAAAAAGTTGAGAGGGATACGACAAAAACTGGATGCAATTCGTGTACAAAACGGACAATCTCTCTCGAAGTAACAGCGTTTCGAACGAGAACTCATCTCTTACAAAGGGATTTCATTTTTTTGAACTTATTTGAACTCCATACTTTTTGTGTGTTCAAAATGCACCATTCTAAGGCACATCACAAAATTTCAACAATTTCTGACTTCATTTGGTATTCTTCGTGCATTTACTTATTTTTTTTGAGCTAGTTGACCCTGAAATTGAAAAGCACTACAAATGAACTCTGAAAATGTTGAAATTTGCCATGCTATCATAATTTCACCCACATAGCATGTGTTAAAAAGTTGAGAGGGATACGACAAAAACTGGATGCAGTTCGTGTAATAAACGGACAATCTCTCTCGAAGTAACACCGTTTCGAACGAGAACTCATCTCTTACAAAGGGATCTCATTTTTTTGAACTTATTTGAACTCCATACTTTTTGTGTGTTCAAAATGCACCATTCTAAGGCACATCACAAAATTTCAACAATTTCTGACTTCATTTGGTATTCTTCGTGCATTTACTTATTTTTTTTTGAGCTAGTTGACCCTGAAATTGAAAAGCACTACAAATGAACTCTGAAAATGTTGAAATTTGCCATGCTATCATCATTTCACCCACATAGCATGTGTCAAAAAGTTGAGAGGGCTACGACAAAAACTGGATGCAGTTCATGTACAAAACGGTCAATCTCTCTCGAAGTAGCAGGGTTTCGAACGAGAACTCATCTCTTACAAAGGGATTTCAGTTTTTTGAACTTATTTGAACTCCATACTTTTTGTGTGTTCAAAACGCACCATTCTAAGGCACATCACAAAATTTCAACAATTTCTGACTTCATTTGGTATTCTTCGTGCATTTACTTTTTTTTTTGAGCTAGTTGACCCTGAAATTGAAAAGCACTACAAATGAACTCTGAAAATGTTGAAAGTTGGCATGCTATCATCATTTCACCCACATAGGATGTGTTAAAAAGTTGAGAGGGATACGACAAAAACTGGATGCAGTTCGTGTACAAAACGGACAATCTCTCTCGAAGTAGCAGGGTTTCGAACGAGAACTCATCTCTTACAAAGGGATTTCAGTTTTTTGAACTTATTTGAACTCCATACTTTTTGTGTGTTCAAAATGCACCATTCTAAGACACATCTCAAAATTTCAACAATTTCTGACTTCATTTGGTATTCTTCGTGCATTTACTTATTTTTTGAGCTAGTTGACCCTGAAATTGAAAAGCACTACAAATGAACTCTGAAAATGTTGAAAGTTGGCATGCTATCATAATTTCACCCACATAGCATGTGTTAAAAAGTTGAGAGGGATACGACAAAAACTGGATGCAGTTCGTGTAATAAACGGACAATCTCTCTCGAAGTAACACCGTTTCGAACGAGAACTCATCTCTTACAAAGGGATTTCATTTTTTTGAACTTATTTGAACTCCATACTTTTTGTGTGTTCAAAATGCACCATTCTAAGGCACATCACAAAATTTCAACAATTTCTGACTTCATTTGGTATTCTTCGTGCATTTACTTATTTTTTTTTGAGCTAGTTGACCCTGAAATTGAAAAGCACTACAAATGAACTCTGAAAATGTTGAAATTTGCCATGCTATCATCATTTCACCCACATAGCATGTGTCAAAAAGTTGAGAGGGCTACGACAAAAACTGGATGCAGTTCGTGTACAAAACGGTCAATCTCTCTCGAAGTAGCAGGGTTTCGAACGAGAACTCATCTCTTACAAAGGGATTTCAGTTTTTTGAACTTATTTGAACTCCATACTTTTTGTGTGTTCAAAACGCACCATTCTAAGGCACATCACAAAATTTCAACAATTTCTGACTTCATTTGGTATTCTTCGTGCATTTACTTTTTTTTTGAGCTAGTTGACCCTGAAATTGAAAAGCACTACAAATGAACTCTGAAAATGTTGAAAGTTGGCATGCTATCATCATTTCACCCACATAGGATGTGTTAAAAAGTTGAGAGGGATACGACAAAAACTGGATGCAGTTCGTGTACAAAACGGACAATCTCTCTCGAACTAGCAGGGTTTCGAACGAGAACTCATCTCTTACAAAGGGATTTCAGTTTTTTGAACTTATTTGAACTCCATACTTTTTGTGTGTTCAAAATGCACCATTCTAAGACACATCTCAAAATTTCAACAATTTCTGACTTCATTTGGTATTCTTCGTGCATTTACTTATTTTTTGAGCTAGTTGACCCTGAAATTGAAAAGCACTACAAATGAACTCTGAAAATGTTGAAAGTTGGCATGCTATCATAATTTCACCCACATAGCATGTGTTAAAAAGTTGAGAGGGATACGACAAAAACTGGATGCAGTTCGTGTAATAAACGGACAATCTCTCTCGAAGTAACACCGTTTCGAACGAGAACTCATCTCTTACAAAGGGATTTCATTTTTTTGAACTTATTTGAACTCCATACTTTTTGTGTGTTCAAAATGCACCATTCTAAGGCACATCACAAAATTTCAACAATTTCTGACTTCATTTGGTATTCTTCGTGCATTTACTTATTTTTTTTTGAGCTAGTTGACCCTGAAATTGAAAAGCACTACAAATGAACTCTGAAAATGTTGAAATTTGCCATGCTATCATCATTTCACCCACATAGCATGTGTCAAAAAGTTGAGAGGGCTACGACAAAAACTGGATGCAGTTCGTGTACAAAACGGTCAATCTCTCTCGAAGTAGCAGGGTTTCGAACGAGAACTCATCTCTTACAAAGGGATTTCAGTTTTTTGAACTTATTTGAACTCCATACTTTTTGTGTGTTCAAAATGCACCATTCTAAGGCACATCACAAAATTTCAACAATTTCTGACTTCATTTGGTATTCTTCGTGCATTTACTTTTTTTTTTGAGCTAGTTGACCCTGAAATTGAAAAGCACTACAAATGAACTCTGAAAATGTTGAAAGTTGGCATGCTATCATCATTTCACCCACATAGGATGTGTTAAAAAGTTGAGAGGGATACGACAAAAACTGGATGCAGTTCGTGTACAAAACGGACAATCTCTCTCGAAGTAGCAGGGTTTCGAACGAGAACTCATCTCTTACAAAGGGATTTAAGTTTTTTGAACTTATTTGAACTCCATACTTTTTGTGTGTTCAAAATGCACCATTCTAAGACACATCTCAAAATTTCAACAATTTCTGACTTCATTTGGTATTCTTCGTGCATTTACTTATTTTTTGAGCTAGTTGACCCTGAAATTGAAAAGCACTACAAATGAACTCTGAAAATGTTGAAAGTTGGCATGCTATCATAATTTCACCCACATAGCATGTGTTAAAAAGTTGAGAGGGATACGACAAAAACTGGATGCAGTTCGTGTAATAAACGGACAATCTCTCTCGAAGTAACACCGTTTCGAACGAGAACTCATCTCTTACAAAGGGATTTCATTTTTTTGAACTTATTTGAACTCCATACTTTTTGTGTGTTCAAAATGCACCATTCTAAGGCACATCACAAAATTTCAACAATTTCTGACTTCATTTGGTATTCTTCGTGCATTTACTTATTTTTTTTTGAGCTAGTTGACCCTGAAATTGAAAAGCACTACAAATGAACTCTGAAAATGTTGAAATTTGCCATGCTATCATCATTTCACCCACATAGCATGTGTCAAAAAGTTGAGAGGGCTACGACAAAAACTGGATGCAGTTCGTGTACAAAACGGTCAATCTCTCTCGAAGTAGCAGGGTTTCGAACGAGAACTCATCTCTTACAAAGGGATTTCAGTTTTTTGAACTTATTTGAACTCCATACTTTTTGTGTGTTCAAAACGCACCATTCTAAGGCACATCACAAAATTTCAACAATTTCTGACTTCATTTGGTATTCTTCGTGCATTTACTTATTTTTTGAGCTAGTTGACCCTGAAATTGAAAAGCACTACAAATGAACTCTGAAAATGTTGAAAGTTGGCATGCTATCATAATTTCACCCACATAGCATGTGTTAAAAAGTTGAGAGGGATACGACAAAAACTGGATGCAATTCGTGTACAAAACGGACAATCTCTCTCGAAGTAACAGCGTTTCGAACGAGAACTCATCTCTTACAAAGGGATTTCATTTTTTGAACTTATTTGAACTCCATACTTTTTGTGTGTTCAAAATGCACCATTCTAAGGCACATCACAAAATTTCAACAATTTCTGACTTCATTTGGTATTCTTCGTGCATTTACTTATTTTTTTTGAGCTAGTTGACCCTGAAATTGAAAAGCACTACAAATGAACTCTGAAAATGTTGAAATTTGGCATGCTATCATCATTTCACCCACATAGCATGTGTCAAAAAGTTGAGAGGGCTACGACAAAAACTGGATGCAGTTCGTGTACAAAACGATCAATCTCTCTCGAAGTAGCAGGGTTTCGAACGAGAACTCATCTCTTACAAAGGGATTTCAGTTTTTTGAACTTATTTGAACTCCATACTTTTTGTGTGTTCAAAACGCACCATTCTAAGGCAAATCACAAAATTTCAACAATTTCTGACTTCATTTGGTATTCTTCGTGCATTTACTTATTTTTTTTGAGCTAGTTGACCCTGAAATTGAAAAGCACTACAAATGAACTCTGAAAATGTTGAAAGTTGGCATGCTATCATCATTTCACCCACATAGCATGTGTTAAAAAGTTTAGAGGGCTACGACAAAAACTGGATGCAGTTCGTGTACAAAACGGACAATCTCTCTCGAAGTAGCAGCGTTTCGAACGAGAACTCATCTCTTACAAAGTGATTTCATTTTTTTGAACTTCTTTGAACTCCATACTTTTTGTGTGTTCAAAATGCACCATTCTAAGGCACATCACCAAATTTCAACAATTTCTAACTTCATTTGGTATTCTTCGTGCATTTACTTATTTTTTTTTGAGCTAGTTGACCCTGAAATTGAAAAGCACTACAAATGAACTCTGAAAATGTTGAAAGTTGGCATGCTATCATCATTTCACCCACATAGCATGTGTCAAAAAGTTGAGAGGGCTACGACAAAAACTGGATGCAGTTCGTGTACAAAACGGTCAATCTCTCTCGAAGTAGCAGGGTTTCGAACGAGAACTCATCTCTTACAAAGGGATTTCAGTTTTTTGAACTTATTTGAACTCCATACTTTTTGTGTGTTCAAAACGCACCATTCTAAGGCACATCACAAAATTTCAACAATTTCTGACTTCATTTGGTATTCTTCGTGCATTTACTTATTTTTTGAGCTAGTTGACCCTGAAATTGAAAAGCACTACAAATGAACTCTGAAAATGTTGAAAGTTGGCATGCTATCATAATTTCACCCACATAGCATGTGTTAAAAAGTTGAGAGGGATACGACAAAAACTGGATGCAGTTCGTGTACAAAACGGACAATCTCTCTCGAAGTAACAGCGTTTCGAACGAGAACTCATCTCTTACAAAGGGATTTCATTTTTTGAACTTATTTGAACTCCATACTTTTTGTGTGTTCAAAATGCACCATTCTAAGGCACATCACAAAATTTCAACAATTTCTGACTTCATTTGGTATTCTTCGTGCATTTACTTATTTTTTTTGAGCTAGTTGACCCTGAAATTGAAAAGCACTACAAATGAACTCTGAAAATGTTGAAATTTGGCATGCTATCATCATTTCACCCACATAGCATGTGTCAAAAAGTTGAGAGGGCTACGACAAAAACTAGATGCAGTTCGTGTACAAAACGATCAATCTCTCTCGAAGTAGCAGGGTTTCGAACGAGAACTCATCTCTTACAAAGGGATTTCAGTTTTTTGAACTTATTTGAACTCCATACTTTTTGTGTGTTCAAAACGCACCATTCTAAGGCAAATCACAAAATTTCAACAATTTCTGACTTCATTTGGTATTCTTCGTGCATTTACTTATTTTTTTTGAGCTAGTTGACCCTGAAATTGAAAAGCACTACAAATGAACTCTGAAAATGTTGAAAGTTGGCATGCTATCATCATTTCACCCACATAGCATGTGTTAAAAAGTTTAGAGGGCTACGACAAAAACTGGATGCAGTTCGTGTACAAAACGGACAATCTCTCTCGAAGTAGCAGCGTTTCGAACGAGAACTCATCTCTTACAAAGTGATTTCATTTTTTTGAACTTCTTTGAACTCCATACTTTTTGTGTGTTCAAAATGCACCATTCTAAGGCACATCACCAAATTTCAACAATTTCTGACTTCATTTGGTATTCTTCGTGCATTTACTTATTTTTATTGAGCTAGTTGACCCTGAAATTGAAAAGCACTACAAATGAACTCTGAAAATGTTGAAAGTTGGCATGCTATCATCATTTCACCCACATAGCATGTGTCAAAAAGTTGAGAGGGCTACGACAAAAACTGGATGCAGTTCGTGTACAAAACGGTCAATCTCTCTCGAAGTAGCAGGGTTTCGAACGAGAACTCATCTCTTACAAAGGGATTTCAGTTTTTTGAACTTATTTGAACTCCATACTTTTTGTGTGTTCAAAATGCACCATTCTAAGGCACATCACAAAATTTCAACAATTTCTGACTTCATTTGGTATTCTTCGTGCATTTACTTTTTTTTTTGAGCTAGTTGACCCTGAAATTGAAAAGCACTACAAATGAACTCTGAAAATGTTGAAAGTTGGCATGCTATCATCATTTCACCCACATAGGATGTGTTAAAAAGTTGAGAGGGATACGACAAAAACTGGATGCAGTTCGTGTACAAAACGGACAATCTCTCACGAAGTAGCAGGGTTTCGAACGAGAACTCATCTCTTACAAAGGGATTTCAGTTTTTTGAACTTATTTGAACTCCATACTTTTTGTGTGTTCAAAATGCACCATTCTAAGACACATCTCAAAATTTCAACAATTTCTGACTTCATTTGGTATTCTTCGTGCATTTACTTATTTTTTGAGCTAGTTGACCCTGAAATTGAAAAGCACTACAAATGAACTCTGAAAATGTTGAAAGTTGGCATGCTATCATAATTTCACCCACATAGCATGTGTTAAAAAGTTGAGAGGGATACGACAAAAACTGGATGCAGTTCGTGTAATAAACGGACAATCTCTCTCGAAGTAACACCGTTTCGAACGAGAACTCATCTCTTACAAAGGGATTTCATTTTTTTTGAACTTATTTGAACTCCATACTTTTTGTGTGTTCAAAATGCACCATTCTAAGGCACATCACAAAATTTCAACAATTTCTGACTTCATTTGGTATTCTTCGTGCATTTACTTATTTTTTTTTGAGCTAGTTGACCCTGAAATTGAAAAGCACTACAAATGAACTCTGAAAATGTTGAAAGTTGGCATGCTATCATCATTTCACCCACATAGCATGTGTCAAAAAGTTGAGAGGGCTACGACAAAAACTGGATGCAGTTCGTGTACAAAACGGTCAATCTCTCTCGAAGTAGCAGGGTTTCGAACGAGAACTCATCTCTTACAAAGTGATTTCATTTTTTTGAACTTATTTGAACTCCATACTTTTTGTGTGTTCAAAATGCACCATTCTAAGGCACATCACAAAATTTCAACAATTTCTGACTTCATTTGGTATTCTTCGTGCATTTACTTATTTTTTGAGCTAGTTGACCCTAAAATTGAAAAGCACTACAAATGAACTCTGAAAATGTTGAAAGTTGGCATGCTATCATCATTTCACCCACATAGCATGTGTCAAAAAGTTGAGAGGGCTACGACAAAAACTGGATGCAGTTCGTGTACAAAACGGTCAATCTCTCTCGAAGTAGCAGGGTTTCGAACGAGAACTCATCTCTTACAAAGGGATTTCAGTTTTTTGAACTTATTTGAACTCCATACTTTTTGTGTGTTCAAAATGCACCATTCTAAGGCACATCACAAAATTTCAACAATTTCTGACTTCATTTGGTATTCTTCGTGCATTTACTTTTTTTTTTGAGCTAGTTGACCCTGAAATTGAAAAGCACTACAAATGAACTCTGAAAATGTTGAAAGTTGGCATGCTATCATCATTTCACCCACATAGGATGTGTTAAAAAGTTGAGAGGGATACGACAAAAACTGGATGCAGTTCGTGTACAAAACGGACAATCTCTCTCGAAGTAGCAGGGTTTCGAACGAGAACTCATCTCTTACAAAGGGATTTCAGTTTTTTGAACTTATTTGAACTCCATACTTTTTGTGTGTTCAAAATGCACCATTCTAAGACACATCTCAAAATTTCAACAATTTCTGACTTCATTTGGTATTCTTCGTGCATTTACTTATTTTTTGAGCTAGTTGACCCTGAAATTGAAAAGCACTACAAATGAACTCTGAAAATGTTGAAAGTTGGCATGCTATCATAATTTCACCCACATAGCATGTGTTAAAAAGTTGAGAGGGATACGACAAAAACTGGATGCAGTTCGTGTAATAAACGGACAATCTCTCTCGAAGTAACACCGTTTCGAACGAGAACTCATCTCTTACAAAGGGATTTCATTTTTTTGAACTTATTTGAACTCCATACTTTTTGTGTGTTCAAAATGCACCATTCTAAGGCACATCACAAAATTTCAACAATTTCTGACTTCATTTGGTATTCTTCGTGCATTTACTTATTTTTTTTTGAGCTAGTTGACCCTGAAATTGAAAAGCACTACAAATGAACTCTGAAAATGTTGAAAGTTGGCATGCTATCATCATTTCACCCACATAGCATGTGTCAAAAAGTTGAGAGGGCTACGACAAAAACTGGATGCAGTTCGTGTACAAAACGGTCAATCTCTCTCGAAGTAGCAGGGTTTCGAACGAGAACTCATCTCTTACAAAGGGATTTCAGTTTTTTGAACTTATTTGAACTCCATACTTTTTGTGTGTTCAAAACGCACCATTCTAAGGCACATCACAAAATTTCAACAATTTCTGACTTCATTTGGTATTCTTCGTGCATTTACTTATTTTTTGAGCTAGTTGACCCTAAAATTGAAAAGCACTACAAATGAACTCTGAAAATGTTGAAAGTTGGCATGCTATCATAATTTCACCCACATAGCATGTGTTAAAAAGTTGAGAGGGATACGACAAAAACTGGATGCAATTCGTGTACAAAACGGACAATCTCTCTCGAAGTAACAGCGTTTCGAACGAGAACTCATCTCTTACAAAGGGATTTCATTTTTTTTGAACTTATTTGAACTCCATACTTTTTGTGTGTTCAAAACGCACCATTCTAAGGCACATCACAAAATTTCAACAATTTCTGACTTCATTTGGTATTATTCATGCATTTACTTATTTTTTTTGAGCTAGTTGACCCTGAAATTGAAAAGCACTACAAATGAACTCTGAAAATGTTGAAAGTTGGCATGCTATCATCATTTCACCCACATAGCATGTGTCAAAAAGTTGAGAGGGCTACGACAAAAACTGGATGCAGTTCGTGTACAAAACGGTCAATCTCTCTCGAAGTAGCAGGGTTTCGAACGAGAACTCATCTCTTACAAAGGGATTTCAGTTTTTTGAACTTATTTGAACTCCATACTTTTTGTGTGTTCAAAACGCACCATTCTAAGGCACATCACAAAATTTCAACAATTTCTGACTTCATTTGGTATTCTTCGTGCATTTACTTATTTTTTGAGCTAGTTGACCCTGAAATTGAAAAGCACTACAAATGAACTCTGAAAATGTTGAAAGTTGGCATGCTATCATAATTTCACCCACATAGCATGTGTTAAAAAGTTGAGAGGGATACGACAAAAACTGGATGCAATTCGTGTACAAAACGGACAATCTCTCTCGAAGTAGCAGCGTTTCGAACGAGAACTCATCTCTTACAAAGTGATTTCATTTTTTTTGAACTTATTTGAACTCCATACTTTTTGTGTGTTCAAAATGCACCATTCTAAGGCACATCACAAAATTTCAACAATTTCTGACTTCATTTGGTATTATTCATGCATTTACTTATTTTTTTTGAGCTAGTTGACCCTGAAATTGAAAAGCACTACAAATGAACTCTGAAAATGTTGAAAGTTGGCATGCTATCATCATTTCACCCACATAGCATGTGTCAAAAAGTTGAGAGGGCTACGACAAAAACTGGATGCAATTCGTGTACAAAACGGACAATCTCTCTCGAAGTAACAGCGTTTCGAACGAGAACTCATCTCTTACAAAGGGATTTCATTTTTTTTGAACTTATTTGAACTCCATACTTTTTGTGTGTTCAAAACGCACCATTCTAAGGCACATCACAAAATTTCAACAATTTCTGACTTCATTTGGTATTATTCATGCATTTACTTATTTTTTTTGAGCTAGTTGACCCTGAAATTGAAAAGCACTACAAATGAACTCTGAAAATGTTGAAAGTTGGCATGCTATCATCATTTCACCCACATAGCATGTGTCAAAAAGTTGAGAGGGCTACGACAAAAACTGGATGCAGTTCGTGTACGAAACGGTCAATCTCTCTCGAAGTAGCAGGGTTTCGAACGAGAACTCATCTCTTACAAAGGGATTTCAGTTTTTTGAACTTATTTGAACTCCATACTTTTTGTGTGTTCAAAACGCACCATTCTAAGGCAAATCACAAAATTTCAACAATTTCTGACTTCATTTGGTATTCTTCGTGCATTTACTTATTTTTTTTGAGCTAGTTGACCCTGAAATTGAAAAGCACTACAAATGAACTCTGAAAATGTTGAAAGTTGGCATGCTATCATCATTTCACCCACATAGCATGTGTTAAAAAGTTTAGAGGGCTACGACAAAAACTGGATGCAGTTCGTGTACAAAACGGACAATCTCTCTCGAAGTAGCAGCGTTTCGAACGAGAACTCATCTCTTACAAAGTGATTTCATTTTTTTGAACTTCTTTGAACTCCATACTTTTTGTGTGTTCAAAATGCACCATTCTAAGGCACATCACCAAATTTCAACAATTTCTAACTTCATTTGGTATTCTTCGTGCATTTACTTATTTTTTTTGAGCTAGTTGACCCTGAAATTGAAAAGCACTACAAATGAACTCTGAAAATGTTGAAAGTTGGCATGCTATCATCATTTCACCCACATAGCATGTGTCAAAAAGTTGAGAGGGCTACGACAAAAACTGGATGCAGTTCGTGTACAAAACGGTCAATCTCTCTCGAAGTAGCAGGGTTTCGAACGAGAACTCATCTCTTACAAAGGGATTTCAGTTTTTTGAACTTATTTGAACTCCATACTTTTTGTGTGTTCAAAACGCACCATTCTAAGGCACATCACAAAATTTCAACAATTTCTGACTTCATTTGGTATTCTTCGTGCATTTACTTATTTTTTTGAGCTAGTTGACCCTGAAATTGAAAAGCACTACAAATGAACTCTGAAAATGTTGAAAGTTGGCATGCTATCATCATTTCACCCACATAGGATGTGTTAAAAAGTTGAGAGGGATACGACAAAAACTGGATGCAGTTCGTGTACAAAACGGACAATCTCTCTCGAAGTAACAACGTTTCGAAGGAGAACTCATCTCTTACAAAGGGATTTCATTTTTTTGAACTTATTTGAACTCCATACTTTTTGTGTCTTCAAAATGCACCATTCTAAGGCACATCACAAAATTTCAACAATTCTGACTTCATTTGGTATTCTTCAGGCATTTACTTATTTTTTTAAGCTAGTTGACCCTGAAATTGAAAAGCACTACAAATGAACTCTGAAAATGTTGAAAGTTGGCATGCTATCATAATTTCACCCACATACCATGTGTTAAAAAGTTGAGAGGGCTACGACAAAAACTGGATGCAGTTCGTGTACAAAACGGTCAATCTCTCTCGAAGTAGCAGGGTTTCGAACGAGAACTCATCTCTTACAAAGGGATTTCAGTTTTTTGAACTTATTTGAACTCCATACTTTTTGTGTGTTCAAAACGCACCATTCTAAGGCAAATCACAAAATTTCAACAATTTCTGACTTCATTTGGTATTCTTCGTGCATTTACTTATTTTTTTTGAGCTAGTTGACCCTGAAATTGAAAAGCACTACAAATGAACTCTGAAAATGTTGAAAGTTGGCATGCTATCATCATTTCACCCACATAGCATGTGTTAAAAAGTTTAGAGGGCTACGACAAAAACTGGATGCAGTTCGTGTACAAAACGGACAATCTCTCTCGAAGTAGCAGCGTTTCGAACGAGAACTCATCTCTTACAAAGTGATTTCATTTTTTTGAACTTCTTTGAACTCCATACTTTTTGTGTGTTCAAAATGCACCATTCTAAGGCACATCACAAAATTTCAACAATTTCTGACTTCATTTGGTATTCTTCGTGCATTTACTTATTTTTTTTGAGCTAGTTGACCCTGAAATTGAAAAGCACTACAAATGAACTCTGAAAATGTTGAAAGTTGGCATGCTATCATCATTTCACCCACATAGCATGTGTCAAAAAGTTGAGAGGGCTACGACAAAAACTGGATGCAGTTCGTGTACAAAACGGTCAATCTCTCTCGAAGTAGCAGGGTTTCGAACGAGAACTCATCTCTTACAAAGGGATTTCAGTTTTTTGAACTTATTTGAACTCCATACTTTTTGTGTGTTCAAAATGCACCATTCTAAGGCACATCACAAAATTTCAACAATTTCTGACTTCATTTGGTATTCTTCGTGCATTTACTTATTTTTTGAGCTAGTTGACCCTGAAATTGAAAAGCACTACAAATGAACTCTGAAAATGTTGAAAGTTGGCATGCTATCATAATTTCACCCACATAGCATATGTTAAAAAGTTGAGAGGGATACGACAAAAACTGGATGCAGTTCGTGTACAAAACGGACAATCTCTCTCAAAGTAGCAGCGTTTCGAACGAGAACTCATCTCTTACAAAGGGATTTCATTTTTTTGAACTTATTTGAACTCCATACTTTTTGTGTGTTCAAAATGCACAATTCTAAGGCACATCACAAAATTTCAACAATTTCTGACTTCATTTGGTATTCTTCGTGCATTTACTTATTTTTTTTGAGCTAGTTGACCCTGAAATTGAAAAGCACTACAAATGAACTCTGAAAATGTTGAAAGTTGGCATGCTATCATCATTTCACCCACATAGCATGTGTCAAAAAGTTGAGAGGGCTACGACAAAAACTGGATGCAGTTCGTGTACAAAACGGTCAATCTCTCTCGAAGTAGCAGGGTTTCGAACGAGAACTCATCTCTTACAAAGGGATTTCAGTTTTTTGAACTTATTTGAACTCCATAATTTTTGAGTGTTCAAAACGCACCATTCTAAGGCACATCACAAAATCTCAACAATTTCTGACTTCATTTGGTATTCTTCGTGCATTTACTTATTTTTTTTGAGCTAGTTGACCCTGAAATTGAAAAGCACTACAAATGAACTCTAAAAATGTTGAAAGTTGGCATGCTATCATCATTTCACCCACATAGCATGTGTTAAAAAGTTGAGAGGGCTACGACAAAAACTGGATGCAGATCGTGTACAAAACGGACAATCTCTCTCGAAGTAGCAGCGTTTCGAACGACAACTCATCTCTTACAAACGGATTTCATTTTTTGAACTTATTTGAACTCCATACTTTTTGTGTGTTCAAAATGCACCATTCTAAGGCACATCACCTAATTTCAACAATTTCTGACTTCATTTGGTATTCTTCGTGCATTTACTTATTTTTTTTGAGCTAGTTGACCCTGAAATTGAAAAGGACTACAAATGAACTCTGAAAATGTTGAAAGTTGGCATGCTATCATCATTTCACCCACATAGCATGTGTCAAAAAGTTGAGAGGGCTACGACAAAAACTGGATGCAGTTCGTGTACAAAACGGTCAATCTCTCCCGAAGTAGCAGGGTTTCGAACGAGAACTCATCTCTTACAAAGGGATTTCATTTTTTTTGAACTTATTTGAACTCGATACTTTTTGTGTGTTCAAAACGCACCATTCTAAGGCACATCACAAAATTTAAACAATTTCTGACTTCATTTGGTATTCTTCGTGCATTTACTTATTTTTTGAGCTAGTTGACCCTGAAATTGAAAAGCACTACAAATGAACTCTGAAAATGTTGAAAGTTGGCATGCTATCATAATTTCACCCACATAGCATGTGTTAAAAAGTTGAGAGGGATACGACAAAAACTGGATGCAGTTCGTGTACAAAACGGACAATCTCTCTCGAAGTAGCAGCGTTTCGAACGAGAACTCATCTCTTACAAAGGGATTTCATTTTTTTGAACTTATTTGAACTCCATACTTTTTGTGTGTTCAAAATGCACAATTCTAAGGCACATCACAAAATTTCAACAATTTCTGACTTCATTTGGTATTCTTCGTGCATTTACTTATTTTTTTTGAGCTAGTTGACCCTGAAATTGAAAAGCACTACAAATGAACTCTGAAAATGTTGAAAGTTGGCATGCTATCATCATTTCACCCACATAGCATGTGTCAAAAAGTTGAGAGGGCTACGACAAAAACTGGATGCAGTTCGTGTACAAAACGGACAATCTCTCTCGAAGTAGCAGGGTTTCGAACGAGAACTCATCTCTTACAAAGGGATTTCATTTTTTTGAACTTATTTGAACTCCATACTTTTTGTGTGTTCAAAACGCACCATTCTAAGGCACATCACAAAATCTCAACAATTTCTGACTTCATTTGGTATTCTTCGTGCATTTACTTATTTTTTTTGAGCTAGTTGACCCTGAAATTGAAAAGCACTACAAATGAACTCTGAAAATGTTGAAAGTTGGCATGCTATCATCATTTCACCCACATAGCATGTGTTAAAAAGTTGAGAGGGCTACGACAAAAACGGGATGCAGATCGTGTACAAAACGGACAATCTCTCTCGAAGTAGCAGCGTTTCGAACGACAACTCATCTCTTACAAACGGATTTCATTTTTTTGAACTTATTTGAACTCCATACTTTTTGTGTGTTCAAAATGCACCATTCTAAGGCACATCACCTAATTTCAACAATTTCTGACTTCATTTGGTATTCTTCGTGCATTTACTTATTTTCTTTGAGCTAGTTGACCCTGAAATTGAAAAGCACTACAAATGAACTGTGAAAATGTTGAAAGTTGGCATGCTATCATCATTTCACCCACATAGCATGTGTCAAAAAGTTGAGAGGGCTACGACAAAAACTGGATGCAGTTCGTGTACGAAACGGTCAATCTCTCTCGAAGTAGCAGGGTTTCGAACGAGAACTCATCTCTTACAAAGGGATTTCAGTTTTTTGAACTTATTTGAACTCCATACTTTTTGTGTGTTCAAAACGCACCATTCTAAGGCAAATCACAAAATTTCAACAATTTCTCACTTCATTTGGTATTCTTCGTGCATTTACTTATTTTTTTTGAGCTAGTTGACCCTGAAATTGAAAAGCACTACAAATGAACTCTGAAAATGTTGAAAGTTGGCATGCTATCATCATTTCATCCACATAGCATGTGTTAAAAAGTTGAGAGGGCTACGACAAAAACTGGATGCAGTTCGTGTACAAAACGGACAATCTCTCTCGAAGTAGCAGCGTTTCGAACGAGAACTCATCTCTTACAAAGTGATTTTATTTTTTTGAACTTATTTGAACTCCATACTTTTTGTGTGTTCAAAATGCACCATTCTAAGGCACATCACCAAATTTCAACAATTTCTAACTTCATTTGGTATTCTTCGTGCATTTACTTATTTTTTTTGAGCTAGTTGACCCTGAAATTGAAAAGCACTACAAATGAACTCTGAAAATGTTGAAAGTTGGCATGCTATCATAATTTCACCCACATAGCATGTGTTAAAATGTTGAGAGGGATACGACAAAAACTGGATGCAGTTCGTGTAATAAACGGACAATCTCTCTCGAAGTAACAACGTTTCGAACGAGAACTCATCTCTTACAAAGGGATTTCAGTTTTTTGAACTTATTTGAACTCCATACTTTTTGTGTGTTCAAAATGCACCATTCTAAGGCACATCACAAAATTTCAACAATTTCTGACTTCATTTGGTATTCTTCGTGCATTTACTTATTTTTTTTTGAGCTAGTTGACCCTGAAATTGAAAAGCACTACAAATGAACTTTGAAAATGTTGAAAGTTGGCATGCTATCATCATTTCACCCACATAGCATGTGTTAAAAAGTTGAGAGGGATACGACAAAAACTGGATGCAGTTCGTGTACAAAACGGACAATCTCTCTCGAAGTAACAACGTTTCGAAGGAGAACTCATCTCTTACAAAGGGATTTCATTTTTTTGAACTTATTTGAACTCCATACTTTTTGTGTGTTCAAAATGCACCATTCTAAGGCACATCACAAAATTTCAACAATTCTGACTTCATTTGGTATTCTTCATGCATTTACTTATTTTTTTAAGCTAGTTGACCCTGAAATTGAAAAGCACTACAAATGAACTCTGAAAATGTTGAAAGTTGGCATGCTATCATAATTTCACCCACATACCATGTGTTAAAAAGTTGAGAGGGCTACGACAAAAACTAGATGCAGTTCGTGTACTAAACGGACAATCTCTCTCGAAGTAGCAGCGTTTCGAACGAGAACTCATCTCTTTCAAAGGGATTTCATTTTTTTGAACTTATTTGAACTCCATACTTTTTGTGTGTTCAAAATGCACCATTCTAAGCCACATCAGAAAATTTCAACAATTTCTGACTTCATTTGGTATTCTTCGTGCATTCACTTATTTTTTTGAGCTAGTTGACCCTGAAATTGAAAAGCACTACAAATGAACTTTGAAAATGTTGAAAGTTGGCATGCTATCATCATTTCACCCACATAGCATGTGTTAAAAAGTTGAGAGGGCTACGACAAAAACTGGATGCAGTTCGTGTACAAAACGGACAATCTCTCTCGAAGTAGCTGCGTTTCGAACGAGAACTCATCTCTTACAAAGGGATTTCATTTTTTGGAACTTATTTTAA
This sequence comes from Hordeum vulgare subsp. vulgare, assembly GCF_904849725.1. Lineage (NCBI taxonomy): Eukaryota > Viridiplantae > Streptophyta > Magnoliopsida > Poales > Poaceae > Hordeum > Hordeum vulgare. Next base: position 159,469,734 of record NC_058522.1, read on the forward strand.
CTCCATACTTTTTGTGTGTTCAAAATGCACCATTCTAAGGCACATCACAAAATTTCAACAATTTCTGACTTCATTTGGTATTCTTCGTGCATTTACTTATTTTTTTTGAGCTAGTTGGCCCTGAAATTGAAAAGCACTACAAATGAACTCTGAAATGTTGAAAGTTGGCATGCTATCATCATTTCACCCACATAGCATGTGTTAAAAAGTTGAGAGGGCTACTACAAAAACTGGATGCAGTTCGTGTACAAAACGGTCAATCTCTCCCGAAGTAGCAGGGTTTCGAACGAGAACTCATCTCTTACAAAGGGATTTCATTTTTTTGAACTTATTTGAACTCCATACTTTTTGTGTGTTCAAAACGCACCATTCTAAGGCACATCACAAAATTTAAACAATTTCTGACTTCATTTGGTATTCTTCGTGCATTTACTTATTTTTTGAGCTAGTTGACCCTGAAATTGAAAAGCACTACAAATGAACTCTGAAAATGTTGAAAGTTGGCATGCTATCATAATTTCACCCACATAGCATGTGTTAAAAAGTTGAGAGGGATACGACAAAAACTGGATGCAGTTCGTGTACAAAACGGACAATCTCTCTCGAAGTAACAACGTTTCGAACGAGAACTCATCTCTTACGAAGGGATTTCATTTTTTTGAACTTATTTGAACTCCATACTTTTTGTGTGTGCAAAATGCACCATTCTAAGGCACATCACAAAATTTCAACAATTTCTGACTTCATTTGGTATTCTTCGTGCATTTACTTTTTTTTTTTTTGAGCTAGTTGACCCTGAAATTGAAAAGCACTACAAATGAACTTTGAAAATGTTGAAAGTTGGCATGCTATCATCATTTCACCCACATAGCATGTGTTAAAAAGTTGAGAGGGCTACGACCAAAACTGGATGCAGTTCGTGTACAAAACGGACAATCTCTCTCGAAGTAACAACGTTTCGAACGAGAACTCATCTCTTACAAAGGGATTTCATTTTTTTGAACTTATTTGAACTCCATACTTTTTGTGTGTTCAAAATGCACCATTCTAAGGCACATCACAAAATTTCAACAATTTCTGACTTCATTTGGTATTCTTCGTGCATTTACTTATTTTTTTTGAGCTAGTTGACCCTGAAATTGAAAAGCACTACAAATGAACTCTGAAAATGTTGAAAGTTGGCATGCTATCATCATTTCACCCACATAGCATGTGTCAAAAAGTTGAGAGGGCTACGACAAAAACTGGATGCAGTTCGTGTACGAAACGGTCAATCTCTCTCGAAGTAGCAGGGTTTCGAACGAGAACTCATCTCTTACAAAGGGATTTCAGTTTTTTGAACTTATTTGAACTCCATACTTTTTGTGTGTTCAAACCGCACCATTCTAAGGCAAATCACAAAATTTCAACAATTTCTGACTTCATTTGGTATTCTTCGTGCATTTACTTATTTTTTTTGAGCTAGTTGACCCTGAAATTGAAAAGCACTACAAATGAACTCTGAAAATGTTGAAAGTTGGCATGCTATCATCATTTCACCCACATAGCATGTGTTAAAAAGTTGAGAGGGCTACGACAAAAAATGGATGCAGTTCGTGTACAAAACGGACAATCTCTCTCGAAGTAGCAGCGTTTCGAACGAGAACTCATCTCTTACAAAGTGATTTCATTTTTTTGAACTTATTTGAACTCCATACTTTTTGTGTGTTCAAAATGCACCATTCTAAGGCACATCACCAAATTTCAACAATTTCTAACTTCACTTGGTATTCTTCGTGCATTTACTTATTTTTTTTGAGCTAGTTGACCCTGAAATTGAAAAGCACTACAAATGAACTCTGAAAATGTTGAAAGTTGGTATGCTATCATCATTTCACCCACATAGCATGTGTCAAAAAGTTGAGAGGGCTACGACAAAAACTGGATGCAGTTCGTGTACAAAACGGTGAATCTCTCTCGAAGTAGCAGGGTTTCGAACGAGAACTCATCTCTTACAAAGGGATTTCAGTTTTTTGAACTTATTTGAACTCCATACTTTTTGTGTGTTCAAAATGCACCATTCTAAGGCACATCACAAAATTTCAACAATTTCTGACTTCATTTGGTATTCTTCGTGCATTTACTTATTTTTTTGAGCTAGTTGACCCTGAAATTGAAAAGCACTACAAATGAACTCTGAAAATGTTGAAAGTTGGCATGCTATCATCATTTCACCCACATAGGATGTGTTAAAAAGTTGAGAGGGATACGACAAAAACTGGATGCAGTTCGTGTACAAAACGGACAATCTCTCTCGAAGTAACAACGTTTCGAAGGAGAACTCATCTCTTACAAAGGGATTTCATTTTTTTGAACTTATTTGAACTCCATACTTTTTGTCTGTTCAAAATGCACCATTCTAAGGCACATCACAAAATTTCAACAATTCTGACTTCATTTGGTATTCTTCATGCATTTACTTATTTTTTTAAGCTAGTTGACCCTGAAATTGAAAAGCACTACAAATGAACTCTGAAAATGTTGAAAGTTGGCATGCTATCATAATTTCACCCACATACCATGTGTTAAAAAGTTGAGAGGGCTACGACAAAAACTGGATGCAGTTCGTGTACTAAACGGACAATCTCTCTCGAAGTAGCAGCGTTTCGAACGAGAACTCATCTCTTTCAAAGGGATTTCATTTTTTTGAACTTATTTGAACTCCATACTTTTTGTGTGTTCAAAATGCACCATTCTAAGACACATCACAAAATTTCAACAATTTCTGACTTCATTTGGTATTCTTCGTGCATTCACTTATTTTTTTGAGCTAGTTGACCCTGAAATTGAAAAGCACTACAAATGAACTTTGAAAATGTTGAAAGTTGGCATGCTATCATCATTTCACCCACATAGCATGTGTTAAAAAGTTGAGAGGGCTACGACAAAAACTGGATGCAGTTCGTGTACAAAACGGACAATCTCTCTCGAAGTAGCTGCGTTTCGAACGAGAACTCATCTCTTACAAAGGGATTTCATTTTTTGGAACTTATTTTAACTCCATACTTTTTGTGTGTTCAAAATGCACCATTCTAAGGCACATCACAAAATTTCAACAATTTCTGACTTCATTTGGTATTCTTCGTGCATTTACTTATTTTTTTTGAGCTAGTTGACCCTGAAATTGAAAAGCACTACAAATGAACTCTGAAATGTTGAAAGTTGGCATGCTATCATCATTTCACTCACATAGCATGTGTTAAAAAGTTGAGAGGGCTACTACAAAAACTGGATGCAGTTCGTGTACAAAACGGTCAATCTCTCCCGAAGTAGCAGGGTTTCGAACGAGAACTCATCTCTTACAAAGGGATTTCATTTTTTTTGAACTTATTTGAACTCCATACTTTTTGTGTGTTCAAAACGCACCATTCTAAGGCACATCACAAAATTTAAACAATTTCTGACTTCATTTGGTATTCTTCGTGCATTTACTTATTTTTTGAGCTAGTTGACCCTGAAATTGAAAAGCACTACAAATGAACTCTGAAAATGTTGAAAGTTGGCATGCTATCATAATTTCACCCACATAGCATGTGTTAAAAAGTTGAGAGGGATACGACAAAAACTGGATGCAGTTCGTGTACAAAACGGACAATCTCTCTCGAAGTAACAACGTTTCGAACGAGAACTCATCTCTTACGAAGGGATTTCATTTTTTTGAACTTATTTGAACTCCATACTTTTTGTGTGTTCAAAATGCACCATTCTAAGGCACATCACAAAATTTCAACAATTTCTGACTTCATTTGGTATTCTTCGTGCATTTACTTATTTTTTTTTTGAGCTAGTTGACCCTGAAATTGAAAAGCACTACAAATGAACTTTGAAAATGTTGAAAGTTGGCATGCTATCATCATTTCACCCACATAGCATGTGTTAAAAAGTTGAGAGGGCTACGACAAAAACTGGATGCAGTTCATGTACAAAACGGACAATCTCTCTCGAAGTAACAACGTTTCGAACGAGAACTCATCTCTTACAAAGGGATTTCATTTTTCTGAACTTATTTGAACTCCATACTTTTTGTGTGTTCAAAATGCACCATTCTAAGGCACATCACAAAATTTCAACAAAATTTCTGACTTCATTTGGTATTCTTCGTGCATTTACTTATTTTTTTTTGAGCTAGTTGACCCTGAAATTGAAAAGCACTACAAATGAACTCTGAAAATGTTGAAAGTTGGCATGCTATCATCATTTCACCCACATAGCATGTGTCAAAAAGTTGAGAGGGCTACGACAAAAACTGGATGCAGTTCGTGTACGAAACGGTCAATCTCTCTCGAAGTAGCAGGGTTTCGAACGAGAACTCATCTCTTACAAAGGGATTTCAGTTTTTTGAACTTATTTGAACTCCATACTTTTTGTGTGTTCAAACCGCACCATTCTAAGGCAAATCACAAAATTTCAACAATTTCTGACTTCATTTGGTATTCTTCGTGCATTTACTTATTTTTTTTGAGCTAGTTGACCCTGAAATTGAAAAGCACTACAAATGAACTCTGAAAATGTTGAAAGTTGGCATGCTATCATCATTTCTCCCACATAGCATGTGTTAAAAAGTTGAGAGGGCTACGACAAAAAATGGATGCAGTTCGTGTACAAAACGGACAATCTCTCTCGAAGTAGCAGCGTTTCGAACGAGAACTCATCTCTTACAAAGTGATTTCATTTTTTTGAACTTATTTGAACTCCATACTTTTTGTGTGTTCAAAATGCACCATTCTAAGGCACATCACCAAATTTCAACAATTTCTAACTTCATTTGGTATTCTTCGTGCATTTACTTATTTTTTTTGAGCTAGTTGACCCTGAAATTGAAAAGCACTACAAATGAACTCTGAAAATGTTGAAAGTTGGCATGCTATCATCATTTCACCCACATAGCATGTGTCAAAAAGTTGAGAGGGCTACGACAAAAACTGGATGCAGTTCGTGTACAAAACGGTCAATCTCTCTCGAAGTAGCAGGGTTTCGAACGAGAACTCATCTCTTACAAAGGGATTTCAGTTTTTTGAACTTATTTGAACTCCATACTTTTTGTGTGTTCAAAATGCACCATTCTAAGGCACATCACAAAATTTCAACAATTTCTGACTTCATTTGGTATTCTTCGTGCATTTACTTATTTTTTTGAGCTAGTTGACCTTGAAATTGAAAACCACTACAAATGAACTCTGAAAATGTTGAAAGTTGGCATGCTATCATCATTTCACCCACATAGGATGTGTTAAAAAGTTGAGAGGGATACGACAAAAACTGGATGCAGTTCGTGTACAAAACGGACAATCTCTCTCGAAGTAACAACGTTTCGAAGGAGAACTCATCTCTTACAAAGGGATTTCATTTTTTTGAACTTATTTGAACTCCATACTTTTTGTGTCTTCAAAATGCACCATTCTAAGGCACATCACAAAATTTCAACAATTCTGACTTCATTTGGTATTCTTCATGCATTTATGTATTTTTTTAAGCTAGTTGACCCTGAAATTGAAAAGCACTACAAATGAACTCTGAAAATGTTGAAAGTTGGCATGCTATCATAATTTCACCCACATACCATGTGTTAAAAAGTTGAGAGGGCTACGACAAAAACTGGATGCAGTTCGTGTACTAAACGGACAATCTCTCTCGAAGTAGCAGCGTTTCGAACGAGAACTCATCTCTTACAAAGGGATTTCATTTTTTTGAACTTATTTGAACTCCATACTTTTTGTGTGTTCAAAATGCACCATTCTAAGGCACATCACAAAATTTCAACAATTTCTGACTTCATTTGGTATTCTTCGTGCATTTACTTATTTTTTTTGAGCTAGTTGACCCTGAAATTGAAAAGCACTACAAATGAACTCTGAAAATGTTGAAAGTTGGCATTCTATCATCATTTCACCCACATAGCATGTGTCAAAAAGTTGAGAGGGTTACGACAAAAACTGGATGCAGTTCGTGTACAAAACGGTCAATCTCTCTCGAAGTAGCAGGGTTTCGAAGGAGAACTCATCTCTTACAAAGGGATTTCAGTTTTTTGAACTTATTTGAACTCCATAATTTTTGAGTGTTCAAAACGCACCATTCTAAGGCACATCACAAAATTTCAACAATTTCTGACTTCATTTGGTATTCTTCGTGCATTTACTTATTTTTTTGAGCTAGTTGACCCTGAAATTGAAAAGCACTACAAATGAACTCTGAAAATGTTGAAAGTTGGCATGCTATCATCATTTCACCCACATAGCATGTGTTAAAAAGTTGAGAGGGCTACGACAAAAACTGGATGCAGTTCGTGTACAAAACGGACAATCTCTCTCGAAGTAGCAGCGTTTCGAACAAGAACTCATCTCTTACAAAGGGATTTCATTTTTTTGAACTTATTTGAACTCCATACTTTTTGTGCGTTCAAAATGCACCATTCTAAGGCACATCACCTAATTTCAACAATTTCTGACTTCATTTGGTATTCTTCGTGCATTTACTTATTTTTTTTGAGCTAGTTGACCCTGAAATTGAAAAGCACTACAAATGAACTCTGAAAATGTTGAAAGTTGGCATGCTATCATCATTTCACCCACATAGCATGTGTCAAAAAGTTGAGAGGGCTACGACAAAAACTGGATGCAGTTCGTGTACAAAACGGTCAATCTCTCTCGAAGTAGCAGGGTTTCGAACGAGAACTCATCTCTTACAAAGGGATTTCAGTTTTTTGAACTTATTTGAACTCCATACTTTTTGTGTGTTCAAAACGCACCATTCTAAGGCACATCACAAAATTTCAACAATTTCTGACTTCATTTGGTATTCTTCGTGCATTTACTTATTTTTTTTGAGCTAGTTGACCCTGAAATTGAAAAGCACTACAAATGAACTCTGAAAATGTTGAAAGTTGGCATGCTATCATCATTTCACCCACATAGCATGTGTCAAAAAGTTGAGAGGGCTACGACAAAAACTGGATGCAGTTCGTGTACAAAACGGTCAATCTCTCTCGAAGTAGCAGGGTTTCGAACGAGAACTCATCTCTTACAAAGGGATTTCAGTTTTTTGAACTTATTTGAACTCCATACTTTTTGTGTGTTCAAAATGCACCATTCTAAGGCACATCACAAAATTTCAACAATTTCTGACTTCATTTGGTATTCTTCGTGCATTTACTTATTTTTTTGAGCTAGTTGACCCTGAAATTGAAAAGCACTACAAATGAACTCTGAAAATGTTGAAAGTTGGCATGCTATCATCATTTCACCCACACAGGATGTGTTAAAAAGTTGAGAGGGATACGACAAAAACTGGATGCAGTTTGTGTACAAAACGGACAATCTCTCTCGAAGTAACAACGTTTCGAAGGAGAACTCATCTCTTACAAAGGGATTTCATTTTTTTGAACTTATTTGAACTCCATACTTTTTGTGTCTTCAAAATGCACCATTCTAAGGCACATCACAAAATTTCAACAATTCTGACTTCATTTGGTATTCTTCATGCATTTACTTATTTTTTTAAGCTAGTTGACCCTGAAATTGAAAAGCACTACAAATGAACTCTGAAAATGTTGAAAGTTGGCATGCTATCATAATTTCACCCACATACCATGTGTTAAAAAGTTGAGAGGGCTACGACAAAAACTGGATGCAGTTCGTGTACTAAACGGACAATCTCTCTCGAAGTAGCAGCGTTTCGAACGAGAACTCATCTCTTACAAAGGGATTTCATTTTTTGAACTTATTTGAACTCCATACTTTTTGTGTGTTCAAAATGCACCATTCTAAGGCACATCACAAAATTTCAACAATTTCTGACTTCATTTGGTATTCTTCGTGCATTTACTTATTTTTTTGAGCTAGTTGACCCTGAAATTGAAAAGCACTACAAATGAACTCTGAAAATGTTGAAAGTTGGCCTGCTATCATCATTTCACCCACATAGCATGTGTTAAAAAGTTGAGAGGGCTACGACAAAAACTGGATGCAGTTCGTGTACAAAACGGTCAATCTCTCTCGAAGTAGCAGGGTTTCGAACGAGAACTCATCTCTTACAAAGGGATTTCAGTTTTTTGAACTTATTTGAACTCCATACTTTTTGTGTGTTCAAAACGCACCATTCTAAGCCACATCACAAAATTTCAACAATTTCTGACTTCATTTGGTATTCTTCGTGCATTTACTTATTTTTTTTGAGCTAGTTGACCCTGAAATTGAAAAGCACTACAAATGAACTCTGAAAATGTTGAAAGTTGGCATGCTATTATCATTTCACCCACATAGCATGTGTCAAAAAGTTGAGATGGCTACGACAAAAACTGGATGCAGTTCGTGTACAAAACGGTCAATCTCTCTCGAAGTAGCAGGGTTTCGAACGAGAACTCATCTCTTACAAAGGGATTTCAGTTTTTTGAACTTATTTGAACTCCATAATTTTTGAGTGTTCAAAACGCACCATTCTAAGGCACATCACAAAATTTCAACAATTTCTGACTTCATTTGGTATTCTTCGTGCATTTACTTATTTTTTTGAGCTAGTTGACCCTGAAATTGAAAAGCACTACAAATGAACTCTGAAAATGTTGAAAGTTGGCATGCTATCATCATTTCACCCACATAGCATGTGTAAAAAAGTTGAGAGGGCTACGACAAAAACTGGATGCAGTTCGTGTACAAAACGGTCAATCTCTCTCGAAGTAGCAGGGTTTCGAACGAGAACTCATCTCTTACAAAGGGATTTCAGTTTTTTGAACTTATTTGAACTCCATACTTTTTGTGTGTTCAAAATGCACCATTCTAAGGCACATCACAAAATTTCAACAATTTCTGACTTCATTTGGTATTCTTCGTGCATTTACTTATTTTTTTGAGCTAGTTGACCCTGAAATTGAAAAGCACTACAAATAAACTCTGAAAATGTTGAAAGTTGGCATGCTATCATAATTTCACCCACATAGCATGTGTTAAAAAGTTGAGAGGGATACGACAAAAACTGGATGCAGTTCGTGTACAAAACGGACAATCTCTCTCGAAGTAACAACGTTTCGAACGAGAACTCATCTCTTACGAAGGGATTTCATTTTTTTGAACTTATTTGAACTCCATACTTTTTGTGTGTTCAAAATGCACCATTCTAAGGCACATCACAAAATTTCAACAATTTCTGACTTCATTTGGTATTCTTCGTGCATTTACTTATTTTTTTGAGCTAGTTGACCCTGAAATTGAAAAGCACTACAAATGAACTCTGAAAATGTTGAAAGTTGGCATGCTATCATCATTTCACCCACATAGGATGTGTTAAAAAGTTGAGAGGGATACGACAAAAACTGGATGCAGTTCGTGTACAAAACGGACAATCTCTCTCGAAGTAACAACGTTTCGAAGGAGAACTCATCTCTTACAAAGGGATTTCATTTTTTTGAACTTATTTGAACTCCATACTTTTTGTGTCTTCAAAATGCACCATTCTAAGGCACATCACAAAATTTCAACAATTCTGACTTCATTTGGTATTCTTCATGCATTTATGTATTTTTTTAAGCTAGTTGACCCTGAAATTGAAAAGCACTACAAATGAACTCTGAAAATGTTGAAAGTTGGCATGCTATCATAATTTCACCCACATACCATGTGTTAAAAAGTTGAGAGGGCTACGACAAAAACTGGATGCAGTTCGTGTACTAAACGGACAATCTCTCTCGAAGTAGCAGCGTTTCGAACGAGAACTCATCTCTTACAAAGGGATTTCATTTTTTTGAACTTATTTGAACTCCATACTTTTTGTGTGTTCAAAATGCACCATTCTAAGGCACATCACAAAATTTCAACAATTTCTGACTTCATTTGGTATTCTTCGTGCATTTACTTATTTTTTTTGAGCTAGTTGACCCTGAAATTGAAAAGCACTACAAATGAACTCTGAAAATGTTGAAAGTTGGCATTCTATCATCATTTCACCCACATAGCATCTGTCAAAAAGTTGAGAGGGTTACGACAAAAACTGGATGCAGTTCGTGTACAAAACGGTCAATCTCTCTCGAAGTAGCAGGGTTTCGAAGGAGAACTCATCTCTTACAAAGGGATTTCAGTTTTTTGAACTTATTTGAACTCCATAATTTTTGAGTGTTCAAAACGCACCATTCTAAGGCACATCACAAAATTTCAACAATTTCTGACTTCATTTGGTATTCTTCGTGCATTTACTTATTTTTTTTGAGCTAGTTGACCCTGAAATTGAAAAGCACTACAAATGAACTCTGAAAATGTTGAAAGTTGGCATGCTATCATCATTTCACCCACATAGCATGTGTTAAAAAGTTGAGAGGGCTACGACAAAAACTGGATGCAGTTCGTGTACAAAACGGACAATCTCTCTCGAAGTAGCAGCGTTTCGAACAAGAACTCATCTCTTACAAAGGGATTTCATTTTTTTGAACTTATTTGAACTCCATACTTTTTGTGCGTTCAAAATGCACCATTCTAAGGCACATCACCTAATTTCAACAATTTCTGACTTCATTTGGTATTCTTCGTGCATTTACTTATTTTTTTTGAGCTAGTTGACCCTGAAATTGAAAAGCACTACAAATGAACTCTGAAAATGTTGAAAGTTGGCATGCTATCATCATTTCACCCACATAGCATGTGTCAAAAAGTTGAGAGGGCTACGACAAAAACTGGATGCAGTTCGTGTACAAAACGGTCAATCTCTCTCGAAGTAGCAGGGTTTCGAACGAGAACTCATCTCTTACAAAGGGATTTCAGTTTTTTGAACTTATTTGAACTCCATACTTTTTGTGTGTTCAAAACGCACCATTCTAAGGCACATCACAAAATTTCAACAATTTTTGACTTCATTTGGTATTCTTCGTGCATTTACTTATTTTTTTTGAGCTAGTTGACCCTGAAATTGAAAAGCACTACAAATGAACTCTGAAAATGTTGAAAGTTGGCATGCTATCATCATTTCACCCACATAGCATGTGTCAAAAAGTTGAGAGGGCTACGACAAAAACTGGATGCAGTTCGTGTACAAAACGGTCAATCTCTCTCGAAGTAGCAGGGTTTCGAACGAGAACTCATCTCTTACAAAGGGATTTCAGTTTTTTGAACTTATTTGAACTCCATACTTTTTGTGTGTTCAAAATGCACCATTCTAAGGCACATCACAAAATTTCAACAATTTCTGACTTCATTTGGTATTCTTCGTGCATTTACTTATTTTTTTGAGCTAGTTGACCCTGAAATTGAAAAGCACTACAAATGAACTCTGAAAATGTTGAAAGTTGGCATGCTATCATCATTTCACCCACACAGGATGTGTTAAAAAGTTGAGAGGGATACGACAAAAACTGGATGCAGTTCGTGTACAAAACGGACAATCTCTCTCGAAGTAACAACGTTTCGAAGGAGAACTCATCTCTTACAAAGGGATTTCATTTTTTTGAACTTATTTGAACTCCATACTTTTTGTGTCTTCAAAATGCACCATTCTAAGGCACATCACAAAATTTCAACAATTCTGACTTCATTTGGTATTCTTCATGCATTTACTTATTTTTTTAAGCTAGTTGACCCTGAAATTGAAAAGCACTACAAATGAACTCTGAAAATGTTGAAAGTTGGCATGCTATCATAATTTCACCCACATACCATGTGTTAAAAAGTTGAGAGGGCTACGACAAAAACTGGATGCAGTTCGTGTACTAAACGGACAATCTCTCTCGAAGTAGCAGCGTTTCGAACGAGAACTCATCTCTTACAAAGGGATTTCATTTTTTTGAACTTATTTGAACTCCATACTTTTTGTGTGTTCAAAATGCACCATTCTAAGGCACATCACAAAATTTCAACAATTTCTGACTTCATTTGGTATTCTTCGTGCATTTACTTATTTTTTTTGAGCTAGTTGACCCTGAAATTGAAAAGCACTACAAATGAACTCTGAAAATGTTGAAAGTTGGCATGCTATCATCATTTCACCCACATAGCATGTGTCAAAAAGTTGAGAGGGCTACGACAAAAACTGGATGCAGTTCGTGTACAAAACGGTCAATCTCTCTCGAAGTAGTAGGGTTTCGAACGAGAACTCATCTCTTACAAAGGGATTTCAGTTTTTTGAACTTATTTGAAATCCATAATTTTTGAGTGTTCAAAACGCACCATTCTAAGGCACATCACAAAATTTCAACAATTTCTGACTTCATTTGGTATTCTTCGTGCATTTACTTATTTTTTTGAGCTAGTTGACCCTGAAATTGAAAAGCACTACAAATGAACTCTGAAAATGTTGAAAGTTGGCATGCTATCATCATTTCACCCACATAGCATGTGTTAAAAAGTTGAGAGGGCTACGACAAAAACTGGATGCAGTTCGTGTACAAAACGGTCAATCTCTCTCGAAGTAGCAGGGTTTCGAACGAGAACTCATCTCTTACAAAGGGATTTCAGTTTTTTGAACTTATTTGAACTCCATACTTTTTGTGTGTTCAAAACGCACCATTCTAAGCCACATCACAAAATTTCAACAATTTCTAACTTCATTTGGTATTCTTCGTGCATTTACTTATTTTTTTTGAGCTAGTTGACCCTGAAATTGAAAAGCACTACAAATGAACTCTGAAAATGTTGAAAGTTGGCATGCTATTATCATTTCACCCACATAGCATGTGTCAAAAAGTTGAGATGGCTACGACAAAAACTGGATGCAGTTCGTGTACAAAACGGTCAATCTCTCTCGAAGTAGCAGGGTTTCGAACGAGAACTCATCTCTTACAAAGGGATTTCAGTTTTTTGAACTTATTTGAACTCCATAATTTTTGAGTGTTCAAAACGCACCATTCTAAGGCACATCACAAAATTTCAACAATTTCTGACTTCATTTGGTATTCTTCGTGCATTTACTTATTTTTTTTGAGCTAGTTGACCCTGAAATTGAAAAGCACTACAAATGAACTCTGAAAATGTTGAAAGTTGGCATGCTATCATCATTTCACCCACATAGCATGTGTAAAAAAGTTGAGAGGGCTACGACAAAAACTGGATGCAGTTCGTGTACAAAACGGTCAATCTCTCTCGAAGTAGCAGGGTTTCGAACGAGAACTCATCTCTTACAAAGGGATTTCAGTTTTTTGAACTTATTTGAACTCCATACTTTTTGTGTGTTCAAAATGCACCATTCTAAGGCACATCACAAAATTTCAACAATTTCTGACTTCATTTGGTATTCTTCGTGCATTTACTTATTTTTTTGAGCTAGTTGACCCTGAAATTGAAAAGCACTACAAATGAACTCTGAAAATGTTGAAAGTTGGCATGCTATCATCATTTCACCCACATAGGATGTGTTAAAAAGTTGAGAGGGATACGACAAAAACTGGATGCAGTTCGTGTACAAAACGGACAATCTCTCTCGAAGTAACAACGTTTCGAAGGAGAACTCATCTCTTACAAAGGGATTTCATTTTTTTGAACTTATTTGAACTCCATACTTTTTGTGTCTTCAAAATGCACCATTCTAAGGCACATCACAAAATTTCAACAATTCTGACTTCATTTGGTATTCTTCATGCATTTACTTATTTTTTTAAGCTAGTTGACCCTGAAATTGAAAAGCACTACAAATGAACTCTGAAAATGTTGAAAGTTGGCATGCTATCATAATTTCACCCACATACCATGTGTTAAAAAGTTGAGAGGGCTACGACAAAAACTGGATGCAGTTCGTGTACTAAACGGACAATCTCTCTCGAAGTAGCAGCGTTTCGAACGAGAACTCATCTCTTACAAAGGGATTTCATTTTTTTGAACTTATTTGAACTCCATACTTTTTGTGTGTTCAAAATGCACCATTCTAAGGCAGATCACAAAATTTCAACAATTTCTGACTTCATTTGGTATTCTTCGTGCATTTACTTATTTTTTTTGAGCTAGTTGACCCTGAAATTGAAAAGCACTACAAATGAACTCTGAAAATGTTGAAAGTTGGCATGCTATCATCATTTCACCCACATAGCATGTGTCAAAAAGTTGAGATGGCTACGACAAAAACTGGATGCAGTTCGTGTACAAAACGGTCAATCTCTCTCGAAGTAGCAGGGTTTCGAACGAGAACTCATCTCTTACAAAGGGATTTCAGTTTTTTGAACTTATTTGAACTCCATAATTTTTGAGTGTTCAAAACGCACCATTCTAAGGCACATCACAAAATTTCAACAATTTCTGACTTCATTTGGTATTCTTCGTGCATTTACTTATTTTTTTGAGCTAGTTGACCCTGAAATTGAAAAGCACTACAAATGAACTCTGAAAATGTTGAAAGTTGGCATGCTATCATCATTTCACCCACATAGCATGTGTCAAAAAGTTGAGAGGGCTACGACAAAAACTGGATGCAGTTCGTGTACAAAACGGTCAATCTCTCTCGAAGTAGCAGGGTTTCGAACGAGAACTCATCTCTTACAAAGGGATTTCAGTTTTTTGAACTTATTTGAACTCCATACTTTTTGTGTGTTCAAAATGCACCATTCTAAGGCACATCACAAAATTTCAACAATTTCTGACTTCATTTGGTATTCTTCGTGCATTTACTTATTTTTTTGAGCTAGTTGACCCTGAAATTGAAAAGCACTACAAATGAACTCTGAAAATGTTGAAAGTTGGCATGCTATCATCATTTCACCCACATAGGATGTGTTAAAAAGTTGAGAGGGATACGACAAAAACTGGATGCAGTTCGTGTACAAAACGGACAATCTCTCTCGAAGTAACAACGTTTCGAAGGAGAACTCATCTCTTACAAAGGGATTTCATTTTTTTGAACTTATTTGAACTCCATACTTTTTGTGTCTTCAAAATGCACCATTCTAAGGCACATCACAAAATTTCAACAATTCTGACTTCATTTGGTATTCTTCATGCATTTACTTATTTTTTTAAGCTAGTTGACCCTGAAATTGAAAAGCACTACAAATGAACTCTGAAAATGTTGAAAGTTGGCATGCTATCATAATTTCACCCACATACCATGTGTTAAAAAGTTGAGAGGGCTACGACAAAAACTGGATGCAGTTCGTGTACTAAACGGACAATCTCTCTCGAAGTAGCAGCGTTTCGAACGAGAACTCATCTCTTACAAAGGGATTTCATTTTTTTGAACTTATTTGAACTCCATACTTTTTGTGTGTTCAAAATGCACCATTCTAAGGCACATCACAAAATTTCAACAATTCCTGACTTCATTTGGTATTCTTCGTGCATTTACTTTTTTTTTTTGAGCTAGTTGACCCTCAAATTGAAAAGCACTACAAATGAACTCTGAAAATGTTGAAAGTTGGCATGCTATCATCATTTCACCCACATAGCATGTGTCAAAAAGTTGAGAGGGCTACGACAAAAACTGGATGCAGTTCGTGTACAAAACGGTCAATCTCTCTCGAAGTAGCAGGGTTTCGAACGAGAACTCATCTCTTACAAAGGGATTTCAGTTTTTTGAACTTATTTGAACTCCATAATTTTTTAGTGTTCAAAACGCACCATTCTAAGGCACATCACAAAATTTCAACAATTTCTGACTTCATTTGGTATTCTTCGTGCATTTACTTATTTTTTTTGAGCTAGTTGACCCTGAAATTGAAAAGCACTACAAATGAACTCTGAAAATGTTGAAAGTTGGCATGCTATCATCATTTCACCCACATAGCATGTGTTAAAAAGTTGAGAGGGCTACGACAAAAACTGGATGCAGTTCGTGTACAAAACGGACAATCTCTCTCGAAGTAGCAGCGTTTCGAACAAGAACTCATCTCTTACAAAGGGATTTCATTTTTTTGAACTTATTTCAACTCCATACTTTTTGTGTGTTCAAAATGCACCATTCTAAGGCACATCACCTAATTTCAACAATTTCTGACTTCATTTGGTATTCTTCGTGCATTTACTTTTTTTTTTTGAGCTAGTTGACCCTGAAATTGAAAAGCACTACAAATGAACTCTGAAAATGTTGAAAGTTGGCATGCTATCATCATTTCACCCACATAGGATGTGTTAAAAAGTTGAGAGGGATACGACAAAAACTGGATGCAGTTCGTGTACAAAACGGACAATCTCTCTCGAAGTAACAACGTTTCGAAGGAGCACTCATCTCTTACAAAGGGATTTCATTTTTTTGAACTTATTTGAACTCCATACTTTTTGTGTCTTCAAAATGCACCATTCTAAGGCACATCACAAAATTTCAACAATTCTGACTTCATTTGGTATTCTTCATGCATTTACTTATTTTTTTAAGCTAGTTGACCCTGAAATTGAAAAGCACTACAAATGAACTCTGAAAATGTTGAAAGTTGGCATGCTATCATAATTTCACCCACATACCATGTGTTAAAAAGTTGAGAGGGCTACGACAAAAACTGGATGCAGTTCGTGTACTAAACGGACAATCTCTCTCGAAGTAGCAGCGTTTCGAACGAGAACTCATCTCTTACAAAGGGATTTCATTTTTTTGAACTTATTTGAACTCCATACTTTTTGTGTGTTCAAAATGCACCATTCTAAGGCAGATCACAAAATTTTAACAATTTCTGACTTCATTTGGTATTCTTCGTGCATTTACTTATTTTTTTTGAGCTAGTTGACCCTGAAATTGAAAAGCACTACAAATGAACTCTGAAAATGTTGAAAGTTGGCATGCTATCATCATTTCACCCACATAGCATGTGTCAAAAAGTTGAGATGGCTACGACAAAAACTGGATGCAGTTCGTGTACAAAACGGTCAATCTCTCTCGAAGTAGCAGGGTTTCGAACGAGAACTCATCTCTTACAAAGGGATTTCAGTTTTTTGAACTTATTTGAACTCCATAATTTTTGAGTGTTCAAAACGCACCATTCTAAGGCACATCACAAAATTTCAACAATTTCTGACTTCATTTGGTATTCTTCGTGCATTTACTTTTTTTTTTTGAGCTAGTTGACCCTGAAATTGAAAAGCACTACAAATGAACTCTGAAAATGTTGAAAGTTGGCATGCTATCATCATTTCACCCACATAGCATGTGTCAAAAAGTTGAGAGGGCTACGACAAAAACTGGATGCAGTTCGTGTACAAAACGGTCAATCTCTCTCGAAGTAGCAGGGTTTCGAACGAGAACTCATCTCTTACAAAGGGATTTCAGTTTTTTGAACTTATTTGAACTCCATACTTTTTGTGTGTTCAAAATGCACCATTCTAAGGCACATCACAAAATTTCAACAATTTCTGACTTCATTTGGTATTCTTCGTGCATTTACTTATTTTTTTGAGCTAGTTGACCCTGAAATTGAAAAGCACTACAAATGAACTCTGAAAATGTTGAAAGTTGGCATGCTATCATCATTTCACCCACATAGGATGTGTTAAAAAGTTGAGAGGGATACGACAAAAACTGGATGCAGTTCGTGTACAAAACGGACAATCTCTCTCGAAGTAACAACGTTTCGAAGGAGAACTCATCTCTTACAAAGGGATTTCATTTTTTTGAACTTATTTGAACTCCGTACTTTTTGTGTCTTCAAAATGCACCATTCTAAGGCACATCACAAAATTTCAACAATTCTGACTTCATTTGGTATTCTTCATGCATTTACTTATTTTTTTAAGCTAGTTGACCCTGAAATTGAAAAGCACTACAAATGAACTCTGAAAATGTTGAAAGTTGGCATGCTATCATAATTTCACCCACATACCATGTGTTAAAAAGTTGAGAGGGCTACGACAAAAACTGGATGCAGTTCGTGTACTAAACGGACAATCTCTCTCGAAGTAGCAGCGTTTCGAACGAGAACTCATCTCTTACAAAGGGATTTCATTTTTTTGAACTTATTTGAACTCCATACTTTTTGTGTGTTCAAAATGCACCATTCTAAGGCACATCACAAAATTTCAACAATTCCTGACTTCATTTGGTATTCTTCGTGCATTTACTTTTTTTTTTTGAGCTAGTTGACCCTCAAATTGAAAAGCACTACAAATGAACTCTGAAAATGTTGAAAGTTGGCATGCTATCATCATTTCACCCACATAGCATGTGTCAAAAAGTTGAGAGGGCTACGACAAAAACTGGATGCAGTTCGTGTACAAAACGGTCAATCTCTCTCGAAGTAGCAGGGTTTCGAACGAGAACTCATCTCTTACAAAGGGATTTCAGTTTTTTGAACTTATTTGAACTCCATAATTTTTGAGTGTTCAAAACGCACCATTCTAAGGCACATCACAAAATTTCAACAATTTCTGACTTCATTTGGTATTCTTCGTGCATTTACTTATTTTTTTTGAGCTAGTTGACCCTGAAATTGAAAAGCACTACAAATGAACTCTGAAAATGTTGAAAGTTGGCATGCTATCATCATTTCACCCACATAGCATGTGTTAAAATGTTGAGAGGGCTACGACAAAAACTGGATGCAGTTCGTGTACAAAACGGACAATCTCTCTCGAAGTAGCAGCGTTTCGAACAAGAACTCATCTCTTACAAAGGGATTTCATTTTTTTGAACTTATTTCAACTCCATACTTTTTGTGTGTTCAAAATGCACCATTCTAAGGCACATCACCTAATTTCAACAATTTCTGACTTCATTTGGTATTCTTCGTGCATTTACTTATTTTTTTTGAGCTAGTTGACCCTGAAATTGAAAAGCACTACAAATGAACTCTGAAAATGTTGAAAGTTGGCATGCTATCATCATTTCACCCACATAGCATGTGTCAAAAAGTTGAGATGGCTACGACAAAAACTGGATGCAGTTCGTGTACAAAACGGTCAATCTCTCTCGAAGTAGCAGGGTTTCGAACGAGAACTCATCTCTTACAAAGGGATTTCAGTTTTTTGAACTTATTTGAACTCCATAATTTTTGAGTGTTCAAAACGCACCATTCTAAGGCACATCACAAAATTTCAACAATTTCTGACTTCATTTGGTATTCTTCGTGCATTTACTTTTTTTTTTTGAGCTAGTTGACCCTGAAATTGAAAAGCACTACAAATGAACTCTGAAAATGTTGAAAGTTGGCATGCTATCATCATTTCACCCACATAGCATGTGTCAAAAAGTTGAGAGGGCTACGACAAAAACTGGATGCAGTTCGTGTACAAAACGGTCAATCTCTCTCGAAGTAGCAGGGTTTCGAACGAGAACTCATCTCTTACAAAGGGATTTCAGTTTTTTGAACTTATTTGAACTCCATACTTTTTGTGTGTTCAAAATGCACCATTCTAAGGCACATCACAAAATTTCAACAATTTCTGACTTCATTTGGTATTCTTCGTGCATTTACTTATTTTTTTGAGCTAGTTGACCCTGAAATTGAAAAGCACTACAAATGAACTCTGAAAATGTTGAAAGTTGGCATGCTATCATCATTTCACCCACATAGGATGTGTTAAAAAGTTGAGAGGGATACGACAAAAACTGGATGCAGTTCGTGTACAAAACGGACAATCTCTCTCGAAGTAACAACGTTTCGAAGGAGAACTCATCTCTTACAAAGGGATTTCATTTTTTTGAACTTATTTGAACTCCGTACTTTTTGTGTCTTCAAAATGCACCATTCTAAGGCACATCACAAAATTTCAACAATTCTGACTTCATTTGGTATTCTTCATGCATTTACTTATTTTTTTAAGCTAGTTGACCCTGAAATTGAAAAGCACTACAAATGAACTCTGAAAATGTTGAAAGTTGGCATGCTATCATAATTTCACCCACATACCATGTGTTAAAAAGTTGAGAGGGCTACGACAAAAACTGGATGCAGTTCGTGTACTAAACGGACAATCTCTCTCGAAGTAGCAGCGTTTCGAACGAGAACTCATCTCTTACAAAGGGATTTCATTTTTTTGAACTTATTTGAACTCCATACTTTTTGTGTGTTCAAAATGCACCATTCTAAGGCACATCACAAAATTTCAACAATTCCTGACTTCATTTGGTATTCTTCGTGCATTTACTTTTTTTTTTGAGCTAGTTGACCCTCAAATTGAAAAGCACTACAAATGAACTCTGAAAATGTTGAAAGTTGGCATGCTATCATCATTTCACCCACATAGCATGTGTCAAAAAGTTGAGAGGGCTACGACAAAAACTGGATGCAGTTCGTGTACAAAACGGTCAATCTCTCTCGAAGTAGCAGGGTTTCGAACGAGAACTCATCTCTTACAAAGGGATTTCAGTTTTTTGAACTTATTTGAACTCCATAATTTTTGAGTGTTCAAAACGCACCATTCTAAGGCACATCACAAAATTTCAACAATTTCTGACTTCATTTGGTATTCTTCGTGCATTTACTTATTTTTTTTGAGCTAGTTGACCCTGAAATTGAAAAGCACTACAAATGAACTCTGAAAATGTTGAAAGTTGGCATGCTATCATCATTTCACCCACATAGCATGTGTTAAAATGTTGAGAGGGCTACGACAAAAACTGGATGCAGTTCGTGTACAAAACGGACAATCTCTCTCGAAGTAGCAGCGTTTCGAACAAGAACTCATCTCTTACAAAGGGATTTCATTTTTTTGAACTTATTTCAACTCCATACTTTTTGTGTGTTCAAAATGCACCATTCTAAGGCACATCACCTAATTTCAACAATTTCTGACTTCATTTGGTATTCTTCGTGCATTTACTTATTTTTTTTGAGCTAGTTGACCCTGAAATTGAAAAGCACTACAAATGAACTCTGAAAATGTTGAAAGTTGGCATGCTATCATCATTTCACCCACATAGCATGTGTCAAAAAGTTGAGAGGGCTACGACAAAAACTGGATGCAGTTCGTGTACAAAACGGTCAATCTCTCTCGAAGTAGCAGGGTTTCGAACGAGAACTCATCTCTTACAAAGGGATTTCAGTTTTTTGAACTTATTTGAACTCCATACTTTTTGTGTGTTCAAAACGCACCATTCTAAGGCACATCACAAAATTTCAACAATTTCTGACTTCATTTGGTATTCTTCGTGCATTTACTTATTTTTTTGAGCTAGTTGACCGTGAAATTGAAAAGCACTACAAATGAACTCTGAAAATTTTGAAAGTTGGCATGCTATCATCATTTCACCCACATAGCATGTGTCAAAAAGTTGAGAGGGCTACGACAAAAACTGGATGCAGTTCGTGTACAAAACGGTCAATCTCTCTCGAAGTAGCAGGGTTTCGAACGAGAACTCATCTCTTACAAAGGGATTTCAGTTTTTTGAACTTATTTGAACTCCATACTTTTTGTGTGTTCAAAATGCACCATTCTAAGGCACATCACAAAATTTCAACAATTTGTGACTTCATTTGGTATTCTTCGTGCATTTACTTATTTTTTTGAGCTAGTTGACCCTGAAATTGAAAAGCACTACAAATGAACTCTGAAAATGTTGAAAGTTGGCATGCTATCATCATTTCACCCACATAGGATGTGTTAAAAAGTTGAGAGGGATACGACAAAAACTGCATGCAGTTCGTGTACAAAACGGACAATCTCTCTCGAAGTAACAACGTTTCGAAGGAGAACTCATCTCTTACAAAGGGATTTCATTTTTTTGAACTTATTTGAACTCCATAATTTTTGTGTCTTCAAAATGCACCATTCTAAGGCACATCACAAAATTTCAACAATTCTGACTTCATTTGGTATTCTTCATGCATTTACTTATTTTTTTAAGCTAGTTGACCCTGAAATTGAAAAGCACTACAAATGAACTCTGAAAATGTTGAAAGTTGGCATGCTATCATAATTTCACCCACATACCATGTGTTAAAAAGTTGAGAGGGCTACGACAAAAACTGGATGCAGTTCGTGTACTAAACGGACAATCTCTCTCGAAGTAGCAGCGTTTCGAACGAGAACTCATCTCTTATAAAGGGATTTCATTTTTTTGAACTTATTTGAACTCCATAATTTTTGAGTGTTCAAAACGCACCATTCTAAGGCACATCACAAAATTTCAACAATTTCTGACTTCATTTGGTATTCTTCGTGCATTTACTTATTTTTTTTGAGCTAGTTGACCCTGAAATTGAAAAGCACTACAAATGAACTCTGAAAATGTTGAAAGTTGGCATGCTATCATCATTTCACCCACATAGCATGTGTCAAAAAGTTGAGAGGGCTACGACAAAAACTGGATGCAGTTCGTGTACAAAACGGTCAATCTCTCTCGAAGTAGCAGGGTTTCGAACGAGAACTCATCTCTTACAAAGGGATTTCAGTTTTTTGAACTTATTTGAACTCCATACTTTTTGTGTGTTCAAAACGCACCATTCTAAGGCACATCACAAAATCTCAACAATTTCTGACTTCATTTGGTATTCTTCGTGCATTTACTTATTTTTTTGAGCTAGTTGACCCTGAAATTGAAAAGCACTACAAATGAACTCTGAAAATGTTGAAAGTTGGCATGCTATCATCATTTCACCCACATAGCATGTGTCAAAAAGTTGAGAGGGCTACGACAAAAACTGGATGCAGTTCGTGTACAAAACGGTCAATCTCTCTCGAAGTAGCAGGGTTTCGAACGAGAACTCATCTCTTACAAAGGGATTTCAGTTTTTTGAACTTATTTGAACTCCATAATTTTTGAGTGTTCAAAATGCACCATTCTAAGGCACATCACAAAATTTCAACAATTTCTGACTTCATTTGGTATTCTTCGTGCATTTACTTATTTTTTTTGAGCTAGTTGACCCTGAAATTGAAAAGCACTACAAATGAACTCTGAAAATGTTGAAAGTTGGCATGCTATCATCATTTCACCCACATAGCATGTGTCAAAAAGTTGAGAGGGCTACGACAAAAACTGGATGCAGTTCGTGTACAAAACGGTCAATCTCTCTCGAAGTAGCAGGGTTTCGAACGAGAACTCATCTCTTACAAAGGGATTTCAGTTTTTTGAACTTATTTGAACTCCATAATTTTTGAGTGTTCAAAACGCACCATTCTAAGGCACATCACAAAATCTCAACAATTTCTGACTTCATTTGGTATTCTTCGTGCATTTACTTATTTTTTTGAGCTAGTTGACCCTGAAATTGAAAAGCACTACAAATGAACTCTGAAAATGTTGAAAGTTGGCATGCTATCATCATTTCACCCACATAGGATGTGTTAAAAAGTTGAGAGGGATACGACAAAAACTGGATGCAGTTCGTGTACAAAACGGACAATCTCTCTCGAAGTAACAACGTTTCGAAGGAGAACTCATCTCTTACAAAGGGATTTCATTTTTTTGAACTTATTTGAACTCCGTACTTTTTGTGTCTTCAAAATGCACCATTCTAAGGCACATCACAAAATTTCAACAATTCTGACTTCATTTGGTATTCTTCATGCATTTACTTATTTTTTTAAGCTAGTTGACCCTGAAATTGAAAAGCACTACAAATGAACTCTGAAAATGTTGAAAGTTGGCATGCTATCATAATTTCACCCACATACCATGTGTTAAAAAGTTGAGAGGGCTACGACAAAAACTGGATGCAGTTCGTGTACTAAACGGACAATCTCTCTCGAAGTAGCAGCGTTTCGAACGAGAACTCATCTCTTACAAAGGGATTTCATTTTTTTGAACTTATTTGAACTCCATACTTTTTGTGTGTTCAAAATGCACCATTCTAAGGCACATCACAAAATTTCAACAATTCCTGACTTCATTTGGTATTCTTCGTGCATTTACTTTTTTTTTTTGAGCTAGTTGACCCTCAAATTGAAAAGCACTACAAATGAACTCTGAAAATGTTGAAAGTTGGCATGCTATCATCATTTCACCCACATAGCATGTGTCAAAAAGTTGAGAGGGCTACGACAAAAACTGGATGCAGTTCGTGTACAAAACGGTCAATCTCTCTCGAAGTAGCAGGGTTTCGAACGAGAACTCATCTCTTACAAAGGGATTTCAGTTTTTTGAACTTATTTGAACTCCATAATTTTTGAGTGTTCAAAACGCACCATTCTAAGGCACATCACAAAATTTCAACAATTTCTGACTTCATTTGGTATTCTTCGTGCATTTACTTATTTTTTTTGAGCTAGTTGACCCTGAAATTGAAAAGCACTACAAATGAACTCTGAAAATGTTGAAAGTTGGCATGCTATCATCATTTCACCCACATAGCATGTGTTAAAATGTTGAGAGGGCTACGACAAAAACTGGATGCAGTTCGTGTACAAAACGGACAATCTCTCTCGAAGTAGCAGCGTTTCGAACAAGAACTCATCTCTTACAAAGGGATTTCATTTTTTTGAACTTATTTCAACTCCATACTTTTTGTGTGTTCAAAATGCACCATTCTAAGGCACATCACCTAATTTCAACAATTTCTGACTTCATTTGGTATTCTTCGTGCATTTACTTATTTTTTTTGAGCTAGTTGACCCTGAAATTGAAAAGCACTACAAATGAACTCTGAAAATGTTGAAAGTTGGCATGCTATCATCATTTCACCCACATAGCATGTGTCAAAAAGTTGAGAGGGCTACGACAAAAACTGGATGCAGTTCGTGTACAAAACGGTCAATCTCTCTCGAAGTAGCAGGGTTTCGAACGAGAACTCATCTCTTACAAAGGGATTTCAGTTTTTTGAACTTATTTGAACTCCATACTTTTTGTGTGTTCAAAACGCACCATTCTAAGGCACATCACAAAATTTCAACAATTTCTGACTTCATTTGGTATTCTTCGTGCATTTACTTATTTTTTTGAGCTAGTTGACCGTGAAATTGAAAAGCACTACAAATGAACTCTGAAAATTTTGAAAGTTGGCATGCTATCATCATTTCACCCACATAGCATGTGTCAAAAAGTTGAGAGGGCTACGACAAAAACTGGATGCAGTTCGTGTACAAAACGGTCAATCTCTCTCGAAGTAGCAGGGTTTCGAACGAGAACTCATCTCTTACAAAGGGATTTCAGTTTTTTGAACTTATTTGAACTCCATACTTTTTGTGTGTTCAAAATGCACCATTCTAAGGCACATCACAAAATTTCAACAATTTGTGACTTCATTTGGTATTCTTCGTGCATTTACTTATTTTTTTGAGCTAGTTGACCCTGAAATTGAAAAGCACTACAAATGAACTCTGAAAATGTTGAAAGTTGGCATGCTATCATCATTTCACCCACATAGGATGTGTTAAAAAGTTGAGAGGGATACGACAAAAACTGCATGCAGTTCGTGTACAAAACGGACAATCTCTCTCGAAGTAACAACGTTTCGAAGGAGAACTCATCTCTTACAAAGGGATTTCATTTTTTTGAACTTATTTGAACTCCATAATTTTTGTGTCTTCAAAATGCACCATTCTAAGGCACATCACAAAATTTCAACAATTCTGACTTCATTTGGTATTCTTCATGCATTTACTTATTTTTTTAAGCTAGTTGACCCTGAAATTGAAAAGCACTACAAATGAACTCTGAAAATGTTGAAAGTTGGCATGCTATCATAATTTCACCCACATACCATGTGTTAAAAAGTTGAGAGGGCTACGACAAAAACTGGATGCAGTTCGTGTACTAAACGGACAATCTCTCTCGAAGTAGCAGCGTTTCGAACGAGAACTCATCTCTTATAAAGGGATTTCATTTTTTTGAACTTATTTGAACTCCATAATTTTTGAGTGTTCAAAACGCACCATTCTAAGGCACATCACAAAATTTCAACAATTTCTGACTTCATTTGGTATTCTTCGTGCATTTACTTATTTTTTTTGAGCTAGTTGACCCTGAAATTGAAAAGCACTACAAATGAACTCTGAAAATGTTGAAAGTTGGCATGCTATCATCATTTCACCCACATAGCATGTGTCAAAAAGTTGAGAGGGCTACGACAAAAACTGGATGCAGTTCGTGTACAAAACGGTCAATCTCTCTCGAAGTAGCAGGGTTTCGAACGAGAACTCATCTCTTACAAAGGGATTTCAGTTTTTTGAACTTATTTGAACTCCATACTTTTTGTGTGTTCAAAATGCACCATTCTAAGGCACATCACAAAATTTCAACAATTTCTGACTTCATTTGGTATTCTTCGTGCATTTACTTATTTTTTTGAGCTAGTTGACCCTGAAATTGAAAAGCACTACAAATGAACTCTGAAAATGTTGAAAGTTGGCATGCTATCATCATTTCACCCACATAGGATGTGTTAAAAAGTTGAGAGGGATACGACAAAAACTGGATGCAGTTCGTGTACAAAACGGACAATCTCTCTCGAAGTAACAACGTTTCGAAGGAGAACTCATCTCTTACAAAGGGATTTCATTTTTTTGAACTTATTTGAACTCCGTACTTTTTGTGTCTTCAAAATGCACCATTCTAAGGCACATCACAAAATTTCAACAATTCTGACTTCATTTGGTATTCTTCATGCATTTACTTATTTTTTTAAGCTAGTTGACCCTGAAATTGAAAAGCACTACAAATGAACTCTGAAAATGTTGAAAGTTGGCATGCTATCATAATTTCACCCACATACCATGTGTTAAAAAGTTGAGAGGGCTACGACAAAAACTGGATGCAGTTCGTGTACTAAACGGACAATCTCTCTCGAAGTAGCAGCGTTTCGAACGAGAACTCATCTCTTATAAAGGGATTTCATTTTTTTGAACTTATTTGAACTCCATACTTTTTGTGTGTTCAAAATGCACCATTCTAAGGCACATCACAAAATTTCAACAATTCCTGACTTCATTTGGTATTCTTCGTGCATTTACTTTTTTTTTTTGAGCTAGTTGACCCTCAAATTGAAAAGCACTACAAATGAACTCTGAAAATGTTGAAAGTTGGCATGCTATCATCATTTCACCCACATAGCATGTGTCAAAAAGTTGAGAGGGCTACGACAAAAACTGGATGCAGTTCGTGTACAAAACGGTCAATCTCTCTCGAAGTAGCAGGGTTTCGAACGAGAACTCATCTCTTACAAAGGGATTTCAGTTTTTTGAACTTATTTGAACTCCATAATTTTTGAGTGTTCAAAACGCACCATTCTAAGGCACATCACAAAATTTCAACAATTTCTGACTTCATTTGGTATTCTTCGTGCATTTACTTATTTTTTTTGAGCTAGTTGACCCTGAAATTGAAAAGCACTACAAATGAACTCTGAAAATGTTGAAAGTTGGCATGCTATCATCATTTCACCCACATAGCATGTGTTAAAAAGTTGAGAGGGCTACGACCAAAACTGGATGCAGTTCGTGTACAAAACGGACAATCTCTCTCGAAGTATGAGCGTTTCGAACGAGAACTCATCTCTTACAAAGGGATTTCATTTTTTTGAACTTATTTGAACTCCATACTTTTTGTGTGTTCAAAATGCACCATTCTAAGGCACATCACCTAATTTCAACAATTTCTGACTTCATTTGGTATTCTTCGTGCATTTACTTATTTTTTTTGAGCTAGTTGACCCTGAAATTGAAAAGCACTACAAATGAACTCTGAAAATGTTGAAAGTTGGCATGCTATCATCATTTCACCCACATAGCATGTGTTAAAAAGTTGAGAGGGCTACGACAAAAACTGGATGCAGTTCGTGTACAAAACGGACAATCTCTCTCGAAGTAGCAGCGTTTTGAACGAGAACTCATCTCTTACAAAGGGATTTCATTTTTTTGAACTTATTTGAACTCCATACTTTTTGTGTGTTCAAAATGCACCATTCTAAGGCACATCACCTAATTTCAACAATTTCTGACTTCATTTGGTATTCTTCGTGCATTTACTTATTTTTTTTGAGCTAGTTGACCCTGAAATTGAAAAGCACTACAAATGAACTCTGAAAATGTTGAAAGTTGGCATGCTATCATCATTTCACCCACATAGCATGTGTCAAAATGTTGAGAGGGCTACGACAAAAACTGGATGCAGTTCGTGTACAAAACGGTCAATCTCTCTCGAAGTAGCAGGGTTTCGAACGAGAACTCATCTCTTACAAAGGGATTTCAGTTTTTTGAACTTATTTGAACTCCATACTTTTTGTGTGTTCAAAACGCACCATTCTAAGGCACATCACAAAATTTCAACAATTTCTGACTTCATTTGGTATTCTTCGTGCATTTACTTATTTTTTTGAGCTAGTTGACCGTGAAATTGAAAAGCACTACAAATGAACTCTGAAAATGTTGAAAGTTGGCATGCTATCATCATTTCACCCACATAGCATGTGTCAAAAAGTTGAGAGGGCTACGACAAAAACTGGATCCAGTTCGTGTACAAAACGGTCAATCTCTCTCGAAGTAGCAGGGTTTCGAACGAGAACTCATCTCTTACAAAGGGATTTCAGTTTTTTGAACTTATTTGAACTCCATACTTTTTGTGTGTTCAAAATGCACCATTCTAAGGCACATCACAAAATTTCAACAATTTCTGACTTCATTTGGTATTCTTCGTGCATTTACTTATTTTTTTGAGCTAGTTGACCCTGAAATTGAAAAGCACTACAAATGAACTCTGAAAATGTTGAAAGTTGGCATGCTATCATCATTTCACCCACATAGGATGTGTTAAAAAGTTGAGAGGGATACGACAAAAACTGGATGCAGTTCGTGTACGAAACGGACAATCTCTCTCGAAGTAACAACGTTTCGAAGGAGAACTCATCTCTTACAAAGGGATTTCATTTTTTTGAACTTATTTGAACTCCATACTTTTTGTGTCTTCAAAATGCACCATTCTAAGGCACATCACAAAATTTCAACAATTCTGACTTCATTTGGTATTCTTCATGCATTTACTTATTTTTTTAAGCTAGTTGACCCTGAAATTGAAAAGCACTACAAATGAACTCTGAAAATGTTGAAAGTTGGCATGCTATCATAATTTCACCCACATACCATGTGTTAAAAAGTTGAGTGGGCTACGACAAAAACTGGATGCAGTTCGTGTACTAAACGGACAATCTCTCTCGAAGTAGCAGCGTTTCGAACGAGAACTCATCTCTTACAAAGGGATTTCATTTTTTTGAACTTATTTGAACTCCATACTTTTTGTGTGTTCAAAATGCACCATTCTAAGGCAGATCACAAAATTTCAACAATTTCTGACTTCATTTGGTATTCTTCGTGCATTTACTTATTTTTTTTCAGCTAGTTGACCCTGAAATTGAAAAGCACTACAAATGAACTCTGAAAATGTTGAAAGTTGGCATGCTATCATCATTTCACCCACATAGCATGTGTCAAAAAGTTGAGATGGCTACGACAAAAACTGGATGCAGTTCGTGTACAAAACGGTCAATCTCTCTCGAAGTAGCAGGGTTTCGAACGAGAACTCATCTCTTACAAAGGGATTTCAGTTTTTTGAACTTATTTGAACTCCATAATTTTTGAGTGTTCAAAACGCACCATTCTAAGGCACATCACAAAATTTCAACAATTTCTGACTTCATTTGGTATTCTTCGTGCATTTACTTATTTTTTTTGAGCTAGTTGACCCTGAAATTGAAAAGCACTACAAATGAACTCTGAAAATGTTGAAAGTTGGCATGCTATCATCATTTCACCCACATAGCATGTGTCAAAAAGTTGAGAGGGCTACGACAAAAACTGGATGCAGTTCGTGTACAAAACGGTCAATCTCTCTCGAAGTAGCAGGGTTTCGAACGAGAACTCATCTCTTACAAAGGGATTTCAGTTTTTTGAACTTATTTGAACTCCATACTTTTTGTGTGTTCAAAATGCACCATTCTAAGGCACATCACAAAATTTCAACAATTTCTGACTTCATTTGGTATTCTTCGTGCATTTACTTATTTTTTTGAGCTAGTTGACCCTGAAATTGAAAAGCACTACAAATGAACTCTGAAAATGTTGAAAGTTGGCATGCTATCATCATTTCACCCACATAGGATGTGTTAAAAAGTTGAGAGGGATACGACAAAAACTGGATGCAGTTCGTGTACAAAACGGACAATCTCTCTCGAAGTAGCAGCGTTTCGAAGGAGAACTCATCTCTTACAAAGGGATTTCATTTTTTTGAACTTATTTGAACTCCATACTTTTTGTGTCTTCAAAATGCACCATTCTAAGGCACATCACAAAATTTCAACAATTCTGACTTCATTTGGTATTCTTCATGCATTTACTTATTTTTTTAAGCTAGTTGACCCTGAAATTGAAAAGCACTACAAATGAACTCTGAAAATGTTGAAAGTTGGCATGCTATCATAATTTCACCCACATACCATGTGTTAAAAAGTTGAGAGGGCTACGACAAAAACTGGATGCAGTTCGTGTACTAAACGGACAATCTCTCTCGAAGTAGCAGCGTTTCGAACGAGAACTCATCTCTTACAAAGGGATTTCATTTTTTTGAACTTATTTGAACTCCATACTTTTTGTCTGTTCAAAATGCACCATTCTAAGGCAGATCACAAAATTTCAACAATTTCTGACTTCATTTGGTATTCTTCGTGCATTTACTTATTTTTTTTGAGCTAGTTGACCCTGAAATTGAAAAGCACTACAAATGAACTCTGAAAATGTTGAAAGTTGGCATGCTATCATCATTTCACCCACATAGCATGTGTCAAAAAGTTGAGATGGCTACGACAAAAACTGGATGCAGTTCGTGTACAAAACGGTCAATCTCTCTCGAAGTAGCAGGGTTTCGAACGAGAACTCATCTCTTACAAAGGGATTTCAGTTTTTTGAACTTATTTGAACTCCATAATTTTTGAGTGTTCAAAACGCACCATTCTAAGGCACATCACAAAATTTCAACTATTTCTGACTTCATTTGGTATTCTTCGTGCATTTACTTATTTTTTTTGAGCTAGTTGACCCTGAAATTGAAAAGCACTACAAATGAACTCTGAAAATGTTGAAAGTTGGCATGCTATCATCATTTCACCCACATAGCATGTGTTAAAAAGTTGAGAGGGCTACGACAAAAACTGGATGCAGTTCGTGTACAAAACGGACAATCTCTCTCGAAGTAGCAGCGTTTTGAACGAGAACTCATCTCTTACATAGGGATTTCATTTTTTTGAAATTATTTGAACTCCATACTTTTTGTGTGTTCAAAATGCACCATTCTATGGCACATCTCCAAATTTCAACAATTTCTGACTTCATTTGGTATTCTTCGTGCATTTACTTATTTTTTGAGCTAGTTGACCCTGAAATTGAAAAGCACTACAAATGAACTCTGAAAATGTTGAAAGTTGGCATGCTATCATAATTTCACCCACATAGCATGTGTTAAAAAGTTGAGAGGGATACGACAAAAACTGGATGCAGTTCGTGTAATAAACGGACAATCTCTCTCGAAGTAACAACGTTTCGAACGAGAACTCATCTCTTACAAAGGGATTTCATTTTTTTGAACTTATTTGAACTCCATACTTTTTGTCTGTTCAAAATGCACCATTCTAAGGCACATCACAAAATTTCAACAATTTCTGACTTCATTCGGTATTCTTCGTGCATTTACTTATTTTTTTTTTGAGCTAGTTGACCCTGAAATTGAAAAGCACTACAAATGAACTCTGAAAATGTTGAAAGTTGGCTTGCTATCATCATTTCACCCACATAGCATGTGTCAAAAAGTTGAGAGGGCTATGACAAAAACTGGATGCAGTTCGTGTACAAAACGGTCAATCTCTCTCGAAGTAGCAGGGTTTCGAACGAGAACTCATCTCTTACAATGGGATTTCAGTTTTTCGAACTTATTTGAACTCCATACTTTTTGTGTGTTCAAAACGCACCATTCTAAGGCACATCACAAAATTTCAACAATTTCTGACTTCATTTGGTATTCTTCGTGCATTTACTTATTTTTTGAGCTAGTTGACCCTGAAATTGAAAACCACTACAAATGAACTCTGAAAATGTTGAAAGTTGGCATGCTATCATAATTTCACCCACATAGCATGTGTTAAAAAGTTGAGAGGGATACGACAAAAACTGGATGCAGTTCGTGTACAAAACGGACAATCTCTCTCGAAGTAACAGCGTTTCGAACGAGAACTCATCTCTTACAAAGGGATTTCATTTTTTTTGAACTTATTTGAACTCCATACTTTTTGTGTGTTCAAAATGCACCATTCTAAGGCACATCACAAAATTTCAACAATTTCTGACTTCATTTGGTATTCTTCGTGCATTTACTTATTTTTTTTTGAGCTAGTTGACCCTGAAATTGAAAAGCACTACAAATGAACTCTGAAAATGTTGAAAGTTGGCATGCTATCATCATTTCACCCACATAGCATGTGTCAAAAAGTTGAGAGGGCTACGACAAAAACTGGATGCAGTTCGTGTACAAAACGGTCAATCTCTCTCGAAGTAGGAGGGTTTCGAACGAGAACTCATCTATTACAAAGGGATTTCAGTTTTTTGAACTTATTTGAACTCCATACTTTTTGTGTGTTCAAAACGCACCATTCTAAGGCAAATCACAAAATTTCAACAATTTCTGACTTCATTTGGTATTCTTCGTGCATTTACTTATTTTTTTTGAGCTAGTTGACCCTGAAATTGAAAAGCACTACAAATGAACTCTGAAAATGTTGAAAGTTGGCATGCTATCATCATTTCACCCACATAGCATGTGTTAAAAAGTTGAGAGGGCTACGACAAAAACTGGATGCAGTTCGTGTACAAAACGGACAATCTCTCTCGAAGTAGCAGCGTTTCGAACGAGAACTCATCTCTTACAAAGTGATTTCATTTTTTTGAACTTATTTGAACTCCATACTTTTTGTGTGTTCAAAATGCACCATTCTAAGGCACATCACCAAATTTCAACAATTTCTAACTTCATTTGGTATTCTTCGTGCATTTACTTATTTTTTTTGAGCTAGTTGACCCTGAAATTGAAAAGCACTACAAATGAACTCTGAAAATGTTGAAAGTTGGCATGCTATCATCATTTCACCCACATAGCATGTGTCAAAAAGTTGAGAGGGCTACGACAAAAACTGGATGCAGTTCGTGTACAAAACGGTCAATCTTTCTCGAAGTAGCAGGGTTTCCAACGAGAACTCATCTCTTACAAAGGGATTTCAGTTTTTTGAACTTATTTGAACTCCATACTTTTTGTGTGTTCAAAATGCACCATTCTAAGGCACATCACAAAATTTCAACAATTTCTGACTTCATTTGGTATTCTTCGTGCATTTACTTATTTTTTTGAGCTAGTTGACCCTCAAATTGAAAAGCACTACAAATGAACTCTGAAAATGTTGAAAGTTGGCATGCTATCATCATTTCACCCACATAGGATGTGTTAAAAAGTTGAGAGGGATACGACAAAAACTGGATGCAGTTCGTGTACAAAACGGACAATCTCTCTCGAAGTAACAACGTTTCGAAGGAGAACTCATCTCTTACAAAGGGATTTCATTTTTTTGAACTTATTTGAACTCCATACTTTTTGTGTCTTCAAAATGCACCATTCTAAGGCACATCACAAAATTTCAACAATTCTGACTTCATTTGGTATTCTTCATGCATTTACTTATTTTTTTAAGCTAGTTGACCCTGAAATTGAAAAGCACTACAAATGAACTCTGAAAATGTTGAAAGTTGGCATGCTATCATAATTTCACCCACATACCATGTGTTAAAAAGTTGAGAGGGCTACGACAAAAACTGGATGCAGTTCGTGTACTAAACGGACAATCTCTCTCGAAGTAGCAGCGTTTCGAACGAGAACTCATCTCTTTCAAAGGGATTTCATTTTTTTGAACTTATTTGAACTCCATACTTTTTGTGTGTTCAAAATGCACCATTCTAAGGCACATCACAAAATTTCAACAATTTCTGACTTCATTTGGTATTCTTCGTGCATTTACTTATTTTTTTGAGCTAGTTGACCCTGAAATTGAAAAGCACTACAAATGAACTCTGAAAATGTTGAAAGTTGGCATGCTATCATCATTTCACCCACATAGCATGTGTTAAAAAGTTGAGAGGGCTACGACAAAAACTGGATGCAGTTCGTGTACAAAACGGACAATCTCTCTCGAAATAGCAGCGTTTCGAACGAGAACTCATCTCTTACAAAGGGATTTCATTTTTTGGAACTTATTTTAACTCCATACTTTTTGTGTGTTCAAAATGCACCATTCTAAGGCACATCACAAAATTTCAACAATTTCTGACTTCATTTGGTATTCTTCGTGCATTTACTTATTTTTTTTGAGCTAGTTGACCCTGAAATTGAAAAGCACTACAAATGAACTCTGAAAATGTTGAAAGTTGGCATGCTATCATCATTTCACCCACATAGCATGTGTCAAAAAGTTGAGAGGGTTACGACAAAAACTGGATGCAGTTCGTGTACAAAACGGTCAATCTCTCTCGAAGTAGCAGGGTTTCGAACGAGAACTCATCTCTTACAAAGGGATTTCAGTTTTTTGAACTTATTTGAACTCCATACTTTTTGTGTGTTCAAAACGCACCATTCTAAGGCACATCACAAAATTTCAACAATTTCTGACTTCATTTGGTATTCTTCGTGCATTTACTTATTTTTTGAGCTAGTTGACCCTGAAATTGAAAAGCACTACAAATGAACTCTGAAAATGTTGAAAGTTGGCATGCTATCATAATTTCACCCACATAGCATGTGTTAAAAAGTTGAGAGGGATACGACAAAAACTGGATGCAGTTCGTGTACAAAACGGACAATCTCTCTCGAAGTAACAACGTTTCGAACGAGAACTCATCTCTTACAAAGGGATTTCATTTTTTTTGAACTTATTTGAACTCCATACTTTTTGTGTGTTCAAAATGCACCATTCTAAGGCACATCACAAAATTTCAACAATTTCTGACTTCATTTGGTATTCTTCGTGCATTTACTTATTTTTTTTGAGCTAGTTGACCCTGAAATTGAAAAGCACTACAAATGAACTCTGAAAATGTTGAAAGTTGGCATGCTATCATCATTTCACCCACATAGCATGTGTCAAAAAGTTGAGAGGGCTACGACAAAAACTGGATGCAGTTCGTGTACAAAACGGTCAATCTCTCTCGAAGTAGGAGGGTTTCGAACGAGAACTCATCTCTTACAAAGGGATTTCAGTATTTTGAACTTATTTGAACTCCATACTTTTTGTGTGTTCAAAACACACCATTCTAAGGCAAATCACAAAATTTCAACAATTTCTGACTTCATTTGGTATTCTTCGTGCATTTACTTATTTTTTTTGAGCTAGTTGACCCTGAAATTGAAAAGCACTACAAATGAACTCTGAAAATGTTGAAAGTTGGCATGCTATCATCATTTCACCCACATAGCATGTGTTAAAAAGTTGAGAGGGCTACGACAAAAACTGGATGCAGTTCGTGTACAAAACGGACAATCTCTCTCGAAGTAGCAGCGTTTCGAACGAGAACTCATCTCTTACAAAGTGATTTCATTTTATTGAACTTATTTGAACTCCATACTTTTTGTGTGTTCAAAATGCACCATTCTAAGGCACATCACCAAATTTCAACAATTTCTAACTTCATTTGGTATTCTTCGTGCATTTACTTATTTTTTTTGAGCTAGTTGACCCTGAAATTGAAAAGCACTACAAATGAACTCTGAAAATGTTGAAAGTTGGCATGCTATCATCATTTCACCCACATAGCATGTGTCAAAAAGTTGAGAGGGCTACGACAAAAACTGGATGCAGTTCGTGTACAAAACGGTCAATCTCTCTCGAAGTAGCAGGGTTTCGAACGAGAACTCATCTCTTACAAAGGGATTTCAGTTTTTTGAACTTATTTGAACTCCATACTTTTTGTGTGTTCAAAATGCACCATTCTAAGGCACATCACAAAATTTTAACAATTTCTGACTTCATTTGGTATTCTTCGTGCATTTACTTATTTTTTTGAGCTAGTTGACCCTGAAATTGAAAAGCACTACAAATGAACTCTGAAAATGTTGAAAGTTGGCATGCTATCATCATTTCACCCACATAGGATGTGTTAAAAAGTTGAGAGGGATACGACAAAAACTGGATGCAGTTCGTGTACAAAACGGACAATCTCTCTCGAAGTAACAACGTTTCCAAGGAGAACTCATCTCTTACAAAGGGATTTCATTTTTTTGAACTTATTTGAACTCCATACTTTTTGTGTCTTCAAAATGCACCATTCTAAGGCACATCACAAAATTTCAACAATTCTGACTTCATTTGGTATTCTTCATGCATTTACTTATTTTTTTAAGCTAGTTGACCCTGAAATTGAAAAGCACTACAAATGAACTCTGAAAATGTTGAAAGTTGGCATGCTATCATAATTTCACCCACATACCATGTGTTAAAAAGTTGAGAGGGCTACGACAAAAACTGGATGCAGTTCGTGTACTAAACGGACAATCTCTCTCGAAGTAGCAGCGTTTCGAACGAGAACTCATCTCTTTCAAAGGGATTTCATTTTTTTGAACTTATTTGAACTCCATACTTTTTGTGTGTTCAAAATGAACCATTCTAAGGCACATCACAAAATTTCAACAATTTCTGACTTCATTTGGTATTCTTCGTGCATTTACTTATTTTTTTTAGCTAGTTGACCCTGAAATTGAAAAGCACTACAAATGAACTTTGAAAATGTTGAAAGTTGGCATGCTATCATCATTTCACCCACATAGCATGTGTTAAAAAGTTGAGAGGGCTACGACAAAAACTGGATGCAGTTCGTGTACAAAACGGACAATCTCTCTCGAAGTAGCAGCGTTTCGAACGAGAACTCATCTCTTACAAAGGGATTTCATTTTTTGGAACTTATTTTAACTCCATACTTTTTGTGTGTTCAAAATGCACCATTCTAAGGCACATCACAAAATTTCAACAATTTCTGACTTCATTTGGTATTCTTCGTGCATTTACTTATTTTTTTTGAGCTAGTTGACCCTGAAATTGAAAAGCACTACAAATGAACTCTGAAATGTTGAAAGTTGGCATGCTATCATCATTTCACCCACATAGCATGTGTTAAAAAGTTGAGAGGGCTACTACAAAAACTGGATGCAGTTCGTGTACAAAACGGTCAATCTCTCCCGAAGTAGCAGGGTTTCGAACGAGAACTCATCTCTTACAAAGGGATTTCATTTTTTTTGAACTTATTTGAACTCCATACTTTTTGTGTGTTCAAAACGCACCATTCTAAGGCACATCACAAAATTTAAACAATTTCTGACTTCATTTGGTATTCTTCGTGCATTTACTTATTTTTTGAGCTAGTTGACCCTGAAATTGAAAATCACTACAAATGAACTCTGAAAATGTTGAAAGTTGGCATGCTATCATAATTTCACCCACATAGCATGTGTTAAAAAGTTGAGAGGGATACGACAAAAACTGGATGCAGTTCGTGTACAAAACGGACAATCTCTCTCGAAGTAACAGCGTTTCGAACGAGAACTCATCTCTTACAAAGGGATTTCATTTTTTTGAACTTATTTGAACTCCATACTTTTTGTGTGTTCAAAATGCACAACTCTAGGGCACATCACCAAATTTCAACAATTTCTGACTTCATTTGGTATTCTTCGTGCATTTACTTATTTTTTGAGCTAGTTGACCCTGAAATTGAAAAGCACTACAAATGAACTCTGAAAATGTTGAAAGTTGGCATGCTATCATAATTTCACCCACATAGCATGTGTTAAAAAGTTGAGAGGGCTACGACAAAAACTGGATGCAGTTCGTGTACAAAACGGTCAATCTCTCTCGAAGTAGCAGGGTTTCGAACGAGAACTCATCTCTTACAAAGGGATTTCAGTTTTTTGAACTTATTTGAACTCCATACTTTTTGTGTGTTCAAAATGCACCATTCTAAGGCACATCACAAAATTTCAACAATTTCTGACTTCATTTGGTATTCTTCGTGCATTTCTTATTTTTTTGAGCTAGTTGACCCTGAAATTGAAAAGCACTACAAATGAACTCTGAAAATGTTGAAAGTTGGCATGCTATCATCATTTCAACCACATAGGATGTGTTAAAAAGTTGAGAGGGATACGACAAAAACTGGATGCAGTTCGTGTACAAAACGGACAATCTCTCTCGAAGTAACAACGTTTCGAAGGAGAACTCATCTCTTACAAAGGGATTTCATTTTTTTGAACTTATTTGAACTCCATACTTTTTGTGTCTTCAAAATGCACCATTCTAAGGCACATCACAAAATTTCAACAATTCTGACTTCATTTGGTATTCTTCATGCATTTACTTATTTTTTTAAGCTAGTTGACCCTGAAATTGAAAAGCACTACAAATGAACTCTGAAAATGTTGAAAGTTGGCATGCTATCATAATTTCACCCACATACCATGTGTTAAAAAGTTGAGAGGGCTACGACAAAAACTGGATGCAGTTCGTGTACAAAACGGACAATCTCTCTCGAAGTAGCAGCGTTTCGAACGAGAACTCATCTCTTTCAAAGGGATTTCATTTTTTTGAACTTATTTGAACTCCATACTCTCTGTGTGTTCAAAATGCACCATTCTAAGGCACATCACAAAATTTCAACAATTTCTGACTTCATTTGGTATTCTTCGTGCATTTACTTATTTTTTTGAGCTAGTTGACCCTGAAATTGAAAAGCACTACAACTGAACTTTGAAAATGTTGAAAGTTGGCATGCTATCATCATTTCACCCACATAGCATGTGTTAAAAAGTTGAGAGGGCTACGACAAAAACTGGATGCAGTTCGTGTACAAAACGGACAATCTCTCTCGAAGT
This sequence comes from Hordeum vulgare subsp. vulgare, assembly GCF_904849725.1. Taxonomy (NCBI): domain Eukaryota; kingdom Viridiplantae; phylum Streptophyta; class Magnoliopsida; order Poales; family Poaceae; genus Hordeum; species Hordeum vulgare. The sequence continues at coordinate 159,508,464 of NC_058522.1, forward strand.
AGCAGCGTTTCGAACGAGAACTCATCTCTTACAAAGGGATTTCATTTTTTGGAACTTATTTTAACTCCATACTTTTTGTGTGTTCAAAATGCAAAATTCTAAGGCACATCACAAAATTTCAACAATTTCGGACTTCATTTGGTATTCTTCGTGCATTTACTTATTTTTTTTGAGCTAGTTGACCCTGAAATTGAAAAGCACTACAAATGAACTCTGAAATGTTGAAAGTTGGCATGCTATCATCATTTCACCCACATAGCATGTGTTAAAAAGTTGAGAGGGCTACTACAAAAACTGGATGCAGTTCGTGTACAAAACGGTCAATCTCTCCCGAAGTAGCAGGGTTTCGAACGAGAACTCATCTCTTACAAAGGGATTTCATTTTTTTTGAACTTATTTGAACTCCATACTTTTTGTGTGTTCAAAACGCACCATTCTAAGGCACATCACAAAATTTAAACAATTTCTGACTTCATTTGGTATTCTTCGTGCATTTACTTATTTTTTGAGCTAGTTGACCCTGAAATTGAAAAGCACTACAAATGAACTCTGAAAATGTTGAAAGTTGGCATGCTATCATAATTTCACCCACATAGCATGTGTTAAAAAGTTGAGAGGGATACGACAAAAACTGGATGCAATTCGTGTACAAAACGGACAATCTCTCTCGAAGTAACAGCGTTTCGAACGAGAACTCATCTCTTACAAAGGGATTTCATTTTTTTGAACTTATTTGAACTCCATACTTTTTGTGTGTTCAAAATGCACAATTCTAAGGCACATCACCAAATTTCAACAATTTCTGACTTCATTTGGTATTCTTCGTGCATTTACTTATTTTTTGAGCTAGTTGACCCTGAAATTGAAAAGCACTACAAATGAACTCTGAAAATGTTGAAAGTTGGCATGCTATCATAATTTCACCCACATAGCATGTGTTAAAAAGTTGAGAGGGATACGACAAAAACTGGATGCAGTTCGTGTACAAAACGGACAATCTCTCTCGAAGTAACAGCGTTTCGAACGAGAACTCATCTCTTACAAGGGGATTTCATTTTTTTGAACTTATTTGAACTCCATACCTTTTGTGTGTTCAAAATGCACCATTCTAAGGCACATCACAAAATTTCAACAATTTCTGACTTCATTTGGTATTCTTCGTGCATTTACTTATTTTTTTTGAGCTAGTTGACCCTGAAATTGAAAAGCACTACAAATGAACTCTGAAAATGTTGAAAGTTGGCATGCTATCATCATTTCACCCACATAGCATGTGTTAAAAAGTTGAGAGGGATACGACAAAAACTGGATGCAGTTCGTGTACAAAACGGACAATCTCTCTCGAAGTAGGAGCGTGTCGAACGAGAACTCATCTCTTACAAAGGGATTTCATTTTTTGGAACTTATTTTAACTCCATACTTTTTTTGTGTTCAAAATGCACCATTATAAGGCACATCACAAAATTTCAACAATTTCAGACTTCATTTGGTATTCTTCGTGCATTTACTTTTTTTTTTTGAGCTAGTTGACCCTGAAATTGAAAAGCACTACAAATGAACTCTGAAAATGTTGAAAGTTGGCATGCTATCATCATTTCACCCACATAGCATGTGTTAAAAAGTTGAGAGGGCTACTACAAAAACTGGATGCAGTTCGTGTACAAAACGGTCAATCTCTCCCGAAGTAGCAGGGTTTCGAACGAGAACTCATCTCTTATAAAGGGATTTCAGTTTTTTGAACTTATTTGAACTCCATACTTTTTGTGTGTTCAAAATGCACCATTCTAAGGCACATCAAAAAATTTAAACAATTTCTGACTTCATTTGGTATTCTTCGTGCATTTACTTATTTTTTGAGCTAGTTGACCCTGAAATTGAAAAGCACTACAAATGAACTCTAAAAATTTTGAAAGTTGGCATGCTATCATAATTTCATTCACATAGCATGTGTTAAAAAGTTGAGAGGGATACGACAAAAACTGGATGCAGTTCGTGTACAAAACGGACAATCTCTCTCGAAGTAACAACGTTTCGAACGAGAACTCATCTCTTACAAAGGGATTTCATTTTTTTGAACTTATTTTAACTCCATACTTTTTGTGTGTTCAAAATGCACCATTCTAAGGAACATCACAAAATTTCAACAATTTCTGACTTCATTTGGTATTCTTCATGCATTTACTTATTTTTTTAAGCTAGTTGACCCTGAAATTGAAAAGCACTACAAATGAACTCTGAAAATGTTGAAAGTTGGCATGCTATCATAATTTCACCCACATACCATGTGTTAAAAAGTTGAGAGGGCCACGACAAAAACTGGATGCAGTTCGTGTACAAAACGGACAATCTCCCTCGAAGTAGCAGGGTTTCGAACGAGAACTCATCTGTTACAAAGGGATTTCATTTTTTTGAACTTATTTGAACTCCATACTTTTTGTGTGTTCAAAATGCACCATGCTAAGGCACATCACAAAATTTCAACAATTTCTGACTTCATTTGGTATTCTTCGTGCATTTACTTTTTTTTTGAGCTAGTTGACCCTGAAATTGAAAAGCACTACAAATGAACTCTGAAAATGTTGAAAGTTGGCATGCTATCATCATTTCACCCACATAGCATGTGTCAAAAAGTTGAGAGGGATACGACAACAATTGGATGCAGTTCGTGTACAAAACGGACAACCTCTCTCGAAGTAGCAGCGTTTCGAACGAGAACTCATCTCTTACAAAGGGATTTCATTTTTTGAACTTATTTGAACTCCATACTTTTTGTGTGTTCAAAATGCACCATTCTAAGGCACATCACAAAATTTCAAAAATTTCTGACTTCATTTGGGTTTCTTCGTGCATTTACTTATTTTTTTGAGCTAGTTGACCCTGAAATTGAAAAGCACTACAAATGAACTCTGAAAATGTTGAAAGTTGTCATGCTATCATAATTTCACCCACATACCATGTGTTAAAAAGTTGAGAGGGCTACGACAAAAACTGGATGCAGTTCGTGTACAAAACGGACAATCTCTCTCGAAGTAGCAGCGTTTCGAACGAGAACTCATCTCTTACAAAGGGATTTCATTTTTTTGAACTTATTTGAACTCCATACTTTTTGTGTATTCAAAATGCACCATTCTAAGGCACATCACAAAATTTCAACAATTTCTGACTTCATTTGGTATTCTTCATGCATGTACTTATTTTTTTAAGCTAGTTGACCCTGAAATTGAAAAGCACTACAAATGAACTCTGAAAATGTTGAAAGTTGGCATGCTATCATAATTTCACCCACATACCATGTGTTAAAAAGTTGAGAGGGCTACGACAAAAACTGGATGCAGTTCGTGTACTAAACGGACAATCTCTCTCGAAGTAGCAGCGTTTCGAACGAGAACTCATCTCTTACAAAGGGATTTCATTTTTTTGAACTTATTTGAACTCCATACTTTTTGTGTGTTCAAAATGCACCATTCTAAGGCACATCACAAAATTTCAACAATTTCTGACTTCATTTGGTATTCTTCGTGCATTTACTTATTTTTTTGAGCTAGTTGACCCTGAAATTGAAAAGCACTACAAATGAACTCTGAAAATGTTGAAAGTTGGCATGCTATCATAATTTCACGCACATACCATGTGTTAAAAAGTTGAGAGGGCTACGACAAAAACTGGATGCAGTTCATGTACAAAACGGACAATCTCCCTCGAAGTAGCAGCGTTCCGAACGAGAACTCATCTCTTACAAAGGGATTTCATTTTTTGAACTCCATACTTTTTGTGTGTTCAAAATGCACCATGCTAAGGCACATCACAAAATTTCAACAATTTCTGACTTCATTTGGTATTCTTCGTGCATTTACTTTTTTTTTTGAGCTAGTTGACCCTGAAATTGAAAAGCACTACAAATGAACTCTGAAATGTTGAAAGTTGGCATGCTATCATCATTTCACCCACATAGCATGTGTTAAAAAGTTGAGAGGGCTACTACAAAAACTGGATGCAGTTCGTGTACAAAACGGTCAATCTCTCCCGAAGTAGCAGGGTTTCGAACGAGAACTCATCTCTTACAAAGGGATTTCATTTTTTTTGAACTTATTTGAACTCCATACTTTTTGTGTGTTCAAAACGCACCATTCTAAGGCACATCACAAAATTTAAACAATTTCTGACTTCATTTGGTATTCTTCGTGCATTTACTTATTTTTTGAGCTAGTTGACCCTGAAATTGAAAAGCACTACAAATGAACTCTGAAAATGTTGAAAGTTGGCATGCTATCATAATTTCACCCACATAGCATGTGTTAAAAAGTTGAGAGGGATACGACAAAAACTGGATGCAATTCGTGTACAAAACGGACAATCTCTCTCGAAGTAACAGCGTTTCGAACGAGAACTCATCTCTTACAAAGGGATTTCATTTTTTTGAACTTATTTGAACTCCATACTTTTTGTGTGTTCAAAATGCACAATTCTAAGGCACATCACCAAATTTCAACAATTTCTGACTTCATTTGGTATTCTTCGTGCATTTACTTATTTTTTGAGCTAGTTGACCCTGAAATTGAAAAGCACTACAAATGAACTCTGAAAATGTTGAAAGTTGGCATGCTATCATAATTTCACCCACATAGCATGTGTTAAAAAGTTGAGAGGGATACGACAAAAACTGGATGCAGTTCGTGTACAAAACGGACAATCTCTCTCGAAGTAACAGCGTTTCGAACGAGAACTCATCTCTTACAAGGGGATTTCATTTTTTTGAACTTATTTGAACTCCATACCTTTTGTGTGTTCAAAATGCACCATTCTAAGGCACATCACAAAATTTCAACAATTTCTGACTTCATTTGGTATTCTTCGTGCATTTACTTATTTTTTTTGAGCTAGTTGACCCTGAAATTGAAAAGCACTACAAATGAACTCTGAAAATGTTGAAAGTTGGCATGCTATCATCATTTCACCCACATAGCATGTGTTAAAAAGTTGAGAGGGATACGACAAAAACTGGATGCAGTTCGTGTACAAAACGGACAATCTCTCTCGAAGTAGGAGCGTGTCGAACGAGAACTCATCTCTTACAAAGGGATTTCATTTTTTGGAACTTATTTTAACTCCATACTTTTTTTGTGTTCAAAATGCACCATTATAAGGCACATCACAAAATTTCAACAATTTCAGACTTCATTTGGTATTCTTCGTGCATTTACTTTTTTTTTTTGAGCTAGTTGACCCTGAAATTGAAAAGCACTACAAATGAACTCTGAAAATGTTGAAAGTTGGCATGCTATCATCATTTCACCCACATAGCATGTGTTAAAAAGTTGAGAGGGCTACTACAAAAACTGGATGCAGTTCGTGTACAAAACGGTCAATCTCTCCCGAAGTAGCAGGGTTTCGAACGAGAACTCATCTCTTATAAAGGGATTTCAGTTTTTTGAACTTATTTGAACTCCATACTTTTTGTGTGTTCAAAATGCACCATTCTAAGGCACATCAAAAAATTTAAACAATTTCTGACTTCATTTGGTATTCTTCGTGCATTTACTTATTTTTTGAGCTAGTTGACCCTGAAATTGAAAAGCACTACAAATGAACTCTAAAAATTTTGAAAGTTGGCATGCTATCATAATTTCATTCACATAGCATGTGTTAAAAAGTTGAGAGGGATACGACAAAAACTGGATGCAGTTCGTGTACAAAACGGACAATCTCTCTCGAAGTAACAACGTTTCGAACGAGAACTCATCTCTTACAAAGGGATTTCATTTTTTTGAACTTATTTTAACTCCATACTTTTTGTGTGTTCAAAATGCACCATTCTAAGGAACATCACAAAATTTCAACAATTTCTGACTTCATTTGGTATTCTTCATGCATTTACTTATTTTTTTAAGCTAGTTGACCCTGAAATTGAAAAGCACTACAAATGAACTCTGAAAATGTTGAAAGTTGGCATGCTATCATAATTTCACCCACATACCATGTGTTAAAAAGTTGAGAGGGCCACGACAAAAACTGGATGCAGTTCGTGTACAAAACGGACAATCTCCCTCGAAGTAGCAGGGTTTCGAACGAGAACTCATCTGTTACAAAGGGATTTCATTTTTTTGAACTTATTTGAACTCCATACTTTTTGTGTGTTCAAAATGCACCATGCTAAGGCACATCACAAAATTTCAACAATTTCTGACTTCATTTGGTATTCTTCGTGCATTTACTTTTTTTTTGAGCTAGTTGACCCTGAAATTGAAAAGCACTACAAATGAACTCTGAAAATGTTGAAAGTTGGCATGCTATCATCATTTCACCCACATAGCATGTGTCAAAAAGTTGAGAGGGATACGACAACAATTGGATGCAGTTCGTGTACAAAACGGACAACCTCTCTCGAAGTAGCAGCGTTTCGAACGAGAACTCATCTCTTACAAAGGGATTTCATTTTTTGAACTTATTTGAACTCCATACTTTTTGTGTGTTCAAAATGCACCATTCTAAGGCACATCACAAAATTTCAAAAATTTCTGACTTCATTTGGGTTTCTTCGTGCATTTACTTATTTTTTTGAGCTAGTTGACCCTGAAATTGAAAAGCACTACAAATGAACTCTGAAAATGTTGAAAGTTGTCATGCTATCATAATTTCACCCACATACCATGTGTTAAAAAGTTGAGAGGGCTACGACAAAAACTGGATGCAGTTCGTGTACAAAACGGACAATCTCTCTCGAAGTAGCAGCGTTTCGAACGAGAACTCATCTCTTACAAAGGGATTTCATTTTTTTGAACTTATTTGAACTCCATACTTTTTGTGTATTCAAAATGCACCATTCTAAGGCACATCACAAAATTTCAACAATTTCTGACTTCATTTGGTATTCTTCATGCATGTACTTATTTTTTTAAGCTAGTTGACCCTGAAATTGAAAAGCACTACAAATGAACTCTGAAAATGTTGAAAGTTGGCATGCTATCATAATTTCACCCACATACCATGTGTTAAAAAGTTGAGAGGGCTACGACAAAAACTGGATGCAGTTCGTGTACTAAACGGACAATCTCTCTCGAAGTAGCAGCGTTTCGAACGAGAACTCATCTCTTACAAAGGGATTTCATTTTTTTGAACTTATTTGAACTCCATACTTTTTGTGTGTTCAAAATGCACCATTCTAAGGCACATCACAAAATTTCAACAATTTCTGACTTCATTTGGTATTCTTCGTGCATTTACTTATTTTTTTGAGCTAGTTGACCCTGAAATTGAAAAGCACTACAAATGAACTTTGAAAATGTTGAAAGTTGGCATGCTATCATCATTTCACCCACATAGCATGTGTTAAAAAGTTGAGAGGGCTACGACAAAAACTGGATGCAGATCGTGTACAAAACGGACAATCTCTCTCGAAGTAGCAGCGTTTCGAACGAGAACTCATCTCTTACAAAGGGATTTCATTTTTTGGAACTTACTTTAACTCCATACTTTTTGTGTGTTCAAAATGCACCATTCTAAGGCACATCACAAAATTTAAACAATTTCTGACTTCATTTGGTATTCTTCGTGCATTTACTTATTTTTTTTTGAGCTAGTTGACCCTGAAATTGAAAAGCACTACAAATGAACTCTGAAAATGTTGAAAGTTGGCATGCTATCATCATTTCACCCACATAGCATGTGTTAAAAAGTTGAGAGGGCTACTACAAAAACTGGATGCAGTTCGTGTACAAAACGGTCAATCTCTCCCGAAGTAGCAGGGTTTCGAACGAGAACTCATTTCTTACAAAGGGATTTCATTTTTTTTGAACTTATTTGAACTCCATACTTTTTGTGTGTTCAAAATGCACCATTCTAAGGCACATCACAAAATTTAAACAATTTCTGACTTCATTTGGTATTCTTCGTGCATTTACTTATTTTTTGAGCTAGTTGACCCTGAAATTGAAAAGCACTACAAATGAACTCTGAAAATGTTGAAAGTTGGCATGCTATCATAATTTCACCCACATAGCATGTGTTAAAAAGTTGAGAGGGATACGACAAAAACTGGATGCAGTTCGTGTACAAAACGGACAATCTCTCTCGAAGTAACAGCGTTTCGAACGAGAACTCATCTCTTACAAAGGGATTTCATTTTTTTGAACTTATTTTAACTCCATACTTTTTCTGTGTTCAAAATGCACCATTCTAAGGAACATCACAAAATTTCAACAATTTCTGACTTCATTTGGTATTCTTCATGCATTTACTTATTTTTTTAAGCTAGTTGACCCTGAAATTGAAAAGCACTACAAATGAACTCTGAAATGTTGAAAGTTGGCATGCTATCATAATTTCACCCACATACCATGTGTTAAAAAGTTGAGAGGGCTACGACAAAAACTGGATGCAGTTCGTGTACAAAACGGACAATCTCCCTCGAAGTAGCAGGGTTTCGAACGAGAACTCATCTCTTACAAAGGGATTTCATTGTTTGAACTCCATACTTTTTGTGTGTTCAAAATGCACCATGCTAAGGCACATCACAAAATTTCAACAATTTCTGACTTCATTTGGTATTCTTCGTGCATTTACTTTTTTTTTTGAGCTAGTTGACCCTGAAATTGAAAAGCACTACAAATGAACTCTGAAAATGTTTAAAGTTGGCATGCTATCATCATTTCACCCACATAGCATGTGTTAAAAAGTTGAGAGGGATACGACAAAAACTGGATGCAGTTCGTGTACAAAACGGACAACCTCTCTCGAAGTAGCAGCGTTTCGAACGAGAACTCATCTCTTACAAAGGGATTTCATTTTTTGAACTTACCTGAACTTCATACTTTTTGTGTGTTCAAAATGCACCATTCTAAGGCACATCACAAAATTTCAACAATTTCTGACTTCATTTGGGTTTCTTCGTGCATTTACTTATTTTTTTGAGCTAGTTGACCCTGAAATTGAAAAGCACTACAAATGAACTCTGAAAATGTTGAAAGTTGTCATGCTATCATAATTTCACCCACATACCATGTGTTAAAAAGTTGAGAGGGCTACGACAAAAACTGGATGCAGTTCGTGTACAAAACGGACAATCTCTCTCGATGTAGCAGCGTTTCGAACGAGAACTCATCTCTTACAAAGGGATTTCATTTTTTTGAACTTATTTGAACTCCATACTTTTTGTGTGTTCAAAATGCACCATTCTAAGGCACATCACAAATTTTCAACAATTTCGGTCTTCATTTGGTATTCTTCGTGCATTTACTTATTTTTTTGAGCTAGTTGACCCTGAAATTGAAAAGCACTACAAATGAACTCTGAAAATGTTGAAAGTTGGCATGCTATCATCATTTCACCCACATAGCATGTGTTAAAAAGTTGAGAGGGTTACTACAAAAACTGGGTGCAGTTCGTGTACAAAACGGTCAATCTCTCCCGAAGTAGCAGGGTTTCGAACGAGAACTCATCTCTTACAAAGGGATTTCATTTTTTTGAACTTATTTGAACTCCATACTTTTTGTGTGTTCAAAATGCACCATTCTAAGGCACATCACAAAATTTAAACAATTTCTGACTTCATTTGGTATTCTTCGTGCATTTACTTATTTTTTGAGCTAGTTGACCCTGAAATTGAAAAGCACTACAAATGAACTCTGAAAATGTTGAAAGTTGGCATGCTATCATAATTTCACCCACATAGCATGTGTTAAAAAGTTGAGAGGGATACGACAAAAACTGGATGCAGTTCGTGTACAAAACGGACAATCTCTCTCGAAGTAACAGCGTTTCGAACGAGAACTCATCTCTTACAAAGGGATTTCATTTTTTTGAACTTATTTTAACTCCATACTTTTTGTGTGTTCAAAATGCACCATTCTACGGAACATCACAAAATTTCAACAATTTCTGACTTCATTTGATATTCTTCATGCATTTACTTATTTTTTTAAGCTAGTTGACCCTTAAATTGAAAAGCACTACAAATGAACTCTGAAAATGTTGAAAGTTGGCATGCTATCATAATTTCACCCACATACCATGTGTTAAAAAGTTGAGAGGGCTACGACAAAAACTGGATGCAGTTCGTGTACAAAACGGACAATCTCCCTCGAAGTAGCAGCGTTTCGAACGAGAACTCATCTCTTACAAAGGGATTTCATTTTTTGAACTCCATACTTTTTTTGTGTTCAAAATGCACCATGCTAAGGCACATCACAAAATTTCAACAATTTCTGACTTCATTTGGTATTCTTCGTGCATTTACTTTTTTTTTTGAGCTAGTTGACCCTGAAATTGAAAAGCACTACAAATGAACTCTGAAAATGTTTAAAGTTGGCATGCTATCATCATTTCACCCACATAGCATGTGTTAAAAAGTTGAGAGGGATACGACAAAAACTGGATGCAGTTCTTGTACAAAACGGACAACCTCTCTCGAAGTAGCAGCGTTTCGAACGAGAACTCATCTCTTACAAAGGGATTTCATTTTTTGAACTTATTTGAACTTCATACTTTTTGTGTGTTAAAAATGCACCATTCTAAAGCACATCACAAAATTTCAACAATTTCTGACTTCATTTGGGTTTCTTCGTGCATTTACTTATTTTTTTGAGCTAGTTGACCCTGAAATTGAAAAGCACTACAAATGAACTCTGAAAATGTTGAAAGTTGTCATGCTATCATAATTTCACCCACATACCATGTGTTAAAAAGTTGAGAGGGCTACGACAAAAACTGGATGCAGTTCGTGTACAAAACGGACAATCTCTCTCGAAGTAGCAGCGTTTCGAACGAGAACTCATCTCTTACAAAGGGATTTCATTTTTTTGAACTTATTTGAACTCCATACTTTTTGTGTCTTCAAAATGCACCATTCTAAGGCACATCACAAAATTTCAACAATTTCGGACTTCATTTGGTATTCTTCATGCATTTACTTATTTTTTTAAGCTAGTTGACCCTGAAATTGAAAAGCACTACAAATGAACTCTGAAAATGTTGAAAGTTGGCATGCTATCATAATTTCACCCACATACCATGTGTTAAAAAGTTGAGAGGGCTACGACAAAAACTGGATGCAGTTCGTGTACTAAACGGACAATCTCTCTCGAAGTAGCAGCGTTTCGAACGAGAACTCATCTCTTACAAAGGGATTTCATTTTTTTGAACTTATTTGAACTCCATACTTTTTGTGTGTTCAAAATGCACCATTCTAAGGCACATCACAAAATTTCAACAATTTCTGACTTCATTTGGTATTCTTCGTGCATTTACTTTTTTTTTTGAACTAGTTGACCCTGAAATTGAAAAGCACTACAAATGAACTCTGAAAATGTTTAAAGTTGGCATGCTATCATCATTTCACCCACATAGCATGTGTTAAAAAGTTGAGAGGGATACGACAAAAACTGGATGCAGTTCGTGTACAAAACGGACAACCTCTCTCGAAGTAGCAGCGTTTCGAACGAGAACTCATCTCTTACAAAGGGATTTCATTTTTTGAACTTATTTGAACTCCATACTTTTTGTGTGTTCAAAATGCACCATTCTAAGGCACATCACAAAATTTCAACAATTTCTGACTTCATTTGGGTTTCTTCGTGCATTTACTTATTTTTTTGAGCTAGTTGACCCTGAAATTGAAAAGCACTACAAATGAACTCTGAAAATGTTGAAAGTTGTCATGCTATCATAATTTCACCCACATACCATGTGTTAAAAAGTTGAGAGGGCTACGACAAAAACTGGATGCAGTTCGTGTACAAAACGGACAATCTCTCTCGATGTAGCAGCGTTTCGAACGAGAACTCATCTCTTACAAAGGGATTTCATTTTTTTGAACTTATTTGAACTCCATACTTTTTGTGTGTTCAAAATGCACCATTCTAAGGCACATCACAAAATTTCAACAATTTCGGTCTTCATTTGGTATTCTTCGTGCATTTACTTTTTTTTTTTGAGCTAGTTGACCCTGAAATTGAAAAGCACTACAAATGAACTCTGACAATGTTGAAAGTTGGCATGCTATCATTATTTCACCCACATAGAATGTGTTAAAAAGTTGAGAGGGATACGACAAAAACTGGATGCAGTTCGTGTACAAAACGGTCAATCTCTCCCGAAGTAGCAGGGTTTCGAACGAGAACTCATCTCTTACAAAGGGATTTCATTTTTTTGAACTTATTTGAACTCCATACTTTTTGTGTGTTCAAAATGCACCATTCTAAGGCACATCACATAATTTTAACAATTTCTGACTTCATTTGGTATTCTTCGTGCATTTACTTATTTTTTGAGCTAGTTGACCCTGAAATTGAAAAGCACTACAAATGAACTCTGAAAATGTTGAAAGTTGGCATGCTATCATAATTTCACCCACATAGCATGTGTTAAAAAGTTGAGAGGGATACGACAAAAACTGGATGCAGTTCGTGTACAAAACGGACAATCTCTCTCGAAGTAACAGCGTTTCGAACGAGAACTCATCTCTTACAAAGGGATTTCATTTTTTTGAACTTATTTTAACTCCATACTTTTTGTGTGTTAAAAATGCACCATTCTAAGGAACATCACAAAATTTCAACAATTTCTGACTTCATTTGGTATTCTTCATGCATTTACTTATTTTTTTAAGCTAGTTGACCCTGAAATTGAAAAGCACTACAAATGAACTCTGAAAATGTTGAAAGTTGGCATGCTATCATAATTTCACGCACATACCATGTGTTAAAAAGTTGAGAGGGCTACGACAAAAACTGGATGCAGTTCGTGTACAAAACGAACAATATCCCTCGAAGTAGCAGGGTTTCGAACGAGAACTCATCTCTTACAAAGGGATTTCATTTTTTGAACTCCATACTTTTTGTGTGTTCAAAATGCACCATGCTAAGGCACATCACAAAATTTCAACAATTTCTGACTTCATTTGGTATTCTTCGTGCATTTACTTATTTTTTTGAGCTAGTTGACCCTGAAATTGAAAAGCACTACAAATGAACTCTGAAAATGTTGAAAGTTGGCATGCTATCATCATTTCACCCACATAGCACGTGTTAAAAAGTTGAGAGGGTTACTACAAAAACTGGATGCAGTTCGTGTACAAAACGGTCAATTTCTCCCGAAGTAGCAGGGTTTCGAACGAGAACTCATCTCTTACAAAGGGATTTCATTTTTTTTGAACTTACTTGAACTCCATACTTTTTGTGTGTTCAAAATGCACCATTCTAAGGCACATCACAAAATTTAAACTATTTCTGACTTCATTTGGTATTCTTCGTGCATTTACTTATTTTTTGAGCTAGTTGACCCTGAAATTGAAAAGCACTACAAATGAACTCTGAAAATGTTGAAAGTTGGCATGCTACCATAATTTCACCCACATAGCATGTGTTAAAAAGTTGAGAGGGATACGACAAAAACTGGATGCAGTTCGTGTACAAAACGGACAATCTCTCTCGAAGTAATAGCGTTTCGAACGAGAACTCATCTCTTACAAAGGGATTTCATTTTTTTGAACTTATTTTAACTCCATACTTTTTGTGTGTTCAAAATGCACCATTCTAAGGAACATCACAAAATTTCAACAATTTCTGACTTCATTTGGTATTCTTCATGCATTTACTTATTTTTTTTAAGCTAGTTGACCCTGAAATTGAAAAGCACTACAAATGAACTCTGAAAATGTTGAAAGTTGGCATGCTATCATAATTTCACGCACATACCATGTGTTAAAAAGTTGAGAGGGCTACGACAAAAACTGGATGCAGTTCATGTACAAAACGGACAATCTCCCTCGAAGTAGCAGCGTTCCGAACGAGAACTCATCTCTTACAAAGGGATTTCATTTTTTGAACTCCATACTTTTTGTGTGTTCAAAATGCACCATGCTAAGGCACATCACAAAATTTCAACAATTTCTGACTTCATTTGGTATTCTTCGTGCATTTACTTTTTTTTTTGAGCTAGTTGACCCTGAAATTGAAAAGCACTACAAATGAACTCTGAAAATGTTTAAAGTTGGCATGCTATCATCATTTCACCCACATAGCATGTGTTAAAAAGTTGAGAGGGATACGACAAAAACTGGATGCAGTTCGTGTACAAAACGGACAACCTCTCTCGAAGTAGCAGCGTTTCGAACGAGAACTCATCTCTTACAAAGGGATTTCATTTTTTGAACTTATTTGAACTTCATACTTTTTGTGTGTTCAAAATGCACCATTCTAAGGCACATCACAAAATTTCAACAATTTCTGACTTCATTTGGGTTTCTTCGTGCATTTACTTATTTTTTTGAGCTAGTTGACCCTGAAATTGAAAAGCACTACAAATGAACTCTGAAAATGTTGAAAGTTGTCATGCTATCATAATTTCACCCACATACCATGTGTTAAAAAGTTGAGAGGGCTACGACAAAAACTGGATGCAGTTCGTGTACAAAACGGACAATCTCTCTCGATGTAGCAGCGTTTCGAACGAGAACTCATCTCTTACAAAGGGATTTTATTTTTTTGAACTTATTTGAACTCCATACTTTTTATGTGTTCAAAATGCACCATTCTAAGGCACATCACAAAATTTCAACAATTTCGGTCTTCATTTGGTATTCTTCGTGCATTTACTTATTTTTTTTGAGCTAGTTGACCCTGAAATTGAAAAGCACTACAAATGAACTCTGACAATGTTGAAAGTTGGCATGCTATCATCAGTTCACCCACATAGCATGTGTTAAAAAGTTGAGAGGGATACGACAAAAACTGGATGCAGTTCGTGTACAAAACGGACAATCTCTCTCGAAGTAGCAGCGTTTCGAACGAGAACTCATCTCTTACAAAGGGATTTCATTTTTTTGAACTTATTTGAACTCCATACTTTTTGTGTGTTCAAAATGCACCATTCTAAGGCACATCACATAATTTAAACAATTTCTGACTTCATTTGGTATTCTTCGTGCATTTACTTATTTTTTGAGCTAGTTGACCCTGAAATTGAAAAGCACTACAAATGAACTCTGAAAATGTTGAAAGTTGGCATGCTATCATAATTTCACCCACATAGAATGTGTTAAAAAGTTGAGAGGGATACGACAAAAACTGGATGCAGTTCGTGTACAAAACGGACAATCTCTCTCGAAGTAACAGCGTTTCGAACGAGAACTCATCTCTTACAAAGGGATTTCATTTTTTTGAACTTATTTTAACTCCATACTTTTTGTGTGTTAAAAATGCACCATTCTAAGGAACATCACAAAATTTCAACAATTTCTGACTTCATTTGGTATTCTTCATGCATTTACTTATTTTTTTAAGCTAGTTGACCCTGAAATTGAAAAGCACTACAAATGAACTCTGAAAATGTTGAAAGTTGGCATGCTATCATAATTTCACGCACATACCATGTGTTAAAAAGTTGAGAGGGCTACGACAAAAACTGGATGCAGTTCGTGTACAAAACGGACAATATCCCTCGAAGTAGCAGGGTTTCGAACGAGAACTCATCTCTTACAAAGGGATTTCATTTTTTGAACTCCATACTTTTTGTGTGTTCAAAATGCACCATGCTAAGGCACATCACAAAATTTCAACAATTTCTGACTTCATTTGGTATTCTTCGTGCATTTACTTATTTTTTTGAGCTAGTTGACCCTGAAATTGAAAAGCACTACAAATGAACTCTGAAAATGTTGAAAGTTGGCATGCTATCATCATTTCACCCACATAGCACGTGTTAAAAAGTTGAGAGGGTTACTACAAAAACTGGATGCAGTTCGTGTACAAAACGGTCAATTTCTCCCGAAGTAGCAGGGTTTCGAACGAGAACTCATCTCTTACAAAGGGATTTCATTTTTTTTGAACTTATTTGAACTCCATACTTTTTGTGTGTTCAAAATGCACCATTCTAAGGCACATCACAAAATTTAAACTATTTCTGACTTCATTTGGTATTCTTCGTGCATTTACTTATTTTTTGAGCTAGTTGACCCTGAAATTGAAAAGCACTACAAATGAACTCTGAAAATGTTGAAAGTTGGCATGCTATCATAATTTCACCCACATAGCATGTGTTAAAAAGTTGAGAGGGATACGACAAAAACTGGATGCAGTTCGTGTACAAAACGGACAATCTCTCTCGAAGTAATAGCGTTTCGAACGAGAACTCATCTCTTACAAAGGGATTTCATTTTTTTGAACTTATTTTAACTCCATACTTTTTGTGTGTTCAAAATGCACCATTCTAAGGAACATCACAAAATTTCAACAATTTCTGACTTCATTTGGTATTCTTCATGCATTTACTTATTTTTTTTAAGCTAGTTGACCCTGAAATTGAAAAGCACTACAAATGAACTCTGAAAATGTTGAAAGTTGGCATGCTATCATAATTTCACGCACATACCATGTGTTAAAAAGTTGAGAGGGCTACGACAAAAACTGGATGCAGTTCATGTACAAAACGGACAATCTCCCTCGAAGTAGCAGCGTTTCGAACGAGAACTCATCTCTTACAAAGGGATTTCATTTTTTGAACTCCATACTTTTTGTGTGTTCAAAATGCACCATGCTAAGGCACATCACAAAATTTCAACAATTTCTGACTTCATTTGGTATTCTTCGTGCATTTACTTTTTTTTTTGAGCTAGTTGACCCTGAAATTGAAAAGCACTACAAATGAACTCTGAAAATGTTTAAAGTTGGCATGCTATCATCGTTTCACCCACATAGCATGTGTTAAAAAGTTGAGAGGGATACGACAAAAACTGGATGCAGTTCGTGTACAAAACGGACAACCTCTCTCGAAGTAGCAGCGTTTCGAACGAGAACTCATCTCTTACAAAGGGATTTCATTTTTTGAACTTATTTGAACTTCATACTTTTTGTGTGTTCAAAATGCACCATTCTAAGGCACATCACAAAATTTCAACAATTTCTGACTTCATTTGGGTTTCTTCGTGCATTTACTTATTTTTTTGAGCTAGTTGACCCTGAAATTGAAAAGCACTACAAATGAACTCTGAAAATGTTGAAAGTTGTCATGCTATCATAATTTCACCCACATACCATGTGTTAAAAAGTTGAGAGGGCTACGACAAAAACTGGATGCAGTTCGTGTACAAAACGGACAATCTCTCTCGATGTAGCAGCGTTTCGAACGAGAACTCATCTCTTACAAAGGGATTTTATTTTTTTGAACTTATTTGAACTCCATACTTTTTATGTGTTCAAAATGCACCATTCTAAGGCACATCACAAAATTTCAACAATTTCGGTCTTCATTTGGTATTCTTCGTGCATTTACTTATTTTTTTTGAGCTAGTTGACCCTGAAATTGAAAAGCACTACAAATGAACTCTGACAATGTTGAAAGTTGGCATGCTATCATCAGTTCACCCACATAGCATGTGTTAAAAAGTTGAGAGGGATACGACAAAAACTGGATGCAGTTCGTGTACAAAACGGACAATCTCTCTCGAAGTAGCAGCGTTTCGAACGAGAACTCATCTCTTACAAAGGGATTTCATTTTTTTGAACTTATTTGAACTCCATACTTTTTGTGTGTTCAAAATGCACCATTCTAAGGCACATCACATAATTTAAACAATTTCTGACTTCATTTGGTATTCTTCGTGCATTTACTTATTTTTTGAGCTAGTTGACCCTGAAATTGAAAAGCACTACAAATGAACTCTGAAAATGTTGAAAGTTGGCATGCTATCATAATTTCACCCACATAGCATGTGTTAAAAAGTTGAGAGGGATACGACAAAAACTGGATGCAGTTCGTGTACAAAACGGACAATCTCTCTCGAAGTAGCAGCGTTTCGAACGAGAACTCATCTCTTACAAAGGGATTTCATTTTTTGAACTTATTTGAACTTCATACTTTTTGTGTGTTCAAAATGCACCATGCTAAGGCACATAACAAAATTTCAACAATTTCTGACTTCATTTGGTATTCTTCGTGCATTTACTTTTTTTTTTGAGCTAGTTGACCCTGAAATTGAAAAGCACTACAAATGAACTCTGAAAATGTTTAAAGTTGGCATGCTATCATCATTTCACCCACATAGCATGTGTTAAAAAGTTGAGAGGGATACGACAAAAACTGGATGCAGTTCGTGTACAAAACGGACAATCTCCCTCAAAGTAGCAGGGTTTCGAACGAGAACTCATCTCTTACAAAGGGATTTCATTTTGTGAACTCCATACTTTTTGTGTGTTCAAAATGCACCATGCTAAGGCACATCACAAAATTTCAACAATTTCTGACTTCATTTGGTATTCTTCGTGCATTTACTTATTTTTTTGAGCTAGTTGACCCTGAAATTGAAAAGCACTACAAATGAACTCTGAAAATGTTGAAAGTTGGCATGCTATCATCATTTCACCCACATAGCACGTGTTAAAAAGTTGAGAGGGTTACTACAAAAACTGGATGCAGTTCGTGTACAAAACGGTCAATTTCTCCCGAAGTAGCAGGGTTTCGAACGAGAACTCATCTCTTACAAAGGGATTTCATTTTTTTTGAACTTATTTGAACTCCATACTTTTTGTGTGTTCAAAATGCACCATTCTAAGGCACATCACAAAATTTAAACTATTTCTGACTTCATTTGGTATTCTTCGTGCATTTACTTATTTTTTGAGCTAGTTGACCCTGAAATTGAAAAGCACTACAAATGAACTCTGAAAATGTTGAAAGTTGGCATGCTATCATAATTTCACCCACATAGCATGTGTTAAAAAGTTGAGAGGGATACGACAAAAACTGGATGCAGTTCGTGTACAAAACGGACAATCTCTCTCGAAGTAATAGCGTTTCGAACGAGAACTCATCTCTTACAAAGGGATTTCATTTTTTTGAACTTATTTTAACTCCATACTTTTTGTGTGTTCAAAATGCACCATTCTAAGGAACATCACAAAATTTCAACAAATTCTGACTTCATTTGGTATTCTTCATGCATTTACTTATTTTTTTAAGCTAGTTGACCCTGAAATTGAAAAGCACTACAAATGAACTCTGAAAATGTTGAAAGTTGGCATGCTATCATAATTTCACGCACATACCATGTGTTAAAAAGTTGAGAGGGCTACGACAAAAACTGGATGCAGTTCATGTACAAAACGGACAATCTCCCTCGAAGTAGCAGCGTTTCGAACGAGAACTCATCTCTTACAAAGGGATTTCATTTTTTGAACTCCATACTTTTTGTGTGTTCAAAATGCACCATGCTAAGGCACATCACAAAATTTCAACAATTTCTGACTTCATTTGGTATTCTTCGTGCATTTACTTTTTTTTTGAGCTAGTTGACCCTGAAATTGAAAAGCACTACAAATGAACTCTGAAAATGTTTAAAGTTGGCATGCTATCATCATTTCACCCACATAGCATGTGTTAAAAAGTTGAGAGGGATACGACAAAAACTGGATGCAGTTCGTGTACAAAACGGACAACCTCTCTCGAAGTAGCAGCGTTTCGAACGAGAACTCATCTCTTACAAAGGGATTTCATTTTTTGAACTTATTTGAACTTCATACTTTTTGTGTGTTCAAAATGCACCATTCTAAGGCACATCACAAAATTTCAACAATTTCTGACTTCATTTGGGTTTCTTCGTGCATTTACTTATTTTTTTGAGCTAGTTGACCCTGAAATTGAAAAGCACTACAAATGAACTCTGAAAATGTTGAAAGTTGTCATGCTATCATAATTTCACCCACATACCATGTGTTAAAAAGTTGAGAGGGCTACGACAAAAACTGGATGCAGTTCGTGTACAAAACGGACAATCTCTCTCGATGTAGCAGCGTTTCGAACGAGAACTCATCTCTTACAAAGGGATTTCATTTTTTTGAACTTATTTGAACTCCATACTTTTTGTGTGTTCAAAATGCACCATTCTAAGGCACATCACAAAATTTCAACAATTTCTGACTTCATTTGGTATTCTTCGTGCATTTACTTATTTTTCTGAGCTAGTTGACCCTGAAATTGAAAAGCACTACAAATGAACTCTGAAAATGTTGAAAGTTGGCATGCTATCATCATTTCACCCACATAGAATGTGTTAAAAAGTTGAGAGGGTTACTACAAAAACTGGATGCAGTTCGTGTACAAAACGGACAATCTCTCCCGAAGTAGCAGCGTTTCGAACGAGAACTCATCTCTTACAAAGGGATTTCATTTTTTTTGAACTTATTTGAACTCCATACTTTTTGTGTGTTCAAAATGCACCATTCTAAGGCACATCACAAAATTTAAACAATTTCTGACTTCATTTGGTATTCTTCGTGCATTTACTTATTTTTTGAGCTAGTTGACCCTGAAATTGAAAAGCACTACAAATGAACTCTGAAAATGTTGAAAGTTGGCATGCTATCATAATTTCACCCACATAGCATGTGTTAAAAAGTTGAGAGGGATACGACAAAAACTGGATGCAGTTCGTGTACAAAACGGACAATCTCTCTCGAAGTAACAGCGTTTCGAACGAGAACTCATCTCTTACAAAGGGATTTCATTTTTTTGAACTTATTTGAACTCCATACTTTTTGTGTGTTCAAAATGCACCATCTAAGGAACATCACAAAATTTCAACAATTTCTGACTTCATTTGGTATTCTTCATGCATTTACTTATTTTTTTTAAGCTAGTTGACCCTGAAATTGAAAAGCACTACAAATGAACTCTGAAAATGTTGAAAGTTGGCATGCTATCATAATTTCACGCACATACCATGTGTTAAAAAGTTGAGACGGCTACGACAAAAACTGGATGCAGTTCGTGTACAAAACGGACAATCTCCCTCGAAGTAGCAGCGTTTCGAACGAGAACTCATCTCTTACAAAGGGATTTCATTTTTTGAACTCCATACTTTTTGTGTGTTCAAAATGCACCATGCTAAGGCACATCACAAAATTTCAACAATTTCTGACTTCATTTGGTATTCTTCGTGCATTTACTTTTTTTTTTGAGCTAGTTGACCCTGAAATTGAAAAGCACTACAAATGAACTCTGACAATGTTGAAAGTTGGCATGCTATCATCAGTTCACCCACATAGCATGTGTTAAAAAGTTGAGAGGGATACGACAAAAACTGGATGCAGTTCGTGTACAAAACGGACAATCTCTCTCGAAGTAGCAGCGTTTCGAACGAGAACTCATCTCTTACAAAGGGATTTCATTTTTTTGAACTTATTTGAACTCCATACTTTTTATGTGTTCAAAATGCACCATTCTAAGGCACATCACAAAATTTAAACAATTTCTGACTTCATTTGGTATTCTTCGTGCATTTACTTATTTTTTGAGCTAGTTGACCCTGAAATTGAAAAGCACTACAAATGAACTCTGAAAATGTTGAAAGTTGGCATGCTATCATAATTTCACCCACATAGCATGTGTTAAAAAGTTGAGAGGGATACGACAAAAACTGGATGCAGTTCGTGTACAAAACGGACAATCTCTCTCGAAGTAGCAGCGTTTCGAACGAGAACTCATCTCTTACAAAGGGATTTCTTATTTTGAACTTATTTGAACTTCATACTTTTTGTGTGTTCAAAATGCACCATTCTAAGGCACATCACAAAATTTCAACAATTTCTGACTTCATTTGGGTTTCTTCGTGCATTTACTTATTTTTTTGAGCTAGTTGACCCTGAAATTGAAAAGCACTACAAATGAACTTTGAAAATGTTGAAAGTTGTCATGCTATCATAATTTCACCCACATACCATGTGTTAAAAAGTTGAGAGGGCTACGACAAAAACTGGATGCAGTTCGTGTACAAAACGGACAATCTCTCTCGATGTAGCAGCGTTTCGAACGAGAACTCATCTCTTACAAAGGGATTTCATTTTTTTGAACTTATTTGAACTCCATACTTTTTGTGTGTTCAAAATGCACCATTCTAAGGCACATCACAAAATTTCAACAATTTCTGACTTCATTTGGTATTCTTCGTGCATTTACTTATTTTTCTGAGCTAGTTGACCCTGAAATTGAAAAGCACTACAAATGAACTCTGAAAATGTTGAAAGTTGGCATGCTATCATCATTTCACCCACATAGAATGTGTTAAAAAGTTGAGAGGGTTACTACAAAAACTGGATGCAGTTCGTGTACAAAACGGTCAATCTCTCCCGAAGTAGCAGGGTTTCGAACGAGAACTCATCTCTTACAAAGGGATTTCATTTTTTTTGAACTTATTTGAACTCCATACTTTTTGTGTGTTCAAAATGCACCATTCTAAGGCACATCACAAAATTTAAACAATTTCTGACTTCATTTGGTATTTTTCGTGCATTTACTTATTTTTTGAGCTAGTTGACCCTGAAATTGAAAAGCACTACAAATGAACTCTGAAAATGTTGAAAGTTGGCATGCTATCATAATTTCACCCACATAGCATGTGTTAAAAAGTTGAGAGGGATACGACAAAAACTGGATGCAGTTCGTGTACAAAACGGACAATCTCTCTCGAAGTAACAGCGTTTCGAACGAGAACTCATCTCTTACAAAGGGATTTCATTTTTTTGAACTTATTTGAACTCCATACTTTTTGTGTGTTCAAAATGCACCATTCTAAGGAACATCACAAAATTTCAACAATTTCTGACTTCATTTGGTATTCTTCATGCATTTACTTATTTTTTTTTAAGCTAGTTGACCCTGAAATTGAAAAGCACTACAAATGAACTCTGAAAATGTTGAAAGTTGGCATGCTATCATAATTTCACGCACATACCATGTGTTAAAAAGTTGAGACGGCTACGACAAAAACTGGATGCAGTTCGTGTACAAAACGGACAATCTCCCTCGAAGTAGCAGCGTTTCGAACGAGAACTCATCTCTTACAAAGGGATTTCATTTTTTGAACTCCATACTTTTTGTGTGTTCAAAATGCACCATGCTAAGGCACATCACAAAATTTCAACAATTTCTCACTTCATTTGGTATTCTTCGTGCATTTACTTTTTTTTTTGAGCTAGTTGACCCTGAAATTGAAAAGCACTACAAATGAACTCTGAAAATTTTGAACTTCATACTTTTTGTGTGTTCAAAATGCACCATTATAAGGCACATCACAAAATTTCAACAATTTCTGACTTCATTTGGGTTTCTTCGTGCATTTACTTATTTTTTTGAGCTAGTTGACCCTGAAATTGAAAAGCACTACAAATGAACTCTGAAAATGTTGAAAGTTGTCATGCTATCATAATTTCACCCACATACCATGTGTTAAAAAGTTGAGAGGGCTACGACAAAAACTGGATGCAGTTCGTGTACAAAACGGACAATCTCTCTCGATGTAGCAGCGTTTCGAACGAGAACTCATCTCTTACAAAGGGATTTTATTTTTTTGAACTTATTTGAACTCCATACTTTTTGTGTGTTCAAAATGCACCATTCTAAGGCACATCACAAAATTTAAACAATTTCGGTCTTCATTTGGTATTCTTCGTGCATTTACTTATTTTTTTTGAGCTAGTTGACCCTGAAATTGAAAAGCACTACAAATGAACTCTGACAATGTTGAAAGTTGGCATGCTATCATCAGTTCACCCACATAGCATGTGTTAAAAAGTTGAGAGGGATACGACAAAAACTGGATGCAGTTCGTGTACAAAACGGACAATCTCTCTCGAAGTAGCAGCGTTTCGAACGAGAACTCATCTCTTACAAAGGGATTTCATTTTTTTGAACTTATTTGAACTCCATACTTTTTGTGTGTTCGAAATGCACCATTCTAAGGCACATCACAAAATTTCAACAATTTCTGACTTCATTTGGTATTCTTCGTGCATTTACTTATTTTTTTGAGCTAGTTGACCCTGAAATTGAAAAGCACTACAAATGAACTCTGAAAATGTTGAAAGTTGGCATGCTATCATCATTTCACCCACATAGCATGTGTTAAAAAGTTGAGAGGGTTACTACAAAAACTGGATGCAGTTCGTGTACAAAACGGTCAATCTCTCCCGAAGTAGAAGGGTTTCGAACGAGAACTCATCTCTTACAAAGGGATTTCATTTTTTTTGAACTTATTTGAACTCCATACTTTTTGTGTGTTCAAAATGCACCATTCTAAGGCACATCACAAAATTTAAACAATTTCTGACTTCATTTGGTATTCTTCGTGCATTTACTTATTTTTTGAGCTAGTTGACCCTGAAATTGAAAAGCACTACAAATGAACTCTGAAAATGTTGAAAGTTGGCATGCTATCATAATTTCACCCACATAGCATGTGTTAAAAAGTTGAGAGGGATACGACAAAAACTGGATGCAGTTCGTGTACAAAACGGACAATCTCTCTCGAAGTAACAGCGTTTCGAACGAGAACTCATCTCTTACAAAGGGATTTCATTTTTTTGAACTTATTTTAACTCCATACTTTTTGTGTGTTCAAAATGCACCATTCTAAGGAACGTGACAAAATTTCAACAATTTCTGACCTCATTTGGTATTCTTCATGCATTTACTTATTTTTTTTAAGCTAGTTGACCCTGAAATTGAAAAGCACTACAAATGAACTATGAAAATGTTGAAAGTTGGCATGCTATCATAATTTCACGCACATACCATGTGTTAAAAAGTTGAGAGGGCTAAGACAAAAACTGGATGCAGTTCGTGTACAAAACGGACAATCTCCCTCGAAGTAGCAGCGTTTCGAACGAGAACTCATCTCTTACAAAGGGATTTCATTTTTTGAACTCCATACTTTTTGTGTGTTCAAAATGCACCATGCTAAGGCACATCACACAATTTCAACAATTTCTGACTTCATTTGGTATTCTTCGTGCATTTACTTTTTTTTTTGAGCTAGTTGACCCTGAAATTGAAAAGCACTACAAATGAACTCTGAAAATGTTTAAAGTTGGCATGCTATCATCATTTCACCCACATAGCATGTGTTAAAAAGTTGAGAGGGATACGACAAAAACTGGATGCAGTTCGTGTACAAAACGGACAACCTCTCTCGAAGTAGCAGCGTTTCGAACGAGAACTCATCTCTTACAAAGGGATTTCACTTTTTGAACTTATTTGAACTTCATACTTTTTGTGTGTTCAAAATGCACCATTCTAAGGCACATCACAAAATTTCAACAATTTCTGACTTCATTTGGGTTTCTTCGTGCATTTACTTATTTTTTTGAGCTAGTTGACCCTGAAATTGAAAAGCACTACAAATGAACTCTGAAAATGTTGAAAGTTGTCATGCTATCATAATTTCACCCACATACCATGTGTTAAAAAGTTGAGAGGGCTACGACAAAAACTGGATGCAGTTCGTGTACAAAACGGACAATCTCTCTCGATGTAGCAGCGTTTCGAACGAGAACTCATCTCTTACAAAGGGATTTCATTTTTTTGAACTTATTTGAACTCCATACTTTTTGTGTGTTCAAAATGCACCATTCTAAGGCACATCACAAAATTTCAACAATTTCTGACTTCATTTGGTATTCTTCGTGCATTTACTTATTTTTTTGAGCTAGTTGACCCTGAAATTGAAAAGCACTACAAATGAACTCTCAAAATGTTGAAAGTTGGCATGCTATCATCATTTCACCCACATAGCATGTGTTAAAAAGTTGAGAGGGTTACTACAAAAACTGGATGCAGTTCGTGTACAAAACGGTCAATCTCTCCCGAAGTAGCAGGGTTTCGAACGAGAACTCATCTCTTAGAAAGGGATTTCATTTTTTTTGAACTTATTTGAACTCCATACTTTTTGTGTGTTCAAAATGCACCATTCTAAGGCACATCACAAAATTTAAACAATTTCTGACTTCATTTGGTATTCTTCGTGCATTTACTTATTTTTTGAGCTAGTTGACCCTGAAATTGAAAAGCACTACAAATGAACTCTGAAAATGTTGAAAGTTGGCATGCTATCATAATTTCACCCACATAGCATGTGTTAAAAAGTTGAGAGGGATACGACAAAAACTGGATGCAGTTCGTGTACAAAACGGACAATCTCTCTCGAAGTAACAGCGTTTCGAACGAGAACTCATCTCTTACAAAGGGATTTCATTTTTTTGAACTTATTTTAACTCCATACTTTTTCTGTGTTCAAAATGCACCATTCTAAGGAACATCACAAAATTTCAACAATTTCTGACTTCATTTGGTATTCTTCGTGCATTTACTTATTTTTTTAAGCTAGTTGACCCTGAAATTGAAAAGCACTACAAATGAACTCTGAAAATGTTGAAAGTTGGCATGCTATCATAATTTCACGCACATACCATGTGTTAAAAAGTTGAGAGGGCTACGACAAAAACTGGATGCAGTTCGTGTACAAAACGGACAATCTCCCTCGAAGTAGCAGCGTTTCGAATGAGAACTCATCTCTTACATAGGGATTTCATTTTTTGAACTCCATACTTTTTGTGTGTTCAAAATGCACCATGCTAAGGCACATCACACAATTTCAACAATTTCTGACTTCATTTGGTATTCTTCGTGCATTTACTTTTTTTTTGAGCTAGTTGACCCTGAAATTGAAAAGCACTACAAATGAACTCTGAAAATGTTTAAAGTTGGCATGCTATCATCATTTCACCCACATAGCATGTGTTAAAAAGTTGAGAGGGATCCGACAAAAACTGGATGCAGTTCGTGTACAAAACGGACAACCTCTCTCGAAGTAGCAGCGTTTCGAACGAGAACTCATCTCTTACAAAGGGATTTCATTTTTTGAACTTATTTGAACTTCATACTTTTTGTGTGTTCAAAATGCACCATTCTAAGGCACATCACAAAATTTCAACAATTTCTGACTTCATTTGGGTTTCTTCGTGCATTTACTTATTTTTTTGAGCTAGTTGACCCTGAAATTGAAAAGCACTACAAATGAACTCTGAAAATGTTTAAAGTTTTCATGCTATCATAATTTCACCCACATACCATGTGTTAAAAAGTTGAGAGGGCTACGACAAAAACTGGATGCAGTTCGTGTACAAAATGGACAATCTCTCTCAATGTAGCAGCGTTTCGAACGAGAACTCATCTCTTACAAAGGGATTTCATTTTTTTGAACTCCATACTTTTTGTGTGTTCAAAATGCACCATTCTAAGGCACATCACAAAATTTCAACAATTTCGGTCTTCATTTGGTATTCTTCGTGCATTTACTTATTTTTTTTGAGCTAGTTGACCCTGAAATTGAAAAGCACTACAAATGAACTCTGACAATGTTGAAAGTTGGCATGCTATCATCATTTCACCCACATAGCATGTGTTAAAAAGTTGAGAGGGATACGACAAAAACTGGATGCAGTTCGTGTACAAAACGGACAATCTCTCTCGAAGTAGCAGCGTTTCGAACGAGAACTCATCTCTTACAAAGGGATTTCATTTTTTTGAACTTATTTGAACTCCATACTTTTTGTGTGTTCAAAATGCACCATTCTAAGGCACATCACAAAATTTCAACAATTTCTGACTTCATTTGGTATTCTTCGTGCATTTACTTATTTTTCTGAGCTAGTTGACCCTGAAATTGAAAAGCACTACAAATGAACTCTGAAAATGTTGAAAGTTGGCATGCTATCATCATTTCACCCACATAGCATGTGTTAAAAAGTTGAGAGGGTTACTACAAAAACTGGATGCAGTTCGTGTACAAAACGGTCAATCTCTCCCGAAGTAGCAGGGTTTCGAACGAGAACTCATCTCTTACAAAGGGATTTCATTTTTTTTGAACTTATTTGAACTCCATACTTTTTGTGTGTTCAAAATGCACCATTCTAAGGCACATCACAAAATTTCAACAATTTCTGACTTCATTTGGTATTCTTCGTGCATTTACTTATTTTTTGAGCTAGTTGACCCTGAAATTGAAAAGCACTACAAATGAACTCTGAAAATGTTGAAAGTTGGCATGCTATCATCATTTCACCCACATAGCATGTGTTAAAAAGTTGAGAGGGTTACTACAAAAACTGGATGCAGTTCGTGTACAAAACGGTCAATCTCTCCCGAAGTAGCAGGGTTTCGAACGAGAACTCATCTCTTACAAAGGGATTTCATTTTTTTTGAACTTATTTGAACTCCATACTTTTTGTGTCTTCAAAATGCACCATTCTAAGGCACATCACAAAATTTCAACAATTTCTGTCTTCATTTGGTATTCTTCGTGCATTTACTTTTTTTTTTGAGCTAGTTGACCCTGAAATTGAAAAGCACTACAAATGAACTCTGAAAATGTTGAAAGTTGGCATGCTATCATCATTTCACCCACATAGCATGTGTTAAAAATTTGAGAGGGATACGACAAAAACTGGATGCAGTTCGTGTACAAAACGGTCAATCTCTCTCGAAGTAGCAGCGTTTCGAACGAGAACTCATCTCTTACAAAGGGATTTCATTTTTTTGAACTTATTTGAACTTCATACTTTTTGTGTGTTCAAAATGCACCATTATAAGGCACATCACAAAATTTCAACAAATTCTGACTTCATTTGGGTTTCTTCGTGCATTTACTTATTTTTTTGAGCTAGTTGACCCTGAAATTGAAAAGCACTACAAATGAACTCTGAAAATGTTGAAATTTGGCATGCTATCATAATTTCACCCACATACCATGTGTTAAAAAGTTGAGAGGGCTACGACAAAAACTGGATGCAGTTCGTGTACAAAACGGACAATCTCTCCCAAAGTAGCAGCGTTTCGAACGAGAACTCATCTCTTACAAAGGGATTTCATTTTTTTGAACTTATTTGAACTCCATACTTTTTGTGTGTTCAAAATGCACCATTCTAAGGCACATCACAAAGTTTCAACAATTTCTGACTTCATTTGTTATTCTTCGTGCATTTACTTATTTTTTTGAGCTAGTTGACCCTGAAATTGAAAAGCACTACAAATGAACTCTGAAAATGTTGAAAGTTGGCATGCCATCATAATTTCACCCACATACCATGTGTTAAAAAGTTGAGAGGGATACAACAAAAACTGGATGCAGTTCGTGTACAAAACGGACAACCTCTCTCGAAGTAGGAGCGTTTCGAACGAGAACTCATCTCTTACAAAGGGATTTCATTTTTTTGAACTTATTTGAACTCCATACTTTTTCCGTGTTCAAAATGCACCATTCTAAGGCACATCACAAAATTTCAACAATTTCGGTCTTCATTTGGTATTCTTCGTGCATTTACTTTTTTTTTTGAGCTAGTTGACCCTGAAATTGAAAAGCACTACAAATGAACTCTGAAAATGTTGAAAGTTGGCATGCTATCATCATTTAACCCACATAGCATGTGTTAAAAAGTTGAGAGGGATACGACAAAAACTGGATGCAGTTCGTGTACAAAACGGACAATCTCTCTCGAAGTAGCAGGGTTTCGAACGAGAACTCATCTCTTACAAAGGGATTTCATTTTTTTGAACTTATTTGAAATCCATACTTTTTGTGTGTTCAAAATGCACCATTCTAAGGCACATCACAAAGTTTCAACAATTTCTGACTTCATTTGGTATTCTTCGTGCATTTACTTATTTTTTTGAGCTAGTTGACCCTGAAATTGAAAAGCACTACAAATGAACTCTGAAAATGTTGAAAGTTGGCATGCTATCATAATTTCACCCACATACCATGTGTTAAAAAGTTGAGAGGGCTACGACAAAAACTGGATGCAGTTCGTGTACAAAACGGACAATCTCTCTCGATGTAGCAGCGTTTCGAACGAGAACTCATCTCTTACAAAGGGATTTCAGTTTTTTGAACTTATTTTAACTCCATACTTTTTGTGTGTTCAAAATGCACCATTCTAAGGCACGTCACAAAATTTCAACAATTTCGGTCTTCATTTGGTATTCTTCGTGCATTTACTTATTTTTTTTTGAGCTAGTTGACCCTGAGATTGAAAAGCACTACAAATGAACTCTGAAAATGTTGAAATTTGGCATGCTATCATCATTTCACCCACATAGCATGTGTTAAAAAGTTGAGAGGGATACGACAAAAACTGGATGCAGTTCGTGTACAAAACGGACAATCTCTCTCAAAGTAGCAGCGTTTCGAACGAGAACTCATCTCTTACAAAGGGATTTCATTTTTTTGAACTTATTTGAACTCCATACTTTTTGTGTGTTCGAAATGCACCATTCTAAGGCACATCACAAAATTTCAACAATTTCTGACTTCATTTGGTATTCTTCGTGCATTTACTTATTTTTTTGAGCTAGTTGACCCTGAAAATGAAAAGCACTACAAATGAACTCTGAAAATGTTGAAAGTTGGCATGCCATCATAATTTCACCCACATACCATGTGTTAAAAAGTTGAGAGGGCTACGACAAAAACTGGATGCAGTTCGTATACAACACGGACAATCTCTCTCGAAGTAGCAGCGTTTCGAACGAGAACTCATCTCTTACAAAGGGATTTCATTTTTTTGAACTTATTTGAACTCCATACTTTTTGTCAGTTCAAAATGCACCATTCTAAGGCACATCACAAAGTTTCAACAATTTCTGACTTCATTTGGTATTCTTCGTGCATTTACTTATTTTTTTGAGCTAGTTGACCCTGAAATTGAAAAGCACTACAAATGAACACTGAAAATGTTGAAAGTTGGCATGCTATCATCATTTCACCCACATAGCATGTGTTAAAAAGTTGAGAGGGATACGACAAAAACTGGATGCAGTTCGTGTACAAAACGGACAATCTCTCTCGAAGTAGCAGCGTTTCGAACGAGAACTCATCTCTTACAAAGGGATTTCATTTTTTTGAACTTATTTGAACTCCATACTTTTTGTGTGTTCAAAATGCACCATTCTAAGGCACATCACAAAGTTTCAACAATTTCTGACTTCATTTGTTATTCTTCGTGCATTTACTTATTTTTTTGAGCTAGTTGACCCTGAAATTGAAAAGCACTACAAATGAACTCTGAAAATGTTGAAAGTTGGCATGCCATCATAATTTCACCCACATACCATGTGTTAAAAAGTTGAGAGGGCTACGACAAAAACTGGATGCAGTTCGTATACAACACGGACAATCTCTCTCGAAGTAGCAGCGTTTCGAACGAGAACTCATCTCTTACAAAGGGATTTCATTTTTTTGAACTTATTTTAACTCCATACTTTTTGTGTGTTCAAAATGCACCATTCTAAGGCACATCACAAAATTTCAACAATTTCGGTCTTCATTTGGTATTCTTCATGCATTTACATATTTTTTTTGAGCTAGTTGACCCTGAAATTGAAAAGCACTACAAATGAACTCTGAAAATGTTGAAAGTTGGCATGCTATCATCATTTCACCCACATAGCATGTGTTAAACAGTTGAGAGGGCTACGACAAAAACTGGATGCAGTTCATGTACAAAACGGTCAATCTCTCTCGAAGTAGCAGCGTTTCGAACGAGAACTCATCTCTTACAAAGGGATTTCATTTTTTTGAACTTATTTGAACTCCATACTTTTTGTGTGTTCAAAATGCACCATTCTAAGGCACATCACAAAATTTCAACAATTTCTGACTTCATTTGGTATTCTTCGTGCATTTACTTATTTTTTTGAGCTAGTTGACCCTGAAATTGAAAAGCACTACAAATGAACTCTGAAAATGTTGAAAGTTGGCATGCTATCATAATTTCACCCACATACCATGTGTTAAAAAGTTGAGAGGGCTACGACAAAAACTGGATGCAGTTCGTATACAACACGGACAATCTCTCTCGAAGTAGCAGGGTTTCGAACGAGAACTCATCTCTTACAAAGGGATTTCATTTTTTTGAACTTATTTGAACTCCATACTTTTTGTCTGTTCAAAATGCACCATTCTAAGGCACATCACAAAGTTTCAACAATTTCTGACTTCATTTGGTATTCTTCGTGCATTTACTTATTTTTTTGAGCTAGTTGACCCTGAAATTGAAAAGCACTACAAATGAACACTGAAAATGTTGAAAGTTGGCATGCTATCATCATTTCACCCACATAGCATGTGTTAAAAAGTTGAGAGGGCTACGACAATAACTGGATGCAGTTCGTCTACAAAACGGACAATCTCTCTCGAAGTAGCAGGGTTTCGAACGAGAACTCATCTCTTACAAAGGGATTTCATTTTTTTGAACTTATTTGAACTCCATACTTTTTGTGTGTTCAAAATGCACCATTCTAAGGCACATCACAAAATTTCAACAATTTCGGTCTTCATTTGGTATTCTTCGTGCATTTACTTTTTTTTTGAGCTAGTTGACCTTGAAATTGAAAAGCACTACAAATGAACTCTGAAAATGTTGAAAGTTGGCATGCTATCATCATTTCACCCACATAGCATGTGTTAAAAAGTTGAGAGGGATACGACAAAAACTGGATGCAGTTCGTGTACAAAACGGACAATCTCTCTCAAAGTAGCAGCGTTTCGAACGAGAACTCATCTCTTACAAAGGGATTTCATTTTTTTGAACTTATTTGAACTCCATACTTTTTGTGTGTTCAAAATGCACCATTCTAAGGCACATCACAAATTTTCAACAATTTCTGACTTCATTTGGTATTCTTCGTGCATTTACTTATTTTTTTGAGCTAGTTGACCCTGAAATTGAAAAGCACTACAAATGAACTCTGAAAATGTTGAAAGTTGGCATGCTATCATAATTTCACCCACATACCATGTGTTAAAAAGTTGAGAGGGCTACGACAAAAACTGGATGCAGTTCGTGCACAAAACGGACAATCTCTCTCGATGTAGCAGCGTTTCGAACGAGAACTCATCTCTTACAAAGGGATTTCAGTTTTTTGAACTTATTTTAACTCCATACTTTTTGTGTGTTCAAAATGAACCATTCTAAGGCACATCACAAAATTTCAACAATTGCGGTCTTCATTTGGTATTCTTCGTGCATTTACTTATTTTTTTTGAGCTAGTTGACCCTGAGATTGAAAAGCACTACAAATGAACTCTGAAAATGTTGAAAGTTGGCATGCTATCATCATTTCACCCACATAGCATGTGTTAAAAAGTTGAGAGGGATACGACAAAAACTGGATGCAGTTCGTGTACAAAACGGACAATCTCTCTCAAAGTAGCTGTGTTTCGAACGAGAACTCATCTCTTACAAAGGGATTTCATTTTTTTGAACTTATTTGAACTCCATACTTTTTGTGTGTTCAAAATGCACCATTCTAAGGCACATCACAAAGTTTCAACAATTTCGGTCTTCATTTGGTATTCTTCGTGCATTTACTTTTTTTTTGAGCTAGTTGACCCCGAAATTGAAAAGCACTACAAATGAACTCTGAAAATGTTGAAAGTTGGCATGCTATCATCATTTCACCCACATAGCATGTGTTAAAAAGTTGAGAGGGATACGACAAAAACTGGATGCAGTTCGTGTACAAAACGGACAATCTCTCTCGAAGTAGCAGCGTTTCGAACGAGAACTCATCTCTTACAAAGGGATTTCATTTTTTTGAACTTATTTGAACTCCATACGTTTTGTGTGTTCAAAATGCACCATTCTAAGGCACATCACAAAGTTTCAACAATTTCTGACTTCATTTGGTATTCTTCGTGCATTTACTTATTTTTTTGAGCTAGTTGACCCTGAAATTGAAAAGCACTACAAATGAACTCTGAAAATGTTGAAAGTTGGCATGCCATCATAATTTCACCCACATACCATGTGTTAAAAAGTTGAGAGTGCTACGACAAAAACTGGATGCAGTTCGTAAACAACACGGACAATCTCTCTCGAAGTAGCAGCGTTTCGAACGAGAACTCATCTCTTACAAAGGGATTTCATTTTTTTGAACTTATTTTAACTCCATACTTTTTGTGTGTTCAAAATGCACCATTCTAAGGCACATCACAAAATTTCAACAATTTCGGTCTTCATTTGGTATTCTTCGTGCATTTACATATTTTTTTTTGAGCTAGTTGACCCTGAAATTGAAAAGCACTACAAATGAACTCTGAAAATGTTGAAAGTTGGCATGCTATCATCATTTCACCCACATAGCATGTGTTAAACAGATGAGAGGGCTACGACAAAAACTGGATGCAGTTCGTGTACAAAACGGTCAATCTCTCTCGAAGTAGCAGCGTTTCGAACGAGAACTCATGTCTTACAAAGGGATTTCATTTTTTTGAACTTATTTGAACTCCATACTTTTTGTGTGTTCAAAATGCACCATTCTAAGGCACATCACAAAATTTCAACAATTTCTGACTTCATTTGGTATTCTTCGTGCATTTACTTTTTTTTTGAGCTAGTTGACCCTGAAATTGAAAAGCACTACAAATGAACTCTGAAAATGTTGAAAGTTGGCATGCTATCATAATTTCACCCACATACCATGTGTTAAAAAGTTGAGAGGGCTACGACAAAAACTGGATGCAGTTCGTGTACAAAACGGACAATCTCTCTCGAAGTAGCAGGGTTTCGAACGAGAACTCATCTCTTACAAAGGGATTTCATTTTTTTGAACTTATTTGAACTCCATACTTTTTGTGTGTTCAAAATGCACCATTCTAAGGCACATCACAAAATTTCAACAATTTCGGTCTTCATTTGGTATTCTTCGTGCATTTACTTTTTTTTTGAGCTAGTTGACCTTGAAATTGAAAAGCACTACAAATGAAATCTGAAAATGTTGAAAGTTGGCATGCTATCATCATTTCACCCACATAGCATGTGTTAAAAAGTTGAGAGGGATACGACAAAAACTGGATGCAGTTCGTGTACAAAACGGACAATCTCTCTCAAAGTAGCAGCGTTTCGAACGAGAACTCATCTCTTACAAAGGGATTTCATTTTTTTGAACTTATTTGAACTCCATAATTTTTGTATGTTCAAAATGCACCATTCTAAGGCACATCACAAAGTTTCAACAATTTCTGACTTCATTTGGTATTCTTCGTGCATTTACTTATTTTTTTGAGCTAGTTGACCCTGAAATTGAAAAGCACTACAAATGAACTCTGAAAATGTTGAAAGTTGGCATGCTATCATCATTTCACCCACATAGCATGTGTTAAAAAGTTGAGAGGGATACGACAAAAACTGGATGCAGTTCGTGTACAAAACGGACAATCTCTCTCGAAGTAGGAGCGTTTCGAACGAGAACTCATCTCTTACAAAGGGATTTCATTTTTTTGAACTTATTTGAACTCCATACTTTTTGTGTGTTCAAAATGCACCATTCTAAGGCACATCACAAATTTTCAACAATTTCTGACTTCATTTGGTATTCTTCGTGCATTTACTTATTTTTTTGAGCTAGTTGACCCTGAAATTGAAAAGCACTACAAATGAACTCTGAAAATATTGAAAGTTGGCATGCTATCATAATTTCACCCACATACCATGTGTTAAAAAGTTGAGAGGGCTACGACAAAAACTGGATGCAGTTCGTGCACAAAATGGACAATCTCTCTCGATGTAGCAGCGTTTCGAACGAGAACTCATCTCTTACAAAGGGATTTCAGTTTTTTGAACTTATTTTAACTCCATACTTTTTGTGTGTTCAAAATGAACCATTCTAAGGCACATCACAAAATTTCAACAATTGCGGTCTTCATTTGGTATTCTTCGTGCATTTACTTATTTTTTTTGAGCTAGTTGACCCTGAGATTGAAAAGCACTACAAATGAACTCTGAAAATGTTGAAAGTTGGCATGCTATCATCATTTCACCCACATAGCATGTGTTAAAAAGTTGAGAGGGATACGACAAAAACTGGATGCAGTTCGTGTACAAAACGGACAATCTCTCTCAAAGTAGCTGTGTTTCGAACGAGAACTCATCTCTTACAAAGGGATTTCATTTTTTTGAACTTATTTGAACTCCATACTTTTTGTGTGTTCAAAATGCACCATTCTAAGGCACATCACAAAATTTCAACAATTTCTGACTTCATTTGGTATTCTTCGTGCATTTACTTATTTTTTTGAGCTAGTTGACCCTGAAAATGAAAAGCACTACAAATGAACTCTGAAAATGTTGAAAGTTGGCATGCCATCATAATTTCACCCACATACCATGTGTTAAAAAGTTGAGAGGGCTACGACAAAAACTGGATGCAGTTCGTGTACAAAACGGACAATCTCTCTCGAAGTAGCAGGGTTTCGAACGAGAACTCATCTCTTACAAAGGGATTTCATTTTTTTGAACTTATTTTAACTCCATACTTTTTGTGTGTTCAAAATGCACCATTCTAAGGCACATCACAAAGTTTCAACAATTTCGGTCTTCATTTGGTATTCTTCGTGCATTTACTTTTTTTTGAGCTAGTTGACCCTGAAATTGAAAAGCACTACAAATGAACTCTGAAAATGTTGAAAGTTGGCATGCTATCATCATTTCACCCACATAGCATGTGTTAAACAGTTGAGAGGGCTACGACAAAAACTGGATGCAGTTCGTGTACAAAACGGTCAATCTCTCTCGAAGTAGCAGCGTTTCGAACGAGAACTCATCTCTTACAAAGGGATTTCATTTTTTTGAACTTATTTGAACTCCATACTTTTTGTGTGTTCAAAATGCACCATTCTAAGGCACATCACAAAGTTTCAACAATTTCTGACTTCATTTGGTATTCTTCGTGCATTTACTTATTTTTTTGAGCTAGTTGACCCTGAAATTGAAAAGCACTACAAATGAACTCTGAAAATGTTGAAAGTTGGCATGCTATCATAATTTCACCCACATACCATGTGTTAAAAAGTTGAGAGGGCTACGACAAAAACTGGATGCAGTTCGTGCGCAAAACGGACAATCTCTCTCGATGTAGCAGCGTTTCGAACGAGAACTCATCTCTTACAAAGGGATTTCAGTTTTTTGAACTTATTTTAACTCCATACTTTTTGTGTGTTCAAAATGAACCATTCTTAGGCACATCACAAAATTTCAACAATTTCGGTCTTCATTTGGTATTCTTCGTGCATTTACTTATTTTTTTTTGAGCTAGTTGACCCTGAGATTGAAAAGCACTACAAATGAACTCTGAAAATGTTGAAAATTGGCATGCTATCATCATTTCACCCACATAGAATGTGTTAAAAAGTTGAGAGGGATACGACAAAAACTGGATGCAGTTCGTGTACAAAACGGACAATCTCTCTCAAAGTAGCAGCGTTTCGAACGAGAACTCATCTCTTACAAAGGGATTTCATTTTTTTGAACTTATTTGAACTCCATACTTTTTGTGTGTTCAAAATGCACCATTCTAAGGCACATCACAAAATTTCAACAATTTCTGACTTCATTTGGTATTCTTCGTGCATTTACTTATTTTTTTGAGCTAGTTGACCCTGAAAATGAAAAGCACTACAAATGAACTCTGAAAATGTTGAAAGTTGGCATGCCATCATAATTTCACCCACATACCATGTGTTAGAAAGTTGAGAGGGCTACGACAAAAACTGGATGCAGTTCGTGTACAAAACGGACAATCTCTCTCGAAGTAGCAGGGTTTCGAACGAGAACTCATCTCTTACAAAGGGATTTCATTTTTTTGAACTTATTTGAACTCCATACTTTTTGTGTGTTCAAAATGCACCATTCTAAGGCACATCACAAAGTTTCAACAATTTCGGTCTTCATTTGGTATTCTTCGTGCATTTACTTTTTTTTTGAGCTAGTTGACCCTGAAATTGAAAAGCACTACAAATGAACTCTGAAAATGTTGAAAGTTGGCATGCTATCATCATTTCACCCACATAGCATGTGTTAAAAAGTTGAGAGGGATACGACAAAAACTGGATGCAGTTCGTGTACAAAACGGACAATCTCTCTCGAAGTAGCAGCGTTTCGAACGAGAACTCATCTCTTACAAAGGGATTTCATTTTTTTGAACTTATTTGAACTCCATACTTTTTGTGTGTTCAAAATGCACCATTCTAAGGCACATCACAAAGTTTCAACAATTTCTGACTTCATTTGGTATTCTTCGTGCATTTACTTTTTTTTTGAGCTAGTTGACCCTGAAATTGAAAAGCACTACAAATGAACTCTGAAAATGTTGAAAGTTGGCATGCTATCATAATTTCACCCACATACCATGTGTTAAAAAGTTTAGAGGGCTACGACAAAAACTGGATGCAGTTCGTGTACAACACGGACAATCTCTCTCGAAGTAGCAGCGTTTCGAACGAGAACTCATCTCTTACAAAGGGATTTCATTTTTTTGAACTTATTTTAACTCCATACTTTTTGTGTGTTCAAAATGCACCATTCTATGGCACATCACAAAATTTCAACAATTTCGGTCTTCATTTGGTATTCTTCGTGCATTTACTTATTTTTTTTGAGCTAGTTGACACTGAAATTGAAAAGCACTACAAATGAACTCTGAAAATGTTGAAAGTTGGCATGCTATCATCACTTCACCCACATAGCATGTGTTAAACAGTTGAGAGGGCTACGACAAAAACTGGATGCAGTTCGTGTACAAAACGGTCAATCTCTCTCGAAGTAGCAGCGTTTCGAACGAGAACTCATGTCTTACAAAGGGATTTCATTTTTTTGAACTTATTTGAACTCCATACTTTTTGTGTGTTCAAAATGCACCATTCTAAGGCACATCACAAAATTTCAACAATTTCTGACTTCATTTGGTATTCTTCGTGCATTTACTTTTTTTTTTGAGCTAGTTGACCCTGAAATTGAAAAGCACTACAAATGAACTCTGAAAATGTTGAAAGTTGGCATGCTATCATAATTTCACCCACATACCATGTGTTAAAAAGTTGAGAGGGCTACGACAAAAACTGGATGCAGTTCGTGTACAACACGGACAATCTCTCTCGAAGTAGCAGCGTTTCGAACGAGAACTCATCTCTTACAAAGGGATTTCATTTTTTTGAACTTATTTTAACTCCATACTTTTTGTGTGTTCAAAATGCACCATTCTAAGGCACATCACAAAATTTCAACAATTTCTGACTTCATTTGGTATTCTTCGTGCATTTACTTATTTTTTGAGCTAGTTGACCCTGAAATTGAAAAGCACTACAAATGAACTCTGAAAATGTTGAAAGTT
This sequence comes from Hordeum vulgare subsp. vulgare, assembly GCF_904849725.1. Taxonomy (NCBI): domain Eukaryota; kingdom Viridiplantae; phylum Streptophyta; class Magnoliopsida; order Poales; family Poaceae; genus Hordeum; species Hordeum vulgare. The sequence goes on from NC_058522.1 coordinate 159,547,449, forward strand.
GGCATGCTATCATAATTTCACCCACATAGCATGTGTCAAAAAGTTGAGAGGGCTACGACAAAAACTGGATGCAGTTCATGTACAAAACGGTCAATCTCTCTCGAAGTAGCAGGGTTTCGAACGATAACTCATCTCTTACGTAGGGATTTCAGTTTTTTGAACTTATTTGAACTCCATACTTTTTGTGTGTTCAAAATGCACCATTCTAAGGCACATCACAAAATTTCAACAATTTCTGACTTCATTTGGTATTCTTCGTGCATTTACTTATTTTTTGAGCTAGTTGACCCTGAAATTGAAAAGCACTATAAATGAACTCTAAAAATGTTGAAAGTTGGCATGCTATCATCATTTCACCCACATACCATGTGTTAAAAAGTTGAGAGGGCTACGACAAAAACTGGATGCAGTTCGTGTACAACACGGACAATCTCTCTCGAAGTAGCAGAGTTTCGAACGAGAACTCATCTCTTACAAAGGGATTTCATTTTTTTGAACTTATTTTAACTCCATACTTTTTGTGTGTTCAAAATGCACCATTCTATGGCACATCACAAAATTTCAACAATTTCGGTCTTCATTTGGTATTCTTCGTGCATTTACTTATTTTTTTTGAGCTAGTTGACACTGAAATTGAAAAGCACTACAAATGAACTCTGAAAATGTTGAAAGTTGGCATGCTATCATCACTTCACCCACATAGCATGTGTTAAACAGTTGAGAGGGCTACGACAAAAACTGGATGCAGTTCGTGTACAAAACGGTCAATCTCTCTCGAAGTAGCAGCGTTTCGAACGAGAACTCATGTCTTACAAAGGGATTTCATTTTTTTGAACTTATTTGAACTCCATAATTTTTGTGTGTTCAAAATGCACCATTCTAAGGCACATCACAAAATTTCAACAATTTCTGACTTCATTTGGTATTCTTCGTGCATTTACTTATTTTTTTTTGAGCTAGTTGACCCTGAAATTGAAAAGCACTACAAATGAACTCTGAAAATGTTGAAAGTTGGCATGCTATCATCACTTCACCCACATAGCATGTGTTAAACAGTTGAGAGGGCTACGACAAAAACTGGATGCAGTTCGTGTACAAAACGGTCAATCTCTCTCGAAGTAGCAGTGTTTCGAACGATAACTCATCTCTTACGTAGGGATTTCAGTTTTTTGAACTTATATGAACTCCATACTTTTTGTGTGTTCAAAATGCACCATTCTAAGGCACATCACAAAATTTCAACAATTTCTGACTTCATTTGGTATTCTTCGTGCATTTATTTATTTTTTTAAGCTAGTTGACCCTGAAATTGAAAAGCACTACAAATGAACTCTGAAAATGTTGAAAGTTGGAATGCTATCATAATTTCACCCACATACCATGTGTTAAAAAGTTGAGAGGGCTACGACAAAAACTGGATGCAGTTCGTGCAAAACGGACAATCTCTCTCGAAGTAGCAGCGTTTCGAAGGAGAACTCATCTCTTACGAAGGGATTTCATTTTTTTGAACTTATTTGAACTCCATACTTTTTGTGTGTTCAAAATGCACCATTCTAAGGCACATCACAAAATTTCAACAATTTCTGACTTCATTTGGTATTCTTCGTGCATTTACTTATTTTTTTTTGAGCTAGTTGACCCTGAAATTGAAAAGCACTACAAATGAACTCTGAAAATGTTGAAAGTTGGCATGCTATCATAATTTCACCCACATACCATGTGTTAAAAAGTTGAGAGGGCTACGACAAAAACTGGATGCAGTTCGTGTACAACACGGACAATCTCTCTCGAAGTAGCAGCGTTTCGAACGAGAACTCATCTCTTACAAAGGGATTTCATTTTTTTGAACTTATTTGAACTCCATACTTTTTGTGTGTTCAAAATGCACCATTCTAAGGCACATCACAAAATTTCAACAATTTCTGACTTCATTTGGTATTCTTCGTGCATTTACTTATTTTTTGAGCTAGTTGACCCTCAAATTGAAAAGCACTACAAATGAACTCTGAAAATGTTGAAAGTTGGCATGCTATCATAATTTCACCCACATAGCATGTGTCAAAAAGTTGAGAGGGCTACGACAAAAACTGGATGCAGTTCGTGTACAAAACGGTCAATCTCTCTCGAAGTAGCAGGGTTTCGAACGAGAACTCATCTCTTACGAAGGGATTTCAGTTTTTTGAACTTATTTGAACTCCATACTTTTTGTGTGTTCAAAATGCACCATTCTAAGGCACATCACAAAATTTCAACAATTTCTGACTTCATTTGGTATTCTTCGTGCATTTACTTTTTTTTTGAGCTAGTTGACCCTGAAATTGAAAAGCACTACAAATGAACTCTGAAAATGTTGAAAGTTGGCATGCTATCATAATTTCACCCACATAGCATGTGTCAAAAAGTTGAGAGGGCTACGACAAAAACTGGATGCAGTTCGTGTACAAAACGGTCAATCTCTCTCGAAGTAGCAGGGTTTCGAACGAGAACTCATCTCTTACGAAGGGATTTCATTTTTTTGAACTTATTTTAACTCCATACTTTTTGTGTGTTCAAAATGCACCATTCTAAGGCACATCACAAAATTTCAACAATTTCTGACTTCATTTGGTATTCTTCGTGCATTTACTTATTTTTTGAGCTAGTTGACCCTGAAATTGAAAAGCACTATAAATGAACTCTAAAAATGTTGAAAGTTGGCATGCTATCATCATTTCACCCACATAGCATGTGTTAAAAAGTTGACAGGGATACGACAAAAACTGGATGCAGTTCCTGTACAAAACGGTCAATCTCTCTCGAAGTAGCAGGGTTTCGAACGATAACTCATCTCTTACGTAGGGATTTCAGTTTTTTGAACTTATATGAACTCCATACTTTTTGTGTGTTCAAAATGCACCATTCTAAGGCACATCACAAAATTTCAACAATTTCTGACTTCATTTGGTATTCTTCGTGCATTTACTTATTTTTTTAAGCTAGTTGACCCTGAAATTGAAAAGCACTACAAATGAACTCTGAAAATGTTGAAAGTTGGAATGCTATCATAATTTCACCCACATACCATGTGTTAAAAAGTTGAGAGGGCTACGACAAAAACTGGATGCAGTTCGTGCAAAACGGACAATCTCTCTCGAAGTAGCAGCGTTTCGAAGGAGAACTCATCTCTTACGAAGGGATTTCATTTTTTTGAACTTATTTGAACTCCATACTTTTTGTGTGTTCAAAATGCACCATTCTAAGGCACATCACAAAATTTCAACAATTTCTGACTTCATTTGGTATTCTTCGTGCATTTACTTATTTTTTTTTGAGCTAGTTGACCCTGAAATTGAAAAGCACTACAAATGAACTCTGAAAATGTTGAAAGTTGGCATGCTATCATAATTTCACCCACATACCATGTGTTAAAAAGTTGAGAGGGCTACGACAAAAACTGGATGCAGTTCGTGTACAACACGGACAATCTCTCTCGAAGTAGCAGCATTTCGAACGAGAACTCATCTCTTACGAAGGGATTTCATTTTTTTGAACTTATTTTAACTCCATACTTTTTGTGTGTTCAAAATGCACCATTCTAAGGCACATCACAAAATTTCAACAATTTCTGACTTCATTTGGTATTCTTCGTGCATTTACTTATTTTTTGAGCTAGTTGACCCTCAAATTGAAAAGCACTACAAATGAACTCTGAAAATGTTGAAAGTTGGCATGCTATCATAATTTCACCCACATAGCATGTGTCAAAAAGTTGAGAGGGCTACGACAAAAACTGGATGCAGTTCGTGTACAAAACGGTCAATCTCTCTCGAAGTAGCAGGGTTTCGAACGAGAACTCATCTCTTACGAAGGGATTTCAGTTTTTTGAACTTATTTGAACTCCATACTTTTTGTGTGTTCAAAATGCACCATTCTAAGGCACATCACAAAATTTCAACAATTTCTGACTTCATTTGGTATTCTTCGTGCATTTACTTATTTTTTTAAGCTAGTTGACCCTGAAATTGAAAAGCACTACAAATGAACTCTGAAAATGTTGAAAGTTGGAATGCTATCATAATTTCACCCACATACCATGTGTTAAAAAGTTGAGAGGGCTACGACAAAAACTGGATGCAGTTCGTGCAAAACGGACAATCTCTCTCGAAGTAGCAGCGTTTCGAAGGAGAACTCATCTCTTACGAAGGGATTTCATTTTTTTGAACTTATTTGAACTCCATACTTTTTGTGTGTTCAAAATGCACCATTCTAAGGTACATCACAAAATTTCAACAATTTCTGACTTCATTTGGTATTCTTCGTGCATTTACTTATTTTTTTTGAGCTAGTTGACACTGAAATTGAAAAGCACTACAAATGAACTCTGAAAATGTTTAAAGTTGGCATGCTATCATCACTTCACCCACATAGCATGTGTTAAATAGTTGAGAGGGCTACGACAAAAACTGGATGCAGTTCGTGTACAAAACGGTCAATCTCTCTCGAAGTAGCAGCGTTTCGAACGAGAACTCATCTCTTACGAAGGGATTTCATTTTTTTGAACTTATTTGAACTCCATACTTTTTGTGTGTTCAAAATGCACCATTCTAAGGCACATCACAAAATTTCAACAATTTCGGACTTCATTTGGTATTCTTCGTGCATTTACTTATTTTTTTTTGAGCTAGTTGACCCTGAAATTGAAAAGCACTACAAATGAACTCTGAAAATGTTGAAAGTTGGCATGCTATCATAATTTCACCCACATACCATGTGTTAAAAAGTTGAGAGGGCTACGACAAAAACTGGATGCAGTTCGTGTACAACACGGACAATCTCTCTCGAAGTAGCAGCGTTTCGAACGAGAACTCATCTCTTACAAAGGGATTTCATTTTTTTGAACTTATTTTAACTCCATACTTTTTGTGTGTTCAAAATGCACCATTCTAAGGCACATCACAAAATTTCAACAATTTCTGACTTCATTTGGTATTCTTCGTGCATTTACTTTTTTTTTGAGCTAGTTGACCCTCAAATTGAAAAGCACTACAAATGAACTCTGAAAATGTTGAAAGTTGGCATGCTATCATAATTTCACCCACATAGCATGTGTCAAAAAGTTGAGAGGGCTACGACAAAAACTGGATGCAGTTCGTGTACAAAACGGTCAATCTCTCTCGAAGTAGCAGGGTTTCGAACGAGAACTCATCTCTTACGAAGGGATTTCAGTTTTTTGAACTTATTTGAACTCCATACTTTTTGTGTGTTCAAAATGCACCATTCTAAGGCACATCACAAAATTTCAACAATTTCTGACTTCATTTGGTATTCTTCGTGCATTTACTTATTTTTTGAGCTAGTTGACCCTGAAATTGAAAAGCACTATAAATGAACTCTAAAAATGTTGAAAGTTGGCATGCTATCATCATTTCACCCACATAGCATGTGTTAAAAAGTTGACAGGGATACGACAAAAACTGGATGCAGTTCATGTACAAAACGGTCAATCTCTCTCGAAGTAGCAGGGTTTCGAACGATAACTCATCTCTTACGTAGGGATTTCAGTTTTTTGAACTTATTTGAACTCCATACTTTTTGTGTGTTCAAAATGCACCATTCTAAGGCACATCACAAAATTTCAACAATTTCTGACTTCATTTGTTATTCTTCGTGCATTTACTTATTTTTTTAAGCTAGTTGACCCTGAAATTGAAAAGCACTACAAATGAACTCTGAAAATGTTGAAAGTTGGAATGCTATCATAATTTCACCCACATACCATGTGTTAAAAAGTTGAGAGGGCTACGACAAAAACTGGATGCAGTTCGTGCAAAACGGACAATCTCTCTCGAAGTAGCAGCGTTTCGAATGAGAACTCATCTCTTACGAAGGGATTTCATTTTTTTGAACTTATTTGAACTCCATACTTTTTGTGTGTTCAAAATGCACCATTCTAAGGTACATCACAAAATTTCAACAATTTCTGACTTCATTTGGTATTCTTCGTGCATTTACTTATTTTTTTTGAGCTAGTTGACACTGAAATTGAAAAGCACTACAAATGAACTCTGAAAATGTTTAAAGTTGGCATGCTATCATCACTTCACCCACATAGCATGTGTTAAAAAGTTGACAGGGATACGACAAAAACTGGATGCAGTTCATGTACAAAACGGTCAATCTCTCTCGAAGTAGCAGGGTTTCGAACGATAACTCATCTCTTACGTAGGGATTTCAGTTTTTTGAACTTATTTGAACTCCATACTTTTTGTGTGTTCAAAATGCACCATTCTAAGGCACATCACAAAATTTCAACAATTTCTGACTTCATTTGGTATTCTTCGTGCATTTACTTATTTTTTGAGCTAGTTGACCCTGAAATTGAAAAGCACTATAAATGAACTCTAAAAATGTTGAAAGTTGGCATGCTATCATCATTTCACCCACATACCATGTGTTAAAAAGTTGAGAGGGCTACGACAAAAACTGGATGCAGTTCGTGTACAACACGGACAATCTCTCTCAAATTAGCAGAGTTTCGAACGAGAACTCATCTCTTACAAAGGGATTTCATTTTTTTGAACTTATTTTAACTCCATACTTTTTGTGTGTTCAAAATGCACCATTCTAAGGCACATCACAAAATTTCAACAATTTCGGTCTTCATTTGGTATTCTTCGTGCATTTACTTATTTTTTTTGAGCTAGTTGACACTGAAATTGAAAAGCACTACAAATGAACTCTGAAAATGTTGAAAGTTGGCATGCTATCATCACTTCACCCACATAGCATGTGTCAAAAAGTTGAGAGGGCTACGACAAAAACTGGATGCAGTTCGTGTACAAAACGGTCAATCTCTCTCGAAGTAGCAGCGTTTCGAACGAGAACTCATGTCTTACAAAGGGATTTCATTTTTTTGAACTTATTTGAACTCCATACTTTTTGTGTGTTCAAAATGCACCATTCTAAGGCACATCACAAAATTTCAACAATTTCTGACTTCATTTGGTATTCTTCGTGCATTTACTTATTTTTTTTTGAGCTAGTTGACCCTGAAAATTGAAAAGCACTACAAATGAACTCTGAAAATGTTGAAAGTTGGCATGCTATCATAATTTCACCCACATAGCATGTGTCAAAAAGTTGAGAGGGCTACGACAAAAACTGGATGCAGTTCGTGTACAAAACGGTCAATCTCTCTCGAAGTAGCAGGGTTTCGAACAAGAACTCATCTCTTACGAAGGGATTTCAGTTTTTTGAACTTATTTGAACTCCATACTTTTTGTGTGTTCAAAATGCACCATTCTAAGGCACATCACAAAATTTCAACAATTTCTGACTTCATTTGGTATTCTTCGTGCATTTACTTATTTTTTGAGCTAGTTGACCCTGAAATTGAAAAGCACTATAAATGAACTCTAAAAATGTTGAAAGTTGGCATGCTATCATCATTTCACCCACATAGCATGTGTTAAAAAGTTGACAGGGATACGACAAAAACTGGATGCAGTTCATGTACAAAACGGTCAATCTCTCTCGAAGTAGCAGGGTTTCGAACGATAACTCATCTCTTACGTAGGGATTTCAGTTTTTTGAACTTATTTGAACTCCATACTTTTTGTGTGTTCAAAATGCACCATTATAAGGCACATCACAAAATTTCAACAATTTCTGACTTCATTTGTTATTCTTCGTGCATTTACTTATTTTTTTAAGCTAGTTGACCCTGAAATTGAAAAGCACTACAAATGAACTCTGAAAATGTTGAAAGTTGGAATGCTATCATAATTTCACCCACATACCATGTGTTAAAAAGTTGAGAGGGCTACGACAAAAACTGGATGCAGTTCGTGCAAAACGGACAATCTCTCTCGAAGTAGCAGCGTTTCGAATGAGAACTCATCTCTTACGAAGGGATTTCATTTTTTTGAACTTATTTGAACTCCATACTTTTTGTGTGTTCAAAATGCACCATTCTAAGGTACATCACAAAATTTCAACAATTTCTGACTTCATTTGGTATTCTTCGTGCATTTACTTATTTTTTTTGAGCTAGTTGACACTGAAATTGAAAAGCACTACAAATGAACTCTGAAAATGTTTAAAGTTGGCATGCTATCATCACTTCACCCACATAGCATGTGTTAAAAAGTTGACAGGGATACGACAAAAACTGGATGCAGTTCATGTACAAAACGGTCAATCTCTCTCGAAGTAGCAGGGTTTCGAACGATAACTCATCTCTTACGTAGGGATTTCAGTTTTTTGAACTTATTTGAACTCCATACTTTTTGTGTGTTCAAAATGCACCATTCTAAGGCACATCACAAAATTTCAACAATTTCTGACTTCATTTGGTATTCTTCGTGCATTTACTTATTTTTTGAGCTAGTTGACCCTGAAATTGAAAAGCACTATAAATGAACTCTAAAAATGTTGAAAGTTGGCATGCTATCATCATTTCACCCACATACCATGTGTTAAAAAGTTGAGAGGGCTACGACAAAAACTGGATGCAGTTCGTGTACAACACGGACAATCTCTCTCAAATTAGCAGAGTTTCGAACGAGAACTCATCTCTTACAAATGGATTTCATTTTTTTGAACTTATTTTAACTCCATACTTTTTGTGTGTTCAAAATGCACCATTCTAAGGCACATCACAAAATTTCAACAATTTCGGTCTTCATTTGGTATTCTTCGTGCATTTACTTATTTTTTTTGAGCTAGTTGACACTGAAATTGAAAAGCACTACAAATGAACTCTGAAAATGTTGAAAGTTGGCATGCTATCATCACTTCACCCACATAGCATGTGTCAAAAAGTTGAGAGGGCTACGACAAAAACTGGATGCAGTTCGTGTACAAAACGGTCAATCTCTCTCGAAGTAGCAGCGTTTCGAACGAGAACTCATGTCTTACAAAGGGATTTCATTTTTTTGAACTTATTTGAACTCCATACTTTTTGTGTGTTCAAAATGCACCATTCTAAGGCACATCACAAAATTTCAACAATTTCTGACTTCATTTGGTATTCTTCGTGCATTTACTTATTTTTTTTTTGAGCTAGTTGACCCTGAAAATTGAAAAGCACTACAAATGAACTCTGAAAATGTTGAAAGTTGGCATGCTATCATAATTTCACCCACATACCATGTGTTAAAAAGTTGAGAGGGCTACGACAAAAACTGGATGCAGTTCGTGTACAACACGGACAATCTCTCTCGAAGTAGCAGCGTTTCGAACGAGAACTCATCTCTTACAATGGGATTTCATTTTTTTGAACTTATTTTAACTCAATACTTTTTGTGTGTTCAAAATGCACCATTCTAAGGCACATCACAAAATTTCAACAATTTCTGACTTCATTTGGTATTCTTCGTGCATTTACTTATTTTTTGAGCTAGTTGACCCTGAAATTGAAAAGCACTATAACTGAACTCTAAAAATGTTGAAAGTTGGCATGCTATCATCATTTCACCCACATAGCATGTGTTAAAAAGTTGACAGGGATACGACAAAAACTGGATGCAGTTCATGTACAAAACGGACAATCTCTCTCGAAGTAACAACGTTTCGAAGGAGAACTCATCTCTTACAAAGGGATTTCATTTTTTTGAACTTATTTGAACTCCATACTTTTTGTGTCTTCAAAATGCACCATTCTAAGGCACATCACAAAATTTCAACAATTTCTGACTTCATTTGGTATTCTTCGTGCATTTACTTATTTTTTGAGCTAGTTGACCCTGAAATTGAAAAGCACTATAAATGAACTCTAAAAATGTTGAAAGTTGGCATGCTATCATCATTTCACCCACATAGCATGTGTTAAAAAGTTGACAGGGATACGACAAAAACTGGATGCAGTTCATGTACAAAACGGACAATCTCTCTCGAAGTAACAACGTTTCGAAGGAGAACTCATCTCTTACAAAGGGATTTCATTTTTTTGAACTTATTTGAACTCCATACTTTTTGTGTCTTCAAAATGCACCATTCTAAGGCACATCACAAAATTTCAACAATTCTGACTTCATTTGGTATTCTTCATGCATTTACTTATTTTTTTAAGCTAGTTGACCCTGAAATTGAAAAGCACTACAAATGAACTCTGAAAATGTTGAAAGTTGGCATGCTATCATAATTTCACCCACATACCATGTGTTAAAAAGTTGAGAGGGCTACGACAAAAACTGGATGCAGTTCGTGTACAACACGGACAATCTCTCTCGAAGTAGCAGCGTTTCGAACGAGAACTCATCTCTTACAAAGGGATTTCATTTTTTTGAACTTATTTTAACTCCATACTTTTTGTGTGTTCAAAATGCACCATTCTAAGGCACATCACAAAATTTCAACAATTTCTGACTTCATTTGGTATTCTTCGTGCATTTACTTATTTTTTTTGAGCTAGTTGACCCTGAAATTGGAAAGCACTACAAATGAACTCTGAAAATGTTGAAAGTTGGCATGCTATCATAATTTCACCCACAAAGCATGTGTCAAAAAGTTGAGAGGGCTACGACAAAAACTGGATGCAGTTCGTGTACAAAACGGTCAATCTCTCTCGAAGTAGCAGGGTTTCGAACGAGAACTCATCTCTCACGAAGGGATTTCAGTTTTTTGAACTTATTTGAACTCCATACTTTTTGTGTGTTCAAAATGCACCATTCTAAGGCACATCACAAAATTTCAACAATTTCTGACTTCATTTGGTATTCTTCGTGCATTTACTTATTTTTTGAGCTAGTTGACCCTGAAATTGAAAAGCACTATAAATGAACTCTAAAAATGTTGAAAGTTGGCATGCTATCATCATTTCACCCACATAGCATGTGTTAAAAAGTTGACAGGGATACGACAAAAACTGGATGCAGTTCGTGTACAAAACGGACAATCTCTCTCGAAGTAACAGCGTTTCGAACGAGAACTCATCTCTTACAAAGGGATTTCATTTTTTTGAACTTATTTGAACTCCATACTTTTTGTGTGTTGAAAATGCACCATTCTAAGGCACATCACAAAATTTCAACAATTTCTGACTTCATTTGGTATTCTTCATGCATTTACTTATTTTTTTAAGCTAGTTGACCCTGAAATTGAAAAGCACTACAAATGAACTCTGAAAATATTGAAAGTTGTCATGCTATCATAATTTCACCCACATACCATGTGTTAAAAAGTTGAGAGGGCTACGACAAAAACTGGATGCAGTTCGTGTACAACACGGACAATCTCTCTCGAAGTAGCAGCGTTTCGAACGAGAACTCATCTCTTACAAAGGGATTTCATTTTTTTGAACTTATTTTAACTCCATACTTTTTGTGTGTTCAAAATGCACCATTCTAAGGCACATCACAAAATTTCAACAATTTCTGACTTCATTTGGTATTCTTCGTGCATTTACTTATTTTTTGAGCTAGTTGACCCTGAAATTGAAAAGCACTATAACTGAACTCTAAAAATGTTGAAAGTTGGCATGCTATCATCATTTCACCCACATAGCATGTGTTAAAAAGTTGACAGGGATACGACAAAAACTGGATGCAGTTCATGTACAAAACGGACAATCTCTCTCGAAGTAACAACGTTTCGAAGGAGAACTCATCTCTTACAAAGGGATTTCATTTTTTTGAACTTATTTGAACTCCATACTTTTTGTGTCTTCAAAATGCACCATTCTAAGGCACATCACAAAATTTCAACAATTTCTGACTTCATTTGGTATTCTTCGTGCATTTACTTATTTTTTGAGCTAGTTGACCTTGAAATTGAAAAGCACTATAAATGAACTCTAAAAATGTTGAAAGTTGGCATGCTATCATCATTTCACCCACATAGCATGTGTTAAAAAGTTGACAGGGATACGACAAAAACTGGATGCAGTTCATGTACAAAACGGACAATCTCTCTCGAAGTAACAACGTTTCGAAGGAGAACTCATCTCTTACAAAGGGATTTCATTTTTTTGAACTTATTTGAACTCCATACTTTTTGTGTCTTCAAAATGCACCATTCTAAGGCACATCACAAAATTTCAACAATTCTGACTTCATTTGGTATTCTTCATGCATTTACTTATTTTTTTAAGCTAGTTGACCCTGAAATTGAAAAGCACTACAAATGAACTCTGAAAATGTTGAAAGTTGGCATGCTATCATAATTTCACCCACATACCATGTGTTAAAAAGTTGAGAGGGCTACGACAAAAACTGGATGCAGTTCGTGTACAACACGGACAATCTCTCTCGAAGTAGCAGCGTTTCGAACGAGAACTCATCTCTTACAAAGGGATTTCATTTTTTTGAACTTATTTTAACTCCATACTTTTTGTGTGTTCAAAATGCACCATTCTAAGGCACATCACAAAATTTCAACAATTTCTGACTTCATTTGGTATTCTTCGTGCATTTACTTATTTTTTTTGAGCTAGTTGACCCTGAAATTGGAAAGCACTACAAATGAACTCTGAAAATGTTGAAAGTTGGCATGCTATCATAATTTCACCCACAAAGCATGTGTCAAAAAGTTGAGAGGGCTACGACAAAAACTGGATGCAGTTCGTGTACAAAACGGTCAATCTCTCTCGAAGTAGCAGGGTTTCGAACGAGAACTCATCTCTCACGAAGGGATTTCAGTTTTTTGAACTTATTTGAACTCCATACTTTTTGTGTGTTCAAAATGCACCATTCTAAGGCACATCACAAAATTTCAACAATTTCTGACTTCATTTGGTATTCTTCGTGCATTTACTTATTTTTTGAGCTAGTTGACCCTGAAATTGAAAAGCACTATAAATGAACTCTAAAAATGTTGAAAGTTGGCATGCTATCATCATTTCACCCACATAGCATGTGTTAAAAAGTTGACAGGGATACGACAAAAACTGGATGCAGTTCGTGTACAAAACGGACAATCTCTCTCGAAGTAACAGCGTTTCGAAAGAGAACTCATCTCTTACAAAGGGATTTCATTTTTTTGAACTTATTTGAACTCCATACTTTTTGTGTCTTCAAAATGCACCATTCTAAGGCACATCACAAAATTTCAACAATTCTGACTTCATTTGGTATTCTTCATGCATTTACTTATTTTTTTAAGCTAGTTGACCCTGAAATTGAAAAGCACTACAAATGAACTCTGAAAATGTTGAAAGTTGGCATGCTATCATAATTTCACCCACATACCATGTGTTAAAAAGTTGAGAGGGCTACGACAAAAACTGGATGCAGTTCGTGTACAACACGGACAATCTCTCTCGAAGTAGCAGCGTTTCGAACGAGAACTCATCTCTTACAAAGGGATTTCATTTTTTTGAACTTAATTGAACTCCATACTTTTTGTGTGGTCAAAATGCACCGTTCTAAGGCACATCACAAAATTTCAACAATTTCTGACTTCATTTGGTATTCTTCGTGCATTTACTTATTTTTTTGAGCTAGTTGACCCTTAAATTGAAAAGCACTACAAATGAACTCTGAAAATGTTGAAAGTTGGCATGCTATCATCATTTCACCCACATAGCATGTGTTAAAAAGTTGAGAGGGCTACGACAAAAACTGGATGCAGTTCGTGTACAACACGGACAATCTCTCTCGAAGTAGCAGCGTTTGGAACGAGAACTCATCTCTTACAAAGGGATTTCATTTTTTTGAACTTAATTGAACTCCATACTTTTTGTGTGTTCAAAATGCACCATTCTAAGGCACATCACAAAATTTCAACAATTTCTGACTTCATTTGGTATTCTTCGTGCATTTACTTTTTTTTTGAGCTAGTTGACCCTTAAATTGAAAAGCACTACAAATGAACTCTGAAAATGTTGAAAGTTGGCATGCTATCATAATTTCACCCACATACCATGTGTTAAAAAGTTGAGAGGGCTACGACAAAAACTGGATGCAGTTCGTGTACAAAACGGTCAATCTCTCTCGAAGTAGCAGGGTTTCGAACGAGAACTCATCTCTTACGAAGGGATTTCAGTTTTTTGAACTTATTTGAACTCCATACTTTTTGTGTGTTCAAAATGCACCATTCTAAGGCACATCACAAAATTTCAACAATTTCTGACTTCATTTGGTATTCTTCGTGCATTTACTTTTTTTTTGAGCTAGTTGACCCTGAAATTGAAAAGCACTATAAATGAACTCTAAAAATTCTGAAAGTTGGCATGCTATCATCATTTCACCCACATAGCATGTGTTAAAAAGTTGACAGGGATACGACAAAAACTGGATGCAGTTCATGTACAAAACGGACAATCTCTCTCGAAGTAACAACGTTTCGAAGGAGAACTCATCTCTTACAAAGGGATTTCATTTTTTTGAACTTATTTGAACTCCATACTTTTTGTGTCTTCAAAATGCACCATTCTAAGGCACATCACAAAATTTCAACAATTTCTGACTTCATTTGGTATTCTTCGTGCATTTACTTATTTTTTGAGCTAGTTGACCCTGAAATTGAAAAGAACTATAAATGAACTCTAAAAATGTTGAAAGTTGGCATGCTATCATCATTTCACCCACATAGCATGTGTTAAAAAGTTGACAGGGATACGACAAAAACTGGATGCAGTTCGTGTACAAAACGGACAATCTCTCTCGAAGTAACAGCGTTTCGAACGAGAACTCATCTCTTACAAAGGGATTTCATTTTTTTGAACTTATTTGAACTCCATACTTTTTGTGTGTTGAAAATGCACCATTCTAAGGCACATCACAAAATTTCAACAATTTCTGACTTCATTTGGTATTCTTCGTGCATTTACTTATTTTTTTAAGCTAGTTGACCCTGAAATTGAAAAGCACTACAAATGAACTCTGAAAATGTTGAAAGTTGGCATGCTATCATAATTTCACCCACATACCATGTGTTAAAAAGTTGAGAGGGCTACGACAAAAATTGGATGCAGTTCGTGCAAAACGGACAATCTCTCTCGAAGTAGCAGCGTTTCGAATGAGAACTCATCTCTTACGAAGGGATTTCATTTTTTTGAACTTATTTGAACTCCATACTTTTTGTGTGTTCAAAATGCACCATTCTAAGGTACATCACAAAATTTCAACAATTTCTGACTTCATTTGGTATTCTTCGTGCATTTACTTATTGTTTTTGAGCTAGTTGACCCTGAAATTGAAAAGCACTACAAATGAACTCTAAAAATGTTGAAAGTTGGCATGCTATAATCATTTCACCCACATAGCATGTGTTAAAAAGTTGAGAGGGATACGACAAAAACTGGATGCAGTTCGTGTACAAAACGGACAATCTCTCTCGAAGTAGCAGCGTTTGGAACGAGAACTCATCTCTTACAAAGGGATTTCATTTTTTTGAACTTAATTGAACTCCATACTTTTTGTGTGTTCAAAATGCACCGTTCTAAGGCACATCACAAAATTTCAACAATTTCTGACTTCATTTGGTATTCTTCGTGCATTTACTTATTTTTTTGAGCTAGTTGACCCTTAAATTGAAAAGCACTACAAATGAACTCTGAAAATGTTGAAAGTTGGCATGCTATCATCATTTCACCCACATACCATGTGTTAAAAAGTTGAGAGGGCTACGACAAAAACTGGATGCAGTTCGTGTACAACACGGACAATCTCTCTCGAAGTAGCAGCGTTTCGAACGAGAACTCATCTCTTACAAAGGGATTTCATTTTTTTGAACTTATTTTAACTCCATACTTTTTGTGTGTTCAAAATGCACCATTCTAAGGCACATCACAAAATTTCAACAATTTCAGACTTCATTTGGTATTCTTCGTGCATTTACTTATTTTTTTTGAGCTAGTTGACCCTGAAATTGAAAAGCACTACAAATGAACTCTGAAAATGTTGAAAGTTGGCATGCTATCATAATTTCACCCACATACCATGTGTTAAAAAGTTGAGAGGGCTACGACAAAAACTGGATGCAGTTCGTGTACAACACGGACAATCTCTCTCGAAGTAGCAGCGTTCCGAACGAGAACTCATCTCTTACAAAGGGATTTCATTTTTTTGAAATTATTTTAACTCCATACTTTTTGTGTGTTCAAAATGCACCATTCTAAGGCACATCACAAAATTTCAACAATTTCAGACTTCATTTGGTATTCTTCGTGCATTTACTTATTTTTTTTGAGCTAGTTGACCCTGAAATTGAAAAGCACTACAAATGAACTCTGAAAATGTTGAAAGTTGGCATGCTATAATCATTTCACCCACATACCATGTGTTAAAAAGTTGAGAGGGCTACGACAAAAACTGGATGCAGTTCGTGTACAACACGGACAATCTCTCTCGAATTAGCAGAGTTTCGAACGAGAACTCATCTCTTACAAAGGGATTTCATTTTTTTGAACTTATTTTAACTCCATACTTTTTGTGTGTTCAAAATGCACCATTCTAAGGCACATCAAAAAATTTCAACAATTTCGGTCTTCATTTGGTATTCTTCGTGCATTTACTTATTTTTTTTGAGCTAGTTGACACTGAAATTGAAAAGCACTACAAATGAACTCTGAAAATGTTGAAAGTTGGCATGCTATCATCACTTCACCCACATAGCATGTGTTAAACAGTTGAGAGGGAT
Source organism: Hordeum vulgare subsp. vulgare (assembly GCF_904849725.1). Lineage (NCBI taxonomy): Eukaryota > Viridiplantae > Streptophyta > Magnoliopsida > Poales > Poaceae > Hordeum > Hordeum vulgare. Next base: position 159,564,009 of record NC_058522.1, read on the forward strand.
ACGACAAAAACTGGATGCAGTTCGGGTACAAAACGGTCAATCTCTCTCGAAGTAGCAGCGTTTCGAACGAGAACTCATGTCTTACAAAGGGATTTCATTTTTTTGAACTTATTTGAACTCCATACTTTTTGTGTGTTCAAAATGCACCATTCTAAGGCACATCACAAAATTTCAACAATTTCTGACTTCATTTGGTATTCTTCGTGCATTTACTTATTTTTTTTTGAGCTAGTTGACCCTGAAATTGAAAAGCACTACAAATGAACTCTGAAAATGTTGAAAGTTGGCATGCTATCATAATTTCACCCACATACCATGTGTTAAAAAGTTGAGAGGGCTACGACAAAAACTGGATGCAGTTCGTGTACAACACGGACAATCTCTCTCGAAGTAGCAGCATTTCGAACGAGAACTCATCTCTTAGAAAGGGATTTCATTTTTTTGAACTTATCTTAACTCCATACTTTTTGTGTGTTCAAAATGCACCATTCTAAGGCACATCACAAAATTTCAACAATTTCTGACTTCATTTGGTATTCTTCGTGCATTTACTTATTTTTTTTGAGCTAGTTGACCCTGAAATTGAAAAGCACTACAAATGAACTCTGAAAATGTTGAAAGTTGGCATGCTATCATAATTTCACCCACATAGCATGTGTCAAAAAGTTGAGAGGGCTACGACCAAAACTGGATGCAGTTCATGTACAAAACGGTCAATCTCTCTCGAAGTAGCAGGGTTTCGAACGATAACTCATCTCTTACGTAGGGATTTCAGTTTTTTGAACTTATTTGAACTCCATACTTTTTGTGTGTTCAAAATGCACCATTCTAAGGCACATCACAAAATTTCAACAATTTCTGACTTCATTTGGTATTCTTCGTGTATTTACTTATTTTTTGAGCTAGTTGACCCTGAAATTGAAAAGCACTATAAATGAACTCTAAAAATGTTGAAAGTTGGCATGCTATCATAATTTCACCCACATACCATGTGTTAAAAAGTTGAGAGGGCTACGACAAAAACTGGATGCAGTTCGTGTACAACACGGACAATCTCTCTCGAAGTAGCAGCGTTTCGAACGAGAACTCATCTCTTACAAAGGGATTTCATTTTTTTGAACTTATTTTAACTCCATACTTTTTGTGTGTTCAAAATGCACCATTCTAAGGCACATCACAAAATTTCAACAATTTCTGACTTCATTTGGTATTCTTCGTGCATTTACTTTTTTTTTGAGCTAGTTGACCCTGAAATTGAAAAGCACTACAAATGAACTCTGAAAATGTTGAAAGTTGGCATGCTATCATAATTTCACCCACATAGAATGTGTCAAAAAGTTGAGAGGGCTACGACAAAAACTGGATGCAGTTCGTGTACAAAACGGTCAATCTCTCTCGAAGTAGCAGGGTTTCGAACGAGAACTCATCTCTTACGAAGGGATTTCAGTTTTTTGAACTTATTTGAACTCCATACTTTTTGTGTGTTCAAAATGCACCATTCTAAGGCACATCACAAAATTTCAACAATTTCTGACTTCATTTGGTATTCTTCGTGCATTTACTTATTTTTTGAGCTAGTTGACCCTGAAATTGAAAAGCACTATAAATGAACTCTAAAAATGTTGAAAGTTGGCATGCTATCATCATTTCACCCACATAGCATGTGTTAAAAAGTTGAAAGGGATACGACAAAAACTGGATGCAGTTCGTGTACAAAACGGACAATCTCTCTCGAAGTAACAGCGTTTCGAACGAGAACTCATCTCTTACAAAGGGATTTCATTTTTTTGAACTTATTTGAACTCCATACTTTTTGTGTGTTGAAAATGCACCATTCTAAGATACATCACAAAATTTCAACAATTTCTGACTTCATTTGGTATTCTTCGTGCATTTACTTATTTTTTTAAGCTAGTTGACCCTGAAATTGAAAAGCACTACAAATGAACTCTGAAAATGTTGAAAGTTGGAATGCTATCATAATTTCACCCACATACCATGTGTTAAAAAGTTGAGAGGGCTACGACAAAAACTGGATGCAGTTCGTGCAAAACGGACAATCTCTCTCGAAGTAGCAGCGTTTCGAACGAGAACTCATCTCTTACGAAGGGATTTCATTTTTTGAACTTATTTTAACTCCATACTTTTTGTGTGTTCAAAATGCACCATTCTAAGGCACATCACAAAATTTCAACAATTTCTGACTTCATTTGGTATTCTTCGTGCATTTACTTATTTTTTTTGAGCTAGTTGACCCTGAAATTGGAAAGCACTACAAATGAACTCTGAAAATGTTGAAAGTTGGCATGCTATCATAATTTCACCCACAAAGCATGTGTCAAAAAGTTGAGAGGGCTACGACAAAAACTGGATGCAGTTCGTGTACAAAACGGTCAATCTCTCTCGAAGTAGCAGGGTTTCGAACGAGAACTCATCTCTCACGAAGTGATTTCAGTTTTTTGAACTTATTTGAACTCCATACTTTTTGTGTGTTCAAAATGCACCATTCTAAGGCACATCACAAAATTTCAACAATTTCTGACTTCATTTGGTATTCTTCGTGCATTTACTTATTTTTTGAGCTAGTTGACCCTGAAATTGAAAAGCACTATAAATGAACTCTAAAAATGTTGAAAGTTGGCATGCTCTCATCATTTCACCCACATAGCATGTGTTAAAAAGTTGACAGGGATACGACAAAAACTGGATGCAGTTCGTGTACAAAACGGACAATCTCTCTCGAAGTAACAGCGTTTCGAACGAGAACTCATCTCTTACAAAGGGATTTCATTTTTTTGAACTTATTTGAACTCCATACTTTTTGTGTGTTGAAAATGCACCATTCTAAGGCACATCACAAAATTTCAACAATTTCTGACTTCATTTGGTATTCTTCGTGCATTTACTTATTTTTTTAAGCTAGTTGACCCTGAAATTGAAAAGCACTACAAATGAACTCTGAAAATGTTGAAAGTTGGCATGCTATCATAATTTCACCCACATACCATGTGTTAAAAAGTTGAGAGGGCTACGACAAAAATTGGATGCAGTTCGTGCAAAACGGACAATCTCTCTCGAAGTAGCAGCGTTTCGAATGAGAACTCATCTCTTACGAAGGGATTTCATTTTTTTGAACTTATTTGAACTCCATACTTTTTGTGTGTTCAAAATGCACCATTCTAAGGTACATCACAAAATTTCAACAATTTCTGACTTCATTTGGTATTCTTCGTGCATTTACTTATTGTTTTTGAGCTAGTTGACCCTGAAATTGAAAAGCACTACAAATGAACTCTGAAAATGTTGAAAGTTGGCATGCTATAATCATTTCACCCACATAGCATGTGTTAAAAAGTTGAGAGGGATACGACAAAAACTGGATGCAGTTCGTGTACAAAACGGACAATCTCTCTCGAAGTAGCAGCGTTTCGAACGAGAACTCATCTCTTACAAAGGGATTTCATTTTTTTGAACTAAAATGAACTCCATACTTTTTGTGTGTTCAAAATGCACCGTTCTAAGGCACATCACAAAATTTCAACAATTTCTGACTTCATTTGGTATTCTTCGTGCATTTACTTATTTTTTTGAGCTAGTTGACCCTTAAATTGAAAAGCACTACAAATGAACTCTGAAAATGTTGAAAGTTGGCATGCTATCATCATTTCACCCACATACCATGTGTTAAAAAGTTGAGAGGGCTACGACAAAAACTGGATGCAGTTCGTGTACAACACGGACAATCTCTCTCGAAGTAGCAGCGTTTCGAACGAGAACTCATCTCTTACAAAGGGATTTCATTTTTTTGAACTTATTTTAACTCCATACTTTTTGTGTGTTCAAAATGCACCATTCTAAGGCACATCACAAAATTTCAACAATTTCAGACTTCATTTGGTATTCTTCGTGCATTTACTTATTTTTTTTTTGAGCTAGTTGACCCTGAAATTGAAAAGCACTACAAATGAACTCTGAAAATGTTGAAAGTTGGCATGCTATAATCATTTCACCCACATACCATGTGTTAAAAAGTTGAGAGGGCTACGACAAAAACTGGATGCAGTTCGTGTACAACACGGACAATCTCTCTCGAAGTAGCAGCGTTTCGAACGAGAACTCATCTCTTACAAAGGGATTTCATTTTTTTGAACTTATTTTAACTCCATACTTTTTGTGTGTTCAAAATGCACCATTCTAAGGCACATCACAAAATTTCAACAATTTCGGACTTCATTTGGTATTCTTAGTGCATTTACTTATTTTTTTTGAGCTAGTTGACCGTGAAATTGAAAAGCACTACAAATGAACTCTGAAAACGTTGAAAGTTGGCATGCTATCATCATTTCACCCACATAGCATGTGTTAAAAAGTTGAGAGGGATACGACAAAAACTGGATGCAGTTCGTGTACAAAACGGACAATCTCCCTCGAAGTAGCAGGGTTACGAACGAGAACTCATCTCTTACAAAGGGATTTCAGTTTTTTGAACTTATTTGAACTCCATACTTTTTGTGTGTTCAAAATGCACCATTCTAAGGCACATCACAAAATTTCAACAATTTCTGACTTCATTTGGTATTCTTCGTGCAATTACTTATTTTTTGAGCTAGTTGACCCTGAAATTGAAAAGCACTACAAATGAACTCTAAAAATGTTGAAAGTTGGCATGCTATCATCATTTCACCCACATAGCATGTGTTAAAAAGTTGACAGGGATACGACAAAAACTGGATGCAGTTCGTGTACAAAACGGACAATCTCTCTCGAAGTAACAGCGTTTCGAACGAGAACTCATCTCTTACAAAGGGATTTCATTTTTTTTGAATTTATTTGAACTCCATACTTTTTGTGTGTTCAAAATGCACCATTCTAAGGCACATCACAAAATTTCAACAATTTCTGACTTCATTTGGTATTCTTCGTGCATTTACTTATTTTTTTAAGCTAGTTGACCCTGAAATTGAAAAGCACTACAAATGAACTCTGAAAATGTTGAAAGTTGGCATGCTATCATAATTTCACCCACATACCATGTGTTAAAAAGTTGAGAGGGCTACGACAAAAATTGGATGCAGTTCGTGCAAAACGGACAATCTCTCTCGAAGTAGCAGCGTTTCGAATGAGAACTCATCTCTTACGAAGGGATTTCATTTTTTTGAACTTATTTGAACTCCATACTTTTTGTGTGTTCAAAATGCACCATTCTAAGGTACATCACAAAATTTCAACAATTTCTGACTTCATTTGGTATTCTTCGTGCATTTACTTATTGTTTTTGAGCTAGTTGACCCTGAAATTGAAAAGCACTACAAATGAACTCTGAAAATGTTGAAAGTTGGCATGCTATAATCATTTCACCCACATAGCATGTGTTAAAAAGTTGAGAGGGATACGACAAAAACTGGATGCAGTTCGTGTACAAAACGGACAATCTCTCTCGAAGTAGCAGCGTTTCGAACGAGAACTCATCTCTTACAAAGGGATTTCATTTTTTTGAACTTAAATGAACTCCATACTTTTTGTGTGTTCAAAATGCACCGTTCTAAGGCACATCACAAAATTTCAACAATTTCTGACTTCATTTGGTATTCTTCGTGCATTTACTTATTTTTTTGAGCTAGTTGACCCTTAAATTGAAAAGCACTACAAATGAACTCTGAAAATGTTGAAAGTTGGCATGCTATCATCATTTCACCCACATACCATGTGTTAAAAAGTTGAGAGGGCTACGACAAAAACTGGATGCAGTTCGTGTACAACACGGACAATCTCTCTCGAAGTAGCAGCGTTTCGAACGAGAACTCATCTCTTACAAAGGGATTTCATTTTTTTGAACTTATTTTAACTCCATACTTTTTGTGTGTTCAAAATGCACCATTCTAAGGCACATCACAAAATTTCAACAATTTCAGACTTCATTTGGTATTCTTCGTGCATTTACTTATTTTTTTTTTGAGCTAGTTGACCCTGAAATTGAAAAGCACTACAAATGAACTCTGAAAATGTTGAAAGTTGGCATGCTATAATCATTTCACCCACATACCATGTGTTAAAAAGTTGAGAGGGCTACGACAAAAACTGGATGCAGTTCGTGTACAACACGGACAATCTCTCTCGAAGTAGCAGCGTTTCGAACGAGAACTCATCTCTTACAAAGGGATTTCATTTTTTTGAACTTATTTTAACTCCATACTTTTTGTGTGTTCAAAATGCACCATTCTAAGGCACATCACAAAATTTCAACAATTTCGGACTTCATTTGGTATTCTTCGTGCATTTACTTATTTTTTTTGAGCTAGTTGACCGTGAAATTGAAAAGCACTACAAATGAACTCTGAAAACGTTGAAAGTTGGCATGCTATCATCATTTCACCCACATAGCATGTGTTAAAAAGTTGAGAGGGATACGACAAAAACTGGATGCAGTTCGTGTACAAAACGGACAATCTCCCTCGAAGTAGCAGGGTTACGAACGAGAACTCATCTCTTACAAAGGGATTTCAGTTTTTTGAACTTATTTGAACTCCATACTTTTTGTGTGTTCAAAATGCACCATTCTAAGGCACATCACAAAATTTCAACAATTTCTGACTTCATTTGGTATTCTTCGTGCAATTACTTATTTTTTGAGCTAGTTGACCCTGAAATTGAAAAGCACTACAAATGAACTCTAAAAATGTTGAAAGTTGGCATGCTATCATCATTTCACCCACATAGCATGTGTTAAAAAGTTGACAGGGATACGACAAAAACTGGATGCAGTTCGTGTACAAAACGGACAATCTCTCTCGAAGTAACAGCGTTTCGAACGAGAACTCATCTCTTACAAAGGGATTTCATTTTTTTTGAATTTATTTGAACTCCATACTTTTTGTGTGTTCAAAATGCACCATTCTAAGGCACATCACAAAATTTCAACAATTTCTGACTTCATTTGGTATTCTTCGTGCATTTACTTATTTTTTTAAGCTAGTTGACCCTGAAATTGAAAAGCACTACAAATGAACTCTGAAAATGTTGAAAGTTGGCATGCTATCATAATTTCACCCACATACCATGTGTTAAAAAGTTGAGAGGGCTACGACAAAAATTGGATGCAGTTCGTGCAAAACGGACAATCTCTCTCGAAGTAGCAGCGTTTCGAATGAGAACTCATCTCTTACGAAGGGATTTCATTTTTTTGAACTTATTTGAACTCCATACTTTTTGTGTGTTCAAAATGCACCATTCTAAGGTACATCACAAAATTTCAACAATTTCTGACTTCATTTGGTATTCTTCGTGCATTTACTTATTGTTTTTGAGCTAGTTGACCCTGAAATTGAAAAGCACTACAAATGAACTCTGAAAATGTTGAAAGTTGGCATGCTATAATCATTTCACCCACATAGCATGTGTTAAAAAGTTGAGAGGGATACGACAAAAACTGGATGCAGTTCGTGTACAAAACGGACAATCTCTCTCGAAGTAGCAGCGTTTCGAACGAGAACTCATCTCTTACAAAGGGATTTCATTTTTTTGAACTTAAATGAACTCCATACTTTTTGTGTGTTCAAAATGCACCGTTCTAAGGCACATCACAAAATTTCAACAATTTCTGACTTCATTTGGTATTCTTCGTGCATTTACTTATTTTTTTGAGCTAGTTGACCCTTAAATTGAAAAGCACTACAAATGAACTCTGAAAATGTTGAAAGTTGGCATGCTATCATCATTTCACCCACATACCATGTGTTAAAAAGTTGAGAGGGCTACGACAAAAACTGGATGCAGTTCGTGTACAACACGGACAATCTCTCTCGAAGTAGCAGCGTTTCGAACGAGAACTCATCTCTTACAAAGGGATTTCATTTTTTTGAACTTATTTTAACTCCATACTTTTTGTGTGTTCAAAATGCACCATTCTAAGGCACATCACAAAATTTCAACAATTTCAGACTTCATTTGGTATTCTTCGTGCATTTACTTATTTTTTTTTTGAGCTAGTTGACCCTGAAATTGAAAAGCACTACAAATGAACTCTGAAAATGTTGAAAGTTGGCATGCTATAATCATTTCACCCACATACCATGTGTTAAAAAGTTGAGAGGGCTACGACAAAAACTGGATGCAGTTCGTGTACAACACGGACAATCTCTCTCGAAGTAGCAGCGTTTCGAACGAGAACTCATCTCTTACAAAGGGATTTCATTTTTTTGAACTTATTTTAACTCCATACTTTTTGTGTGTTCAAAATGCACCATTCTAAGGCACATCACAAAATTTCAACAATTTCGGACTTCATTTGGTATTCTTCGTGCATTTACTTATTTTTTTTGAGCTAGTTGACCGTGAAATTGAAAAGCACTACAAATGAACTCTGAAAACGTTGAAAGTTGGCATGCTATCATCATTTCACCCACATAGCATGTGTTAAAAAGTTGAGAGGGATACGACAAAAACTGGATGCAGTTCGTGTACAAAACGGACAATCTCCCTCGAAGTAGCAGGGTTACGAACGAGAACTCATCTCTTACAAAGGGATTTCAGTTTTTTGAACTTATTTGAACTCCATACTTTTTGTGTGTTCAAAATGCACCATTCTAAGGCACATCACAAAATTTCAACAATTTCTGACTTCATTTGGTATTCTTCGTGCAATTACTTATTTTTTGAGCTAGTTGACCCTGAAATTGAAAAGCACTACAAATGAACTCTAAAAATGTTGAAAGTTGGCATGCTATCATCATTTCACCCACATAGCATGTGTTAAAAAGTTGACAGGGATACGACAAAAACTGGATGCAGTTCGTGTACAAAACGGACAATCTCTCTCGAAGTAACAGCGTTTCGAACGAGAACTCATCTCTTACAAAGGGATTTCATTTTTTTTGAATTTATTTGAACTCCATACTTTTTGTGTGTTCAAAATGCACCATTCTAAGGCACATCACAAAATTTCAACAATTTCTGACTTCATTTGGTATTCTTCGTGCATTTACTTATTTTTTTAAGCTAGTTGACCCTGAAATTGAAAAGCACTACAAATGAACTCTGAAAATGTTGAAAGTTGGCATGCTATCATAATTTCACCCACATACCATGTGTTAAAAAGTTGAGAGGGCTACGACAAAAACTGGATGCAGTTCGTGCAAAACGGACAATCTCTCTCGAAGTAGCAGCGTTTCGAACGAGAACTCATCTCTTACGAAGGGATTTCATTTTTTTGAACTTATTTGAACTCCATACTTTTTGTGTGTTCAAAATGCACCATTCTAAGGTACATCACAAAATTTCAAAAATTTCTGACTTCATTTGGTATTCTTCGTACATTTACTTATTGTTTTTGAGCTAGTTGACCCTGAAATTGAAAAGCACTACAAATGAACTCTGAAAATGTTGAAAGTTGGGATGCTATAATCATTTCACCCACATAGCATGTGTTAAAAAGTTGAGAGGGATACGACAAAAACAGGATGCAGTTCGCGTACAAAACGGACAATCTCTCTCGAAGTAGCAACGTTTCGAACGAGAACTCATCTCTTACAAAGGGATTTCATTTTTTTGAACTTAATTGAACTCCATAATTTTTGTGTGTTCAAAATGCACCGTTCTAAGGCACATCACAAAATTTCAACAATTTCTGACTTCATTTGGTATTCTTCGTGCATTTACTTATTTTTTTGAGCTAGTTGACCCTGAAATTGAAAAGCACTGCAAATGAACTTCGAAAATGTTGAAAGTTGGCATGATATCATCATTTCACCCACATACCATGTGTTAAAAAGTTGAGAGGGCTACGACAAAAACTGGATGCAGTTCGTGTACAACACGGACAATCTCTCTCGAAGTAGCGGCGTTTCGAACGAGAACTCATCTCTTACAAAGGGATTTCATTTTTTTGAACTTATTTTAACTCCATATTTTTTGTGTGTTCAAAATGCACCATTCTAAGGCACATCACAAAATTTCAACAATTTCGGACTTCATTTGGTGTTCTTCGTGCATTTACTTATTTTTTTTGAGCTAGTTCACCCTGAAATTGAAAAGCACTACAAATGAACTCTGAAAATGTTGAAAGTTGGCATGTTGTCATCATTTCACCCACATAGCTTGTGTTAAACAGTTGAGAGGGCTACGACAAAAACTGGATGCAGTTCGTGTACAAAACGGTCAATCTCTCTCGAAGTAGCAGCGTTTCGAACGAGAACTCATCTCTTACAAAGGGATTTCATTTTTTTTGAACTTATTTGAACTCCATACTTTTTGTGTGTTCAAAATGCACCATTCTAAGGAAAATCACAAAATTTCAACAATTTCTGACTTCATTTGGTATTCTTTGTGCATTTACTTATTTTTTTTGAGCTAGTTGACCCTGAAATTGAAAAGCACTACAAATGAACTCTGAAAATGTTGAAAGTTGGCATGCTATCATCATTTCACCCACATACCATGTGTTAAAAAGTTGAGAGGGCTACGACAAAAACTGGATGCAGTTCGAGTACAAAACGGACAATCTCTCTCGAAGTAGCAGCGTTTCGAACAAGAACTCATGTCTTACAAAGGGATTTCATTTTTTTGAACTTATTTGAACTCCATACTTTTTGTGTGTTCAAAATGCACCATCCTAAGGCACATCACAAAATTTCAACAATTTCTGACTTCATTTGGTATTCTTCGTGCATTTACTTATTTTTTTGAGCTAGTTGACCCTGAAATTGAAAAGCACTACAAATGAACTATGAAAATGTTGAAAGTTGGCATGCTATCATCATTTCACCCACATAGCATGTGTTAAAAAGTTGAGAGGGATACGACAAAAACTGGATGCAGTTCGTGTACAAAACGGACAATCTCTCTCGAAGTAGCAGGGTTTCGAACGAGAACTCATCCCTTACAAAGGGATTTCATTTTTTTGAACTTATTTGAACTCCATACTTTTTGTGTGTTCAAAATGCACCATTCTAAGGAACATCACAAAATTTCAACAATTTCTGACTTCATTTGGTATTCTTCGTGCATTTACTTATTTTTTTTAAGCTAGTTGACCCTGAAATTGAAAAGCACTACAAATGAACTCTGAAAATGTTGAAAGTTGGCATGTAATCATAATTTCACCCACATACAATGTGTTAAAAAGTTGAGAGGGCTACGACAAAAACTGGATGCAGTTCGTGTACAACACGGACAATCTCTCTCGAAGTAACAGCGTTTCGAACGAGAACTCATCTCTTACAAAGGGATTTCATTTTTTAGAACTTATTTGAACTCCATACTTTTTGTGTGTTCAAAATGCACCATTCTAAGGCACATCACAAAATTTCAACAATTTCTGACTTCATTTGGTATTCTTCGTGCATTTACTTATTTTTTAAGCTAGTTGACCCTGAAATTGAAAAGCACTACAAATGAACTCTGAAAATGTTGAAAGTTGGCATGCTATCATAATTTCACCCACATAGCATGTGTGAAAAAGTTGAGAGGGCTATGACAAAAGCTGGATGCAGTTCGTGCACAAAACGGACAATCTCTCTCGAAGTAGCACGTTTCGAACGAGAACTCATCTCTTACGAAGGGATTTAATTTTTTGAACTTATTTGAACTCCATACTTTTTGTGTGCTCAAAATGAACCATTCTAAGGCACATCACAAAATTTCAACAATTTCTGACTTCATTTGGTATTCTTCGTGCATTTACTTATTGTTTTTGAGCTAGTTGACCCTGAAATTGAAAAGCACTACAAATGAACTCTGAAAATGTTGAAAGTTGGCATGCTATCATCATTTCACCCACATAGCATGTGTTAAAAAGTTGAGAGGGATACGACAAAAACTGGATGCAGTTCGTGTACAAAACGGACAATCTCTCTCGAAGTAGCAGCGTTTCGAACGAGAACTCATCTCTTACAAAGGGATTTCATTTTTTTGAACTTATTTGAACTCCATACTTTTTGTGTGTTCAAAATGCACCATTCTAAGGCACATCACAAAATTTCAACAATTTCTGACTTCACTTGGTATTCTTCGTGCATTTACTTATTTTTTTGAGCTAGTTGACCCTGAAATTGAAAAGCACTACAAATGAACTCTGAAAATGTTGAAAGTTGGCATGCTATCATTATTTCACCCACATAGCATGTGTCAAAAAGTTGAGAGGGCTACGACAAAAACTGGATGCAGTTCGTGTACAACACGGACAATCTCTCTCGAAGTAACAGCGTTTCGAACGAGAACTCATCTCTTACAAAGGGATTTCATTTTTTAGAACTTATTTGAACTCCATACTTTTTGTGTGTTCAAAATGCACCATTCTAAGGCACATCACAAAATTTCAACAATTTCTGACTTTATTTGGTATTCTTCGTGCATTTACTTATTTTTTTAAGCTAGTTGACCCTGAAATTGAAAAGCACTACAAATGAACTCTGAAAATGTTGAAAGTTGGCATGCTATCTAAATTTCACCCACGTACCATGTGTTAAAAAGTTGAGAGGGCTACGACAAAAACTGGATGCAGTTCGTGCAAAATGGACAATCTCTCTCGAAGTAGCAGCGTTTCAAACGAGAACTCATCTCTTACGAAGGGATTTCATTTTTTTGAACTTATTTGAACTCCATACTTTTTGTGTGTTCAAAATGCACCATTCTAAGGTACATCACAAAATTTCAACAATTTCTGACTTCATTTGGTATTCTTCGTGCATTTACTTATTGTTTTTGAGCTAGTTGACCCTGAAATTGAAAAGCACTACAAATGAACTCTGAAAATGTTGAAAGTTGGCATGCTATAATCATTTCACCCACATAGCATGTGTTAAAAAGTTGAGAGGGATACGACAAAAACTGGATGCAGTTCGTGTACAAAACGGACAATCTCTCTCGAAGTAGCAGCGTTTCGAACGAGAACTCATCTCTTACAAAGGGATTTCATTTTTTTGAACTTAATTGAACTCCATACTTTTTGTGTGTTCAAAATGCACCATTCTAAGGCACATCACAAAATTTCAACAATTTCTCACTTCATTTGGTATTCTTCGTGCATTTACTTATTTTTTTGAGCTAGTTGACCCTGAAATTGAAAAGCACTACAAATGAACTCTGAAAATGTTGAAAGTTGGCATGCTATCATCATTTCACCCACATACCATGTGTTAAAAAGTTGAGAGGGCTACGACAAAAACTGGATGCAGTTCGTGTACAACACGGACAATCTCTCTCGAAGTAGCAGCGTTTCGAACGAGAACTCATCTCTTACAAAGGGATTTCATTTTTTTGAACTTATTTTAACTCCATACTTTTTGTGTGTTCAAAATGCACCATTCTAAGGCACATCACAAAATTTCAACAATTTCTGACTTCATTTGGTATTCTTCGTGCATTTACTTATTTTTTTAAGCTAGTTGACCCTGAAATTGAAAAGCACTACAAATGAACTCTGAAAATGTTGAAAGTTGGCATGCTATCTAAATTTCAACCACGTACCATGTGTTAAAAAGTTGAGAGGGCTACGACAAAAACTGGATGCAGTTCGTGCAAAATGGACAATCTCTCTCGAAGTTGCAGCGTTTCAAACGAGAACTCATCTCTTACGAAGGGATTTCATTTTTTTGAACTTATTTGAACTCCATACTTTTTGTGTGTTCAAAATGCACCATTCTAAGGTACATCACAAAATTTCAACAATTTCTGACTTCATTTGGTATTCTTCGTGCATTTACTTATTGTTTTTGAGCTAGTTGACCCTGAAATTGAAAAGCACTACAAATGAACTCTGAAAATGTTGAAAGTTGGCATGCTATAATCATTTCACCCACATAGCATGTGTTAAAAAGTTGAGAGGGATACGACAAAAACTGGATGCAGTTCGTGTACAAAACGGACAATCTCTCTCGAAGTAGCAGCGTTTCGAACGAGAACTCATCTCTTACAAAGGGATTTCATTTTTTTGAACTTAATTGAACTCCATACTTTTTGTGTGTTCAAAATGCACCATTCTAAGGCACATCACAAAATTTCAACAATTTCTCACTTCATTTGGTATTCTTCGTGCATTTACTTATTTTTTTGAGCTAGTTGACCCTGAAATTGAAAAGCACTACAAATGAACTCTGAAAATGTTGAAAGTTGGCATGCTATCATCATTTCACCCACATACCATGTGTTAAAAAGTTGAGAGGGCTACGACAAAAACTGGATGCAGTTCGTGTACAACACGGACAATCTCTCTCGAAGTAGCAGCGTTTCGAACGAGAACTCATCTCTTACAAAGGGATTTCATTTTTTTGAACTTATTTTAACTCCATACTTTTTGTGTGTTCAAAATGCACCATTCTAAGGCACATCACAAAATTTCAACAATTTCGGACTTCATTTGGTATTCTTCGTGCATTTACTTATTTTTTTTGAGCTAGTTGACCCTGAAATTGAAAAGCACTACAAATGAACTCTGAAAATGTTGAAAGTTGGCATGCTATCATCATTTCACCCACATAGCATGTGTTAAACAGTTCAGAGGGCTACGACAAAAACTGGATGCAGTTCGTGTACAAAACGGTCAATCTCTCTCGAAGTAGCAGCGTTTCGAACGAGAACTCATCTCTTACAAAGGGATTTAATTTTTTTTGAACTTATTTGAACTCCATACTTTTTGTGTGTTCAAAATGCACCATTCTAAGGCACATCACAAAATTTCAACAATTTCGGACTTCATTTGGTATTCTTCGTGCATTTACTTATTTTTTTTGAGCTAGTTGACCATGAAATTGAAAAGCACTACAAATGAACTCTGAAAATGTTCAAAGTTGGCATGCTATCATCATTTCACCCACATACCATGTGTTAAAAAGTTGAGAGGGCAACGACAAAAACTGGATGCAGTTCGTGTACAAAACGGACAATCTCTCTCGAAGTAGCAGCGTTTCGAACGAGAACTCATGTCTTACAAAGGGATTTCATTTTTTTGAACTTATTCGAACTCCATAATTTTTGTGTGTTCAAAATGCACCATTCTAAGGCACATCACAAAATTTCAACAATTTCTGACTTCATTTGGTATTCTTCGTTCATTTACTTATTTTTTGAGCTAGTTGACCCTGAAATTGAAAAGCACTACAAATGAACTCTGAAAATGTTGAAAGTTGGCATGTTATCATCATTTAACCCACAGAGCATGTGTTAAAAAGTTAAGAGGGCTACGACAAAAACTGGATGCATTTCGCGTACAAAACGGACAATCTCTCTCGAAGTAGCAGCGTTTCGAACGAGAACTCATCTCTTACGAAGGGATTTCATTTTTTTGAACTTATTTGAACTCCATACTTTTTGTGTGTTCAAAATACACCATTCTAAGGCACATCACAAAATTTCAACAATTTCTGACTTCATTTGGTATTCTTCGTGCATTTACTTATTTTTTTGAGCTAGTTGACCCTGAAATTGAAAAGCACTACAAATGAACTCTGAAAATGTTGAAAGTTGGCATGCTATCATCATTTCACCCACATAGCATGTGTTAAAAAGTTGAGAGGGATACGACAAAAACTGGATGCAGTTCGTGAACAAAACGGATAATCTCTCTCGAAGTAGCAGCGTTTCGAACGAGAACTCATCTCTTACAAAGGAATTTCGTTTTTTTGAACTTATTTGAACTCCATACTTTTTGTGTGTTCAAAATGCACCATTCTAAGGCACATCACAAAATTTCAACAATTTCTGACTTCACTTGGTATTCTTCGTGCATTTACTTATTTTTTTGAGCTAGTTGACCCTGAAATTGAAAAGCACTACAAATGAACTCTGAAAATGTTGAAAGTTGGCATGCTATCATCATTTCACCCACATACCATGTGTTAAAAAGTTGAGAGGGCTACGACAAAAACTGGATGCAGTTCGTGTACAACACGGACAATCTCTCTCGAAGTAGCAGCGTTTCGAACGAGAACTCATCTCTTACAAAGGGATTTCATTTTTTTAAACTTATTTTAACTCCATACTTTTTGTGTGTTCAAAATGCACCATTCTAAGGCACATCACAAAATTTCAACAATTTCGGACTTCATTTGGTATTCTTCGTGCATTTACTTATTTTTTTTGAGCTAGTTGACCCTGAAATTGAAAAGCACTACAAATGAACTCTGAAAATGTTCAAAGTTGGCATGCTATCATCATTTCACCCACATACCATGTGTTAAAAAGTTGAGTGGGCTACGACAAAAACTGGATGCAGTTCGTGTACAAAACGGACAATCTCTCTCGAAGTAGCAGCGTTTCGAACGAGAACTCATGTCTTACAAAGGGATTTCATTTTTTTGAACTTATTTGAACTCCATACTTTTTGTGTGTCAAAATGCACCATTCTAAGGCACATCACAAAATTTCAACAATTTCTGACTTCATTTGGTATTCTTCGTGCATTTACTTATTTTTTTGAGCTAGTTGACCCTGAAATTGAAAAGCACTACAAATGAACTCTGAAAATGTTGAAAGTTGGCATGTTATCATCATTTAACCCACAGAGCATGTGTTAAAAAGTTAAGAGGGCTACGACAAAAACTGGATGCAGTTCGCGTACAAAACGGACAATCTCTCTCGACGTAGCAGCGTTTCGAACAAGAACTCATCTCTTACAAAGGGATTTCATTTTTTTGAACTTATTTGAACTCCATACTTTTTGTGTGTTCAAAATACACCATTCTAAGGCACATCACAAAATTTCAACAATTTCTGACTTCATTTGGTATTCTTCGTGCATTTACTTATTTTTTTGAGCTAGTTGACCCTGAAATTGAAAAGCACTACAAATGAACTCTGAAAATGTTGAAAGTTGGCATGCTATCATCATTTCACCCACATAGCATGTGTTAAAAAGTTGAGAGGGATACGACAAAAACTGGATGCAGTTCGTGTACAAAACGGACAATCTCTCTCGAAGTAGCAGGGTTTCGAACGAGAACTCATCCCTTACAAAGGGATTTCATTTTTTTGAACTTATTTGAACTCCATACTTTTTGTGTGTTCAAAATGCACCATTCTAAGGCACATCACAAAATTTCAACAATTTCTGACTTCATTTGGTATTCTTCGTGCATTTACTTATTTTTTTAAGCTAGTTGACCCTGAAATTGAAAAGCACTACAAATGAACTCTGAAAATGTTGAAAGTTGGCATGCTATCTTAATTTCACCCACATACCATGTGTTAAAAAGTTGAGAGGGCTACGACAAAAACTGGATGCAGTTCGTGCAAAATGGACAATCTCTCTCGAAGTAGCAGCGTTTCAAACGAGAACTCATCTCTTACGAAGGGATTTCATTTTTTTGAACTTATTTGAACTCCATACTTTTTGTGTGTTCAAAATGCACCATTCTAAGGTACATCACAAAATTTCAACAATTTCTGACTTCATTTGGTATTCTTCGTGCATTTACTTATTGTTTTTGAGCTAGTTGACCCTGAAATTGAAAAGCACTACCAATGAACTCTGAAAATGTTGAAAGGTGGCATGCTATAATCATTTCACCCACATAGCATGTGTTAAAAAGTTGAGAGGGATACGACAAAAACTGGATGCAGTTCGTGTACAAAACGGACAATCTCTCTCGAAGTAGCAGCGTTTCGAACGAGAACTCATCTCTTACAAAGGGATTTCATTTTTTTGAACTTAATTGAACTCCATACTTTTTGTGTGTTCAAAATGCACCATTCTAAGGCACATCACAAAATTTCAACAATTTCTCACTTCATTTGGTATTCTTCGTGCATTTACTTATTTTTTTGAGCTAGTTGACCCTGAAATTGAAAAGCACTACAAATGAACTCTGAAAATGTTGAAAGTTGGCATGCTATCATCATTTCACCCACATACCATGTGTTAAAAAGTTGAGAGGGCTACGACAAAAACTGGATGCAGTTCGTGTACAACACGGACAATCTCTCTCGAAGTAGCAGCGTTTCGAACGAGAACTCATCTCTTACAAAGGGATTTCATTTTTTTGAACTTATTTTAACTCCATACTTTTTGTGTGTTCGAAATGCACCATTCTAAGGCACATCACAAAATTTCAACAATTTCGGACTTCATTTGGTATTCTTCGTGCATTTACTTATTTTTTTTGAGCTAGTTGACCCTGAAATTGAAAAGCACTACAAATGAACTCTGAAAATGTTGAAAGTTGGCATGCTATCATCATTTCACCCACATAGCATGTGTTAAACAGTTCAGAGGGCTACGACAAAAACTGGATGCAGTTCGCGTACAAAACGGTCAATCTCTCTCGAAGTAGCAGCGTTTCGAACGAGAACTCATCTCTTACAAAGGGATTTAATTTTTTTTGAACTTATTTGAACTCCATACTTTTTGTGTGTTCAAAATGCACCATTCTAAGGCACATCACAAAATTTCAACAATTTCGGACTTCATTTGGTATTCTTCGTGCATTTACTTATTTTTTTTGAGCTAGTTGACCATGAAATTGAAAAGCACTACAAATGAACTCTGAAAATGTTCAAAGTTGGCATGCTATCATCATTTCACCCACATACCATGTGTTAAAAAGTTGAGAGGGCAACGGCAAAAACTGGATGCAGTTCGTGTACAAAATGGACAATCTCTCTCGAAGTAGCAGCGTTTCGAACGAGAACTCATGTCTTACAAAGGGATTTCATTTTTTTGAACTTATTCGAACTCCATAATTTTTGTGTGTTCAAAATGCACCATTCTAAGGCACATCACAAAATTTCAACAATTTCTGACTTCATTTGGTATTCTTCGTTCATTTACTTATTTTTTGAGCTAGTTGACCCTGAAATTGAAAAGCACTACAAATGAACTCTGAAAATGTTGAAAGTTGGCATGTTATCATCATTTAACCCATAGAGCATGTGTTAAAAAGTTAAGAGGGCTACGACAAAAACTGGATGCAGTTCGCGTACAAAACGGACAATCTCTCTCGAAGTAGCAGCGTTTCGAACGAGAACTCATCTCTTACGAAGGAATTTCGTTTTTTTGAACTTATTTGAACTCCATACTTTTTGTGTGTTCAAAATGCACCATTCTAAGGCACATCACAAAAT
The DNA here is from genome assembly GCF_904849725.1 of Hordeum vulgare subsp. vulgare. Classification (NCBI taxonomy): domain Eukaryota; kingdom Viridiplantae; phylum Streptophyta; class Magnoliopsida; order Poales; family Poaceae; genus Hordeum; species Hordeum vulgare. The sequence continues at coordinate 159,583,059 of NC_058522.1, forward strand.
TTCAACAATTTCTGACTTCACTTGGTATTCTTCGTGCATTTACTTATTTTTTTGAGCTAGTTGACCCTGAAATTGAAAAGCACTACAAATGAACTCTGAAAATGTTGAAAGTTGGCATGCTATCATCATTTCACCCACATACCATGTGTTAAAAAGTTGAGAGGGCTACGACAAAAACTGGATGCAGTTCGTGTACAACACGGACAATCTCTCTCGAATTAGCAGCGTTTCGAACGAGAACTCATCTCTTACAAAGGTATTTCATTTTTTTGAACTTATTTTAACTCCATACTTTTTGTGTGTTCAAAATGCACCATTCTAAGGCACATCACAAAATTTCAACAATTTCGGACTTCATTTGGTATTCTTCGTGCATTTACTTATTTTTTTTGAGCTAGTTGACCCTGAAATTGAAAAGCACTACAAATGAACTCTGAAAATGTTGAAAGTTGGCATGCTATCATCATTTCACCCACATAGCATGTGTTAAACAGTTGAGAGGGCTACGACAAAAACTGGATGCAGTTCGTGTACAAAACGGTCAATCTCTCTCGAAGTAGCAGCGTTTCGAACGAGAACTCATCTCTTACAAAGGGATTTAATTTTTTTTGAACTTATTTGAACTCCATACTTTTTGTGTGTTCAAAATGCACCATTCTAAGGCACATCACAAAATTTCAACAATTTCTGACTTCATTTGGTATTCTTTGTGCATTTACTTATTTTTTTTGAGCTAGTTGACCCTGAAATTGAAAAGCAGTACAAATGAACTCTGAAAATGTTCAAAGTTGGCATGATATCATCATTTCACCCACATACCATGTGTTAAAAAGTTGAGTGGGCTACGACAAAAACTGGATGCAGTTCGTGTACAAAACGGACAATCTCTCTCGAAGTAGCAGCGTTTCGAACGAGAACTCATGTCTTACAAAGGGATTTCATTTTTTTGAACTTATTTGAACTCCATACTTTTTGTGTGTTCAAAATGCACCATTCTAAGGCACATCACAAAATTTCAACAATTTCTGACTTCATTTTGTATTCTTCGTGCATTTACTTATTTTTTTGAGCTAGTTGACCCTGAAATTGAAAAGCACTACAAATGAACTCTGAAAATGTTGAAAGTTGGCATGTTATCATCATTTAACCCACAGAGCATGTGTTAAAAAGTTAAGAGGGCTACGACAAAAACTGGATGCAGTTCGCGTACAAAACGGACAATCTCTCTCGAAGTAGCAGCGTTTTGAACAAGAACTCATCTCTTACAAAGGGATTTCATTTTTTTGAACTTATTCGAACTCCATAATTTTTGTGTGTTCAAAATGCACCATTCTAAGGCACATCACAAAATTTCAACAATTTCTGACTTCATTTGGTATTCTTCGTTCATTTACTTATTTTTTGAGCTAGTTGACCCTGAAATTGAAAAGCACTACAAATGAACTCTGAAAATGTTGAAAGTTGGCATGTTATCATCATTTAACCCATAGAGCATGTGTTAAAAAGTTAAGAGGGCTACGACAAAAACTGGATGCAGTTCGCGTACAAAACGGACAATCTCTCTCGAAGTAGGAGCGTTTCGAACGAGAACTCATCTCTTACGAAGGGATTTCATTTTTTTGAACTTATTTGAACTCCATACTTTTTGTGTGTTCAAAATACACCATTCTAAGGCACATCACAAAATTTCAACAATTTCTGACTTCATTTGGTATTCTTCGTGCATTTACTTATTTTTTTGAGCCAGTTGACCCTGAAATTGAAAAGCACTACAAATGAACTCTGAAAATGTTGAAAGTTGGCATGCTATGATCATTTCACCCACATAGCATGTGTGAAAAAGTTGAGAGGGCTATGACAAAAACTGGATGCAGTTCGTGCACAAAACGGACAATCTCTCTCGAAGTAGCACGTTTCGAACGAGAACTCATCTCTTACAAAGGGATTTCATTTTTTGAACTTATTTGAACTCCATACTTTTTGTGTGCTCAAAATGAACCATTCTAAGGCACATCACAAAATTTCAACAATTTCTGACTTCATTTGGTATTCTTCGTGCATTTACTTATTGTTTTTGAGCTAGTTGACCCTGAAATTGAAAAGCACTACAAATGAACTCTGAAAATGTTGAAAGTTGGCATGCTATCATCATTTCACCCACATAGCATGTGTTAAAAAGTTGAGAGGGATACGACAAAAACTGGATGCAGTTCGTGAACAAAACGGACAATCTCTCTCGAAGTAGCAGCGTTTCGAACGAGAACTCATCTCTTACAAAGGAATTTCGTTTTTTTGAACTTATTTGAACTCCATACTTTTTGTGTGTTCAAAATGCACCATTCTAAGGCACATCACAAAATTTCAACAATTTCTGACTTCACTTGGTATTCTTCGTGCATTTACTTATTTTTTTGAGCTAGTTGACCCTGAAATTGAAAAGCACTACAAATGAACTCTGAAAATGTTGAAAGTTGGCATGCTATCATCATTTCACCCACATACCATGTGTTAAAAAGTTGAGAGGGCTACGACAAAAACTGGATGCAGTTCGTGTACAACACGGACAATCTCTCTCGAAGTAGCAGCGTTTCGAACGAGAACTCATCTCTTACAAAGGTATTTCATTTTTTTGAACTTATTTTAACTCCATACTTTTTGTGTGTTCAAAATGCACCATTCTAAGGCACATCACAAAATTTCAACAATTTCAGACTTCATTTGGTATTCTTCGTGCATTTACTTATTTTTTTTGAGCTAGTTGACCCTGAAATTGAAAAGCACTACAAATGAACTCTGAAAATGTTGAAAGTTGGCATGCTATCATCATTTCACCCACATAGCATGTGTTAAACAGTTGAGAGGGCTACGACAAAAACTGGATGCAGTTCGTGTACAAAACGGTCAATCTCTCTCGAAGTAGCAGCGTTTCGAACGAGAACTCATCTCTTACAAAGGGATTTAATTTTTTTTGAACTTATTTGAACTCCATACTTTTTGTGTGTTCAAAATGCACCATTCTAAGGCACATCACAAAATTTCAACAATTTCTGACTTCATTTGGTATTCTTCGTGCATTTACTTATTTTTTTTGAGCTAGTTGACCCTGAAATTGAAAAGCAGTACAAATGAACTCTGAAAATGTTCAAAGTTGGCATGCTATCATCATTTCACCCACATACCATGTGTTAAAAAGTTGAGTGGGCTACGACAAAAACTGGATGCAGTTCGTGTACAAAACGGACAATCTCTCTCGAAGTAGCAGCGTTTCGAACGAGAACTCATGTCTTACAAAGGGATTTCATTTTTTTGAACTTATTTGAACTCCATACTTTTTGTGTGTTCAAAATGCACCATTCTAAGGCACATCACAAAATTTCAACAATTTCTGACTTCATTTTGTATTCTTCGTGCATTTACTTATTTTTTTGAGCTAGTTGACCCTGAAATTGAAAAGCACTACAAATGAACTCTGAAAATGTTGAAAGTTGGCATGTTATCATCATTTAACCCACAGAGCATGTGTTAAAAAGTTAAGAGGGCTACGACAAAAACTGGATGCAGTTCGCGTACAAAACGGACAATCTCTCTCGAAGTAGCAGCGTTTCGAACAAGAACTCATCTCTTACAAAGGGATTTCATTTTTTTGAACTTATTTGAACTCCATACTTTTTGTGTGTTCAAAATACACCATTCTAAGGCACATCACAAAATTTCAACAATTTCTGACTTCATTTGGTATTCTTCGTGCATTTACTTATTTTTTTGAGCTAGTTGACCCTGAAATTGAAAAGCACTACAAATGAACTCTGAAAATGTTGAAAGTTGGCATGCTATCATCATTTCACCCACATAGCATGTGTTAAAAAGTTGAGAGGGATACGACAAAAACTGGATGCAGTTCGTGTACAAAACGGACAATCTCTCTCGAAGTAGCAGGGTTTCGAACGAGAACTCATCCCTTACAAAGGGATTTCATTTTTTTGAACTTATTTGAACTCCATACTTTTTGTGTGTTCAAAATGCACCATTCTAAGGAACATCACAAAATTTCAACAATTTCTGACTTCATTTGGTATTCTTCGTGCATTTACTTATTTTTTTTTAAGCTAGTTGACCCTGAAATTGAAAAGCACTACAAATGAACTCTGAAAATGTTGAAAGTTGGCATGTAATCATAATTTCACCCACATACCATGTGTTAAAAAGTTGAGAGGGCTACGACAAAAACTGGATGCAGTTCGTGTACAACACGGACAATCTCTCTCGAAGTAACAGCGTTTCGAACGAGAACTCATCTCTTACAAAGGGATTTCATTTTTTAGAACTTATTTCAACTCCATACTTTTTGTGTGTTCAAAATGCACCATTCTAAGGCACATCACAAAATTTCAACAATTTCTGACTTCATTTGGTATTCTTCGTGCATTTACTTATTTTTTAAGCTAGTTGACCCTGAAATTGAAAAGCACTACAAATGAACTCTGAAAATGTTGAAAGTTGGCATGCTATCATAATTTCACCCACATAGCATGTGTGAAAAAGTTGAGAGGGCTATGACAAAAACTGGATGCAGTTCGTGCACAAAACGGACAATCTCTCTCGAAGTAGCACGTTTCGAACGAGAACTCATCTCTTACGAAGGGATTTAATTTTTTGAACTTATTTGAAATCCATACTTTTTGTGTGCTCAAAATGAACCATTCTAAGGCACATCACAAAATTTCAACAATTTCTGACTTCATTTGGTATTCTTCGTGCATTTACTTATTGTTTTTGAGCTAGTTGACCCTGAAATTGAAAAGCACTACAAATGAACTCTGAAAATGTTGAAAGTTGGCATGCTATCATCATTTCACCCACATAGCATGTGTTAAAAAGTTGAGAGGGATACGACAAAAACTGGATGCAGTTCGTGTACAAAACGGACAATCTCTCTCGAAGTAGCAGCGTTTCGAACGAGAACTCATCTCTTACAAAGGGATTTCATTTTTGTGAACTTATTTGAACTCCATACTTTTTGTGTGTTCAGAATGCACCATTGTAAGGCACATCACAAAATTTCAACAATTTCTGACTTCACTTGGTATTCTTCGTGCATTTACTTATTTTTTTTGAGCTAGTTGTCCCTGAAATTGAAAAGCACTACAAATGAACTCTGAAAATGTTGAAAGTTGGCATGCTATCATCATTTCACCCACATACCATGTGTTAAAAAGTTGAGAGGGCTACGACAAAAACTGGATGCAGTTCGTGTACAACACGGACAATCTCTCTCGAAGTAGCAGCGTTTCGAATGAGAACTCATCTCTTACAAAGGGATTTCATTTTTTTGAACTTATTTTAACTCCATACTTTTTGTGTGTTCAAAATGCACCATTCTAAGGCACATCACAAAATTTCAACAATTTCGGACTTCATTTGGTATTCTTCGTGCATTTACTTATTTTTTTTGAGCTAGTTCACCCTGAAATTGAAAAGCACTACAAATGAACTCTGAAAATGTTGAAAGTTGGCATGCTATCATCATTTCACCCACATAGCATGTGTTAAACAGTTGAGAGGGCTACGACAAAAACTGGATGCAGTTCGTGTACAAAACGGTCAATCTCTCTCGAAGTAGCAGCGTTTCGAACGAGAACTCATCTCTTACAAAGGGATTTAATTTTTTTGAACTTATTTGAACTCCATACTTTTTTTGTGTTCAAAATGCACCATTCTAAGGCACATCACAAAATTTCAACAATTTCTGACTTCATTTGGTATTCTTCGTGCATTTACTTATTTTTTTTGAGCTAGTTGACCCTGAAATTGAAAAGCACTACAAATGAACTCTGAAAATGTTCAAAGTTGGCATGCTATCATCATTTCACCCACATACAATGTGTTAAAAAGTTGAGTGGGCTACGACAAAAACTGGATGCAGTTCGTGTACAAAACGGACAATCTCTCTCGAAGTAGCAGCGTTTCGAACGAGAACTCATGTCTTACAAAGGGATTTCATTTTTTTGAACTTATTTGAACTCCATACTTTTTGTGTGTTCAAAATGCACCATTCTAAGGCACATCACAAAATTTCAACAATTTCTGACTTCATTTGGTATTCTTCGTGCATTTACTTATTTTTTTGAGCTAGTTGACCCTGAAATTGAAAAGCACTACAAATGAACTCTGAAAATGTTGAAAGTTGGCATGTTATCATCATTTAACCCACAGAGCATGTGTTAAAAAGTTAAGAGGGCTACGACAAAAACTGGATGCAGTTCGCGTACAAAACGGACAATCTCTCTCGAAGTAGCAGCGTTTCGAACGAGAACTCATCTCTTACAAAGGGATTTCATTTTTTGAACTTATTTGAACTCCATACTTTTTGTGTGTTCAAAATACACCATTCTAAGGCACATCACAAAATTTCAACAATTTCTGACTTCATTTGGTATTCTTCGTGCATTTACTTATTTTTTTGAGCTAGTTGACCCTGAAATTGAAAAGCACTACAAATGAACTCTGAAAATGTTGAAAGTTGGCATGCTATCTTAATTTCACCCACATACCATGTGTTAAAAAGTTGAGAGGGCTACGACAAAAACTGGATGCAGTTCGTGCAAAATGGACAATCTCTCTCGAAGTAGCAGCGTTTCAAAGGAGAACTCATCTCTTACGAAGGGATTTCATTTTTTTGAACTTATTTGATCTCCATACTTTTTGTGTGTTCAAAATGCACCATTCTAAGGTACATCACAAAATTTCAACAATTTCTGACTTCATTTGGTATTCTTCGTGCATTTACTTATTGTTTTTGAGCTAGTTGACCTTGAAATTGAAAAGCACTACAAATGAACTCTAAAAATGTTGAAAGTTGGCATGCTATCATCATTTCACCCACATAGCATGTGTTAAAAAGTTGAGAGGGATACGACAAAAACTGGATGCAGTTCGTGTACAAAACGGACAATCTCTCTCGAAGTAGCAGCGTTTCGAACGAGAACTCATCTCTTACAAAGGGATTTCATTTTTTGAACTTATTTGAACTCCATACTTTTTGTGTGTTCAAAATACACCATTCTAAGGCACATCACAAAATTTCAACAATTTCTGACTTCATTTGGTATTCTTCGTGCATTTACTTATTTTTTTGAGCTAGTTGACCCTGAAATTGAAAAGCACTACAAATGAACTCTGAAAATGTTGAAAGTTGGCATTCTATGATCATTTCACCCACATAGCATGTGTGAAAAAGTTGACAGGGCTATGACAAAAACTGGATGCAGTTCGTGCACAAAACGGACAATCTCTCTCAAAGTAGCACGTTTCGAACGAGAACTCATCTCTTACAAAGGGATTTAATTTTTTGAACTTATTTGAACTCCATACTTTTTGTGTGCTCAAAATGAACCATTCTAAGGCACATCACAAAATTTCAACAATTTCTGACTTCATTTGGTATTCTTCGTGCATTTACTTATTGTTTTTGAGCTAGTTGACCCTGAAATTGAAAAGCACTACAAATGAACTCTGAAAATGTTGAAAGTTGGCATGCTATCATCATTTCACCCACATAGCATGTGTTAAAAAGTTGAGAGGGATACGACAAAAACTGGATGCAGTTCGTGTACAAAACGGACAATCTGTCTCGAAGTAGCAGGGTTTCGAACGAGAACTCATCTCTTACAAAGGGATTTCATTTTTTTGAACTTATTTGAACTCCATAATTTTTGTGTGTTCAAAATGCACCATTCTAAGGCACATCACAAAATTTAACAATTTCTGACTTCATTTGGTATTCTTCGTGCATTTACTTATTTTTTTAAGCTAGTTGACCCTGAAATTGAAAAGCACTACAAATGAACTCTGAAAATGTTGAAAGTTGGCATGTAATCATAATTTCACCCACATAGCATGTGTTAAAAAGTTGAGAGGGATACGACAAAAACTGGATGCAGTTCGTGTACAAAACGGACAATCTCTCTCGAAGTAGCAGCGTTTCGAACGAGAACTCATGTCTTACAAAGGGATTTCATTTTTTTGAACTTATTTGAACTCCATACTTTTTGTGTGTTCAAAATGCACCATTCTAAGGCACATCACAAAATTTCAACAATTTCTGACTTCATTTGGTATTCTTCGTGCATTTACTTATTTTTTTGAGCTAGTTGACCCTGAAATTGAAAAGCACTACAAATGAACTCTGAAAATGTTGAAAGTTGGCATGTTATCATCATTTAACCCACAGAGCATGTGTTAAAAAGTTAAGAGGGCTACGACAAAAACTGGATGCAGTTCGCGTACAAAACGGACAATCTCTCTCGAAGTAGCAGCGTTTCGAACGAGAACTCATCTCTTACAAAGGGATTTCATTTTTTGAACTTATTTGAACTCCATACTTTTTGTGTGTTTAAAATACACCATTCTAAGGCACATCACAAAATTTCAACAATTTCTGACTTCATTTGGTATTCTTCGTGCATTTACTTATTTTTTTGAGCTAGTTGACCCTGAAATTGAAAAGCACTACAAATGAACTCTGAAAATGTTGAAAGTTGGCATTCTATGATCATTTCACCCACATAGCATGTGTGAAAAAGTTGACAGGGCTATGACAAAAACTGGATGCAGTTCGTGCACAAAACGGACAATCTCTCTCAAAGTAGCACGTTTCGAACGAGAACTCATCTCTTACAAAGGGATTTAATTTTTTGAACTTATTTGAACTCCATACTTTTTGTGTGCTCAAAATGAACCATTCTAAGGCACATCACAAAATTTCAACAATTTCTGACTTCATTTGGTATTCTTCGTGCATTTACTTATTGTTTTTGAGCTAGTTGACCCTGAAATTGAAAAGCACTACAAATGAACTCTGAAAATGTTGAAAGTTGGCATGCTATCATCATTTCACCCACATAGCATGTGTTAAAAAGTTGAGAGGGCTACGACAAAAACTGGATGCAGTTCGTGTACAAAACGGACAATCTGTCTCGAAGTAGCAGGGTTTCGAACGAGAACTCATCTCTTACAAAGGGATTTCATTTTTTAGAACTTATTTGAACTCCATAATTTTTGTGTGTTCAAAATGCACCATTCTAAGGCACATCACAAAATTTAACAATTTCTGACTTCATTTGGTATTCTTCGTGCATTTACTTATTTTTTTAAGCTAGTTGACCCTGAAATTGAAAAGCACTACAAATGAACTCTGAAAATGTTGAAAGTTGGCATGTAATCATAATTTCACCCACATACCATGTGTTAAAAAGTTGAGAGGGCTACGACAAAAACTGGATGCAGTTCGTGTACAACACGGACAATCTCTCTCGAAGTAACAGCGTTTCGAACGAGAACTCATCTCTTACAAAGGGATTTCATTTTTTAGAACTTATTTGAACTCCATACTTTTTGTGTGTTCAAAATGCACCATTCTAAGGCACATCACAAAATTTCAACAATTTCTGACTTCATTTGGTATTCTTCGTGCATTTACTTATTTTTTTAAGCTAGTTGACCCTGAAATTGAAAAGCACTACAAATGAACTCTGAAAATGTTGAAAGTTGGCATGCTATCTTAATTTCACCCACATACCATGTGTTAAAAAGTTGAGAGGGCTACGACAAAAACTGGATGCAGTTCGTGCAAAATGGACAATCTCTCTCGAAGTAGCAGCGTTTCAAAGGAGAACTCATCTCTTACGAAGGGATTTCATTTTTTTGAACTTATTTGAACTCCATACTTTTTGTGTGTTCAAAATGCACCATTCTAAGGTACATCACAAAATTTCAACAATTTCTGACTTCATTTGGTATTCTTCGTGCATTTACTTATTGTTTTTGAGCTAGTTGACCCTGAAATTGAAAAGCACTACAAATGAACTCTAAAAATGTTGAAAGTTGGCATGCTATAATCATTTCACCCACATAGCATGTGTTAAAAAGTTGAGAGGGATACGACAAAAACTGGATGCAGTTCGTGAACAAAACGGACAATCTCTCTCGAAGTAGCAGGGTTTCGAACGAGAACTCATCTCTTACAAAGGGATTTCGTTTTTTTGAACTTATTTGAACTCCATACTTTTTGTGTGTTCAAAATGCACCATTCTAAGGCACATCACAAAATTTCAACAATTTCTGACTTCATTTGGTATTCTTCGTGCATTTACTTATTTTTTTAAGCTAGTTGACCCTGAAATTGAAAAGCACTACAAATGAACTCTGAAAATGTTGAAAGTTGGCATGCTATCATCATTTCACCCACATACCATGTGTTAAAAAGTTGAGAGGGCTACGACAAAAACTGGATGCAGTTCGTGTACAACACGGACAATCTCTCTCGAAGTAGCAGCGTTTCGAACGAGAACTCATCTCTTACAAAGGTATTTCATTTTTTCGAACTTATTTGAACTCCATACTTTTTGTGTGTTCAAAATGCACCATTCTAAGGCACATCACAAAATTTCAACAATTTCTGACTTCATTTGGTATTCTTCGTGCATTTACTTATTTTTTTAAGCTAGTTGACCCTGAAATTGAAAAGCACTACAAATGAACTCTGAAAATGTTGAAAGTTGGCATGCTATCATCATTTCACCCACATACCATGTGTTAAAAAGTTGAGAGGGCTACGACAAAAACTGGATGCAGTTCGTGCAAAATGGACAATCTCTCTCGAAGTAGCAGCGTTTCAAAGGAGAACTCATCTCTTACGAAGGGATTTCATTTTTTTGAACTTATTTGAACTCCATACTTTTTGTGTGTTCAAAATGCACCATTCTAAGGTACATCACAAAATTTCAACAATTTCTGACTTCATTTGGTATTCTTCGTGCATTTACTTATTTTTTTTTAAGCTAGTTGACCCTGAAATTGAAAAGCACTACAAATGAACTCTGAAAATGTTGAAAGTTGGCATGTAATCATAATTTCACCCACATACCATGTGTTAAAAAGTTGAGAGGGCTACGACAAAAACTGGATGCAGTTCGTGTACAACACGGACAATCTCTCTCGAAGTAACAGCGTTTCGAACGAGAACTCATCTCTTACAAAGGGATTTCATTTTTTAGAACTTATTTGAACTCCATACTTTTTGTGTGTTCAAAATGCACCATTCTAAGGCACATCACAAAATTTCAACAATTTCTGACTTCATTTGGTATTCTTCGTGCATTTACTTATTTTTTAAGCTAGTTGACCCTGAAATTGAAAAGCACTACAAATGAACTCTGAAAATGTTGAAAGTTGGCATGCTATCATAATTTCACCCACATAGCATGTGTGAAAAAGTTGAGAGGGCTATGACAAAAACTGGATGCAGTTCGTGCACAAAACGGACAATCTCTCTCGAAGTAGCACGTTTCGAACGAGAACTCATCTCTTACGAAGGGATTTAATTTTTTGAACTTATTTGAACTCCATACTTTTTGTGTGCTCAAAATGAACCATTCTAAGGCACATCACAAAATTTCAACAATTTCTGACTTCATTTGGTATTCTTCGTGCATTTACTTATTGTTTTTGAGCTAGTTGACCCTGAAATTGAAAAGCACTACAAATGAACTCTGAAAATGTTGAAAGTTGGCATGCTATCATCATTTCACCCACATAGCATGTGTTAAAAAGTTGAGAGGGATACGACAAAAACTGGATGCAGTTCGTGTACAAAACGGACAATCTCTCTCGAAGTAGCAGCGTTTCGAACGAGAACTCATCTCTTACAAAGGGATTTCATTTTTGTGAACTTATTTGAACTCCATACTTTTTGTGTGTTCAAAATGCACCATTGTAAGGCACATCACAAAATTTCAACAATTTCTGACTTCACTTGGTATTCTTCGTGCATTTACTTATTTTTTTTGAGCTAGTTGTCCCTGAAATTGAAAAGCACTACAAATGAACTCTGAAAATGTTGAAAGTTGGCATGCTATCATCATTTCACCCACATACCATGTGTTAAAAAGTTGAGAGGGCTACGACAAAAACTGGATGCAGTTCGTGTACAACACGGACAATCTCTCTCGAAGTAGCAGCGTTTCGAATGAGAACTCATCTCTTACAAAGGGATTTCATTTTTTTGAACTTATTTTAACTCCATACTTTTTGTGTGTTCAAAATGCACCATTCTAAGGCACATCACAAAATTTCAACAATTTCGGACTTCATTTGGTATTCTTCGTGCATTTACTTATATTTTTTGAGCTAGTTCACCCTGAAATTGAAAACCACTACAAATGAACTCTGAAAATGTTGAAAGTTGGCATGCTATCATCATTTCACCCACATAGCATGTGTTAAACAGTTGAGAGGGCTACGACAAAAACTGGATGCAGTTCGTGTACAAAACGGTCAATCTCTCTCGAAGTAGCAGCGTTTCGAACGAGAACTCATCTCTTACAAAGGGATTTAATTTTTTTGAACTTATTTGAACTCCATACTTTTTTTGTGTTCAAAATGCACCATTCTAAGGCACATCACAAAATTTCAACAATTTCTGACTTCATTTGGTATTCTTCGTGCATTTACTTATTTTTTTGAGCTAGTTGACCCTGAAATTGAAAAGCACTACAAATGAACTCTGAAAATGTTCAAAGTTGGCATGCTATCATCATTTCACCCACATACCATGTGTTAAAAAGTTGAGTGGGCTACGACAAAAACTGGATGCAGTTCGTGTACAAAACGGACAATCTCTCTCGAAGTAGCAGCGTTTCGAACGAGAACTCATGTCTTACAAAGGGATTTCATTTTTTTGAACTTATTTGAACTCCATACTTTTTGTGTGTTCAAAATGCACCATTCTAAGGCACATCACAAAATTTCAACAATTTCTGACTTCATTTGGTATTCTTCGTGCATTTACTTATTTTTTTGAGCTAGTTGACCCTGAAATTGAAAAGCACTACACATGAACTCTGAAAATGTTGAAAGTTGGCATGTTATCATCATTTAACCCACAGAGCATGTGTTAAAAAGTTAAGAGGGCTACGACAAAAACTGGATGCAGTTCGCGTACAAAACGGACAATCTCTCTCGAAGTAGCAGCGTTTCGAACGAGAACTCATCTCTTACAAAGGGATTTCATTTTTTGAACTTATTTGAACTCCATACTTTTTGTGTGATCAAAATACACCATTCTAAGGCACATCACAAAATTTCAACAATTTCTGACTTCATTTGGTATTCTTCGTGCATTTACTTATTTTTTTGAGCTAGTTGACCCTGAAATTGAAAAGCACTACAAATGAACTCTGAAAATGTTGAATGTTGGCATGCTATCTTAATTTCACCCACATACCATGTGTTAAAAAGTTGAGAGGGCTACGACAAAAACTGGATGCAGTTCGTGCAAAATGGACAATCTCTCTCGAAGTAGCAGCGTTTCAAAGGAGAACTCATCTCTTACGACGGGATTTCATTTTTTTGAACTTATTTGAACTCCATACTTTTTGTGTGTTCAAAATGCACCATTCTAAGGTACATCACAAAATTTCAACAATTTCTGACTTCATTTGGTATTCTTCGTGCATTTACTTATTGTTTTTGAGCTAGTTGACCTTGAAATTGAAAAGCACTACAAATGAACTCTAAAAATGTTGAAAGTTGGCATGCTATCATCATTTCACCCACATAGCATGTGTTAAAAAGTTGAGAGGGATACGACAAAAACTGGATGCAGTTCGTGTACAAAACGGACAATCTCTCTCGAAGTAGCAGCGTTTCGAACGAGAACTCATGTCTTACAAAGGGATTTCATTTTTTTGAACTTATTTGAACTCCATACTTTTTGTGTGTTCAAAATGCACCATTCTAAGGCACATCACAAAATTTCAACAATTTCTGACTTCATTTGGTATTCTTCGTGCATTTACTTATTTTTTTGAGCTAGTTGACCCTGAAATTGAAAAGCACTACAAATGAACTCTGAAAATGTTGAAAGTTGGCATGTTATCATCATTTAACCCACAGAGCATGTGTTAAAAAGTTAAGAGGGCTACGACAAAAACTGGATGCAGTTCGCGTACAAAACGGACAATCTCTCTCGAAGTAGCAGCGTTTCGAACGAGAACTCATCTCTTACAAAGGGATTTCATTTTTTGAACTTATTTGAACTCCATACTTTTTGTGTGTTCAAAATACACCATTCTAAGGCACATCACAAAATTTCAACAATTTCTGACTTCATTTGGTATTCTTCGTGCATTTACTTATTTTTTTGAGCTAGTTGACCCTGAAATTGAAAAGCACTACAAATGAACTCTGAAAATGTTGAAAGTTGGCATTCTATGATCATTTCACCCACATAGCATGTGTGAAAAAGTTGACAGGGCTATGACAAAAACTGGATGCAGTTCGTGCACAAAACGGACAATCTCTCTCAAAGTAGCACGTTTCGAACGAGAACTCATCTCTTACAAAGGGATTTAATTTTTTGAACTTATTTGAACTCCATACTTTTTGTGTGCTCAAAATGAACCATTCTAAGGCACATCACAAAATTTCAACAATTTCTGACTTCATTTGGTATTCTTCGTGCATTTACTTATTGTTTTTGAGCTAGTTGACCCTGAAATTGAAAAGCACTACAAATGAACTCTGAAAATGTTGAAAGTTGGCATGCTATCATCATTTCACCCACATAGCATGTGTTAAAAAGTTGAGAGGGATACGACAAAAACTGGATGCAGTTCGTGTACAAAACGGACAATCTGTCTCGAAGTAGCAGGGTTTCGAACGAGAACTCATCTCTTACAAAGGGATTTCATTTTTTTGAACTTATTTGAACTCCATAATTTTTGTGTGTTCAAAATGCACCATTCTAAGGCACATCACAAAATTTAACAATTTCTGACTTCATTTGGTATTCTTCGTGCATTTACTTATTTTTTTTAAGCTAGTTGACCCTGAAATTGAAAAGCACTACAAATGAACTCTGAAAATGTTGAAAGTTGGCATGTAATCATAATTTCACCCACATACCATGTGTTAAAAAGTTGAGAGGGCTACGACAAAAACTGGATGCAGTTCGTGTACAACACGGACAATCTCTCTCGAAGTAACAGCGTTTCGAACGAGAACTCATCTCTTACAAAGGGATTTCATTTTTTAGAACTTATTTGAACTCCATACTTTTTGTGTGTTCAAAATGCACCATTCTAAGGCACATCACAAAATTTCAACAATTTCTGACTTCATTTGGTATTCTTCGTGCATTTACTTATTTTTTTAAGCTAGTTGACCCTGAAATTGAAAAGAACTACAAATGAACTCTGAAAATGTTGAAAGTTGGCATGCTATCTTAATTTCACCCACATACCATGTGTTAAAAAGTTGAGAGGGCTACGACAAAAACTGGATGCAGTTCGTGCAAAATGGACAATCTCTCTCGAAGTAGCAGCGTTTCAAAGGAGAACTCATCTCTTACGAAGGGATTTCATTTTTTTGAACTTATTTGAACTCCATACTTTTTGTGTGTTCAAAATGCACCATTCTAAGGTACATCACAAAATTTCAACAATTTCTGACTTCATTTGGTATTCTTCGTGCATTTACTTATTGTTTTTGAGCTAGTTGACCTCGAAATTGAAAAGCACTACAAATGAACTCTAAAAATGTTGAAAGTTGGCATGCTATAATCATTTCACCCACATAGCATGTGTTAAAAAGTTGAGAGGGATACGACAAAAACTGGATGCAGTTCGTGTACAAAACGGACAATCTGTCTCGAAGTAGCAGGGTTTCGAACGAGAACTCATCTCTTACAAAGGGATTTCATTTTTTTGAACTTATTTGAACTCCATAATTTTTGTGTGTTCAAAATGCACCATTCTAAGGCACATCACAAAATTTAACAATTTCTGACTTCATTTGGTATTCTTCGTGCATTTACTTATTTTTTTAAGCTAGTTGACCCTGAAATTGAAAAGCACTACAAATGAACTCTGAAAATGTTGAAAGTTGGCATGTAATCATAATTTCACCCACATACCATGTGTTAAAAAGTTGAGAGGGCTACGACAAAAACTGGATGCAGTTCGTGTACAACACGGACAATCTCTCTCGAAGTAACAGCGTTTCGAACGAGAACTCATCTCTTACAAAGGGATTTCATTTTTTAGAACTTATTTGAACTCCATACTTTTTGTGTGTTCAAAATGCACCATTCTAAGGCACATCACAAAATTTCAACAATTTCTGACTTCATTTGGTATTCTTCGTGCATTTACTTATTTTTTTAAGCTAGTTGACCCTGAAATTGAAAAGCACTACAAATGAACTCTGAAAATGTTGAAAGTTGGCATGCTATCATCATTTCACCCACATACCATGTGTTAAAAAGTTGAGAGGGCTACGACAAAAACTGGATGCAGTTCGTGCAAAATGGACAATCTCTCTCGAAGTAGCAGCGTTTGAAAGGAGAACTCATCTCTTACGAAGGGATTTCATTTTTTTGAACTTATTTGAACTCCATACTTTTTGTGTGTTCAAAATGCACCATTCTAAGGTACATCACAAAATTTCAACAATTTCTGACTTCATTTGGTATTCTTCGTGCATTTACTTATTGTTTTTGAGCTAGTTGACCTTGAAATTGAAAAGCACTACAAATGAACTCTAAAAATGTTGAAAGTTGGCATGCTATCATCATTTCACCCACATAGCATGTGTTAAAAAGTTGAGAGGGATACGACAAAAACTGGATGCAGTTCGTGTACAAAACGGACAATCTCTCTCGAAGTAGCAGCGTTTCGAACGAGAACTCATGTCTTACAAAGGGATTTCATTTTTTTGAACTTATTTGAACTCCATACTTTTTGTGTGTTCAAAATGCACCATTCTAAGGCACATCACAAAATTTCAACAATTTCTGACTTCATTTGGTATTCTTCGTGCATTTACTTATTTTTTTGAGCTAGTTGACCCTGAAATTGAAAAGCACTACAAATGAACTCTGAAAATGTTGAAAGTTGGCATGTTATCATCATTTAACCCACAGAGCATGTGTTAAAAAGTTAAGAGGGCTACGACAAAAACTGGATGCAGTTCGCGTACAAAACGGACAATCTCTCTCGAAGTAGCAGCGTTTCGAACGAGAACTCATCTCTTACAAAGGGATTTCATTTTTTGAACTTATTTGAACTCCATACTTTTTGTGTGTTCAAAATACACCATTCTAAGGCACATCACAAAATTTCAACAATTTCTGACTTCATTTGGTATTCTTCGTGCATTTACTTATTTTTTTGAGCTAGTTGACCCTGAAATTGAAAAGCACTACAAATGAACTCTGAAAATGTTGAAAGTTGGCATGCTATCATCATTTCACCCACATAGCATGAGTTAAAAAGTTGAGAGGGCTACGACAAAAACTGGATGCAGTTCGTGTACAAAACGGACAATCTCTCTCGAAGTAGCAGCGTTTCGAACGAGAACTCATCTCTTACAAAGGGATTTCATTTTTTTGAACTTATTTGAACTCCATACTTTTTGTGTGTTCAAAATGCACCATTCTAAGGCACATCACAAAATTTCAACAATTTCTGACTTCATTTGGTATTCTTCGTGCATTTACTTATTTTTTTGAGCTAGTTGACCCTGAAATTGAAAAGCACTACAAATGAACTCTGAAAATGTTGAAAGTTGGCATGTTATCATCATTTAACCCACAGAGCATGTGTTAAAAAGTTAAGAGGGCTACGACAAAAACTGGATGCAGTTCGTGTACAAAACGGACAATCTCTCTCGAAGTAGCAGCGTTTCGAACGAGAACTCATCTCTTACAAAGGGATTTCATTTTTTGAACTTATTTGAACTCCATACTTTTTGTGTGTTCAAAATACACCATTCTAAGGCACATCACAAAATTTCAACAATTTCTGACTTCATTTGGTATTCTTCGTGCATTTACTTATTTTTTTGAGCTAGTTGACCCTGAAATTGAAAAGCACTACAAATGAACTCTGAAAATGTTGAAAGTTGGCATTCTATGATCATTTCACCCACATAGCATGTGTGAAAAAGTTGACAGGGCTATGAGAAAAACTGGATGCAGTTCGTGCACAAAACGGACAATCTCTCTCGAAGTAGCACGTTTCGAACGAGAACTCATCTCTTACAAAGGGATTTAATTTTTTGAACTTATTTGAACTCCATACTTTTTGTGTGCTCAAAATGAACCATTCTAAGGCACATCACAAAATTTCAACAATTTCTGACTTCATTTGGTATTCTTCGTGCATTTACTTATTGTTTTTGAGCTAGTTGACCCTGAAATTGAAAAGCACTACAAATGAACTCTGAAAATGTTGAAAGTTGGCATGCTATCATCATTTCACCCACATAGCATGTGTTAAAAAGTTGAGAGGGATACGACAAAAACTGGATGCAGTTCGTGTACAAAACGGACAATCTGTCTCGAAGTAGCAGGGTTTCGAACGAGAACTCATCTCTTACAAAGGGATTTCATTTTTTTGAACTTATTTGAACTCCATAATTTTTGTGTGTTCAAAATGCACCATTCTAAGGCACATCACAAAATTTAACAATTTCTGACTTCATTTGGTATTCTTCGTGCATTTACTTATTTTTTTTAAGCTAGTTGACCCTGAAATTGAAAAGCACTACAAATGAACTCTGAAAATGTTGAAAGTTGGCATGTAATCATAATTTCACCCACATACCATGTGTTAAAAAGTTGAGAGGGATACGACAAAAACTGGATGCAGTTCGTGTACAACACGGACAATCTCTCTCGAAGTAACAGCGTTTCGAACGAGAACTCATCTCTTACAAAGGGATTTCATTTTTTAGAACTTATTTGAACTCCATACTTTTTGTGTGTTCAAAATGCACCATTCTAAGGCACATCACAAAATTTCAACAATTTCTGACTTCATTTGGTATTCTTCGTGAATTTACTTATTTTTTTAAGCTAGTTGACCCTGAAATTGAAAAGCACTACAAATGAACTCTGAAAATGTTGAAAGTTGGCATGCTATCTTAATTTCACCCACATACCATGTGTTAAAAAGTTGAGAGGGCTACGACAAAAACTGGATGCAGTTCGTGCAAAATGGACAATCTCTCTCGAAGTAGCAGCGTTTCAAAGGAGAACTCATCTCTTACGAAGGGATTTCATTTTTTTGAACTTATTTGAACTCCATACTTTTTGTGTGTTCAAAATGCACCATTCGAAGGTACATCACAAAATTTCAACAATTTCTGACTTCATTTGGTATTCTTCGTGCATTTACTTATTGTTTTTGAGCTAGTTGACCTTGAAATTGAAAAGCACTACAAATGAACTCTAAAAATGTTGAAAGTTGGCATGCTATAATCATTTCACCCACATAGCATGTGTTAAAAAGTTGAGAGGGATACGACAAAAACTGGATGCAGTTCGTGTACAAAACGGACAATCTCTCTCGAAGTAGCAGCGTTTCGAACGAGAACTCATCTCTTACAAAGGGATTTCATTTTTTTGAACTTATTTGAACTCCATACTTTTTGTGTGTTCAAAATGCACCATTCTAAGGCACATCACAAAATTTCAACAATTTCTGACTTCATTTGGTATTCTTCGTGCATTTACTTATTTTTTTAAGCTAGTTGACCCTGAAATTGAAAAGCACTACAAATGAACTCTGAAAATGTTGAAAGTTGGCATGTAATCATAATTTCACCCACATACCATGTGTTAAAAAGTTGAGAGGGCTACGACAAAAACTGGATGCAGTTCGTGTACAACACGGACAATCTCTCTCGAAGTAACAGCGTTTCGAACGAGAACTCATCTCTTACAAAGGGATTTCATTTTTTAGAACTTATTTGACTTCCATACTTTTTGTGTGTTCAAAATTCACCATTCTAAGGCACATCACAAAATTTCAACAATTTCTGACTTCATTTGGTATTCTTCGTGCATTTACTTATTTTTTTAAGCTAGTTGACCCTGAAATTGAAAAGCACTACAAATGAACTCTGAAAATGTTGAAAGTTGGCATGCTATCTTAATTTCACCCACATACCATGTGTTAAAAAGTTGAGAGGGCTACGACAAAAACTGGATGCAGTTCGTGCAAAATGGACAATCTCTCTCGAAGTAGCAGCGTTTCAAAGGAGAACTTATCTCTTACGAAGGGATTTCATTTTTTTGAACTTATTTGAACTCCATACTTTTTGTGCGTTCAAAATGCACCATTCGAAGGTACATCACAAAATTTCAACAATTTCTGACTTCATTTGGTATTCTTCGTGCATTTACTTATTGTTTTTGAGCTAGTTGACCTTGAAATTGAAAAGCACTACAAATGAACTCTAAAAATGTTGAAAGTTGGCATGCTATAATCATTTCACCCACATAGCATGTGTTAAAAAGTTGAGAGGGATACGACAAAAACTGGATGCAGTTCGTGTACAAAACGGACAATCTCTCTCGAAGTAGCAGCGTTTCGAACGAGAACTCATCTCTTACAAAGGGATTTCATTTTTTTGAACTTAATTGAACTCCATACTTTTTGTGTGTTCAAAATGCACCATTCTAAGGCACATCACAAAATTTCAACAATTTCTCACTTCATTTGGTATTCTTCGTGCATTTACTTATTGTTTTGAGCTAGTTGACCCTGAAATTGAAAAGCACTACAAATGAACTCTGAAAATGTTGAAAGTTGGCATGCTATCATCATTTCACCCACATACCATGTGTTAAAAAGTTGAGAGGGCTACGACAAAAACTGGATGCAGTTCGTGTACAACACGGACAATCTCTCTCGAAGTAGCAGCGTTCCGAACGAGAACTCATCTCTTACAAAGGGATTTCATTTTTTTGAACTTATTTTAACTCCATACTTTTTGTGTGTTCAAAATGCACCATTCTAAGGCACATCACAAAATTTCAACAATTTCGGACTTCATTTGGTATTCTTCGTGCATTTACTTATTTTTTTTGAGCTAGTTGACCCTGAAATTGAAAAGCACTACAAATGAACTCTGAAAATGTTGAAAGTTGGCATGCTATCATCATTTCACCCACATAGCATGTGTTAAAAAGTTGAGAGGGATACGACAAAAACTGGATGAAGTTCGTGTACAAAACGGACAATCTCTCTCGAAGTAGCAGCGTTTCGAACGAGAACTCATCTCTTACAAAGGGATTTCGTTTTTTTGAACTTATTTGAACTCCATACTTTTTGTGTGTTCAAAATGCACCATTCTAAGGCACATCACAAAATTTCAACAATTTCTGACTTCACTTGGTATTCTTCGTCCATTTACTTATTTTTTTGAGCTAGTTGACCCTGAAATTGAAAAGCACTACAAATGAACTCTGAAAATGTTGAAAGTTGGCATGCTATCATCATTTCACCCACATACCATGTGTTAAAAAGTTGAGAGGGCTACGACAAAAACTGGATGCAGTTCGTGTACAAAACGGACAATCTCTCTCAAAGTAGCACGTTTCGAACGAGAACTCATCTCTTACAAAGGGATTTAATTTTTTGAACTTATTTGAACTCCATACTTTTTGTGTGCTCAAAATGAACCATTCTAAGGCACATCACAAAATTTCAACAATTTCTGACTTCATTTGGTATTCTTCGTGCATTTACTTATTGTTTTTGAGCTAGTTGACCCTGAAATTGAAAAGCACTACAAATGAACTCTGAAAATGTTGAAAGTTGGCATGCTATCATGATTTCACCCACATAGCATGTGTTAAAAAGTTGAGAGGGATACGACAAAAACTGGATGCAGTTCGTGTACAAAACGGACAATCTCTCTCGAAGTAGCAGCGTTTCGAACGAGAACTCATCTCTTACAAAGGGATTTCGTTTTTTTGAACTTATTTGAACTCCATACTTTTTGTGTGTTCAAAATGCACCATTCTAAGGCACATCACAAAATTTCAACAATTTCTGACTTCACTTGGTATTCTTCGTCCATTTACTTATTTTTTTGAGCTAGTTGACCCTGAAATTGAAAAGCACTACAAATGAACTCTGAAAATGTTGAAAGTTGGCATGCTATCATCATTTCACCCACATACCATGTGTTAAAAAGTTGAGAGGGCTACGACAAAAACTGGATGCAGTTCGTGTACAACACGGACAATCTCTCTCGAAGTAGCAGCGTTTCGAACGAGAACTCATCTCTTACAAAGGGATTTCATTTTTTTGAACTTATTTTAACTCCATACTTTTTGTGTGTTCAAAATGCACCATTCTAAGGCACATCACAAAATTTCAACAATTTCGGACTTCATTTGGTATTCTTCGTGCATTTACTTATTTTTTTTGAGCTAGTTCACCCTGAAATTGAAAAGCACTACAAATGAACTCTGAAAATCTTGAAAGTTGGCATGCTATCATCATTTCACCCACATAGCATGTGTTAAACAGTTGAGAGGGCTACGACAAAAACTGGATGCAGTTCGTGTACAAAACGGTCAATCTCTCTCGAAGTAGCAGCGTTTCGAACGAGAACTCATCTCTTACAAAGGGATTTAATTTTTTTGAACTTATTTGAACTCCATACTTTTTTTGTGTTCAAAATGCACCATTCTAAGGCACATCTCAAAATTTCAACAATTTCTGACTTCATTTGGTATTCTTCGTGCATTTACTTATTTTTTTTGAGCTAGTTGACCCTGAAATTAAAAAGCACTACAAATGAACTCTGAAAATGTTAAAAGTTGGCATGCTATAATCATTTCACCCACATACCATGTGTTAAAAAGTTGAGTGGGCTACGACAAAAACTGGATGCAGTTCGTGTACAAAACGGACAATCTCTCTCAAAGTAGCAGCGTTTCGAACGAGAACTCATGTCTTACGAAGGGATTTCATTTTTTTGAACTTATTTGAACTCCATACTTTTTGTGTGTTCAAAATGCACCATTCTAAGGCACATCACAAAATTTCAACAATTTCTGACTTCATTTGGTATTCTTCGTGCATTTACTTATTTTTTTGAGCTAGTTGACCCTGAAATTGAAAAGCACTACAAATGAACTCTGAAAATGTTGAAAGTTGGCATGTTATCATCATTTAACCCACAGAGCATGTGTTAAAAAGTTAAGAGGGCTACGACAAAAACTGGATGCAGTTCGCGTACAAAACGGACAATCTCTCTCGAAGTAGCAGCGTTTCGAACGAGAACTCATCTCTTACAAAGGGATTTCATTTTTTGAACTTATTTGAACTCCATACTTTTTGTGTGTTCAAAATACACCATTCTAAGGCACATCACAAAATTTCAACAATTTCTGACTTCATTTGGTATTCTTCGTGCATTTACTTATTTTTTTGAGCTAGTTGACCCTGAAATTGAAAAGCACTACAAATGAACTCTGAAAATGTTGAAAGTTGGCATTCTATGATCATTTCACCCACATAGCATGTGTGAAAAAGTTGACAGGGCTATGACAAAAACTGGATGCAGTTCGTGCACAAAACGGACAATCTCTCTCGAAGTAGCACGTTTCGAACGAGAACTCATCTCTTACAAAGGGATTTAATTTTTTGAACTTATTTGAACTCCATACTTTTTGTGTGCTCAAAATGAACCATTCTAAGGCACATCACAAAATTTCAACAATTTCTGACTTCATTTGGTATTCTTCGTGCATTTACTTATTGTTTTTGAGCTAGTTGACCCTGAAATTGAAAAGCACTACAAATGAACTCTGAAAATGTTGAAAGTTGGCATGCTATCATCATTTCACCCACATAGCATGTGTTAAAAAGTTGAGAGGGATACGACAAAAACTGGATGCAGTTCGTGTACAAAACGGACAATCTGTCTCGAAGTAGCAGGGTTTCGAACGAGAACTCATCTCTTACAAAGGGATTTCATTTTTTTGAACTTATTTGAACCCCATAATTTTTGTGTGTTCAAAATGCACCATTCTAAGGCACATCACAAAATTTAACAATTTTTGACTTCATTTGGTATTCTTCGTGCATTTACTTATTTTTTTAAGCTAGTTGACCCTGAAATTGAAAAGCACTACAAATGAACTCTGAAAATGTTGAAAGTTGGCATGCTATCATCATTTCACCCACATAGCATGTGTTAAAAAGTTGAGAGGGATACGACAAAAACTGGATGCAGTTCGTGTACAAAACGGACAATCTCTCTCGAAGTAGCAGGGTTTCGAACGAGAACTCATCTCTTACAAAGGGATTTCATTTTTTTAAACTTATTTGAACTCCATACTTTTTGTGTGTTCAAAATGCACCATTCTAAGGCACATCACAAAATTTAACAATTTCTGACTTCATTTGGTATTCTTCGTGCATTTACTTATTTTTTTAAGCTAGTTGACCCTGAAATTGAAAAGCACTACAAATGAACTCTGAAAATGTTGAAAATTGGCATGTAATCATAATTTCACCCACATACCATGTGTTAAAAAGTTGAGAGGGCTACGACAAAAACTGGATGCAGTTCGTGTACAACACGGACAATCTCTCTCGAAGTAACAGCGTTTCGAACGAGAACTCATCTCTTACAAAGGGATTTCATTTTTAGAACTTATTTGAACTCCATACTTTTTGTGTGTTCAAAATGCACCATTCTAAGGCACATCACAAAATTTCAACAATTTCTGACTTCATTTGGTATTCTTCGTGCATTTACTTATTTTTTTAAGCTAGTTGACCCTGAAATTGAAAAGCACTACAAATGAACTCTGAAAATGTTGAAAGTTGGCATGCTATCTTAATTTCACCCACATACCATGTGTTAAAATGTTGAGAGGGCTACGACAAAAACTGGATGCAGTTCGTGCAAAATGGACAATCTCTCTCGAAGTAGCAGCGTTTCAAAGGAGAACTCATCTCTTACGAAGGGATTTCATTTTTTTGAACTTATTTGAACTCCATACTTTTTGTGTGTTCAAAATGCACCATTCTAAGGTACATCACAAAATTTCAACAATTTCTGACTTCATTTGGTATTCTTCGTGCATTTACTTATTGTTTTTGAGCTAGTTGACCTTGAAATTGAAAAGCACGACAAATGAACTCTAAAAATGTTGAAAGTTGGCATGCTATAATCATTTCACCCACATAGCATGTGTTAAAAAGTTGAGAGGGATACGACAAAAACTGGATGCAGTTCGTGTACAAAACGGACAATCTCTCTCGAAGTAGCAGCGTTTCGAACGAGAACTCATCTCTTACAAAGGGATTTCATTTTTTTGAACTTAATTGAACTCCATACTTTTTGTGTGTTCAAAATGCACCATTCTAAGGCACATCACAAAATTTCAACAATTTCTCACTTCATTTGGTATTC
The DNA here is from genome assembly GCF_904849725.1 of Hordeum vulgare subsp. vulgare. Lineage (NCBI taxonomy): Eukaryota > Viridiplantae > Streptophyta > Magnoliopsida > Poales > Poaceae > Hordeum > Hordeum vulgare. Next base: position 159,608,346 of record NC_058522.1, read on the forward strand.
TTCGTGCATTTACTTATTTTTTTGAGCTAGTTGACCCTGAAATTGAAAAGCACTACAAATGAACTCTGAAAATGTTGAAAGTTGGCATGCTATCATCATTTCACCCACATAGCATGTGTTAAAAAGTTGAGAGGGATACGACAAAAACTGGATGCAGTTCGTGTACAAAACGGACAATCTCTCTCGAAGTAGCAGCGTTTCGAACGAGAACTCATCTCTTACAAAGGGATTTCGTTTTTTTGAACTTATTTGAACTCCATACTTTTTGTGTGTTCAAAATGCACCATTCTAAGGCACATCACAAAATTTCAACAATTTCTGACTTCACTTGGTATTCTTCGTCCATTTACTTATTTTTTTGAGCTAGTTGACCCTGAAATTGAAAAGCACTACAAATGAACTCTGAAAATGTTGAAAGTTGGCATGCTATCATCATTTCACCCACATACCATGTGTTAAAAAGTTGAGAGGGCTACGACAAAAACTGGATGCAGTTCGTGTACAACACGGACAATCTCTCTCGAAGTAGCAGCGTTTCGAACGAGAACTCATCTCTTACAAAGGGATTTCATTTTTTTGAACTTATTTTAACTCCATACTTTTTGTGTGTTCAAAATGCACCATTCTAAGGCACATCACAAAATTTCAACAATTTCGGACTTCATTTGGTATTCTTCGTGCATTTACTTATTTTTTTTGAGCTAGTTCACCCTGAAATTGAAAAGCACTACAAATGAACTCTGAAAATCTTGAAAGTTGGCATGCTATCATCATTTCACCCACATAGCATGTGTTAAACAGTTGAGAGGGCTACGACAAAAACTGGATGCAGTTCGTGTACAAAACGGTCAATCTCTCTCGAAGTAGCAGCGTTTCGAACGAGAACTCATCTCTTACAAAGGGATTTAATTTTTTTGAACTTATTTGAACTCCATACTTTTTTTGTGTTCAAAATGCACCATTCTAAGGCACATCTCAAAATTTCAACAATTTCTGACTTCATTTGGTATTCTTCGTGCATTTACTTATTTTTTTTGAGCTAGTTGACCCTGAAATTAAAAAGCACTACAAATGAACTCTGAAAATGTTAAAAGTTGGCATGCTATAATCATTTCACCCACATACCATGTGTTAAAAAGTTGAGTGGGCTACGACAAAAACTGGATGCAGTTCGTGTACAAAACGGACAATCTCTCTCAAAGTAGCAGCGTTTCGAACGAGAACTCATGTCTTACGAAGGGATTTCATTTTTTTGAACTTATTTGAACTCCATACTTTTTGTGTGTTCAAAATGCACCATTCTAAGGCACATCACAAAATTTCAACAATTTCTGACTTCATTTGGTATTCTTCGTGCATTTACTTATTTTTTTGAGCTAGTTGACCCTGAAATTGAAAAGCACTACAAATGAACTCTGAAAATGTTGAAAGTTGGCATGTTATCATCATTTAACCCACAGAGCATGTGTTAAAAAGTTAAGAGGGCTACGACAAAAACTGGATGCAGTTCGCGTACAAAACGGACAATCTCTCTCGAAGTAGCAGCGTTTCCAACGAGAACTCATCTCTTACAAAGGGATTTCATTTTTTGAACTTATTTGAACTCCATAATTTTTGTGTGTTCAAAATACACCATTCTAAGGCACATCACAAAATTTCAACAATTTCTGACTTCATTTGGTATTCTTCGTGCATTTACTTATTTTTTTGAGCTAGTTGACCCTGAAATTGAAAAGCACTACAAATGAACTCTGAAAATGTTGAAAGTTGGCATTCTATGATCATTTCACCCACATAGCATGTGTGAAAAAGTTGACAGGGCTATGACAAAAACTGGATGCAGTTCGTGCACAAAACGGACAATCTCTCTCGAAGTAGCACGTTTCGAACGAGAACTCATCTCTTACAAAGGGATTTAATTTTTTGAACTTATTTGAACTCCATACTTTTTGTGTGCTCAAAATGAACCATTCTAAGGCACATCACAAAATTTCAACAATTTCTGACTTCATTTGGTATTCTTCGTGCATTTACTTATTGTTTTTGAGCTAGTTGACCCTGAAATTGAAAAGCACTACAAATGAACTCTGAAAATGTTGAAAGTTGGCATGCTATCATCATTTCACCCACATAGCATGTGTTAAAAAGTTGAGAGGGATACGACAAAAACTGGATGCAGTTCGTGTACAAAACGGACAATCTGTCTCGAAGTAGCAGGGTTTCGAACGAGAACTCATCTCTTACAAAGGGATTTCATTTTTTTGAACTTATTTGAACCCCATAATTTTTGTGTGTTCAAAATGCACCATTCTAAGGCACATCACAAAATTTAACAATTTTTGACTTCATTTGGTATTCTTCGTGCATTTACTTATTTTTTTAAGCTAGTTGACCCTGAAATTGAAAAGCACTACAAATGAACTCTGAAAATGTTGAAAGTTGGCATGCTATCATCATTTCACCCACATAGCATGTGTTAAAAAGTTGAGAGGGATACGACAAAAACTGGATGCAGTTCGTGTACAAAACGGACAATCTCTCTCGAAGTAGCAGGGTTTCGAACGAGAACTCATCTCTTACAAAGGGATTTCATTTTTTTAAACTTATTTGAACTCCATACTTTTTGTGTGTTCAAAATGCACCATTCTAAGGCACATCACAAAATTTAACAATTTCTGACTTCATTTGGTATTCTTCGTGCATTTACTTATTTTTTTAAGCTAGTTGACCCTGAAATTGAAAAGCACTACAAATGAACTCTGAAAATGTTGAAAATTGGCATGTAATCATAATTTCACCCACATACCATGTGTTAAAAAGTTGAGAGGGCTACGACAAAAACTGGATGCAGTTCGTGTACAACACGGACAATCTCTCTCGAAGTAACAGCGTTTCGAACGAGAACTCATCTCTTACAAAGGGATTTCATTTTTAGAACTTATTTGAACTCCATACTTTTTGTGTGTTCAAAATGCACCATTCTAAGGCACATCACAAAATTTCAACAATTTCTGACTTCATTTGGTATTCTTCGTGCATTTACTTATTTTTTTAAGCTAGTTGACCCTGAAATTGAAAAGCACTACAAATGAACTCTGAAAATGTTGAAAGTTGGCATGCTATCTTAATTTCACCCACATACCATGTGTTAAAATGTTGAGAGGGCTACGACAAAAACTGGATGCAGTTCGTGCAAAATGGACAATCTCTCTCGAAGTAGCAGCGTTTCAAAGGAGAACTCATCTCTTACGAAGGGATTTCATTTTTTTGAACTTATTTGAACTCCATACTTTTTGTGTGTTCAAAATGCACCATTCTAAGGTACATCACAAAATTTCAACAATTTCTGACTTCATTTGGTATTCTTCGTGCATTTACTTATTGTTTTTGAGCTAGTTGACCTTGAAATTGAAAAGCACGACAAATGAACTCTAAAAATGTTGAAAGTTGGCATGCTATAATCATTTCACCCACATAGCATGTGTTAAAAAGTTGAGAGGGATACGACAAAAACTGGATGCAGTTCGTGTACAAAACGGACAATCTCTCTCGAAGTAGCAGCGTTTCGAACGAGAACTCATCTCTTACAAAGGGATTTCATTTTTTTGAACTTAATTGAACTCCATACTTTTTGTGTGTTCAAAATGCACCATTCTAAGGCACATCACAAAATTTCAACAATTTCTCACTTCATTTGGTATTCTTCGTGCATTTACTTATTTTTTTGAGCTAGTTGACCCTGAAATTGAAAAGCACTACAAATGAACTCTGAAAATGTTGAAAGTTGGCATGCTATCATCATTTCACCCACATACCATGTGTTAAAAAGTTGAGAGGGCTACGACAAAAACTGGATGCAGTTCGTGTACAACACGGACAATCTCTCTCGAAGTAGCAGCGTTTCGAACGAGAACTCATCTCTTACAAAGGGATTTCATTTTTTTGAACTTATTTTAACTCCATACTTTTTGTGTGCTCAAAATGCACCATTCTAAGGCACATCACAAAATTTCAACAATTTCGGACTTCATTTGGTATTCTTCGTGCATTTACTTATTTTTTATGAGCTAGTTGACCCTGAAATTGAAAAGCACTACAAATGAACTCTGAAAATGTTGAAAGTTGGCATGCTATCATCATTTCACCCACATATTATGTGTTAAATAGTTCAGAGGGCTACGACAAAAACTGGATGCAGTTCGTGTACAAAACGGTCAATCTCTCTCGAAGTAGCAGCGTTTCGAACGAGAACTCATCTCTTACAAAGGGATTTAATTTTTTTTGAACTTATTTGAACTCCATACTTTTTGTGTGTACAAAATGCACCATTCTAAGGCACATCACAAAATTTCAACAATTTCGGACTTCATTTGGTATTCTTCGTGCATTTACTTATTTTTTTTGAGCTACTTGACCATCAAATTGAAAAGCACTACAAATGAACTCTGAAAATGTTCAAAGTTGGCATGCTATCATCATTTCACCCACATACCATGTGTTAAAAAGTTGAGAGGGCTACGGCAAAAACTGGATGCAGTTCGTGTACAAAACGGACAATCTCTCTCGAAGTAGCAGGGTTTCGAACGAGAACTCATGTCTTACAAAGGGATTTCATTTTTTTGAACTTATTTGAACTCCATAATTTTTGTGTGTTCAAAATGCACCATTCTAAGGCACATCACAAAATTTCAACAATTTCGGTCTTCATTTGGTATTCTTCGTGCATTTACTTTTTTTTTTTGAGCTAGTTGACCCTGAAATTGAAAAGCACTACAAATGAACTCTGGAAATGTTGAAAGTTGGCATGCTATCATCATTTAACCCACATAGCATGTGTTAAAAAGTTGAGAGGGATACGACAAAAACTGGATGCAGTTCGTGTACAAAACGGACAATCTCTCTCGAAGTAGCAGGGTTTCGAACGAGAACTCATGTCTTACAAAGGGATTTCATTTTTTTGAACTTATTTGAACTCCATAATTTTTGTGTGTTCAAAATGCACCATTCTAAGGCACATCACAAAATTTCAACAATTTCTGACTTCATTTGGTATTCTTCGTGCATTTACTTATTTTTTGAGCTAGTTGACCCTGAAATTGAAAAGCACTACAAATGAACTCTGAAAATGTTGAAAGTTGGCATGTTATCATCATTTAACCCACAGAGCATGTGTTAAAAAGTTAAGAGGGCTACGACAAAAACTGGATGCAGTTCGCGTACAAAACGGACAATCTCTCTCGAAGTAGCAGCGTTTCGAACGAGAACTCATCTCTTACGAAGGGATTTCATTTTTTTGAACTTATTTGAACTCCATACTTTTTGTGTGTTCAAAATACACCATTCTAAGGCACATCACAAAATTTCAACAATTTCTGACTTCATTTGGTATTCTTCGTGCATTTACTTATTTTTTTGAGCTAGTTGACCCTGAAATTGAAAAGCACTACAAATGAACTCTAAAAATGTTGAAAGTTGGCATGCTATGATCATTTCACCCACATAGCATGTGTGAAAAAGTTGAGAGGGCTATGACAAAAACTGGATGCAGTTCGTGCACAAAACGGACAATCTCTCTCGAAGTAGCACGTTTCGAACGAGAACTCATCTCTTACAAAGGGATTTCATTTTTTGAACTTATTTGAACTCCATACTTTTTGTGTGCTCAAAATGAACCATTCTAAGGCACATCACAAAATTTCAACAATTTCTCACTTCATTTGGTATTCTTCGTGCATTTACTTATTGTTTTTGAGCTAGTTGACCCTGAAATTGAAAAGCACTACAAATGAACTCTGAAAATGTTGAAAGTTGGCATGCTATCATCATTTCACCCACATAGCATGTGTTAAAAAGTTGAGAGGGATACGACAAAAACTGGATGCAGTTCGTGTACAAAACGGACAATCTCTCACGAAGTAGCAGCGTTTCGAACGAGAACTCATCTCTTACAAAGGGATTTCGTTTTTTTAAACTTATTTGAACTCCATACTTTTTGTGTCCAAAATGCACCATTCTAAGGCACATCACAAAATTTCAACAATTTCTGACTTCCCTTGGTATTCTTCGTGCATTTACTTATTTTTTTGAGCTAGTTGACCCTGAAATTGAAAAGCACTACAAATGAACTCTGAAAATGTTGAAAGTTGGCATGCTATCATCATTTCACCCACATACCATGTGTTAAAAAGTTGAGAGGGCTACGACAAAAACTGGATGCAGTTCGTGTACAACACGGACAATCTCTCTCGAAGTAGCAGCGTTTCGAACGAGAACTCATCTCTTACAAAGGGATTTCATTTTTTTGAACTTATTTTAACTCCATACTTTTTGTGTGTTCAAAATGCACCATTCTAAGGCACATCACAAAATTTCAACAATTTAGGACTTCATTTGGTATTCTTCGTGCATTTACTTATTTTTTTTGAGCTAGTTGACCCTGAAATTGAAAAGCACTACAAATGAACTCTGAAAATGTTGAAAGTTGGCATGCTATCATCATTTCACCCAGATAGCATGTGTTAAACAGTTGAGAGGGCTACGACAAAAACTGGATGCAGTTTGTGTACAAAACGGTCAATCTCTCTCGAAGTAGCAGCGTTTCGAACGAGAACTCATCTCTTACAAAGGGATTTAAATTTTTTTGAACTTATTTGAACTCCATACTTTTTGTGTGTTCAAAATGCACCATTCTAAGGCACATCAATAAATTTCAACAATTTCTGACTTCACTTGGTATTCTTCGTCCATTTACTTATTTTTTTGAGCTAGTTGACCCTGAAATTGAAAAGCACTACAAATGAACTCTGAAAATGTTGAAAGTTGGCATGCTATCATCATTTCACCCACATACCATGTGTTAAAAAGTTGAGAGGGCTACGACAAAAACTGGATGCAGTTCGTGTACAACACGGACAATCTCTCTCGAAGTAGCAGCGTTTCGAACGAGAACTCATCTCTTACAAAGGGATTTCATTTTTTTGAACTTATTTTAACTCCATACTTTTTGTGTGTTCAAAATGCACCATTCTAAGGCACATCACAAAATTTCAACAATTTCGGACTTCATTTGGTATTCTTCGTGCATTTACTTATTTTTTTTGAGCTAGTTCACCCTGAAATTGAAAAGCACTACAAATGAACTCTGAAAATCTTGAAAGTTGGCATGCTATCATCATTTCACCCACATAGCATGTGTTAAACAGTTGAGAGGGCTACGACAAAAACTGGATGCAGTTTGTGTACAAAACGGTCAATCTCTCTCGAAGTAGCAGCGTTTCGAACGAGAACTCATCTCTTACAAAGGGATTTAATTTTTTTGAACTTATTTGAACTCCATACTTTTTTTGTGTTCAAAATGCACCATTCTAAGGCACATCACAAAATTTCAACAATTTCTGACTTCATTTGGTATTCTTCGTGCATTTACTTATTTTTTTTGAGCTAGTTGACCCTGAAATTGAAAAGCACTACAAATGAACTCTGAAAATGTTAAAAGTTGGCATGCTATAATCATTTCACCCACATACCATGTGTTAAAAAGTTGAGTGGGCTACGACAAAAACTGGATGCAGTTCGTGTACAAAACGGACAATCTCTCTCAAAGTAGCAGCGTTTCGAACGAGAACTCATGTCTTACGAAGGGATTTCATTTTTTTGAACTTATTTGAACTCCATAATTTTTGTGTGTTCAAAATGCACCATTCTAAGGCACATCACAAAATTTCAACAATTTCTGACTTCATTTGGTATTCTTCGTGCATTTACTTATTTTTTTGAGCTAGTTGACCCTGAAATTGAAAAGCACTACAAATGAACTCTGAAAATGTTGAAAGTTGGCATGTTATCATCATTTAACCCACAGAGCATGTGTTAAAAAGTTAAGAGGGCTACGACAAAAACTGGATGCAGTTCGCGTACAAAACGGACAATCTCTCTCGAAGTAGCAGCGTTTCGAACGAGAACTCATCTCTTACAAAGGGATTTCATTTTTTGAACTTATTTGAACTCCATACTTTTTGTGTGTTCAAAATACACCATTCTAAGGCACATCACAAAATTTCAACAATTTCTGACTTCATTTGGTATTCTTCGTGCATTTACTTATTTTTTTGAGCTAGTTGACCCTGAAATTGAAAAGCACTACAAATGAACTCTGAAAATGTTGAAAGTTGGCATTCTATGATCATTTCACCCACATAGCATGTGTGAAAAAGTTGACAGGGCTATGACAAAAACTGGATGCAGTTCGTGCACAAAACGGACAATCTCTCTCGAAGTAGCACGTTTCGAACGAGAACTCATCTCTTACAAAGGGATTTAATTTTTTGAACTTATTTGAACTCCATACTTTTTGTGTGCTCAAAATGAACCATTCTAAGGCACATCACAAAATTTCAACAATTTCTGACTTCATTTGGTATTCTTCGTGCATTTACTTATTGTTTTTGAGCTAGTTGACCCTGAAATTGAAAAGCACTACAAATGAACTCTGAAAATGTTGAAAGTTGGCATGCTATCATCATTTCACCCACATAGCATGTGTTAAAAAGTTGAGAGGGATACGACAAAAACTGGATGCAGTTCGTTTACAAAACGGACAATCTGTCTCGAAGTAGCAGGGTTTCGAACGAGAACTCATCTCTTACAAAGGGATTTCATTTTTTTGAACTTATTTGAACCCCATAATTTTTGTGTGTTCAAAATGCACCATTCTAAGGCACATCACAAAATTTAACAATTTTTGACTTCATTTGGTATTCTTCGTGCATTTACTTATTTTTTTAAGCTAGTTGACCCTGAAATTGAAAAGCACTACAAATGAACTCTGAAAATGTTGAAAGTTGGCATGCTATCATCATTTCACCCACGTAGCATGTGTTAAAAAGTTGAGAGGGATACGACAAAAACTGGATGCAGTTCGTGTACAAAACGGACAATCTCTCTCGAAGTAGCAGGGTTTCGAACGAGAACTCATCTCTTACAAAGGGATTTCATTTTTTTAAACTTATTTGAACTCCATACTTTTTGTGTGTTCAAAATGCACCATTCTAAGGCACATCACAAAATTTAACAATTTCTGACTTCATTTGGTATTCTTCGTGCATTTACTTATTTTTTTAAGCTAGTTGACCCTGAAATTGAAAAGCACTACAAATGAACTCTGAAAATGTTGAAAATTGGCATGTAATCATAATTTCACCCACATACCATGTGTTAAAAAGTTGAGAGGGCTACGACAAAAACTGGATGCAGTTCGTGTACAACACGGACAATCTCTCTCGAAGTAACAGCGTTTCGAACGAGAACTCATCTCTTACAAAGGGATTTCATCTTTAGAACTTATTTGAACTCCATACTTTTTGTGTGTTCAAAATGCACCATTCTAAGGCACATCACAAAATTTCAACAATTTCTGACTTCATTTGGTATTCTTCGTGCATTTACTTATTTTTTTAAGCTAGTTGACCCTGAAATTGAAAAGCACTACAAATGAACTCTGAAAATGTTGAAAGTTGGCATGCTATCTTAATTTCACCCACATACCATGTGTTAAAATGTTGAGAGGGCTACGACAAAAACTGGATGCAGTTCGTGCAAAATGGACAATCTCTCTCGAAGTAGCAGCGTTTCAAAGGAGAACTCATCTCTTACGAAGGGATTTCATTTTTTTGAACTTATTTGAACTCCATACTTTTTGTGTGTTCAAAATGCACCATTCTAAGGTACATCACAAAATTTCAACAATTTCTGACTTCATTTGGTATTCTTCGTGCATTTACTTATTGTTTTTGAGCTAGTTGACCTTGAAATTGAAAAGCACGACAAATGAACTCTAAAAATGTTGAAAGTTGGCATGCTATAATCATTTCACCCACATAGCATGTGTTAAAAAGTTGAGAGGGATACGACAAAAACTGGATGCAGTTCGTGTACAAAACGGACAATCTCTCTCGAAGTAGCAGCGTTTCGAACGAGAACTCATCTCTTACAAAGGGATTTCATTTTTTTGAACTTAATTGAACTCCATACTTTTTGTGTGTTCAAAATGCACCATTCTAAGGCACATCACAAAATTTCAACAATTTCTCACTTCATTTGGTATTCTTCGTGCATTTACTTATTTTTTTGAGCTAGTTGACCCTGAAATTGAAAAGCACTACAAATGAACTCTGAAAATGTTGAAAGTTGGCATGCTATCATCATTTCACCCACATACCATGTGTTAAAAAGTTGAGAGGGCTACGACAAAAACTGGATGCAGTTCGTGTACAACACGGACAATCTCTCTCGAAGTAGCAGCGTTTCGAACGAGAACTCATCTCTTACAAAGGGATTTCATTTTTTTGAACTTATTTTAACTCCATACTTTTTGTGTGTTCAAAATGCACCATTCTAAGGCACATCACAAAATTTCAACAATTTCGGACTTCATTTGGTATTCTTCGTGCATTTACTTATTTTTTTTGAGCTAGTTGACCCTGAAATTGAAAAGCACTACAAATGAACTCTGAAAATGTTGAAAGTTGGCATGCTATCATCATTTCACCCACATATTATGTGTTAAATAGTTCAGAGGGCTACGACAAAAACTGGATGCAGTTCGTGTACAAAACGGTCAATCTCTCTCGAAGTAGCAGCGTTTCGAACGAGAACTCATCTCTTACAAAGGGATTTAATTTTTTTTGAACTTATTTGAACTCCATACTTTTTGTGTGTACAAAATGCACCATTCTAAGGCACATCACAAAATTTCAACAATTTCGGACTTCATTTGGTATTCTTCGTGCATTTACTTATTTTTTTTGAGCTACTTGACCATGAAATTGAAAAGCACTACAAATGAACTCTGAAAATGTTCAAAGTTGGCATGCTATCATCATTTCACCCACATACCATGTGTTAAAAAGTTGAGAGGGCTACGGCAAAAACTGGATGCAGTTCGTGTACAAAACGGACAATCTCTCTCGAAGTAGCAGGGTTTCGAACGAGAACTCATGTCTTACAAAGGGATTTCATTTTTTTGAACTTATTTGAACTCCATAATTTTTGTGTGTTCAAAATGCACCATTCTAAGGCACATCACAAAATTTCAACAATTTCGGTCTTCATTTGGTATTCTTCGTGCATTTACTTTTTTTTTTTGAGCTAGTTGACCCTGAAATTGAAAAGCACTACAAATGAACTCTGAAAATGTTGAAAGTTGGCATGCTATCATCATTTAACCCACATAGCATGTGTTAAAAAGTTGAGAGGGATACGACAAAAACTGGATGCAGTTCGTGTACAAAACGGACAATCTCTCTCGAAGTAGCAGGGTTTCGAACGAGAACTCATGTCTTACAAAGGGATTTCATTTTTTTGAACTTATTTGAACTCCATAATTTTTGTGTGTTCAAAATGCACCATTCTAAGGCACATCACAAAATTTCAACAATTTCTGACTTCATTTGGTATTCTTCGTGCATTTACTTATTTTTTGAGCTAGTTGACCCTGAAATTGAAAAGCACTACAAATGAACTCTGAAAATGTTGAAAGTTGGCATGTTATCATCATTTAACCCACAGAGCATGTGTTAAAAAGTTAAGAGGGCTACGACAAAAACTGGATGCAGTTCGCGTACAAAACGGACAATCTCTCTCGAAGTAGCAGCGTTTCGAACGAGAACTCATCTCTTACGAAGGGATTTCATTTTTTTGAACTTATTTGAACTCCATACTTTTTGTGTGTTCAAAATACACCATTCTAAGGCACATCACAAAATTTCAACAATTTCTGACTTCATTCGGTATTCTTCGTGCATTTACTTATTTTTTTGAGCTAGTTGACCCTGAAATTGAAAAGCACTACAAATGAACTCTAAAAATGTTGAAAGTTGGCATGCTATGATCATTTCACCCACATAGCATGTGTGAAAAAGTTGAGAGGGCTATGACAAAAACTGGATGCAGTTCGTGCACAAAACGGACAATCTCTCTCGAAGTAGCACGTTTCGAACGAGAACTCATCTCTTACAAAGGGATTTCATTTTTTGAACTTATTTGAACTCCATACTTTTTGTGTGCTCAAAATGAACCATTCTAAGGCACATCACAAAATTTCAACAATTTCTCACTTCATTTGGTATTCTTCGTGCATTTACTTATTGTTTTTGAGCTAGTTGACCCTGAAATTGAAAAGCACTACAAATGAACTCTGAAAATGTTGAAAGTTGGCATGCTATCATCATTTCACCCACATAGCATGTGTTAAAAAGTTGAGAGGGATACGACAAAAACTGGATGCAGTTCGTGTACAAAACGGACAATCTCTCTCGAAGTAGCAGCGTTTCGAACGAGAACTCATCTCTTACAAAGGGATTTCGTTTTTTTAAACTTATTTGAACTCCATACTTTTTGTGTGTTCAAAATGCACCATTCTAAGGCACATCACAAAATTTCAACAATTTCTGACTTCCCTTGGTATTCTTCGTGCATTTACTTATTTTTTTGAGCTAGTTGACCCTGAAATTGAAAAGCACTACAAATGAACTCTGAAAATGTTGAAAGTTGGCATGCTATCATCATTTCACCCACATACCATGTGTTAAAAAGTTGAGAGGGCTACGACAAAAACTGGATGCAGTTCGTGTACAACACGGACAATCTCTCTCGAAGTAGCAGCGTTTCGAACGAGAACTCATCTCTTACAAAGGGATTTCATTTTTTTGAACTTATTTTAACTCCATACTTTTTGTGTGTTCAAAATGCACCATTCTAAGGCACATCACAAAATTTCAACAATTTCGGACTTCATTTGGTATTCTTCGTGCATTTACTTATTTTTTTTGAGCTAGTTGACCCTGAAATTGAAAAGCACTACAAATGAACTCTGAAAATGTTGAAAGTTGGCATGCTATCATCATTTCACCCAGATAGCATGTGTTAAACAGTTGAGAGGGCTACGACAAAAACTGGATGCAGTTTGTGTACAAAACGGTCAATCTCTCTCGAAGAAGCAGCGTTTCGAACGAGAACTCATCTCTTACAAAGGGATTTAAATTTTTTTGAACTTATTTGAACTCCATACTTTTTGTGTGTTCAAAATGCACCATTCTAAGGCACATCACAAAATTTCAACAATTTCTGACTTCATTTGGTATTCTTCGTGCATTTACTTATTTTTTTTGAGCTAGTTGACCCTGAAATTGAAAAGCACTACAAATGAACTCTGAAAATGTTCAAAGTTGGCATGCTATCATCATTTCACCCACATACCATGTGTTAAAAAGTTGAGTGGGCTACGACAAAAACTGGATGCAGTTCGTGTACAAAACGGACAATCTCTCTCGAAGTAGCAGCGTTTCGAACGAGAACTCATGTCTTACAAAGGGATTTCATTTTTTTGAACTTATTTGAACTCCATACTTTTTGTGTGTTCAAAATGCACCATTCTAAGGCACATCACAAAATTTCAACAATTTCTGACTTCATTTGGTATTCTTCGTGCATTTACTTATTTTTTTGAGCTAGTTGACCCTGAAATTGAAAAGCACTACAAATGAACTCTGAAAATGTTGAAAGTTGGCATGTTATCATCATTTAACCCACAGAGCATGTGTTAAAAAGTTAAGAGGGCTACGACAAAAACTGGATGCAGTTCGCGTACAAAACGGACAATCTCTCTCGAAGTAGAAGCGTTTCGAACAATAACTCATCTCTTACAAAGGGATTTCATTTTTTTGAACTTATTTGAACTCCATACTTTTTGTGTGTTCAAAATACACCATTCTAAGGCACATCACAAAATTTCAACAATTTCTGACTTCATTTGGTATTCTTCGTGCATTTACTTTTTTTTTTTGAGCTAGTTGACCCTGAAATTGAAAATCACTACAAATGAACTCTGAAAATGTTGAAAGTTGGCATTCTATGATCATTTCACCCACATAGCATGTGTGAAAAAGTTGAGAGGGCTATGACAAAAACTGGATGCAGTTCGTGCACAAAACGGACAATCTCTCTCGAAGTAGCACGTTTCGAACGAGAACTCATTTCTTACAAAGGGATTTAATTTTTTGAACTTATTTGAACTCCATACTTTTTGTGTGCTCAAAATGAACCATTCTAAGGCACATCACAAAATTTCAACAATTTCTGACTTCATTTGGTATTCTTCGTGCATTTACTCATTGATTTTGAGCTAGTTGACCCTGAAATTGAAAAGCACTACAAATGAACTCTGAAAATGTTGAAAGTTGGCATGATATCATCATTTCACCCACATAGAATGTGTTAAAAAGTTGAGAGGGATACGACAAAAACTGGATGCAGTTCGTGTACAAAACGGACAATCTCTCTCGAAGTAGCAGGGTTTCGAACGAGAACTCATCTCTTACAAAGGGATTTCATTTTTTTAAACTTATTTGAACTCCATACTTTTTGTGTGTTCAAAATGCACCATTCTAAGGCACATCACAAAATTTAACAATTTCTGACTTCATTTGGTATTCTTCGTGCATTTACTTATTTTTTTAAGCTAGTTGACCCTGAAATTGAAAAGCACTACAAATGAACTCTGAAAATGTTGAAAATTGGCATGTAATCATAATTTCACCCACATACCATGTGTTAAAAAGTTGAGAGGGCTACGACAAAAACTGGATGCAGTTCGTGTACAACACGGACAATCTCTCTCGAAGTAACAGCGTTTCGAACGAGAACTCATCTCTTACAAAGGGATTTCATTTTTAGAACTTATTTGAACTCCATACTTTTTGTGTGTTCAAAATGCACCATTCTAAGGCACATCACAAAATTTCAACAATTTCTGACTTCATTTGGTATTCTTCGTGCATTTACTTATTTTTTTAAGCTAGTTGACCCTGAAATTGAAAAGCACTACAAATGAACTCTGAAAATGTTGAAAGTTGGCATGCTATCTTAATTTCACCCACATACCATGTGTTAAAAAGTTGAGAGGGCTACGACAAAAACTGGATGCAGTTCGTGCAAAACGGACAATCTCTCTCGAAGTAGCAGCGTTTCGAACGAGAACTCATCTCTTACGAAGGGATTTCATTTTTTTGAACTTATTTGAACTCCATACTTTTTGTTTGTTCAAAATGCACCATTCTAAGGTACATCACAAAATTTCAACAATTTCTGACTTCATTTGGTATTCTTCGTGCATTTACTTATTGTTTTTGAGCTAGTTGACCCTGAAATTGAAAAGCACTACAAATGCACTCTGAAAATGTTGAAAGTTGGCATGCTATAATCATTTCACCCACATAGCATGTGTTAAAAAGTTGAGAGGGATACGACAAAAACTGGATGCAGTTCGTGTACAAAACGGACAATCTCTCTCGAAGTAGCAGCGTTTCGAACGAGAACTCATCTCTTACAAAGGGATTTCATTTTTTTGAACTTAATTGAACTCCATACTTTTTGTGTGTTCAAAATGCACCATTCTAAGGCACATCACAAAATTTCAACAATTTCTCACTTCATTTGGTATTCTTCGTGCATTTACTTATTTTTTTGAGCTAGTTGACCCTGAAATTGAAAAGCACTACAAATGAACTCTAAAAATGTTGAAAGTTGGCATGCTATCATCATTTCACCCACATACCATGTGTTAAAAAGTTGAGAGGGCTACGACAAAAACTGGACGCAGTTCGTGTACAACACGGACAATCTCTCTCCAAGTAGCAGCGTTTCGAACGAGAACTCATCTCTTACAAAGGGATTTCATTTTTTGAACTTATTTTAACTCCATACTTTTTGTGTGTTCAAAATGCAACATTCTAAGGCACATCACAAAATTTCAACAAGTTCGGACTTCATTTGGTATTCTTCGTGCATTTACTTATTTTTTTGAGCTAGTTGACCCTGAAATTGAAAAGCACTACAAATGAACTCTGAAAATGTTGAAAGTTGGCATGCTATCATCATTTCACCCACATAGCATGTGTTAAAAAGTTCAGAGGGCTACGACAAAAACTGGATGCAGTTCGTGTACAAAACGGTCAATCTCTCTCGAAGTAGCAGCGTTTCGAACGAGAACTCATCTCTTACAAAGGGATTTCGTTTTTTTAACTTATTTAAACTCCATACTTTTTGTGTGTTCAAAATGCACCATTCTAAGGCACGTCACAAAATTTCAACAATTTCTGACTTCATTTGGTATTCTTCATGCATTTACTTATTTTTTTGAGCTAGTTGACCCTGAAATTGAAAAGCACTACAAATGAACTCTGAAAATGTTGAAAGTTGGCATGTTATCATCATTTAACCCACAGAGCATGTGTTAAAAAGTTAAGAGGGCTACGACAAAAACTGGATGCAGTTCGCGTACAAAACGGACAATCTCTCTCGAAGTAGAAGCGTTTCGAACAATAACTCATCTCTTACAAAGGGATTTCATTTTTTTGAACTTATTTGAACTCCATACTTTTTGTGTGTTCAAAATACACCATTCTAAGGCACATCACAAAATTTCAACAATTTCTGACTTCATTTGGTATTCTTCGTGCATTTACTTATTTTTTTTGAGCTAGTTGACCCTGAAATTGAAAATCACTACAAATGAACTCTGAAAATGTTGAAAGTTGGCATTCTATGATCATTTCACCCACATAGCATGTGTGAAAAAGTTGAGAGGGCTATGACAAAAACTGGATGCAGTTCGTGCACAAAACGGACAATCTCTCTCGAAGTAGCACGTTTCGAACGAGAACTCATTTCTTACAAAGGGATTTAATTTTTTGAACTTATTTGAACTCCATACTTTTTGTGTGCTCAAAATGAACCATTCTAAGGCACATCACAAAATTTCAACAATTTCTGACTTCATTTGGTATTCTTCGTGCATTTACTCATTGATTTTGAGCTAGTTGACCCTGAAATTGAAAAGCACTACAAATGAACTCTGAAAATGTTGAAAGTTGGCATGATATCATCATTTCACCCACATAGAATGTGTTAAAAAGTTGAGAGGGATACGACAAAAACTGGATGCAGTTCGTGTACAAAACGGACAATCTCTCTCGAAGTAGCAGGGTTTCGAACGAGAACTCATCTCTTACAAAGGGATTTCATTTTTTTAAACTTATTTGAACTCCATACTTTTTGTGTGTTCAAAATGCACCATTCTAAGGCACATCACAAAATTTAACAATTTCTGACTTCATTTGGTATTCTTCGTGCATTTACTTATTTTTTTAAGCTAGTTGACCCTGAAATTGAAAAGCACTACAAATGAACTCTGAAAATGTTGAAAATTGGCATGTAATCATAATTTCACCCACATACCATGTGTTAAAAAGTTGAGAGGGCTACGACAAAAACTGGATGCAGTTCGTGTACAACACGGACAATCTCTCTCGAAGTAACAGCGTTTCGAACGAGAACTCATCTCTTACAAAGGGATTTCATTTTTAGAACTTATTTGAACTCCATACTTTTTGTGTGTTCAAAATGCACCATTCTAAGGCACATCACAAAATTTCAACAATTTCTGACTTCATTTGGTATTCTTCGTGCATTTACTTATTTTTTTTGAGCTAGTTGACCCTGAAATTGAAAAGCACTACAAATGAACTCTGAAAATGTTGAAAGTTGGCATGCTATCATCATTTCACCCACATAGCATGTGTTAAAAAGTTAAGAGGGCTACGACAATGTAGGGACCCTGATCCTAAGCCATAGGAATCCAGCCTGTAACACATCGCATCCCTTTGTGGTCTCACGCACGGTTAACTCCACGGCTGCATCCTTACCTTAGCCGGGACCGTTTGCGTCTTTTGACTCACGTATGCGATAGTGTCGCTAGCAATCCAATGTCAAAGAACCCGGATCGACATGTCTAGTCATAAACCAAAGTGGCAGTACCGCACAAGGACAGGCATACCTGACCCAACAAAGCAGGTGTCGGTCATCAGCGAATGTAGACGAGTCGTAGCAAGCTACAAGGACTCCATTACATCGCGTGACATTTCCCCAAAGGGGACAGACACAGCAGCTAAGAAGGACACATGCCGGTCAACCAATATGTCCGGAGCAGTAGCGAACTACCAAGGCTCATTGGATCACAATGGGGCATTTCCTCGTAAGGAGTGCTACTAAAGTTCACGACTAGGTAATCGAACCCCATACATATCAAGTACGACACACGTATGCATGACATATCGATATGTATAGATACATCGATGGCATCACAACATAACCATAAACATACAAGCTTTATTTAAGAGGCTCGGAAGAGCCACACACATAATATTACACATTAAGGGTCTCACGACCCATAATAGCAGTCATTCAGTTACAAGCCAGCGGAAGAGTTATAAACTGTCTGAGTACAGACAGGACAACTAGAAGGCACATGGCCTGACTATACTACAGACCAACGTAGGGCCAGATCGTAGCTGGGACACCAGCTACTCGTCGTCGTCGATGTCTACGAAGAACCCTCCATTAGGGTCATTAGCAACCTCTGCAACATTTATTAAACAAGCATGAGTACGAAGGTACTCAGCAAGACTTTAGGATAACTAACTACTCATGCAAGGTATCAAAAGGTATTGTGGGGTTTCATGCGGAAAGCCAGCATTTGACTCGTGGCTAGACAACTTGCATTTTTAAATAATTTTGACAACTTGATTTCCCGCACAGGAGTCCACTAACACCACAACAATACACTATCGTGGAATCATTCCGTCTCCGTACGGAAATGCCGTCCACGACACTCACGCTTATCTTGGCAATTTTATGAGTATCCATTTAAGTTATCTATGAACAACATATGTCTCCAAGTAGTCCATATCCACGGACGCGGCTATTCGAATAGATCATAACCCTGCAGGGGTGTACTTCGTCACACACGCTCTCGCCATTTATCGCCATGTGCACGTCATGCACCTCGGCAACCTTCAAGCGGAAGCCCAGCGAGGGAGTCGGCCACGACCGTTAACCACACTAGTACCTAGTCCAAGTTTATCGCCTATCTGAGATTAACACGTACGGAAGTCCGGCCGGGGTTTCCGCCACGGCCTCAAACGATGTGCGCAGGGTTCCCAAGCCCACCATCCGGGTGCCACTTGGTACACCGTGCCACTGCCTACCGCATCACAGCCCACCTCTCAGGTCAGCACCATGCACGGCCTCGAGCATTACTATAAACACCAGAAACTACTTGAAACTCCTGGACCGAGTACTACGCGGTTAATAGGCCGAGCGGGCTCATATTTCAGGGCCCAGCATGTGGTAGTATCTAGTCTTGGATTACATACACGGAACTCAGTTCCTAAGGACGGTTCCAATGAAACAACCCGCCATGTACTCCTACACAGCCTTTCATTGGAGTTACAGATTAATTTCTATGATTTTTACAAGTTTTAGCAATTTCCTGGAATTATTTCTATATTGGAAATTCTCTTTATTGCATCAGCCTGATGTCAGCAGGTCAGCCGACCTATTTAGGTCAAACCTGACAGGAGGGATGCACTGGTCAGTGACCCAGGGGCTAACCCCGCGCTGACCAGCCCCTAATTGGGGTTTGACCAGGCGTGGGGCCCTCTAGCAGTGACTTAGGGGAGGGCAATTATGCCCTAATGGTCGGCCACGTCGACGCCCACCGGAGGGTGGCCGCCGGTGACCAAGCCCGCGGCGGAGGGCTCGCCGGAGACGACCTAAACGGCGCTGCACGGCACCAATTCGAGCGTGGTTTGCAGCTACGGGACGCTGGCGAAGTAGCCGATCTGGCAGGGGCATCAGGGGAGGCTAGGGTCGCCGGGAGAGGCGCCGGCGACGAGCCGAAGCGGCGGCCAAAGCTCGGCCTCCCGCGGTTGATGGCTCTAGGGCACGGGGAGGACAGCTGATGGGCTCATCACAGTCCTGGGGGCTCCAGGAGCTCGATCCCTAGCTCGAGCGCGTGGAACAGACACCACAACGACGACGACGACATGACCGGCGGCGAGGAGCTCTCGGCCTTGGTGGGGAACGGGGCTACGGTGCATGGAAGAGCGTGGGGGTGAGAGGGGAAACGAAGACGAGCTCACGGCGGTTCCGATGGTGTTGTTGTAGGGCTCGAGGGTGCGCCGGAGGGAGCGAATCGACGGGAGAGGTCCGGCGGCCGGAGGTGGAAGACGATGGCGTTGGGGGCGATGCAGAGCTCGAGGAGACTTCGGATTCTGCAGGGATGACCAGACCGACGAGGCGGAGTTCCTGGACTACTCGGAGGAAGGTTCCCGTGGCTAGAAGCGTTGCGGCTCGAGCTCGAGCTCGTGGTAATGGCGGCAGCAGGAGGGAGGAAAAGATCCGAGAGGAGGGGGAAACCAGTGCTGGGGAATGGATAGGGTCGGCCGCGGGGAGGATAACCCCGTTGTTGCGCTGTCCCGGGGCCTCTGGAGCTCGCCACGGCGAAGCAGGAGGTGGAGGGGGCCGCCGTGGTCGATCTCCCCTCTGCCAGAAGGCAGAGGAAGAAGACGACCCTGCCCCTGGTGGGCTGGGCCTCCTCAGGCGACAGGTAAGGTTTTCTTTCTCTTCTTTCTTTTCTATTTTTGTTTCGGTTTGGCTAACTTTTGTTTTGCTATTTATTTCAGCTCCAAAATGGTTGTAAAAACTATTTTAAACACACCTGAATATTTGTTATAATATTCCCAACCATTTCCAAAGTTTTCAACATTTTTGAAAATTTAAAGTTTCTATTTTCAAATTTAAAACTTGAAACCAGTAGCTTTTTGCATTTATTTAAAATGCTTAAAGTGTCAAGAAAATAGTTTTCTCCAATGCTCATTTACTTTCATGTTTTATCAGAAAGTTTGAACTTTTCTTGAGGCCATTTTGGGTTCATTGATTTTAACTAGTTTGCGATTTCCTTTGTTTAAAGAAGTGGCTATGGTTTGTGTTTTTCCCTCACCTCTTTCTTTGTTCTTGTTGGAAAATGTTAGATGCAAATGCAAAGAAGACATGAGCACAAGACTAACTTGCTTAAGGATTAGGGATGTGACAGACAAAAACTGGCTGCAGTTCGTGTACAAAACGGACAATCTCTCTCAAAGTAGCAGCGTTTCCAACGAGAACTCATCTCTTACAAAGGGATTTCATTTTTTGAACTTATTTGAACTCCATACTTTTTGTGTGTTCAAAATGAACCATTCTAAGGCACATCACAAAATTTCAACAATTTCTGACTTCATTTGGTATTCTTCGTGCATTTACTTATTTTTTTTGACCTAGTTGACCCTGAAATTGAAAAGCAGTACAAATGAACTCTGAAAATGTTGAAAGTTGGCATGCAATCATCATTTCACCCACATAGCATGTGTTCAAAAGTTGAGAGGGATACGACAAAAACTGGATGCAGTTCGTGTACAAAACGGACAATCTCTCTCGAAGTAGCAGCGTTTCGAATGAAAACTCATCTCTTACAAAGGGATTTCATTTTTTGAACTTAGTTGAACTCCATACTTTTTGTGTGTTCAAAATGATCCATTCTAAGGCACATCACAAAATTTCAACAATTTGTGACTTCATTTGGTATTCTTCGTGCATTTACTTATTTTTTTGAGCTAGTTGACCGTGAAATTGAAAAGCACTACAAATGAACTGTGAAAATGTTTAAAGTTGGCATGCTATCATCATTTCACCCACATAGCATGTGTTCAAAGTTGAGAGGGCTACGACAAAAACTGGATACAGTTCGTGTACAAAACGGACAATCTCTCTCGAAGTAGCAGCGTTTCGAACGAGAACTCATCTCTTACAAAGGGATTTAATTTTTTTGTACTTATTTGAATTCCATACTTTTTGTGTGTTCAAAATGCACCATTCTAAGGCACATCACAAAATTTCAACAATTTCTGACTTCATTTGGTATTCTTCGTGCATTTACTTATTTTTTTGAGCTAGTTGACCCTGAAATTGAAAAGCACTACAAATGAACTCTGAAAATGTTGAAAGTTGGCATGCTATCATCATTTCACCCACATAGCATGTGTTAAAAAGTTGAGAGGGCTACGACAAAAACTGGATGCAGCTCGTGTACAAAACGGACAATCTCTCTCGAAGTAGCAGCGTTTCGAACGAGAACTCATCTCTTACAAAGGGATTTCATTTTTTGAACTTATTTGAACTCCATACTTTTTGTGTGTTCAAAATGCACCATTCTAAGGCACATCACAAAATTTCAACAATTTCTGACTTCATTTGGTATTCTTCGTGCATTTACTTATTTTTTTTGAGCTAGTTGACCGTGAAATTGAAAAGCACTACAAATGAACTGTGAAAATGTTTAAAGTTGGCATGCTATTATCATTTCACCCACATAGCATGTGTTCAAAGTTGAGAGGGCTACGACAAAAACTGGATGCATTTCGTGTACAAAACGGACAATCTCTCTCGAAGTAGCAGCGTTTCGAACGAGAACTCATCTCTTACAAAGGGATTTAATTTTTTTGTACTTATTTGAACTCCATACTCTTTGTGTGTTCAAAATGCACCATTCTAAGGCACATCACAAAATTTCAACAATTTCTGACTTCATTTGGTGTTCTTCGTGCATTTACTTTTTTTTTGAGCTAGTTGACCCTAAAATTGAAAAGCACTACAAATGAACTCTGAAAATGTTGAAAGTTGGCATGCTATCATCATTTCACCCACATAGCATGTGTTAAAAAGTTGAGAGGGCTACGACAAAAACTGGATATAGTTCCTGTACAAAACGGACAATCTCTCTCGAAGTAGCAGCGTTTCGAATGAGAACTCATCTCTTACAAAGGGATTTCATTTTTTTGAAGTTATTTGAACTCCATACTTTTTGTGTGTTCAAAATGCACCATTCGAAGGCACATTACAAAATTTCAACAATTTCTGACTTCATTTGATATTCTTCGTGCATTTACTTATTTTTTTGAGCTAGTTGACCCTGAAATTGAAAAGCACTACAAATGAACTCTGAAAATGTTGAAAGTTGGCATGCTATCATCATTTCACCCACATAGCATGAGTTAAAAAGTTGAGAGGGCTACGACAAAAACTGAATGCAGTTCGTGTACAAAACGGACAATCTCTCTCGAAGTAGGAGAGTTTCGAACGAGAACTCATCTCTTACAAAGGGATTTCATTTTTTTTGAACTTATTTGAACTCCATACTTTTTGTGTGTTCAAAATGCACCATTCTAAGGCACATCTCAAAATTTCAACAATTTCTGACTTCATTTGGTATTCTGCGTGCATTTACTTATTTTTTTGAGCTAGTTGACCCTGAAATTGAAAAGCACTACAAATGAACTCTGAAAATGTTGAAAGTTGGCATGCTATCATCATTTCACCCACATAGCATGTGTTAAAAAGTTGAGAGGGCTACGACAAAAACTGGATGCAGTTCGTGTACAAAACGGACAATCTCTCTCGAAGTCACAGCGTTTCGAATGAGAACTCATCTCTTACAAAGGGATTTCATTTTTTTGAACTTATTTGAACTCCATACTTTTTGGGTGTTCAAAATGCACCATTCTAAGGCACGTCACAAAATTTCAACAATTTCTGACTTCATTTGGTATTCTTCGTGCATTTACTTATTTTTTTGAGCTAGTTGACCCTGAAATTGAAAAGCACTACAAATGAACTCTTAAAATGTTGAAAGTTGGCATGATATCATCATTTCACCCACATAACATGTGTTATAAAGTTAAGAGGGCTACGACAAAAACTGGATGCAGTACGTGTACAAAACGGACAATCTCTCTCGAAGTAGGAGCGTTTCGAACGAGAACTCATCTCTTACAAAGGGATTTCATTTTTTTGAACTTAGTTGAACTCCATACTTTTTGTGTGTTCAAAATGATCCATTCTAAGGCACATCACAAAATTTCAACAATTTGTGACTTCATTTGGTATTCTTCGTGCATTTACATATTTTTTTTGAGCTAGTTGACCGTGAAATTGAAAAGCACTACAAATGAACTGTGAAAATGTTTAAAGTTGGCATGCTATCATCATTTCACCCACATAGCATGTGTTCAAAGTTGAGAGGGCTACGACAAAAACTGGATACAGTTCGTGTACAAAACGGACAATCTCTCTCGAAGTAGCAGCGTTTCGAACGAGAACTCATCTCTTACAAAGGGATTTAATTTTTTTGTACTTATTTGAATTCCATACTTTTTGTGTGTTCAAAATGCACCATTCTAAGGCACATCACAAAATTTCAACAATTTCTGACTTCATTTGGTATTCTTCGTGCATTTACTTATTTTTTTGAGCTAGTTGACCCTGAAATTGAAAAGCACTACAAATGAACTCTGAAAATGTTGAAAGTTGGCATGCTATCATCATTTCACCCACATAGCATGTGTTAAAAAGTTGAGAGGGCTACGACAAAAACTGAATGCAGCTCGTGTACAAAACGGACAATCTCTCTCGAACTAGCAGCGTTTCGAACGAGAACTCATCTCTTACAAAGGGATTTCATTTTTTGAACTTATTTGAACTCCATACTTTTTGTGTGTTCAAAATGCACCATTCTAAGGCACATCACAAAATTTCAACAATTTCTGACTTCATTTGGTATTCTTCGTGCATTTACTTATTTTTTTTGAGCTAGTTGACCGTGAAATTGAAAAGCACTACAAATGAACTGTGAAAATGTTTAAAGTTGGCATGCTATTATCATTTCACCCACATAGCATGTGTTCAAAGTTGAGAGGGCTACGACAAAAACTGGATGCAGTTCGTGTACAAAACGGACAATCTCTCTCGAAGTAGTAGCGTTTCGAACGAGAACTCATCTCTTACAAAGGGATTTAATTTTTTTGTACTTATTTGAACTCCATACTCTTTGTGTGTTCAAAATGCACCATTCTAAGGCACATCACAAAATTTCAACAATTTCTGACTTCATTTGGTGTTCTTCGTGCATTTACTTTTTTTTTGAGCTAGTTGACCCTAAAATTGAAAAGCACTACAAATGAACTCTGAAAATCTTGAAAGTTGGCATGCTATCATCATTTCACCCACATAGCATGTGTTAAAAAGTTGAGAGGGCTACGACAAAAACTGGATGTAGTTCGTGTACAAAACGGACAATCTCTCTCGAAGTAGCGGCGTTTCGAATGAGAACTCATCTCTTACAAAGGGATTTCATTTTTTTGAACTTATTTGAACTCCATACTTTTTGTGTGTTCAAAATGCACCATTCTAAGGCACATCACAAAATTTCAACAATTTCTGACTTCATTTGATATTCTTCGTGCATTTACTTATTTTTTTGAGCTAGTTGACCCTGAAATTGAAAAGCACTACAAATGAACTCTGAAAATGTTGAAAGTTGGCATGCTATCATCATTTCACCCACATAGCATGAGTTAAAAAGTTGAGAGGGCTACGACAAAAACTGGATGCAGTTCGTGTACAAAACGGACAATCTCTCTCGAAGTAGGAGAGTTTTGAACGAGAACTCATCTCTTACAAAGGGATTTCATTTTTTTGAACTTATTTGAACTCCATACTTTTTGTGTGTTCAAAATGCACCATTCTAAGGCACATCACAAAATTTCAACAATTTCTGACTTCATTTGGTATTCTGCGTGCATTTACTTATTTTTTTGAGCTAGTTGACCCTGAAATTGAAAAGCACTACAAATGAACTCTGAAAATGTTGAAAGTTGGCATGCTATCATCATTTCACCCACATAGCATGTGTTAAAAAGTTGAGAGGGCTACGACAAAAACTGGATGCAGTTCGTGTACAAAACGGACAATCTCTCTCGATGTCGCAGCGTTTCGAATGAGAACTCATCTCTTACAAAGGGATTTCATTTTTTTGAACTTATTTGAACTCCATACTTTTTGGGTGTTCAAAATGCACCATTCTAAGGCACGTCACAAAATTTCAACAATTTCTGACTTCATTTGGTATTCTTCGTGCATTTACTTATTTTTTTGAGCTAGTTGACCCTGAAATTGAAAAGCACTACAAATGAACTCTTAAAATGTTGAAAGTTGGCATGATATCATCATTTCACCCACATAACATGTGTTATAAAGTTAAGAGGGCTACGACAAAAACTGGATGCAGTACGTGTACAAAACGGACAATCTCTCTCGAAGTAGGAGCGTTTTGAACGAGAACTCATCTCTTACAAAGGGATTTCATTTTTTTGAACTTATTTGAACTCCATACTTTTTGTCTGTTCAAAATGAACCATTCTAAGGCACATCACAAAATTTCGACAATTTCTGACTTCATTTGGTATTCTTCGTGCATTTACTTATTTTTTTTGAGCTAGTTGACCGTGAAATTGAAAAGCACTACAAATGAACAGTGAAAATGTTTAAAGTTGGCATGCTATCATCATTTCACCCACATAGCATGTGTTAAAAAGTTGAGAGGGCTATGACAAAAACTGGATGCTGTTCGTGTACAAAACGGACAATCTCTCTCGAAGTAGCACGTTTCGAACGAGAACTCATCTCTTACAAAGGGATTTATATTTTTGAACTTATTTGAACTCCATACTTTTTGTGTGTTCAAAATGCACCATTCTAAGGCACATCACAAAATTTCAACAATTTCTGACTTCATTTGGTATTCTGCGTGCATTTACTTATTTTTTTGAGCTAGTTGACCCTGAAATTGAAAAGCACTACAAATGAACTCTGAAAATGTTGAAAGTTGGCATGCTATCATCATTTCACCCACATAGCATGTGTTAAAAAGTTGAGAGGGCTACGACAAAAACTGGATGCAGTTCGTGTACAAAACGGACAATCTCTCTCGAAGTCGCAGCGTTTCGAATGAGAACTCATCTCTTACAAAGGGATTTCATTTTTTTGAACTTATTTGAACTCCATACTTTTTGGGTGTTCAAAATGCACCATTCTAAGGCACGTCACAAAATTTCAACAATTTCTGACTTCATTTGGTATTCTTCGTGCATTTACTTATTTTTTTGAGCTAGTTGACCCTGAAATTGAAAAGCACTACAAATGAACTCTTAAAATGTTGAAAGTTGGCATGATATCATCATTTCACCCACATAACATGTGTTATAAAGTTAAGAGGGCTACGACAAAAACTGGATGCAGTACGTGTACAAAACGGACAATCTCTCTCGAAGTAGGAGCGTTTTGAACGAGAACTCATCTCTTACAAAGGGATTTCATTTTTTTGAACTTATTTGAACTCCATACTTTTTGTCTGTTCAAAATGAACCATTCTAAGGCACATCACAAAATTTCAACAATTTCTGACTTCATTTGGTATTCTTCGTGCATTTACTTATTTTTTTTGAGCTAGTTGACCGTGAAATTGAAAAGCACTACAAATGAACAGTGAAAATGTTTAAAGTTGGCATGCTATCATCATTTCACCCACATAGCATGTGTTAAAAAGTTGAGAGGGCTATGACAAAAACTGGATGCTGTTCGTGTACAAAACGGACAATCTCTCTCGAAGTAGCACGTTTCGAACGAGAACTCATCTCTTACAAAGGGATTTATATTTTTGAACTTATTTGAACTCCATAATTTTTGTGTGTTCAAAATGCACCATTCTAAGGCAGATCACAAAATTTCAACAATTTCTGACTTCATTTGGTATTCTTCGTGCATTTACTTATTTTTTTTGAGCTAGTTGACCGTGAAATTGAAAAGCACTACAAATGAACTCTGAAAATGTTGAAAGTTGGCATGCAATCATCATTTCACCCACATAGCATGTATTAAAAAGTTGAGAGGGATACGACAAAAACTGGATGCAGCTCGTGTACAAAACGGACAATCTCTCTCGAAGTAGCAGCGTTTCGAAAGAGAACTCATCTCTTACAAAGCGATTTCATTTTTTTGAACTTATTTTAACTCCATACTTTTTGTGTGTTCAAAATGCACCATTCTAAGGCACATCACCAAATTTCAACAATTTCTGACTTCATTTGGTATTCTTCGTGCATTTACTTATTTTTTTTGAGCTAGTTGACCGTGAAATTGAAAAGCACTACAAATGAACTGTGAAAATGTTTAAAGTTGGCATGCTATCATCATTTCACCCACATAGCATCTGTTCAAAGTTGAGAGGGCTACGACAAAAACTGGATGCAGTTCGTGTACAAAACGGGCAATCTCTCTCGAAGTAGCAGCGTTTCGAACGAGAACTCATCTCTTACAAAGGGATTTAATTTTTTTGTACTTATTGGAACTCCATACTTTTTGTGTGTTCAAAATGAACCATTCTAAGGCACATCACAAAATTTCAACAATTTCTGACTTCATTTGGTGTTCTTCGTGCATTTACTTTTTTTTTGAGCTAGTTGACCCTGAAATTGAAAAGCACTACAAATGAACTCTGAAAATGTTGAAAGTTGGCATGCTATCATCATTTCACCCACATAGAATGTGTTAAAAAGTTGAGAGGGCTACGACAAAAACTGGATGCAGTTCGTGTACAAAACGGACAATCTCTCTCGAAGTAGCAGCGTTTCGAACGAGAACTCATCTCTTACAAAGGGATTTCATTTTTTTGAACTTATTTGAGCTCCATACTTTTTGTGTGTTCAAAATGCACCATTCTAAGGCACATCACAAATGTTCAACAATTTCTGACTTCATTTGGTATTCTTCGTGCATTTACTTATTTTTTTGAGCTAGTTGACCCTGAAATTGAAAAGCACTACAAATGAACTCTGAAAATGTTGAAAGTTGGCATGCTATCATCATTTCACCCACATAGCATGTGTTAAAAAGTTGAGAGGGCTACGACAAAAACTGGATGCAGTTCGTGTACAAAACGGACAATCTCTCTCGAAGTAGCAGCGTTTCGAACGAGAACTCATCTCTTACAAAGGGATTTCATTTTTTTGAACTTATTTGAGCTCCATACTTTTTGTGTGTTCAAAATGCACCATTCTAAGGCACATCACAAAATTTCAACAATTTCTGACTTCATTTGGTATTCTTCGTGCATTTACTTATTTTTTTGAGCTAGTTGACCCTGAAATTGAAAAGCACTACAAATGAACTCTGAAAATGTTGAAAGTTGGCATGCTATCATCATTTCACCCACATAGCATGAGTTAAAAAGTTGAGAGGGCTACGACAAAAACTGGATGCAGTTCGTGTACAAAACGGACAATCTCTCTCGAAGTAGCAGCGTTTCGAACGAGAACTCATCTCTTACAAAGGGATTTCATTTTTTTGAACTTATTTGAACTCCATACTTTTTGTGTGTTCAAAATGCACCATTCTAAGGCACATCACAAAATTTCAACAATTTCTGACTTCATTTGGTATTCTTCGTGCATTTACTTTTTTTTTGAGCTAGTTGACCCTGAAATTGAAAAGCACTACAAATGAACTCTGAAAATGTTGAAAGTTGGCATGCTATCATCATTTCACCCACATAGCATGTGTTAAAAAGTTGAGAGGGCTACGACAAAAACTGGATGCAGTTCGTGTACAAAACGGACAATCTCTCTCGAAGTAGCAGCGTTTCGAACGAGAACTCATCTCTTACAAAGGGATTTCATTTTTTTGAACTTATTTGAGCTCCATACTTTTTGTGTGTTCAAAATGCACCATTCTAAGGCACATCACAAATGTTCAACAATTTCTGACTTCATTTGGTATTCTTCGTGCATTTACTTATTTTTTTGAGCTAGTTGACCCTGAAATTGAAAAGCACTACAAATGAACTCTGAAAATGTTGAAAGTTGGCATGCTATCATCATTTCACCCACATAGCATGAGTTAAAAAGTTGAGAGGGCTACGACAAAAACTGGATGCAGTTCGTGTACAAAACGGACAATCTCTCTCGAAGTAGCAGCGTTTCGAACGAGAACTCATCTCTTACAAAGGGATTTCATTTTTTTGAACTTATTTGAACTCCATACTTTTTGTGTGTTCAAAATGCACCATTCTAAGGCACATCACAAAATTTCAACAATTTCTGACTTCATTTGGTATTCTTCGTGCATTTACTTTTTTTTTGAGCTAGTTGACCCTGAAATTGAAAAGCACTACAAATGAACTCTGAAAATGTTGAAAGTTGGCATGCTATCATCATTTCACCCACATAGCATGTGTTAAAAAGTTGAGAGGGCTACGACAAAAACTGGATGCAGTTCGTGTACAAAACGGACAATCTCTCTCGAAGTAGCAGCGTTTCGAACGAGAACTCATCTCTTACAAAGGGATTTCATTTTTTTGAACTTATTTGAGCTCCATACTTTTTGTGTGTTCAAAATGCACCATTCTAAGGCACATCACAAATGTTCAACAATTTCTGACTTCATTTGGTATTCTTCGTGCATTTACTTATTTTTTTGAGCTAGTTGACCCTGAAATTGAAAAGCACTACAAATGAACTCTGAAAATGTTGAAAGTTGGCATGCTATCATCATTTCACCCACATAGCATGAGTTAAAAAGTTGAGAGGGCTACGACAAAAACTGGATGCAGTTCGTGTACAAAACGGACAATCTCTCTCGAAGTAGCAGCGTTTCGAACGAGAACTCATCTCTTACAAAGGGATTTCATTTTTTTGAACTTATTTGAACTCCATACTTTTTGTGTGTTCAAAATGCACCATTCTAAGGCACATCACAAAATTTCAACAATTTCTGACTTCATTTGGTATTCTTCGTGCATTTACTTTTTTTTTGAGCTAGTTGACCCTGAAATTGAAAAGCACTACAAATGAACTCTGAAAATGTTGAAAGTTGGCATGCTATCATCATTTCACCCACATAGCATGTGTTAAAAGGTTGAGAGGGCTACGACAAAAACTGGATGCAGTTCGTGTACAAAACGGACAATCTCTCTCGAAGTAGCAGCGTTTCGAACGAGAACTCATCTCTTACAAAGGGATTTCATTTTTTTGAACTTATTTGAACTCCATACTTTTTGGGTGTTCAAAATGCACCATTCTAAGGCACATCAAAAAATTTCAACAATTTCTGACTTCATTTGGTATTCTTCGTGCATTTACTTATTTTTTTGAGCTAGTTGACCCTAAAATTGAAAAGCACTACAAATGAACTCTGAAAATGTTGAAAGTTGGCATGATATCGTCATTTCACCCACATAGCATGTGTTAAAAAGTTAAGAGGGCTACGACAAAAACTGGATGCAGTTCGTGTACAAAACGGACAATCTCTCTCGAAGTAGGAGCGTGTCGAACGAGAACTCATCTCTTACAAAGGGATTTCCTTTTTTTGAACTTATTTGAACTGCATACATTTTGGGTGTTCAAAATGCACCATTCTAAGGCACGTCACAAAATTTCAACAATTTCTGACTTCATTTGGTATTCTTCGTGCATTTACTTATTTTTTTGAGCTAGTTGACCCTGAAATTGAAAAGCACTACAAATGAACTCTGAAAATGTTGAAAGTTGGCATGATATCATCATTTCACCCACATAGCATGTGTTAAAAAGTTAAGAGGGCTACGACAAAAACTGGGTGCAGTTCGTGTCCA
Source organism: Hordeum vulgare subsp. vulgare (assembly GCF_904849725.1). Classification (NCBI taxonomy): domain Eukaryota; kingdom Viridiplantae; phylum Streptophyta; class Magnoliopsida; order Poales; family Poaceae; genus Hordeum; species Hordeum vulgare. The sequence goes on from NC_058522.1 coordinate 159,639,799, forward strand.
AAACGGACAATCTCTCTCGAAGTAGGAGCGTTTCGAACGAGAACTCATCTGTTACAAAGGGATTTCATTTTTTGAACTTATTTGAACTCCATACTTTTTGTGTGTTCAAAATGAACCATTCTAAGGCACATCACAAAATTTCAACAATTTCTGACTTCATTTGGTATTCTTCGTGCATTTACTTATTTTTATTGAGCTAGTTGACCCTGAAATTGAAAAGCACTACAAATGAACTCTGAAAATGTTGAAAGTTGGCATGCTATCATCATTTCACCCACATAGCATGTGTTAAAAAGTTCAGAGGGCTATGACAAAAACTGGATGCTGTTCGTGTACAAAACGGACAATCTCTCTCGAAGTAGCACGTTCCGAACGAAAACTCATCTCTTACAAAGGGATTTCATTTTTTTGAACTTATTTGAACTCCATACTTTTTGTGTGTTCAAAATGCACCATTCTAAGGCACACCACAAAATTTGAACAATTTCTGACTTCATTTGGTATTCTTCGTGCATTTACTTATTTTTTTTGAGCTAGTTGACCGTGAAATTGAAAAGCACTACAAATGAACTCTGAAAATGTTGAAAGTTGGCATGCAATCATCATTTCACCCACATAGCATGTGTTAAAAAGTTGAGAGGGATACGACAAAAAATGGATGCAGTTTGTGTACAAAACGGACAATCTCTCTCGAAGTACCAGCGTTTCGAACGAGAACTCATCTCTTACAAAGGGATTTCATTTTTTTGAACTTATTTTAACTCCATACTTTTTGTGTGTTCAAAATGCACCATTCAAAGGCACATCACCTAATTTCAACAATTTCTGACTTCATTTGGTATTCTTCGTGCATTTACTTATTTTTTTTGAGCTAGTTGACCCTGAAATTGAAAAGCACTAGAAATGAACTATGAAAATGTTGAAAGTTGGCATGCTCTCATCATTTCACCCACATAGCATGAGTTCAAAGTTGAGAGGGCTACGACAACAACTGGATGCAGTTCGTGTACAAAACGGACAATCTCTCTCGAAGTAGCAGCGTTTCGAACGACAACTCATCTCTTACAAAGGGATTTAATGTTTTTGTACTTATTTGAACTCCATACTTTTTGTGTGTTCAAAATGCACCATTCTAAGGCACATCACAAAATTTCAACAATTTCTGACTTCATTAGGTATTCTTCGTGCATTTACTTTTTTTTGAGCTAGTTGACCCTGAAATTGAAAAGCACTACAAATGAACTCTGAAAATGTTGAAAGTTGGCATGCTATCATCATTTCACCCACATAGCATGTGTTAAAAAGTTGAGAGGGCTACGACAAAAACTGGATGCAGTTCGTGTACAAAACGGACAATCTCTCTCGAAGTAGCAGCGTTTCGAACGAGAACTCATCTCTTACAAAGGGATTTCATTTTTTTGAACTTATTTGAACTCCATACTTTTTGGGTGTTCAAAATGCACCATTCTAAGGCACATCACAAAATTTCAACAATTTCTGACTACATTTGGTATTCTTCGTGCATTTACTTATTTTTTTGAGCTAGTTGACCCTAAAATTGAAAAGCACTACAAATGAACTCTGAAAATGTTGAAAGTTGGCATGATATCATCATTTCACCCAAATAGCATGTGTTAAAAAGTTAAGAGGGCTACGACAAAAACTGGATGCAGTTCGGGTACAAAACGGACAATCTCTCTCGAAGTAGGAGCGTGTCGAACGAGAACTCATCTCTTACAAAGGGATTTCATTTTTTTGAACTTATTTGAACTGCATACATTTTGGGTGTTCAAAATGCACCATTCTAAGGCACGTCACAAAATTTCAACAATTTCTGACTTCATTTGGTATTCTTCGTGCATTTACTTATTTTTTTGAGCTAGTTGACCCTGAAATTGAAAAGCACTACAAATGAACTCTGAAAATGTTGAAAGTTGGCATGATATCATCATTTCACCCACATAGCATGTGTTAAAAAGTTAAGAGGGCTACGACAAAAACTGGGTGCAGTTCGTGTCCAAAACGGACAATCTCTCTCGAAGTAGGAGCGTTTCGAACGAGAACTCATCTGTTACAAAGGGATTTCATTTTTTGAACTTATTTGAACTCCATACTTTTTGTGTCTTCAAAATGAACCATTCTAAGGCACATCACAAAATTTCAACAATTTCTGACTTCATTTGGTATTCTTCGTGCATTTACTTATTTGTTTTTGAGCTAGTTGACCCTGAAATTGAAAAGCACTACAAATGAACTCTGAAAATGTTGAAAGTTGGCATGCTATCATCATTTCACCCACATAGCATGTGTTAAAAAGTTGAGAGGGCTACGACAAAAACTGGATGCAGTTCGTGTACAAAACGGACAATCTCTCTCGAAGTAGCAGCGTTTCGAACGAGAACTCATCTCTTACAAAGGGATTTCATTTTTTTGAACTTATTTGAGCTCCATACTTTTTGTGTGTTCAAAATGCACCATTCTAAGGCACATCACAAATGTTCAACAATTTCTGACTTCATTTGGTATTCTTCGTGCATTTACTTATTTTTTTGAGCTAGTTGACCCTGAAATTGAAAAGCACTACAAATGAACTCTGAAAATGTTGAAAGTTGGCATGCTATCATCATTTCACCCACATAGCATGAGTTAAAAAGTTGAGAGGGCTACGACAAAAACTGGATGCAGTTCGTGTACAAAACGGACAATCTCTCTCGAAGTAGCAGCGTTTCGAACGAGAACTCATCTCTTACAAAGGGATTTCATTTTTTTGAACTTATTTGAACTCCATACTTTTTGTGTGTTCAAAATGCACCATTCTAAGGCACATCACAAAATTTCAACAATTTCTGACTTCATTTGGTGTTCTTCGTGCATTTACTTTTTTTTTGAGCTAGTTGACCCTGAAATTGAAAAGCACTACAAATGAACTCTGAAAATGTTGAAAGTTGGCATGCTATCATCATTTCACCCACATAGCATGTGTTAAAAAGTTGAGAGGGCTACGACAAAAACTGGATGCAGTTCGTGTACAAAACGGACAATCTCTCTCGAAGTAGCAGCGTTTCGAACGAGAACTCATCTCTTACAAAGGGATTTCATTTTTTTGAACTTATTTGAGCTCCATACTTTTTGTGTGTTCAAAATGCACCATTCTAAGGCACATCACAAATGTTCAACAATTTCTGACTTCATTTGGTATTCTTCGTGCATTTACTTATTTTTTTGAGCTAGTTGACCCTGAAATTGAAAAGCACTACAAATGAACTCTGAAAATGTTGAAAGTTGGCATGCTATCATCATTTCACCCACATAGCATGAGTTAAAAAGTTGAGAGGGCTACGACAAAAACTGGATGCAGTTCGTGTACAAAACGGACAATCTCTCTCGAAGTAGCAGCGTTTCGAACGAGAACTCATCTCTTACAAAGGGATTTCATTTTTTTGAACTTATTTGAACTCCATACTTTTTGTGTGTTCAAAATGCACCATTCTAAGGCACATCACAAAATTTCAACAATTTCTGACTTCATTTGGTATTCTTCGTGCATTTACTTTTTTTTTGAGCTAGTTGACCCTGAAATTGAAAAGCACTACAAATGAACTCTGAAAATGTTGAAAGTTGGCATGCTATCATCATTTCACCCACATAGCATGTGTTAAAAAGTTGAGAGGGCTACGACAAAAACTGGATGCAGTTCGTGTACAAAACGGACAATCTCTCTCGAAGTAGCAGCGTTTCGAACGAGAACTCATCTCTTACAAAGGGATTTCATTTTTTTGAACTTATTTGAGCTCCATACTTTTTGTGTGTTCAAAATGCACCATTCTAAGGCACATCACAAATGTTCAACAATTTCTGACTTCATTTGGTATTCTTCGTGCATTTACTTATTTTTTTGAGCTAGTTGACCCTGAAATTGAAAAGCACTACAAATGAACTCTGAAAATGTTGAAAGTTGGCATGCTATCATCATTTCACCCACATAGCATGAGTTAAAAAGTTGAGAGGGCTACGACAAAAACTGGATGCAGTTCGTGTACAAAACGGACAATCTCTCTCGAAGTAGCAGCGTTTCGAACGAGAACTCATCTCTTACAAAGGGATTTCATTTTTTTGAACTTATTTGAACTCCATACTTTTTGTGTGTTCAAAATGCACCATTCTAAGGCACATCACAAAATTTCAACAATTTCTGACTTCATTTGGTATTCTTCGTGCATTTACTTTTTTTTTGAGCTAGTTGACCCTGAAATTGAAAAGCACTACAAATGAACTCTGAAAATGTTGAAAGTTGGCATGCTATCATCATTTCACCCACATAGCATGTGTTAAAAGGTTGAGAGGGCTACGACAAAAACTGGATGCAGTTCGTGTACAAAACGGACAATCTCTCTCGAAGTAGCAGCGTTTCGAACGAGAACTCATCTCTTACAAAGGGATTTCATTTTTTTGAACTTATTTGAACTCCATACTTTTTGGGTGTTCAAAATGCACCATTCTAAGGCACATCAAAAAATTTCAACAATTTCTGACTTCATTTGGTATTCTTCGTGCATTTACTTATTTTTTTGAGCTAGTTGACCCTAAAATTGAAAAGCACTACAAATGAACTCTGAAAATGTTGAAAGTTGGCATGATATCGTCATTTCACCCACATAGCATGTGTTAAAAAGTTAAGAGGGCTACGACAAAAACTGGATGCAGTTCGTGTACAAAACGGACAATCTCTCTCGAAGTAGGAGCGTGTCGAACGAGAACTCATCTCTTACAAAGGGATTTCCTTTTTTTGAACTTATTTGAACTGCATACATTTTGGGTGTTCAAAATGCACCATTCTAAGGCACGTCACAAAATTTCAACAATTTCTGACTTCATTTGGTATTCTTCGTGCATTTACTTATTTTTTTGAGCTAGTTGACCCTGAAATTGAAAAGCACTACAAATGAACTCTGAAAATGTTGAAAGTTGGCATGATATCATCATTTCACCCACATAGCATGTGTTAAAAAGTTAAGAGGGCTACGACAAAAACTGGGTGCAGTTCGTGTCCAAAACGGACAATCTCTCTCGAAGTAGGAGCGTTTCGAACGAGAACTCATCTGTTACAAAGGGATTTCATTTTTTGAACTTATTTGAACTCCATACTTTTTGTGTGTTCAAAATGAACCATTCTAAGGCACATCACAAAATTTCAACAATTTCTGACTTCATTTGGTATTCTTCGTGCATTTACTTATTTTTATTGAGCTAGTTGACCCTGAAATTGAAAAGCACTACAAATGAACTCTGAAAATGTTGAAAGTTGGCATGCTATCATCATTTCACCCACATAGCATGTGTTAAAAAGTTCAGAGGGCTATGACAAAAACTGGATGCTGTTCGTGTACAAAACGGACAATCTCTCTCGAAGTAGCACGTTCCGAACGAAAACTCATCTCTTACAAAGGGATTTCATTTTTTTGAACTTATTTGAACTCCATACTTTTTGTGTGTTCAAAATGCACCATTCTAAGGCACACCACAAAATTTGAACAATTTCTGACTTCATTTGGTATTCTTCGTGCATTTACTTATTTTTTTTGAGCTAGTTGACCGTGAAATTGAAAAGCACTACAAATGAACTCTGAAAATGTTGAAAGTTGGCATGCAATCATCATTTCACCCACATAGCATGTGTTAAAAAGTTGAGAGGGATACGACAAAAAATGGATGCAGTTTGTGTACAAAACGGACAATCTCTCTCGAAGTACCAGCGTTTCGAACGAGAACTCATCTCTTACAAAGGGATTTCATTTTTTTGAACTTATTTTAACTCCATACTTTTTGTGTGTTCAAAATGCACCATTCCAAGGCACATCACCTAATTTCAACAATTTCTGACTTCATTTGGTATTCTTCGTGCATTTACTTATTTTTTTTGAGCTAGTTGACCCTGAAATTGAAAAGCACTAGAAATGAACTATGAAAATGTTGAAAGTTGGCATGCTCTCATCATTTCACCCACATAGCATGAGTTCAAAGTTGAGAGGGCTACGACAACAACTGGATGCAGTTCGTGTACAAAACGGACAATCTCTCTCGAAGTAGCAGCGTTTCGAACGACAACTCATCTCTTACAAAGGGATTTAATGTTTTTGTACTTATTTGAACTCCATACTTTTTGTGTGTTCAAAATGCACCATTCTAAGGCACATCACAAAATTTCAACAATTTCTGACTTCATTAGGTATTCTTCGTGCATTTACTTTTTTTTGAGCTAGTTGACCCTGAAATTGAAAAGCACTACAAATGAACTCTGAAAATGTTGAAAGTTGGCATGCTATCATCATTTCACCCACATAGCATGTGTTAAAAAGTTGAGAGGGCTACGACAAAAACTGGATGCAGTTCGTGTACAAAACGGACAATCTCTCTCGAAGTAGCAGCGTTTCGAACGAGAACTCATCTCTTACAAAGGGATTTCATTTTTTTGAACTTATTTGAACTCCATACTTTTTGGGTGTTCAAAATGCACCATTCTAAGGCACATCACAAAATTTCAACAATTTCTGACTACATTTGGTATTCTTCGTGCATTTACTTATTTTTTTGAGCTAGTTGACCCTAAAATTGAAAAGCACTACAAATGAACTCTGAAAATGTTGAAAGTTGGCATGATATCATCATTTCACCCAAATAGCATGTGTTAAAAAGTTAAGAGGGCTACGACAAAAACTGGATGCAGTTCGGGTACAAAACGGACAATCTCTCTCGAAGTAGGAGCGTGTCGAACGAGAACTCATCTCTTACAAAGGGATTTCATTTTTTTGAACTTATTTGAACTGCATACATTTTGGGTGTTCAAAATGCACCATTCTAAGGCACGTCACAAAATTTCAACAATTTCTGACTTCATTTGGTATTCTTCGTGCATTTACTTATTTTTTTGAGCTAGTTGACCCTGAAATTGAAAAGCACTACAAATGAACTCTGAAAATGTTGAAAGTTGGCATGATATCATCATTTCACCCACATAGCATGTGTTAAAAAGTTAAGAGGGCTACGACAAAAACTGGGTGCAGTTCGTGTCCAAAACGGACAATCTCTCTCGAAGTAGGAGCGTTTCGAACGAGAACTCATCTGTTACAAAGGGATTTCATTTTTTGAACTTATTTGAACTCCATACTTTTTGTGTCTTCAAAATGAACCATTCTAAGGCACATCACAAAATTTCAACAATTTCTGACTTCATTTGGTATTCTTCGTGCATTTACTTATTTGTTTTTGAGCTAGTTGACCCTGAAATTGAAAAGCACTACAAATGAACTCTGAAAATGTTGAAAGTTGGCATGCTATCATCATTTCACCCACATAGCATGTGTTAAAAAGTTCAGAGGGCTATGACAAAAACTGGATGCTGTTCGTGTACAAAACGGACAATCTCTCTCGAAGTAGCACGTTCCGAACGAGAACTCATCTCTTACAAAGGGATTTCATTTTTTTGAACTTATTTGAACTCCATACTTTTTGTGTGTTCAAAATGCACCATTCTAAGGCACATCACAAAATTTCAACAATTTCTGACTTCATTTGGTATTCTTCGTGCATTTACTTATTTTTTTTTGAGCTAGTTGACCGTGAAATTGAAAAGCACTACAAATGAACTCTGAAAATGTTGAAAGTTGGCATGCAATCATCATTTCACCCACATAGCATGTGTTAAAAAGTTGAGAGGGATACGACAAAAACTGGATGCAGTTCGTGTACAAAACGGACAATCTCTCTCGAAGTAGCAGCGTTTCGAACGAGAACTCATCTCTTACAAAGGAATTTCATTTTTTTGAACTTATTTTAACTCCATACTTTTTGTGTGTTCAAAATGCACCATTCTAAGGCACATCACCAAATTTCAACAATTTCTGACTTCATTTGGTATTCTTCGTGCATTTACTTATTTTTTTTGAGCTAGTTGACCCTGAAATTGAAAAGCACTACAAATGAACTATGAAAATGTTGAAAGTTGGCATGCTATCATCATTTCACCCACATAGCATGTGTTCAAAGTTGAGAGGGCTACGACAACAACTGGCTGCAGTTCGTGTACAAAACGGACAATCTCTCTCGAAGTAGCAGCGTTTCGAACGAGAACTCATCTCTTACAAAGGGATTTAATTTTTTTGTACTTATTTGAACTCCATACTTTTTGTGTGTTCAAAATGCACCATTCTAAGGCACATCACAAAATTTCAACAATTTCTGACTTCATTTGGTATTCTTCGTGCATTTACTTTTTTTTTGAGCTAGTTGACCTTGAAATTGAAAAGCACTACAAATGAACTCTGAAAATGTTGAAAGTTGGCATGCTATCATCATTTCACCCACATAGCATGTGTTAAAAAGTTGAGAGGGATACGAAAAAAACTGGATGCAGTTCGTGTACAAAACGGACAATCTCTCTCGAAGTAGGAGCGTTTCGAACGAGAACTCATCTCTTACAAAGGGATTTCATTTTTTTGAACTTATTTGAGCTCCATACTTTTTGTGTGTTCAAAATGCACCATCCTAAGGCACATCACAAAATTTCAACAATTTCTGACTTCATTTGGTATTCTTCGTGCATTTACTTATTTTTTTTGAGCTAGTTGACCCTGAAATTGAAAAGCACTACAAATGAACTCTGAAAATGTTGAAAGTTGGCATGCTATCATCATTTCACCCACATAGCATGTGTTCAAAGTTGAGAGGGCCACGACAAAAACTGGATGCAGTTCGTGTACAAAACGGACAATCTCTCTCGAAGTAGCAGCGTTTCGAACGAGAACTCATCTTTTACAAAGGGATTTAATTTTTTTGTACTTATTTGAACTCCATACTTTTTGTGTGTTCAAAATGCACCATTCTAAGGCACATCACAAAATTTCAACAATTTCTGACTTCATTTGGTATTCTTCGTGCATTTACTTTTTTTTTGAGCTAGTTGACCCTGAAATTGAAAAGCACTACAAATGAACTCTGAAACTGTTGAAAGTTGGCATGCTATCATCATTTCACCCACATAGCATGTGTTAAAAAGTTAAGAGGGCTACGACAAAAACTGGATGCAGTTCGTGTACAAAACGGACAATCTCTCTCGAAGTAGGAGCGTGTCGAACGAGAACTCATCTCTTACAAAGGGATTTCATTTTTTTGAACTTATTTGAACTGCATACATTTTGGGTGTTCAAAATGCACCATTCTAAGGCACGTCACAAAATTTCAACAATTTCTGACTTCATTTGGTATTCTTCGTGCATTTACTTATTTTTTTGAGCTAGTTGACCCTGAAATTGAAAAGCACTACAAATGAACTCTCAAAATGTTGAAAGTTGGCATGATATCATCATTTCACCCACATAGCATGTGTTAAAAAGTTAAGAGGGCTACGACAAAAACTGGGTGCAGTTCGTGTACAAAACGGACAATCTCTCTCGAAGTAGGAGCGTTTCGAACGAGAACTCATCTCTTACAAAGGATTTCATTTTTTGAACTTATTTGAACTCCATACTTTTTGTGTGTTCAAAATGCACCATTCAAAGGCACATCACAAAATTTCAACAATTTCTGACTTCATTTGGTATTCTTCGTGCATTTACTTATTTTTTTTGAGCTAGTTGACCCTGAAATTGAAAAGCACTACAAATGAACTCTGAAAATGTTGAAAGTTGCCATGCTATCATCATTTCACCCACATAGCATGTGTTAAAAAGTTCAGAGGGCTATGACAAAAACTGGATGTTGTTCGTGTACAAAATGGACAATCTCTCTCGAAGTAGCACGTTCCGAACGAGAACTCATCTCTTACAAAGGGATTTCATTTTTTTGAACTTATTTGAACTCCATACTTTTTGTGTGTTCAAAATGCACCATTCTAAGGCACATCACAAAATTTCAACAATTTCTGACTTCATTTGGTATTCTTCGTGCATTTACTTATTTTTTTTGAGCTAGTTGACCGTGAAATTGAAAAGCACTACAAATGAACTCTGAAAATGTTGAAAGTTGGCATGCAATCATCATTTCACCCACATAGCATGTGTTAAAAAGTTGAGAGGGATACGACAAAAACTGGATGCAGTTCGTGTACAAAACGGACAATCTCTCTCGAAGTAGCAGCGTTTCGAACGAGAACTCATCTCTTACAAAGGAATTTCATTTTTTTGAACCTATTTTAACACCATACTTTTTGTGTGTTCAAAATGCACCATTCTAAGGCACATCACCTAATTTCAACAATTTCTGACTTCATTTGGTATTCTTCGTGCATTTACTTATTTTTTTTGAGCTAGTTGACCCTGAAATTGAAAAGCACTACAAATGAACTATGAAAATGTTGAAAGTTGGCATGCTATCATCATTTCACCCACATAGCATGTGTTCAAAGTTGAGAGGGCCACGACAACAACTGGATGTACTTCGTGTACAAAACGGACAATCTCTCTCGAAGTAGCAGCGTTTCGAACGAGAACTCATCTCTTACAAAGTGATTTAATTTTTTGTACTTATTTGAACTCCATACTTTTTGTGTGTTCAAAATGCACCATTCTAAGGCACATCACAAAATTTCAACAATTTCTGACTTCATTTGGTATTCTTCGTGCATTTACTTTTTTTTTGAGCTAGTTGACCCTGAAATTGAAAAGCACTACAAATGAACTCTGAAACTATTGAAAGTTGGCATGCTATCATCATTTCACCCACATAGCATGTGTTAAAAAGTTGACAGGGCTACGACAAAAACTGGATGCAGTTCGTGTACAAAACGGACAATCTCTCTCGAAGTAGCTGCGTTTCGAACGAGAACTCATCTCTTACAAAGGGATTTCATTTTTTTGAACTTATTTGAGCTCCATACTTTTTGGGTGTTCAGAATGCACCATTCTAAGGCACATCACAAAATTTCAGCAATTTCTAACTTCATTTGGTATTCTTCGTGCATTTACTTATTTTTTTGAGCTAGTTGACCCTAAAATTGAAAAGCACTACAAATGAACTCTGAAAATGTTGAAAGTTGGCATGATATCATCATTTCACCCACATAGCATGTGTTAAAAAGTTAAGAGGGCTACGACAAAAACTGGATGCAGTTCGTGTACAAAACGGACAATCTCTCTCGAAGTAGGAGCGTGTCGAACGAGAACTCATCTCTTACAAAGGGATTTCATTTTTTTGAACTTATTTGAACTGCATACATTTTGGGTGTTCAAAATGCACCATTCTAAGGCACGTCACAAAATTTCAACAATTTCTGACTTCATTTGGTATTCTTCGTGCATTTACTTATTTTTTTGAGCTAGTTGACCCTGAAATTGAAAAGCACTACAAATGAACTCTGAAAATGTTGAAAGTTGGCATGATATAATCATTTCACCCACATAGCATGTGTTAAAAAGTTAAGAGGGCTACGACAAAAACTGGGTGCAGTTCGTGTACAAAACGGACAATCTCTCTCGAAGTAGGAGCGTTTCGAACGAGAACTCATCTCTTACAAAGGGATTTCATTTTTTAAACTTATTTGAACTCCATACTTTTTGTGTGTTCAAAATGAACCATTATAAGGCACATCACAAAATTTCAACAATTTCTGACTTCATTTGGTATTCTTCGTGCATTTACTTATTTTTTTTGAGCTAGTTGACCCTGACATTGAAAAGCACTACAAATGAACTCTGAAAATGTTGAAAGTTGGCATGCTATCATCATTTCACCCACATAGCATGTGTTAAAAAGTTCAGAGGGCTATGACAAAAACTGGATGCTGTTCGTGTACAAAACGGACAATCTCTCTCGAAGTAGCACGTTCCGAACGAGAACTCATCTCTTACAAAGGGATTTCATTTTTTTGAACTTATTTGAACTCCATACTTTTTGTGTCTTCAAAATGCACCATTCTAAGGCACATCACAAAATTTCAACAATTTCTGACTTCATTTGGTATTCTTCGTGCATTTACTTATTTTTTTTGAGCTAGTTGACCGTGAAATTGAAAAGCACTACAAATGAACTCTGAAAATGTTGAAAGTTGGCATGCAATCATCATTTCACCCACATAGCATGTGTTAAAAAGTTGAGAGGGATACGACAAAAACTGGATGCAGTTCGTGTACAAAACGGACAATCTCTCTCGAAGTAGCAGCGTTTCGAACGAGAACTCATCTCTTACAAAGGAATTTAATTTTTTTGAACTTATTTTAACTCCATACTTTTTGTGTGTTCAAAATGCACCATTCTAAGGCACATCACCAAATTTCAACAATTTCTGACTTCATTTGGTATTCTTCGTGCATTTACTTATTTTTTTTGAGCTAGTTGACCCTGAAATTGAAAAGCACTACAAATGAACTATGAAAATGTTGAAAGTTGGCATGCTATCATCACTTCACCCACATAGCATGTGTTCAAAGTTGAGAGGGCCACGACAACAACTGGATGCAGTTCGTGTACTAAACGGACTATCTCTCTCGAAGTAGCAGCGTTTCGAACGAGAACTCATCTCTTACAAAGGGATTTAATTTTTTTGTACTTATTTGAACTCCATACTTTTTGTGTGTTCAAAATGCACCATTCTAAGGCACATCACAAAATTTCAACAATTTCTGACTTCATTTGGTATTCTTCGTGCATTTACTTTTTTTTTTGAGCTAGTTGACCCTGAAATTGAAAAGCACTACAAATGAACTCTGAAACTGTTGAAAGTTGGCATGCTATCATTATTTCACCCACATAGCATGTGTTAAAAAGTTGAGAGGGATACGACAAAAACTGGATGCAGTTCGTGTACAAAACGGACAATCTCTCTCGAAGTAGCAGCGTTTCGAACGAGAACTCATCTCTTACAAAGGAATTTCATTTTTTTGAACTTATTTTAACTCCATACTTTTTGTGTGTTCAAAATGCACCATTCTAAGGCACATCACCAAATTTCAACAATTTCTGACTTCATTTGGTATTCTTCGTGCATTTACTTATTTTTTTTGAGCTAGTTGACCCTGAAATTGAAAAGCACTACAAATGAACTATGAAAATGTTGAAAGTTGGCATGCTATCATCACTTCACCCACATAGCATGTGTTCAAAGTTGAGAGGGCCACGACAACAACTGGATGCAGTTCGTGTACTAAACGGACTATCTCTCTCGAAGTAGCAGCGTTTCGAACGAGAACTCATCTCTTACAAAGGGATTTAATTTTTTTGTACTTATTTGAACTCCATACTTTTTGTGTGTTCAAAATGCACCATTCTAAGGCACATCACAAAATTTCAACAATTTCTGACTTCATTTGGTATTCTTCGTGCATTTACTTTTTTTTTTGAGCTAGTTGACCCTGAAATTGAAAAGCACTACAAATGAACTCTGAAACTGTTGAAAGTTGGCATGCTATCATTATTTCACCCACATAGCATGTGTTAAAAAGTTGAGAGGGCTACGACAAAAACTGGATGCAGTTCGTGTACAAAACGGACAATCTCTCTCGAAGTAGCAGCGTTTCGAACGAGAGCTCATCTCTTACAAAGGGATTTCATTTTTTTGAACATATTTGAGCTCCATACTTTTTGGGTGTTCAAAATGCACCATTCTAAGGCACATCACAAAATTTCAACAATTTCTGACTTCATTTGGTATTCTTCGTGCATTTACTTATTTTTTTGAGCTAGTTGACCCTAAAATTGAAAAGCACTACAAATGAACTCTGAAAATGTTGAAAGTTGGCATGATATCATCATTTCACCCACATAGCATGTGTTAAAAAGTTAAGAGGGCTACGACAAAAACTGGATGCAGTTCGTGTACAAAACGGACAATCTCTCTCGAAGTAGGAGCGTGTCGAACGAGAACTCATCTCTTACAAAGGGATTTCATTTTTTTGAACTTATTTGAACTGCATACATTTTGGGTGTTCAAAATGCACCATTCTAAGGCACGTCACAAAATTTCAACAATTTCTGACTCCATTTGGTATTCTTCGTGCATTTACTTATTTTTTTGAGCTAGTTGACCCTAAAATTGAAAAGCACTACAAATGACCTCTGAAAATGTTGAAAGTTGGCATGATATCATCATTTCACCCACATAGCATGTGTTAAAAAGTTAAGAGGGCTACGACAAAAACTGGGTGCAGTTCGTGTACAAAACGGACAATCTCTCTCGAAGTAGGAGCGTTTCGAACGAGAACTCATCTCTTACAAAGGGATTTCATTTTTTGAACTTATTTGAACGCCATAATTTTTGTGTGTTCAAAATGAACCATTCGAAGGCACATCACAAAATTTCGACAGTTTCTGACTTCATTTGGTATTCTTCGTGCATTTACTTATTTTTTTGAGCTAGTTGACCCTGAAATTGAAAAGCACTACAAATGAACTTTGAAAATGTTGAAAGTTGGCATGCTATCATCATTTCACCCACATAGCATGTGTTAAAAAGTTCAGAGGGCTATGACAAAAACTGGATGCTGTTCGTGTACAAAATGGACAATCTCTCTCGAAGTAGCACGTTCCGAACGAGAACTCATCTCTTACAAAGGGATTTCATTTTTTTGAACTTATTTGACCTCCATACCTTTTGTGTGTTCAAAATGCACCATTCTAAGGCACATCACAAAATTTCAACAATTTCTGACTTCATTTGGTATTCTTCGTGCATTTACTTATATTTTTTGAGCTAGTTGACCGTGAAATTGAAAAGCACTACAAATGAACTATGAAAATGTTGAAAGTTGGCATGCAATCATCATTTCACCCACATAGCATGTGTTAAAAAGTTGAGAGGGATGCGACAAAAACTGGATGCAGTTCGTGTACAAAACGGACAATCTCTCTCGAAGTAGGAGCGTTTCGAACGAGAACTCATCTCTTACAAAGGAATTTCATTTTTTTGAACTTATTTTAACTCCATACTTTTTGTGTGTTCAAAATGCACCATTCTAAGGCACATCACAAAATTTCAACAATTTCTGACTTCATTTGGTATTCTTCGTGCATTTACTTATTGTTTTTGAGCTAGTTGACCCTCAAATTGAAAAGCACTACAAATGAACTATGAAAATGTTGAAAGTTGGCATGCTATCATCATTTCACCCACATAGCATGTGTTCAAAGTTGAGAGGGCTACGACAACAACTGGATGCAGTTCGTATACAAAACGGACAATCTCTCTCGAAGTAGGAGCGTTTCGAACGAGAACTCATCTCTTACAAAGGGATTTCATTTTTTTGAACTTATTTGAGCTCCATACTTTTTGTGTGTTCAAAATGCACCATCCTAAGGCACGTCTCAAAATTTCAACAATTTCTGACTTCATTTGGTATTCTTCGTGCATTTACTTATTTTTTTGAGCTAGTTGACCCTGAAATTGAAAAGCACAACAAATGAACTCTGAAAATGTTGAAAGTTGGCATGCTATGATCATTTCACCCACATAGCATGTGTTAAAAAGTTGAGAGGGATACGACAAAAACTGGATGCAGTTCGTGTACAAAACGGACAATCTCTCTCGAAGTAGCAGCGTTTCGAACGAGAACTCATCTCTTACATAGGAATTTCATTTTTTTGAACTTATTTTAACTCCATACTTTTTGTGTGTTCAAAATGCACCATTCTAAGGCACATCACCAAATTTCAACAATTTCTGACTTCATTTGGTATTCTTCGTGCATTTACTTATTTTTTTTGAGCTAGTTGACCCTGAAATTGAAAAGCACTACAAATGAACTATGAAAATGTTGAAAGTTGGCATGCTATCATCACTTCACCCACATAGCATGTGTTCAAAGTTGAGAGGGCCACGACAACAACTGGATGCAGTTCGTGTACTAAACGGACTATCTCTCTCGAAGTAGCAGCGTTTCGAACGAGAACTCATCTCTTACAAAGGGATTTAATTTTTTTGTACTTATTTGAACTCCATACTTTTTGTGTGTTCAAAATGCACCATTCTAAGGCACATCACAAAATTTCAACAATTTCTGACTTCATTTGGTATTCTTCGTGCATTTACTTTTTTTTTTGAGCTAGTTGACCCTAAAATTGAAAAGCACTACAAATGAACTCTGAAACTGTTGAAAGTTGGCATGCTATCATTATTTCACCCACATAGCATGTGTTAAAAAGTTGAGAGGGCTACGACAAAAACTGGATGCAGTTCGTGTACAAAACGGACAATCTCTCTCGAAGTAGCAGCGTTTCGAACGAGAGCTCATCTCTTACAAAGGGATTTCATTTTTTTGAACATATTTGAGCTCCATACTTTTTGGGTGTTCAAAATGCACCATTCTAAGGCACATCACAAAATTTCAACAATTTCTGACTTCATTTGGTATTCTTCGTGCATTTACTTATTTTTTTGAGCTAGTTGACCCTAAAATTGAAAAGCACTACAAATGAACTCTGAAAATGTTGAAAGTTGGCATGATATCATCATTTCACCCACATAGCATGTGTTAAAAAGTTAAGAGGGCTACGACAAAAACTGGATGCAGTTCGTGTACAAAACGGACAATCTCTCTCGAAGTAGGAGCGTGTCGAACGAGAACTCATCTCTTACAAAGGGATTTCATTTTTTTGAACTTATTTGAACTGCATACATTTTGGGTGTTCAAAATGCACCATTCTAAGGCACGTCACAAAATTTCAACAATTTCTGACTTCATTTGGTATTCTTCGTGCATTTACTTATTTTTTTGAGCTAGTTGACCCTAAAATTGAAAAGCACTACAAATGAACTCTGAAAATGTTGAAAGTTGGCATGATATCATCATTTCACCCACATAGCATGTGTTAAAAAGTTAAGAGGGCTACGACAAAAACTGGGTGCAGTTCGTGTACAAAACGGACAATCTCTCTCGAAGTAGGAGCGTTTCGAACGAGAACTCATCTCTTACAAAGGGATTTCATTTTTTGAACTTATTTGAACGCCATAATTTTTGTGTGTTCAAAATGAACCATTCGAAGGCACATCACAAAATTTCAACAGTTTCTGACTTCATTTGGTATTCTTCGTGCATTTACTTATTTTTTTGAGCTAGTTGACCCTGAAATTGAAAAGCACTACAAATGAACTTTGAAAATGTTGAAAGTTGGCATGCTATCATCATTTCACCCACATAGCATGTGTTAAAAAGTTCAGAGGGCTATGACAAAAACTGGATGCTGTTCGTGTACAAAATGGACAATCTCTCTCGAAGTAGCACGTTCCGAACGAGAACTCATCTCTTACAAAGGGATTTCATTTTTTTGAACTTATTTGACCTCCATACCTTTTGTGTGTTCAAAATGCACCATTCTAAGGCACATCACAAAATTTCAACAATTTCTGACTTCATTTGGTATTCTTCGTGCATTTACTTATTTTTTTTGAGCTAGTTGACCGTGAAATTGAAAAGCACTACAAATGAACTCTGAAAATGTTGAAAGTTGGCATGCAATCATCATTTCACCCACATAGCATGTGTTAAAAAGTTGAGAGGGATGCGACAAAAACTGGATGCAGTTCGTGTACAAAACGGACAATCTCTCTCGAAGTAGCAGCGTTTCGAACGAGAACTCATCTCTTACAAAGGAATTTCATTTTTTTGAACTTATTTTAACTCCATACTTTTTGTGTGTTCAAAATGCACCATTCTAAGGCACATCACAAAATTTCAACAATTTCTGACTTCATTTGGTATTCTTCGTGCATTTACTTATTGTTTTTGAGCTAGTTGACCCTCAAATTGAAAAGCACTACAAATGAACTATGAAAATGTTGAAAGTTGGCATGCTATCATCATTTCACCCACATAGCATGTGTTCAAAGTTGAGAGGGCTACGACAACAACTGGATGCAGTTCGTATACAAAACGGACAATCTCTCTCGAAGTAGGAGCGTTTCGAACGAGAACTCATCTCTTACAAAGGGATTTCATTTTTTTGAACTTATTTGAGCTCCATACTTTTTGTGTGTTCAAAATGCACCATCCTAAGGCACATCTCAAAATTTCAACAATTTCTGACTTCATTTGGTATTCTTCGTGCATTTACTTATTTTTTTGAGCTAGTTGACCCTGAAATTGAAAAGCACAACAAATGAACTCTGAAAATGTTGAAAGTTGGCATGCTATGATCATTTCACCCACATAGCATGAGTTAAAAAGTTGAGAGGGCTACGACAAAAACTGGATGCAGTTCGTGTACAAAACGGACAATCTCGCTCGAAGTAGCAGCGTTTCGAACGAGAACTCATCTCTTACAAAGGGATTTCATTTTTTTGAACTTATTTGAACTCCATACTTTTTGTGTGTTCAAAATGTACCATTCTAAGGCACATCACAAAATTTCAACAATTTCTGACTTCATTTGGTATTCTTCGTGCATTTACTTATTTTTTTGAGCTAGTTGACCCTGAAATTGAAAAGCACTACAAATGAACTCTGAAAATGTTGAAAGTTGGCATGCTATCATCATTTCACCCACATAGCATGTGTTAAAAAGTTGAGAGGGCTACGACAAAAACTGGATGCAGTTCGTGTACAAAACGGACAATCTCTCTCGAAGTAGCAGCGTTTCGAACGAGAACTCATCTCTTACAAAGGGATTTCATTTTTTTGAACTTATTTGAACTCCATACTTTTTGGGTGTTCAAAATGCACCATTCTAAGGCACATCACAAAATTTCAGCAATTTCTGACTTCATTTGGTATTCTTCGTGCATTTACTTATTTTTTTGAGCTAGTTGACCCTAAAATTGAAAAGCACTACAAATGAACTCTGAAAATGTTGAAAGTTGGCATGATATCATCATTTCACCCACATAGCATGTGTTAAAAAGTTAAGAGGGCTACGACAAAAACTGGATGCAGTTCGTGTACAAAACGGACAATCTCTCTCGAAGTAGGAGCGTGTCGAACGAGAACTCATCTCTTACAAAGGGATTTCATTTTTTTGAACTTATTTGAACTCCATACTTTTTGTGTGTTCAAAATGAATCATTCTAAGGCACATCACAAAATTTCAACAATTTCTGACTTCATTTGGTATTCTTCGTGCATTTACTTATTTTTTTGAGCTAGTTGACCCTGAAATTGAAAAGCACTACAAATGAACTCTGAAAATGTTGAAAGTTGGCATGCTATCATCATTTCACCTACATAGCATGTGTTAAAAAGTTCAGAGGGCTATGACAAAAACTGGATGCAGTTCGTGTACAAAACTGACAATCTCTCTCGAAGTAGCACGTTTCGAACGAGAACTCATCTCTTACAAAGGGATTTCATTTTTTTGAACTTATTTGAACTCCATACTTTTTGTGTGTTAAAAATGCACCATTCTAAGGCACATCACAAAATTTCAACAATTTCTGACTTCATTTGGTATTCTTCGTGCATTTACTTATTTTTTTTGAGCTAGTTGACCGTGAAATTGAAAAGCACTACAAATGAACTCTGAAAATGTTGAAAGTTGGCATGCAATCATCATTTCACCCGCATAGCATGTGTTAAAAAGTTGAGAGGGATACGACAAAAACTGGATGCAGTTCGTGTACAAAACGGACAATCTCTCTCGAAGTAGCAGCGTTTCGAACGAGAACTCATCTCTTACAAAGAGATTTCATTTTTTTGAACTTATTCGAACTCCATACTTTTTGTGTGTTAAAAATGCACCATTCTAAGGCACATAACAAAATTTCAACAATTTCTGACTTCATTTGGTATTCTTCGTGCATTTTCTTTTTTTTTTGAGCTAGTTGACCGTGAAATTGAAAAGCACTACAAATGAACTATGAAAATGTTTAAAGTTCGCATGCTATCATAATTTCACCCACATAGCATGTGTTCAAAGTTGAGAGGGCTACGACAAAAACTGGATGCAGTTCGTGTACAAAACGGACAATCTCTCTCGAAGTAGCAGCGTTTCGAACGAGAACTCATCTCTTACAAAGGGATTTCATTTTTTTGAACTTATTTGAACTCCATACCTTTTGTGTGTTCAAAATGCACCATTCTAAGGCACATCACAAAATTTGAACAATTTCTGACTTCATTTGGTATTCTTCGTGCATTTACTTATTTTTTTGAGCTAGTTGACCCTGAAATTGAAAAGCACTACAAATGAACTCTGAAAATGTTGAAAGTTGGCATGCTATCATCATTTCACCCACATAGCATGTGTTAAAAAGTTAAGAGGGCTACGATCAAAATTGGATGCAGTTCATGTACAAAACGGACAATCTCTCTCGAAGTAGGAGCGTGTCGAACGAGAACTCATCTCTTACAAAGGGATTTCATTTTTTTGAACTTATTTGAACTGCCTACATTTTGGGTGTTCAAAATGCACCATTCTAAGGCACGTCACAAAATTTCAACAATTTCTGACTTCATTTGGTATTCTTCATGCATTTACTTATTTTTTTTGAGCTAGTTGACCCTGAAATTGAAAAGCACTACAAATGAAATCTGAAAATGTTGAAAGTTGGCATGATATCATCATTTCACCCACATAGCATGTGTTAAAAAGTTAAGAGGGCTACGACAAAAACTGGGTGCAGTTCGTGTACAAAACGGACAATCTCTCTCGAAGTAGGAGCGTTTCGAACGAGAACTCATCTCTTACAAAGGGATTTCATTTTTTGAACTTATTTGAACTGCATACATTTTGGGTGTTCAAAATGCACCATTCTAAGGCACGTCACAAAATTTCAACAATTTCTGACTTCATTTGGTATTCTTCGTGTATTTACTTATTTTTTTGAGCTAGTTGACCCTGAAATTGAAAAGCACTACAAATGAACTCTGAAAATGTTGAAAGTTGGCATGATATCATCATTTCACCCACATAGCATGTGTTAAAAAGTTAAGAGGGCTACGACAAAAACTGGGTGCAGTTCGTGTACAAAACGGACAATCTCTCTCGAAGTAGGAGCGTTTCGAACGAGAACTCATCTCTTACAAAGGGATTTCATTTTTTGAACTTATTTGAACTGCATACATTTTGGGTGTTCGAAATGCACCATTCTAAGGCACGTCACAAAATTTCAACAATTTCTGACTTCATTTGGTATTCTTCGTGCATTTACTTATTTTTTTGAGCTAGTTGACCCTGAAATTGAAAAGCACTACAAATGAACTCTGAAAATGTTGAAAGTTGGCATGATATCATCATTTCACCCACATAGCATGTGTTAAAAATTTAAGAGGGCTACGACAAAAACTGGGTGCAGTTCGTGTACAAAACGGACAATCTCTCTCGAAGTAGGAGCGTTTCGAACGAGAACTCATCTCTTACAAAGGGATTTCATTTTTTGAACTTATTTGAACTCCATACTTTTTGTGTGTTCAAAATGAACCATTCTAAGGCACATCACAAAATTTCACCAATTTCTGACTTCATTTGGTATTCTTCGTGCATTTACTTACTTTTTTTGAGCTAGTTGACCCTGAAATTGAAAAGCACTACAAATGAACTCTGAAAATGTTGAAAGTTGGCATGATATCATCATTTCACCCACATAGCATGTGTTAAAAAGTTAAGAGGGCTACGACAAAAACTGGGTGCAGTTCGTGTACAAAACGGACAATCTCTCTCGAAGTAGGAGCGTTTCGAACGAGAACTCATCTCTTACAAAGGGATTTCATTTTTTGAACTTATTTGAACTCCATACTTTTTGTGTGTTCAAAATGAACCATTCTAAGGCACATCACAAAATTTCAACAATTTCTGACTTCATTTGGTATTCTTCGTGCATTTACTTATTTTTTTTGAGCTAGTTGACCCTGAAATTGAAAAGCACTACAAATGAACTCTGAAAATGTTGAAAGTTGGCATGCTATCATCATTTCACCCACATAGCATGTGTTAAAAAGTTCAGAGGGCTGTGACAAAAACTGGATGCTGTTCATGTACAAAACGGACAATCTCTCTCGAAGTAGCACGTTTCGAACGAGAACTCATCTCTTACAAAGGGATTTCATTTTTTTGAACTTATTTGAACTCCATACTTTTTGTGTGTTCAAAATGCACCATTCTAAGGCACATCAGAAAATTTCAACAATTTCTGACTTGATTTGGTATTCTTCGTGCATTTACTTATTTTTTTTGAGCTAGTTGACCGTGAAATTGAAAAGCACTACAAATGAACTCTGAAAATGTTGAAAGTTGGCAATCATCATTTCACCCACATAGCATGTGTTAAAAAGTTGAGAGGGATACGACAAAAACTGGATGCAGTTCGTGTACAAAACGGACAATCTCTCTCGAAGTAGCAGTGTTTCGAACGAGAACTCATCTCTTACAAAGGGATTTAATTTTTTTGAACTTATTTGAACTCCATACTTTTTGTGTGTTCAAAATGCACCATTCTAAGGCACATCACAAAATTTCAACAATTTCTGACTTCATTTGGTATTCTTCGTGCATTTACTTATTTTTTTTTTTTGAGCTAGTTGACCCTGAAATTGAAAAGCACTACAAATGAACTATGAAAATGTTTAAAGTTGGCATGCTATCATCATTTCACCCACATAGCATGTGTTCAAAGTTGAGAGGGCTACGACAACAACTGGATGCAGTTCGTGCACAAAACGGACAATCTCTCTCGAAGTAGCAGCGTTTCGAACGAGAACTCATCTCTTACAAAGGGATTTAATTTTTTTGTACTTATTTGAACTCCATACTTTTTGTGTGTTCAAAATGCACCATTCTAAGGCACATCACAAAATTTCAACAATTTCTGACTTCATTTGGTATTCTTCGTGCATTTACTTATTTTTTTGAGCTAGTTGACCCTGAAATTGAAAAGCACTACAAATGAACTCTGAAAATGTTGAAAGTTGGTATGATATAATCATTTCACCCACATAGCATGTGTTAAAAAGGTAAGAGGGCTACGACAAAAACTGGATGCAGTTAGTGTACAAAACGGACAATCTCTCTCGAAGTAGGAGCGTTTCGAACGAGAACTCATCTCTTACAAAGGTATTTCATTTTTTTGAACTTATTTGAACTCCATACTTTTTGTGTGTTCAAAATGAACCATTCTAAGGCACATCACAAAATTTCAACAATTTCTGACTTCATTTGGTATTCTTCGTGCATTTACTTATTTTTTTGAGCTAGTTGACCCTGAAATTGAAAAGCACTACAAATGAACTCTGAAAATGTTGAAAGTTGGCATGCTATCATTATTTCACCTACATAGCATGTGTTAAAAAGTTCAGAGGGATATGACAAAAACTGGATGCAGTTCGTGTACAAAACGGACAATCTCTCTCGAAGTAGCACGTTTCGAACGAGAACTCATCTCTTACAAAGGGATTTCATTTTTTTGAACTTATTTGAACTCCATACTTTTTGTGTGTTCAAAATGCACCATTCTAAGGCACATCACAAAATTTCAACAATTTCTGACTTCATTTGGTATTCTTCGTGCATTTACTTATTTTTTTTGAGCTAGTTGACCGTGAAATTGAAAAGCACTACAAATGAACTCTGAAAATGTTGAAAGTTGGCATGCAATCATCATTTCACCCGCATAGCATGTGTTAAAAAGTTGAGAGGGATACGACAAAAACTGGATGCAGTTCGTGTACAAAACGGACAATCTCTCTCGAAGTAGCAGCGTTTTGAACGAGAACTCATCTCTTACAAAGGGATTTCATTTTTTTGAACTTATTCGAACTCCATACTTTTTGTGTGTTCAAAATGCACCATTCTAAGGCACATAACAAAATTTCAACAATTTCTGACTTCATTTGGTATTCTTCGTGCATTTGCTTATTTTTTTGAGCTAGTTGACCGTGAAATTGAAAAGCACTACAAATGAACTATGAAAATGTTTAAAGTTGGCATGCTATCATCATTTCACCCACATAGCATGTGTTCAAAGTTGAGAGGGCTACGACAAAAACTGGATGCAGTTCGTGTACAAAACGGACAATCTCTCTCGAAGTAGCAGTGTTTCGAACGAGAACTCATCTCTTACAAAGGGATTTAATTTTTTTGAACCTATTTGAACTCCATACTTTTTGTGTGTTCAAAATGCACCATTCTAAGGCACATCACAAAATTTGAACAATTTCTGACTTCATTTGGTATTCTTCGTGCATTTACTTATTTTTTTGAGCTAGTTGACCCTGAAATTGAAATGCACTACAAATGAACTCTGAAAATGTTGAA
This sequence comes from Hordeum vulgare subsp. vulgare, assembly GCF_904849725.1. NCBI lineage: Eukaryota > Viridiplantae > Streptophyta > Magnoliopsida > Poales > Poaceae > Hordeum > Hordeum vulgare. The sequence goes on from NC_058522.1 coordinate 159,663,961, forward strand.
AGTTGGCATGATATCATCATTTCACCCACATAGCATGTGTTAAAAAGTTGAGAGGGCTACGACAAAAATTGGATGCAGTTCGTGTACAAAACGGACAATCGCTCTCGAAGTAGGAGCGTTTCGAACGAGAACTCATCTCTTACAAAGGGATTTCATTTTTTTGAACTTATTTGAACTCCATACTTTTTGTGTGTTCAAAATGCACCATTCTAAGGCACATCACAAAATTTCAACAATTTCTGACTTCATTTGGTATTCTTCGTGCATTTACTTATTTTTTTTTGAGGTAGTTGACCGTGAAATTGAAAAGCACTACAAATGAACTCTGAAAATGTTTAAAGTTGGCATGATATCATCATTTCACCCACATAGCATGTGTTAAAAGTTGAGAGGGCTACGACAAAAACTGGATGCAGTTCGTGTACAAAACGGACAATCTCTCTCGAAGTAGCAGCGTTTCGAACGAGAACTCATATCTTACAAAGGGATTTAATTTTTTTGTACTTATTTGAACTCCATAATTTTTTTGTGTTCAAAATGCACCATTCTAAGGCACATCACAAAATTTCAACAATTTCTGACTTCATTTGGTATTCTTCGTGCATTTACTTAATTTTTTTGAGCTAGTTGACCCTGAAATTGAAAAGCACTACAAATGAACTCCGAAAATGTTGAAAGTTGGCATGCTATCATAATTTCACCCACATAGCATGTGTTAAAAAGTTCAGAGGGCTACGACAAAAACTGGATGCAGTTCGTGTACAAAACGGACAATCTCTCTCGAAGTAGCAGCGTTTCGAACGAGAACTCATCTCTTACAAAGGGATTTCATTTTTTTGAACTTATTCGAACTCCATACTTTTTGTGTGTTCAAAATGCACCATTCTAAGGCACATAACAAAATTTCAACAATTTCTGACTTCATTTGGTATTCTTCGTGCATTTGCTTAATTTTTTTGAGCTAGTTGACCGTGAAATTGAAAAGCACTACAAATGAACTATGAAAATGTTTAAAGTTGGCATGCTATCATCATTTCACCCACATAGCATGTGTTCAAAGTTGAGAGGGCTACGACAAAAACTGGATGCAGTTCGTGTACAAAACGGACAATCTCTCTCGAAGTAGCAGTGTTTCGAACGAGAACTCATCTCTTACAAAGGGATTTAATTTTTTTGAACTTATTTGAACTCCATACTTTTTGTGTGTTCAAAATGCACCATTCTAAGGCACATCACAAAATTTGAACAATTTCTGACTTCATTTGGTATTCTTCGTGCATTTACTTATTTTTTTGAGCTAGTTGACCCTGAAATTGAAAAGCACTACAAATGAACTCTGAAAATGTTCAAAGTTGGCATGATATCATCATTTCACCCACATAGCATGTGTTAAAAAGTTGAGAGGGCTACGACAAAAATTGGATGCAGTTCGTGTACAAAACGGACAATCGCTCTCGAAGTAGGAGCGTTTCGAACGAGAACTCATCTCTTACAAAGGGATTTCATTTTTTTGAACTTATTTGAACACCATACTTTTTGTGTGTTCAAAATGCACCATTCTAAGGCACATCACAAAATTTCAACAATTTCTGACTTCATTTGGTATTCTTCGTGCATTTACTTATTTTTTTGAGCTAGTTGACCGTGAAATTGAAAAGCACTACAAATGAACTATGAAAATGTTTAAAGTTGGCATGCTATCATCATTTCACCCACATAGGATGTGTTCAAAGTTGAGAGGTCTACGACAAAAACTGGATGCAGTTCGTGTACAAAACGGACAATCTCTCTCGAAGTAGCAGCGTTTCGAACGAGAACTCATATCTTACAAAGGGATTTAATTTTTTTGTACTTATTTGAACTCCATACTTTTTTTGTGTTCAAAATGCACCATTCTAAGGCACATCACAAAATTTCAACAATTTCTGACTTCATTTGGTATTCTTCGTGCATTTACTTATTTTTTTGAGCTAGTTGACCCTGAAATTGAAAAGCACTACAAATGAACTCTGAAAATGTTGAAAGTTGGCATGCTATCATAATTTCACCCACATAGCATGTGTTAAAAAGTTCAGAGGGCTACGACAAAAACTGGATGCAGTTCGTGTACAAAACGGACAATCTCTCTCGAAGTAGCAGTGTTTCGAACGAGAACTCATCTCTTACAAAGGGATTTAATTTTTTTGAACTTATTTGAACTCCATACTTTTTGTGTATTCAAAATGCACCATTCTAAGGCACATCACAAAATTTGAACAATTTCTGACTTCATTTGGTATTCTTCTTGCATTTACTTATTTTTTTGAGCTAGTTGACCCTGAAATTGAAAAGCACTACAAATGAACTCTGAAAATGTTGAAAGTTGGCATGATATCATCATTTCACCCACATAGCATGTGTTAAAAAGTTGAGAGGGCTACGACAAAAATTGGATGCAGTTCGTGTACAAAACGGACAATCGCTCTCGAAGTAGGAGCGTTTCGAACGAGAACTCATCTCTTACAAAGGGATTTCACTTTTTTGGAATTATTTGAACTCCATACTTTTTGTGTGTTCAAAATGCACCATTCTAAGGCACATCACAAAATTTCAACAATTTCTGACTTCATTTGGTATTCTTCGTGCATTTACTTATTTTTTTTTGAGGTAGTTGACCGTGAAATTGAAAAGCACTACAAATGAACTCTGAAAATGTTTAAAGTTGGCATGCTATCATCATTTCACCCACATAGCATGTGTTCAAAGTTGAGAGGGCTACGACAAAAACTGGATGCAGTTCGTGTACAAAACGGACAATCTCTCTCGAAGTAGCAGCGTTTCGAACGAGAACTCATATCTTACAAAGGGATTTAATTTTTTTGTACTTATTTCAACTCCATACTTTTTTTGTGTTCAAAATGCACCATTCTAAGGCACATCACAAAATTTCAACAATTTCTGACTTCATTTGGTATTCTTCGTGCATTTACTTATTTTTTTGAGCTAGTTGACCCTGAAATTGAAAAGCACTACAAATGAACTCTGAAAATGTTGAAAGTTGGAATGCTATCATAATTTCACCCACATAGCATGTGTTAAAAAGTTCAGAGGGCTACGTCAAAAACTGGATGCAGTTCGTGTACAAAACGGACAATCTCTCTCGAAGTAGCAGCGTTTCGAACGAGAACTCATCTCTTACAAAGGGATTTCATTTTTTTGAACTTATTCGAACTCCATACTTTTTGTGTGTTCAAAATGCACCATTCTAAGGCACATAACAAAATTTCAACAATTTCTGACTTCATTTGGTATTCTTCGTGCATTTGCTTATTTTTTTTGAGCTAGTTAACCGTGAAATTGAAAAGCACTACAAATGAACTATGAAAATGTTTAAAGTTGGCATGCTATCATCATTTCACCCACATAGCATGTGTTCAAAGTTGAGAGGGCTACGACAAAAACTGGATGCAGTTCGTGTACAAAACGGACAATCTCTCTCGAAGTAGCAGTGTTTCGAACGAGAACTCATCTCTTACAAAGGGATTTAATTTTTTTGAACTTATTTGAACTCCATACTTTTTGTGTGTTCAAAATGCACCATTCTAAGGAACATCACAAAATTTGAACAATTTCTGACTTCATTTGGTATTCTTCGTGCATTTACTTATTTTTTTGAGCTAGTTGACCCTGAAATTGAAAAGCACTACAAATGAACTCTGAAAATGTTCAAAGTTGTCATGATATCATCATTTCACCCACATAGCATGTGTTAAAAAGTTGACAGGGCTACGACAAAAATTGGATGCAGTTCGTGTACAAAACGGACAATCGCTCTCGAAGTAGGAGCGTTTCGAACGAGAACTCATCTCTTACAAAGGGATTTCATTTTTTTGAACTTATTTGAACACCATACTTTTTGTGTGTTCAAAATGCACCATTCTAAGGCACATCACAAAATTTCAACAATTTCTGACTTCATTTGGTATTCTTCGTGCATTTACTTATTTTTTTTGAGCTAGTTGACCGTGAAATTGAAAAGCACTACAAATGAACTCTGAAAATGTTTAAAGTTGGCATGCTATCATCATTTCACCCACATAGGATGTGTTCAAAGTTGAGAGGTCTACGACAAAAACTGGATGCAGTTCGTGTACAAAACGGACAATCTCTCTCGAAGTAGCAGCGTTTCGAACGAGAACTCATATCTTACAAAGGGATTTAATTTTTTTGTACTTATTTGAACTCCATACTTTTTTTGTGTTCAAAATGCACCATTCTAAGGCACATCACAAAATTTCAACAATTTCTGACTTCATTTGGTATTCTTCGTGCATTTACTTATTTTTTTGAGCTAGTTGACCCTGAAATTGAAAAGCACTACAAATGAACTCTGAAAATGTTGAAAGTTGGCATGCTATCATAATTTCACCCACATAGCATGTGTTAAAAAGTTCAGAGGGCTACGACAAAAACTGGATGCAGTTCGTGTACAAAACGGACAATCTCTCTCGAAGTAGCAGTGTTTCGAACGAGAACTCATCTCTTACAAAGGGATTTAATTTTTTTGAACTTATTTGAACTCCATACTTTTTGTGTGTTCAAAATGCACCATTCTAAGGCACATCACAAAATTTGAACAATTTCTGACTTCATTTGGTATTCTTCGTGCATTTACTTATTTTTTTGAGCTAGTTGACCCTGAAATTGAAAAGCACTACAAATGAACTCTGAAAATGTTGAAAGTTGGCATGATATCATCATTTCACCCACATAGCATGTGTTAAAAAGTTGAGAGGGCTACGACAAAAATTGGATGCAGTTCGTGTACAAAACGGACAATCGCTCTCGAAGTAGGAGCGTTTCGAACGAGAACTCATCTCTTACAAAGGGATTTCACTTTTTTGGACTTATTTGAACTCCATACTTTTTGTGTGTTCAAAATGCACCATTCTAAGGCACATCACAAAATTTCAACAATTTCTGACTTCATTTGGTATTCTTCGTGCATTTACTTATTTTTTTTTTGAGGTAGTTGACCGTGAAATTGAAAAGCACTACAAATGAACTCTGAAAATGTTTAAAGTTGGCATGCTATCATCATTTCACCCACATAGCATGTGTTCAAAGTTGAGAGGGCTACGACAAAAACTGGATGCAGTTCGTGTACAAAACGGACAATCTCTCTCGAAGTAGCAGCGTTTCGAACGAGAACTCATATCTTACAAAGGGATTTAATTTTTTTGTACTTATTTGAACTCCATACTTTTTTTGTGTTCAAAATGCACCATTCTAAGGCACATCACAAAATTTCAACAATTTCTGACTTCATTTGGTATTCTTCGTGCATTTACTTATTTTTTTGAGCTAGTTGACCCTGAAATTGAAAAGCACTACAAATGAACTCTGAAAATGTTGAAAGTTGGCATGCTATCATAATTTCACCCACATAGCATGTGTTAAAAAGTTCAGAGGGCTACGTCAAAAACTGGATGCAGTTCGTGTACAAAACGGACAATCTCTCTCGAAGTAGCAGCGTTTCGAACGAGAACTCATCTCTTACAAAGGGATTTCATTTTTTTGAACTTATTCGAACTCCATACTTTTTGTGTGTTCAAAATGCACCATTCTAAGGCACATAACAAAATTTCAACAATTTCTGACTTCATTTGGTATTCTTCGTGCATTTGCTTATTTTTTTTGAGCTAGTTGACCGTGAAATTGAAAAGCACTACAAATGAACTATGAAAATGTTTAAAGTTGGCATGCTATCATCATTTCACCCACATAGCATGTGTTCAAAGTTGAGAGGGCTACGACAAAAACTGGATGCAGTTCGTGTACAAAACGGACAATCTCTCTCGAAGTAGCAGCGTTTCGAACGAGAACTCATCTCTTACAAAGGGATTTAATTTTTTTGAACTTATTTGAACTCCATACTTTTTGTGTGTTCAAAATGCACCATTCTAAGGCACATCACAAAATTTGAACAATTTCTGACTTCATTTGGTATTCTTCGTGCATTTACTTATTTTTTTGAGCTAGTTGACCCTGAAATTGAAAAGCACTACAAATGAACTCTGAAAATGTTCAAAGTTGGCATGATATCATAATTTCACCCACATAGCATGTGTTAAAAAGTTGAGAGGGCTACGACAAAAATTGGATGCAGTTCGTGTACAAAACGGACAATCGCTCTCGAAGTAGGAGCGTTTCGAACGAGAACTCATCTCTTACAAAGGGATTTCATTTTTTTGAACTTATTTGAACACCATACTTTTTGTGTGTTCAAAATGCACCATTCTAAGGCACATCACAAAATTTCAACAATTTCTGACTTCATTTGGTATTCTTCGTGCATTTACTTATTTTTTTTGAGCTAGTTGACCGTGAAATTGAAAAGCACTACAAATGAACTATGAAAATGTTTAAAGTTGGCATGCTATCATCATTTCACCCACATAGGATGTGTTCAAAGTTGAGAGGTCTACGACAAAAACTGGATGCAGTTCGTGTACAAAACGGACAATCTCTCTCGAAGTAGCAGCGTTTCGAACGAGAACTCATATCTTACAAAGGGATTTAATTTTTTGGACTTATTTGAACTCCATACTTTTTGTGTGTTCAAAATGCACCATTCTAAGGCACATCACAAAATTTCAACAATTTCTGACTTCATTTGGTATTCTTCGTGCATTTACTTATTTTTTTTTGAGGTAGTTGACCGTGAAATTGAAAAGCACTACAAATGAACTCTGAAAATGTTTAAAGTTGGCATGCTATCATCATTTCACCCACATAGCATGTGTTCAAAGTTGAGAGGGCTACGACAAAAACTGGATGCAGTTCGTGTACAAAACGGACAATCTCTCTCGAAGTAGCAGCGTTTCGAACGAGAACTCATATCTTACAAAGGGATTTAATTTTTTTGTACTTATTTGAACTCCATACTTTTTTTGTGTTCAAAATGCACCATTCTAAGGCACATCACAAAATTTCAACAATTTCTGACTTCATTTGGTATTCTTCGTGCATTTACTTATTTTTTTGAGCTAGTTGACCCTGAAATTGAAAAGCACTACAAATGAACTCTGAAAATGTTGAAAGTTGGCATGCTATCATAATTTCACCCACATAGCATGTGTTAAAAAGTTCAGAGGGCTACGTCAAAAACTGGATGCAGTTCGTGTACAAAACGGACAATCTCTCTCGAAGTAGCAGCGTTTCGAACGAGAACTCATCTCTTACAAAGGGATTTCATTTTTTTGAACTTATTCGAACTCCATACTTTTTGTGTGTTCAAAATGCACCATTCTAAGGCACATAACAAAATTTCAACAATTTCTGACTTCATTTGGTATTCTTCGTGCATTTGCTTATTTTTTTTGAGCTAGTTGACCGTGAAATTGAAAAGCACTACAAATGAACTATGAAAATGTTTAAAGTTGGCATGCTATCATCATTTCACCCACATAGCATGTGTTCAAAGTTCAGAGGGCTACGACAAAAACTGGATGCAGTTCGTGTACAAAACGGACAATCTCTCTCGAAGTAGCAGTGTTTCGAACGAGAACTCATCTCTTACAAAGGGATTTAATTTTTTCGAACTTATTTGAACTCCATACTTTTTGTGTGTTCAAAATGCACCATTCTAAGGCACATCACAAAATTTCAACAATTTCTGACTTCATTTGGTATTCTTCGTGCATTTACTTATTTTTTTGAGCTAGTTGACCCTGAAATTGAAAAGCACTACAAATGAACTCTGAAAATGTTCAAAGTTGGCATGATATCATCATTTCACCCACATAGCATGTGTTAAAAAGTTGAGAGGGCTACGACAAAAATTGGATGCAGTTCGTGTACAAAACGGACAATCGCTCTCGAAGTAGGAGCGTTTCGAACGAGAACTCATCTCTTACAAAGGGATTTCACTTTTTTGGACTTATTTGAACTCCATACTTTTTGTGTGTTCAAAATGCACCATTCTAAGGCACATCACAAAATTTCAACAATTTCTGACTTCATTTGGTATTCTTCGTGCATTTACTTATTTTTTTTTGAGGTAGTTGACCGTGAAATTGAAAAGCACTACAAATGAACTCTGAAAATGTTTAAAGTTGGCATGCTATCATCATTTCACCCACATAGCATGTGTTCAAAGTTGAGAGGGCTACGACAAAAACTGGATGCAGTTCGTGTACAAAACGGACAATCTCTCTCGAAGTAGCAGCGTTTCGAACGAGAACTCATATCTTACAAAGGGATTTAATTTTTTTGTACTTATTTGAACTCCATACTTTTTTTGTGTTCAAAATGCACCATTCTAAGGCACATCACAAAATTTCAACAATTTCTGACTTCATTTGGTATTCTTCATGCATTTACTTATTTTTTTGAGCTAGTTGACCCTGAAATTGAAAAGCACTACAAATGAACTCTGAAAATGTTGAAAGTTGGCATGCTATCATAATTTCACCCACATAGCATGTGTTAAAAAGTTCAGAGGGCTACGTCAAAAACTCGATGCAGTTCGTGTACAAAACGGACAATCTCTCTCGAAGTAGCAGCGTTTCGAACGAGAACTCATCTCTTACAAAGGGATTTCATTTTTTTGAACTTATTCGAACTCCATACTTTTTGTGTGTTCAAAATGCACCATTCTAAGGCACATAAGAAAATTTCAACAATTTCTGACTTCATTTGGTATTCTTCGTGCATTTGCTTATTTTTTTTGAGCTAGTTGACCGTGAAATTGAAAAGCACTACAAATGAACTATGAAAATGTTTAAAGTTGGCATGCTATCATCATTTCACCCACATAGCATGTGTTCAAAGTTCAGAGGGCTACGACAAAAACTGGATGCAGTTCGTGTACGAAACGGACAATCTCTCTCGAAGTAGGAGCGTTTCGAACGAGAACTCATCTCTTACAAAGGGATTTCACTTTTTTGGACTTATTTGAACTCCATACTTTTTGTGTGTTCAAAATGCACCATTCTAAGGCACATCACAAAATTTCAACAATTTCTGACTTCATTTGGTATTCTTCGTGCATTTACTTATTTTTTTTCGAGGTAGTTGACCGTGAAATTGAAAAGCACTACAAATGAACTCTGAAAATGTTTAAAGTTGGCATGCTATCATCATTTCACCCACATAGCATGTGTTCAAAGTTGAGAGGGCTACGACAAAAACTGGATGCAGTTCGTGTACAAAACGGACAATCGCTCTCGAAGTAGCAGCGTTTCGAACGAGAACTCATATCTTACAAAGGGATTTAATTTTTTTGTACTTATTTGAACTCCATACTTTTTTTGTGTTCAAAATGCACCATTCTAAGGCACATCACAAAATTTCAACAATTTCTGACTTCATTTGGTATTCTTCGTGCATTTACTTATTTTTTTGAGCTAGTTGACCCTGAAATTGAAAAGCACTACAAATGAACTCTGAAAATGTTGAAAGTTGGCATGCTATCATAATTTCACCCACATAGCATGTGTTAAAAAGTTCAGAGGGCTACGACAAAAACTGGATGCAGTTCGTGTACAAAACGGACAATCTCTCTCGAAGTAGCAGTGTTTCGAACGAGAACTCATCTCTTACAAAGGGATTTAATTTTTTTGAACTTATTTGAACTCCATACTTTTTGTGTGTTCAAAATGCACCATTCTAAGGCACATCACAAAATTTGAACAATTTCTGACTTCATTTGGTATTCTTCGTGCATTTACTTATTTTTTTGAGCTAGTTGACCCTGAAATTGAAAAGCACTACAAATGAACTCTGAAAATGTTGAAAGTTGGCATGATATCATCATTTCACCCACATAGCATGTGTTAAAAAGTTGAGAGGGCTACGACAAAAATTGGATGCAGTTCGTGTACAAAACGGACAATCGCTCTCGAAGTAGGAGCGTTTCGAACGAGAACTCATCTCTTACAAAGGGATTTCACTTTTTTGGACTTATTTGAACTCCATACTTTTTGTGTGTTCAAAATGCACCATTCTAAGGCACATCACAAAATTTCAACAATTTCTGACTTCATTTGGTATTCTTCGTGCATTTACTTATTTTTTTTTGAGGTAGTTGACCGTGAAATTGAAAAGCACTACAAATGAACTCTGAAAATGTTTAAAGTTGGCATGCTATCATCATTTCACCCACATAGCATGTGTTCAAAGTTGAGAGGGCTACGACAAAAACTGGATGCAGTTCGTGTACAAAACGGACAATCTCTCTCGAAGTAGCAGCGTTTCGAACGAGAACTCATATCTTACAAAGGGATTTAATTTTTTTGTACTTATTTGAACTCCATACTTTTTTTGTGTTCAAAATGCACCATTCTAAGGCACATCACAAAATTTCAACAATTTCTGACTTCATTTGGTATTCTTCGTGCATTTACTTATTTTTTTGAGCTAGTTGACCCTGAAATTGAAAAGCACTACAAATGAACTCTGAAAATGTTGAAAGTTGGCATGCTATCATAATTTCACCCACATAGCATGTGTTAAAAAGTTCAGAGGGCTACGTCAAAAACTGGATGCAGTTCGTGTACAAAACGGACAATCTCTCTCGAAGTAGCAGCGTTTCGAACGAGAACTCATCTCTTACAAAGGGATTTCATTTTTTTGAACTTATTCGAACTCCATACTTTTTGTGTGTTCAAAATGCACCATTCTAAGGCACATAACAAAATTTCAACAATTTCTGACTTCATTTGGTATTCTTCGTGCATTTGCTTATTTTTTTTGAGCTAGTTGACCGTGAAATTGAAAAGCACTACAAATGAACTATGAAAATGTTTAAAGTTGGCATGCTATCATCATTTCACCCACATAGCATGTGTTCAAAGTTGAGAGGGCTACGACAAAAACTGGATGCAGTTCGTGTACAAAACGGACAATCTCTCTCGAAGTAGCAGCGTTTCGAACGAGAACTCATCTCTTACAAAGGGATTTAATTTTTTTGAACTTATTTGAACTCCATACTTTTTGTGTGTTCAAAATGCACCATTCTAAGGAACATCACAAAATTTGAACAATTTCTGACTTCATTTGGTATTCTTCGTGCATTTACTTATTTTTTTGAGCTAGTTGACCCTGAAATTGAAAAGCACTACAAATGAACTCTGAAAATGTTCAAAGTTGGCATGATATCATAATTTCACCCACATAGCATGTGTTAAAAAGTTGAGAGGGCTACGACAAAAATTGGATGCAGTTCGTGTACAAAACGGACAATCGCTCTCGAAGTAGGAGCGTTTCGAACGAGAACTCATCTCTTACAAAGGGATTTCATTTTTTTGAACTTATTTGAACACCATACTTTTTGTGTGTTCAAAATGCACCATTCTAAGGCACATCACAAAATTTCAACAATTTCTGACTTCATTTGGTATTCTTCGTGCATTTACTTATTTTTTTTGAGCTAGTTGACCGTGAAATTGAAAAGCACTACAAATGAACTATGAAAATGTTTAAAGTTGGCATGCTATCATCATTTCACCCACATAGCATGTGTTCAAAGTTCAGAGGGCTACGACAAAAACTGGATGCAGTTCGTGTACAAAACGGACAATCTCTCTCGAAGTAGCAGTGTTTCGAACGAGAACTCATCTCTTACAAAGAGATTTAATTTTTTTGAACTTATTTGAACTCCATACTTTTTGTGTGTTCAAAATGCACCATTCTAAGGCACATCACAAAATTTCAACAATTTCTGACTTCATTTGGTATTCTTCGTGCATTTACTTATTTTTTTTGAGCTAGTTGACCCTGAAATTGAAAAGCACTACAAATGAACTCTGAAAATGTTCAAAGTTGGCATGATATCATCATTTCACCCACATAGCATGTGTTAAAAAGTTGAGAGGGCTACGACAAAAATTGGATGCAGTTCGTGTACAAAACGGACAATCGCTCTCGAAGTAGGAGCGTTTCGAACGAGAACTCATCTCTTACAAAGGGATTTCACTTTTTTGGACTTATTTGAACTCCATACTTTTTGTGTGTTCAAAATGCACCATTCTAAGGCACATCACAAAATTTCAACAATTTCTGACTTCATTTGGTATTCTTCGTGCATTTACTTATTTTTTTTTGAGGTAGTTGACCGTGAAATTGAAAAGCACTACAAATGAACTCTGAAAATGTTTAAAGTTGGCATGCTATCATCATTTCACCCACATAGCATGTGTTCAAAGTTGAGAGGGCTACGACAAAAACTGGATGCAGTTCGTGTACAAAACGGACAATCTCTCTCGAAGTAGCAGCGTTTCGAACGAGAACTCATATCTTACAAAGGGATTTAATTTTTTTGTACTTATTTGAACTCCATACTTTTTTTGTGTTCAAAATGCACCATTCTAAGGCACATCACAAAATTTCAACAATTTCTGACTTCATTTGGTATTCTTCGTGCATTTACTTATTTTTTTGAGCTAGTTGACCCTGAAATTGAAAAGCACTACAAATGAACTCTGAAAATGTTGAAAGTTGGCATGCTATCATAATTTCACCCACATAGCATGTGTTAAAAAGTTCAGAGGGCTACGTCAAAAACTCGATGCAGTTCGTGTACAAAACGGACAATCTCTCTCGAAGTAGCAGCGTTTCGAACGAGAACTCATCTCTTACAAAGGGATTTCATTTTTTTGAACTTATTCGAACTCCATACTTTTTGTGTGTTCAAAATGCACCATTCTAAGGCACATAACAAAATTTCAACAATTTCTGACTTCATTTGGTATTCTTCGTGCATTTGCTTATTTTTTTTGAGCTAGTTGACCGTGAAATTGAAAAGCACTACAAATGAACTATGAAAATGTTTAAAGTTGGCATGCTATCATCATTTCACCCACATAGCATGTGTTCAAAGTTCAGAGGGCTACGACAAAAACTGGATGCAGTTCGTGTACAAAACGGACAATCTCTCTCGAAGTAGCAGTGTTTCGAACGAGAACTCATCTCTTACAAAGGGATTTAATTTTTTTGAACTTATTTGAACTCCATACTTTTTGTGTGTTCAAAATGCACCATTCTAAGGCACATCACAAAATTTCAACAATTTCTGACTTCATTTGGTATTCTTCGTGCATTTACTTATTTTTTTGAGCTAGTTGACCCTGAAATTGAAAAGCACTACAAATGAACTCTGAAAATGTTCAAAGTTGGCATGATATCATCATTTCACCCACATAGCATGTGTTCAAAGTTGAGAGGGCTACGACAAAAATTGGATGCAGTTCGTGTACAAAACGGACAATCGCTCTCGAAGTAGGAGCGTTTCGAACGAGAACTCATCTCTTACAAAGGGATTTCACTTTTTTGGACTTATTTGAACTCCATACTTTTTGTGTGTTCAAAATGCACCATTCTAAGGCACATCACAAAATTTCAACAATTTCTGACTTCATTTGGTATTCTTCGTGCATTTACTTATTTTTTTTTGAGGTAGTTGACCGTGAAATTGAAAAGCACTACAAATGAACTCTGAAAATGTTTAAAGTTGGCATGCTATCATCATTTCACCCACATAGCATGTGTTCAAAGTTGAGAGGGCTACGACAAAAACTGGATGCAGTTCGTGTACAAAACGGACAATCTCTCTCGAAGTAGCAGCGTTTCGAACGAGAACTCATATCTTTCAAAGGGATTTAATTTTTTTGTACTTATTTGAACTCCATACTTTTTTTGTGTTCAAAATGCACCATTCTAAGGCACATCACAAAATTTCAACAATTTCTGACTTCATTTGGTATTCTTCGTGCATTTACTTATTTTTTTGAGCTAGTTGACCCTGAAATTGAAAAGCACTACAAATGAACTCTGAAAATGTTGAAAGTTGGCATGCTATCATAATTTCACCCACATAGCATGTGTTAAAAAGTTCAGAGGGCTACGTCAAAAACTCGATGCAGTTCGTGTACAAAACGGACAATCTCTCTCGAAGTAGCAGTGTTTCGAACGAGAACTCATCTCTTACAAAGGGATTTAATTTTTTTGAACTTATTTGAACTCCATACTTTTTGTGTGTTCAAAATGCACCATTCTAAGGCACATCACAAAATTTGAACAATTTCTGACTTCATTTGGTATTCTTCGTGCATTTACTTATTTTTTTGAGCTAGTTGACCCTGAAATTGAAAAGCACTACAAATGAACTCTGAAAATGTTGAAAGTTGGCATGATATCATCATTTCACCCACATAGCATGTGTTAAAAAGTTGAGAGGGCTACGACAAAAATTGGATGCAGTTCGTGTACAAAACGGACAATCGCTCTCGAAGTAGGAGCGTTTCGAACGAGAACTCATCTCTTACAAAGGGATTTCACTTTTTTGGACTTATTTGAACTCCATACTTTTTGTGTGTTCAAAATGCACCATTCTAAGGCACATCACAAAATTTCAACAATTTCTGACTTCATTTGGTATTCTTCGTGCATTTACTTATTTTTTTTCGAGGTAGTTGACCGTGAAATTGAAAAGCACTACAAATGAACTCTGAAAATGTTTAAAGTTGGCATGCTATCATCATTTCACCCACATAGCATGTGTTCAAAGTTGAGAGGGCTACGACAAAAACTGGATGCAGTTCGTGTACAAAACGGACAATCTCTCTCGAAGTAGCAGCGTTTCGAACGAGAACTCATATCTTACAAAGGGATTTAATTTTTTTGTACTTATTTGAACTCCATACTTTTTTTGTGTTCAAAATGCACCATTCTAAGGCACATCACAAAATTTCAACAATTTCTGACTTCATTTGGTATTCTTCGTGCATTTACTTATTTTTTTGAGCTAGTTGACCCTGAAATTGAAAAGCACTACAAATGAACTCTGAAAATGTTGAAAGTTGGCATGCTATCATAATTTCACCCACATAGCATGTGTTAAAAAGTTCAGAGGGCTACGTCAAAAACTCGATGCAGTTCGTGTACAAAACGGACAATCTCTCTCGAAGTAGCAGTGTTTCGAACGAGAACTCATCTCTTACAAAGGGATTTAATTTTTTTGAACTTATTTGAACTCCATACTTTTTGTGTGTTCAAAATGCACCATTCTAAGGCACATCAGAAAATTTGAACAATTTCTGACTTCATTTGGTATTCTTCGTGCATTTACTTATTTTTTTGAGCTAGTTGACCCTCAAATTGAAAAGCACTACAAATGAACTCTGAAAATGTTGAAAGTTGGCATGATATCATCATTTCACCCACATAGCATGTGTTAAAAAGTTGAGAGGGCTACGACAAAAATTGGATGCAGTTCGTGTACAAAACGGACAATCGCTCTCGAAGTAGGAGCGTTTCGAACGAGAACTCATCTCTTACAAAGGGATTTCACTTTTTTGGACTTATTTGAACTCCATACTTTTTGTGTGTTCAAAATGCACCATTCTAAGGCACATCACAAAATTTCAACAATTTCTGACTTCATTTGGTATTCTTCGTGCATTTACTTATTTTTTTTCGAGGTAGTTGACCGTGAAATTGAAAAGCACTACAAATGAACTCTGAAAATGTTTAAAGTTGGCATGCTATCATCATTTCACCGACATAGCATGTGTTCAAAGTTGAGAGGGCTACGACAAAAACTGGATGCAGTTCGTGTACAAAACGGACAAAATCTCTCGAAGTAGCAGCGTTTCGAACGAGAACTCATATCTTACAAAGGGATTTAATTTTTTTGTACTTATTTGAACTCCATACTTTTTTTGTGTTCAAAATGCACCATTCTAAGGCACATCACAAAATTTCAACAATTTCTGACTTCATTTGGTATTCTTCGTGCATTTACTTATTTTTTTGAGCTAGTTTACCCTGAAATTGAAAAGCACTACAAATGAACTCTGAAAATGTTGAAAGTTGGCATGCTATCATAATTTCACCCACATAGCATGTGTTAAAAAGTTCAGAGGGCTACGTCAAAAACTGGATGCAGTTCGTGTACAAAACGGACAATCTCTCTCGAAGTAGCAGCGTTTCGAACGAGAACTCATCTCTTACAAAGGGATTTCATTTTTTTGAACTTATTCGAACTCCATACTTTTTGTGTGTTCAAAATGCACCATTCTAAGGCACATAACAAAATTTCAACAATTTCTGACTTCATTTGGTATTCTTCGTGCATTTGCTTATTTTTTTTGAGCTAGTTGACCGTGAAATTGAAAAGCACTACAAATGAACTATGAAAATGTTTAAAGTTGGCATGCTATCATCATTTCACCCACATAGCATGTGTTCAAAGTTGAGAGGTCTACGACAAAAACTGGATGCAGTTCGTGTACAAAACGGACAATCTCTCTCGAAGTAGCAGTGTTTCGAACGAGAACTCATCTCTTACAAAGGGATTTAATTTTTTTGAACTTATTTGAACTCCATACTTTTTGTGTGTTCAAAATGCACCATTCTAAGGCACATCACAAAATTTCAACAATTTCTGACTTCATTTGGTATTCTTCGTGCATTTACTTATTTTTTTGAGCTAGTTGACCCTGAAATTGAAAAGCACTACAAATGAACTCTGAAAATGTTCAAAGTTGGCATGATATCATCATTTCACCCACATAGCATGTGTTAAAAAGTTGAGAGGGCTACGACAAAAATTGGATGTAGTTCGTGTACAAAACGGACAATCGCTCTCGAAGTAGGAGCGTTTCGAACGAGAACTCATCTCTTACAAAGGGATTTCATTTTTTTGAACTTATTTGAACTCCATACTTTTTGTGTGTTCAAAATGCACCATTCTAAGGCACATCACAAAATTTCAACAATTTCTGACTTCATTTGGTATTCTTCGTGCATTTACTTATTTTTTTTGAGGTAGTTGACCGTGAAATTGAAAAGCACTACAAATGAACTCTGAAAATGTTTAAAGTTGGCATGCTATCATCATTTCACCCACATAGGATGTGTTCAAAGTTGAGAGGTCTACGACAAAAACTGGATGCAGTTCGTGTACAAAACGGACAATCTCTCTCGAAGTAGCAGCGTTTCGAACGAGAACTCATATATTACAAAGGGATTTAATTTTTTTTTTACTTATTTGAACTCCATACTTTTTTTGTGTTCAAAATGCACCATTCTAAGGCACATCACAAAATTTCAACAATTTCTGACTTCATTTGGTATTCTTCGTGCATTTACTTATTTTTTTGAGCTAGTTGACCCTGAAATTGAAAAGCACTACAAATGAACACTGAAAATGTTGAAAGTTGGCATGCTATCATAATGTCACCCACATAGCATGTGTTAAAAAGTTCAGAGGGCTACGACAAAAACTGGATGCAGTTCGTGTACAAAACGGACAATCTCTCTCGAAGTAGCAGCGTTTCGAACGAGAACTCATCTCTTACAAAGGGATTTAATTTTTTTGAACTTATTTGAACTCCATACTTTTTGTGTGTTCAAAATGCACCATTCTAAGGCACATCACAAAATTTGAACAATTTCTGACTTCATTTGGTATTCTTCGTGCATTTACTTATTTTTTTGAGCTAGTTGACCCTAAAATTGAAAAGCACTACAAATGAACTCTGAAAATGATGAAAGTTGGCATGATATCATCATTTCACCCACATAGCATGTGTTAAAAAGTTGAGAGGGCTACGACAAAAATTGGATGCAGTTCGTGTACAAAACGGACAATCGCTCTCCAAGTAGGAGCGTTTCGAACGAGAACTCATCTCTTACAAAGGGATTTCATTTTTCTGAACTTATTTGAACTCCATACTTTTTGTGTGTTCAAAATGCACCATTCTAAGGCACATCACAAAATTTCAACAATTTCTGACTTCATTTGGTATTCTTCGTGCATTTACTTTTTTTTTTGAGCTAGTTGACCGTGAAATTGAAAAGCACTACAAATGAACTCTGAAAATGTTTAAAGTTGGCATGCTATCATCATTTCACCTACATAGCATGTGTTCAAAGTGAGAGGGCTACGACAAAAACTGGATGCAGTTCGTGTACAAAACGGACAATCTCTCTCGAAGTAGCAGCGTTTCGAACGAGAACTCATATCTTACAAAGGGATTTCATTTTTCTGAACTTATTTGAACTCCATACTTTTTGTGTGTTCAAAATGCACCATTCTAAGGCACATCACAAAATTTCAACAATTTCTGACTTCATTTGGTATTCTTCGTGCATTTACTTATTTTTTTGAGCTAGTTGACCCTGAAATTGAAAAGCACTGCAAATGAACTCTGAAAATGTTGAAAGTTGGCATGATATCATCATTTCACCCACATAGCATGTGTTAAAAAGTTAAGAGGGCTACGACAAAAACTGGATGCAGTTAGTGTACAAAACGGACAATCTCTCTCGAAGTAGGAGCGTTTCGAACGAGAACTCATCTCTTACAAAGGTATTTCATTTTTTTGAACTTATTTGAACTCCATACTTTTTGTGTGTTCAAAATGAACCATTCTAAGGCACATCACAAAATTTCAACAATTTCTGACTTCATTTGGTATTCTTCGTGCATTTACTTATTTTTTTGAGCTAGTTGACCCTGAAATTGAAAAGCACTACAAATGAACTCTGAAAATGTTGAAAGTTGGCATGCTATCATCATTTCACCTACATAGAATGTGTTAAAAAGTTCAGAGGGCTATGACAAAAACTGGATGCAGTTCGTGTACAAAACGGACAATCTCTCTCGAAGTAGCACGTTTCGAACGAGAACTCATCTCTTACAAAGGGATTTCATTTTTTTTTAACTCCATACTTTTTGTGTGTTCAAAATGCACCATTCTAAGGCACATCACAAAATTTCAACAATTTCTGACTTCATTTGGTATTCTTCGTGCATTTACTTATTTTTTTGAGCTAGTTGACCCTGAAATTGAAAAGCACTACAAATGAACTCTGAAAATGTTGAAAGTTGGCATGCAATCATCATTTCACCCACATAGCATGTGTTAAAAAGTTGAGAGGGATACGACAAAAACTGGATGCAGTTCGTGTACAAAACGGACAATCTCTCTCGAAGTAGCAGCGTTTCGAACGAGAACTCATCTCTTACAAAGGGATTTCATTTTTTTGAACTTATTCAAACTCCATACTTTTTTTTTGTTCAAAATGCACCATTCTAAGGCACATAACAAAATTTCAACAATTTCTGACTTCATTTGGTATTCTTCGTGCATTTGCTTATTTTTTTTGAGCTAGTTGACCGTGAAATTGAAAAGCACTACAAATGAACTATGAAAATGTTTAAAGTTGGCATGCTATCATCATTTCACCCACATAGCATGTGTTCAAAGTCGAGAGGGCTACGACAAAAACTGGATGCAGTTCGTGTACAAAACCGACAATCTCTCTCGAAGTAGCAGCGTTTCGAACGAGAACTCATATCTTACAAAGGGATTTAATTTTTTTGTACTTATTTGAACTCCATACTTTTTGTGTGTTCAAAATGCACCATTCTAAGGCACATCACAAAATTTCAACAATTTCTGACTTCATTTGGTATTCTTCGTGCATTTACTTATTTTTTTGAGCTAGGTTACCCTGAAATTGAAAAGCACTACAAATGAACTCTGAAAATGTTGAAAGTTGGCATGATATCATCATTTCACCCACATAGCACGTGTTAAAAAGTTAAGAGGGCTACGACAAAAACTGGATGCAGTTCGTGTACAAAACGGACAATCTCTCTCGAAGTAGGAGCGTTTCGAACGAGAACTCATCTCTTACAAAGGGATTTCATTTTTTTGAACTTATTTGAACTCCATACTTTTTGTGTGTTCAAAATGAACCATTCTAAGGCACATCACAAAATTTCAACAATTTCTGACTTCATTTGGTATTCTTCGTGCATTTACTTATTTTTTTTGAGCTAGTTGACCCTGAAATTGAAAAGCACTAGAAATGAACTCTGAAAATGTTGAAAGTTGGCATTCTATCATCATTTCACCCACATAGCATGTGTTAAAAAGTTGAGAGGGCTATGACAAAAACTGGATGCAGTTCGTGTACAAAACGGATTTTCTCTCTCGAAGTAGCACGTTTCGAACGAGACCTCATCTCTTACAAAGGGATTTCATTTTTTTGAACTTATTTGAACTCCATACTTTTTGTGTGTTCAAAATGCACCATTCTTAGGCACATTACAAAATTTCAACAATTTCTGACTTCATTTGGTATTCTTCGTGCATTTACTTATTTTTTTTGAGCTAGTTGACCGTGAAATTGAGAAGCACTACAAACGAACTCTGAAAATGTTGAAAGTTGGCATGCAATCATCATTTCACCCACATAGCATGTGTTAAAAAGTTGAGAGGGATACGACAAAAACTGGATGCAGTTCGTGTACAAAACGGACAATCTCTCTCGAAGTAGCAGCGTTTCGAACGAGAACTCATCTCTTACAAAGGGATTTCATTTTTTTGAACTTATTCAATCTCCATACTTTTTGTGTGTTCAAAATGCACTATTCTAAGGCACATAACAAAATTTCAACAATTTCTGACTTCATTTGGTATTCTTCGTGCATTTGCTTATTTTTTTTGAGCTAGTTGACCGTGAAATTGAAAAGCACTACAAATGAACTATGAAAATGTTTAAAGTTGGCATGCTATCATCATTTCACCCACATAGCATGTGTTCCAAGTTGAGAGGGCTACGACAAAAACTGGATGCAGTTCATGTACAAAACCGACAATCTCTCTCGAAGTAGCAGCGTTTCGAACGAGAACTCATCTCTTACAAAGGGATTTAATTTTTTTGAACTTATTTGAACTCCATACTTTTTGTGTGTTCAAAATGCACCATTCTAAGGCACATCACCAAATTTGAACAATTTCTGACTTCATTTGGTATTCTTCATGCATTTACTTATTTTTTTGAGCTAGTTGACCCTGAAATTGAAAAGCACTACAAATGAACTCTGAAAATGTTGAAAGTTGGCATGATATCATCATTTCACCCACATAGCATGTGTTAAAAAGTTGAGAGGGCTACGACAAAAATTGGATGCAGTTCGTGTACAAAACGGACAATCGCTCTCGAAGTAGGAGCGTTTCAAACGAGAACTCATCTCTTACAAAGGGATTTCATTTTTTTGAACTTATTTGAACTCCATACTTTTTGTGTGTTCAAAATGCACCATTCTAAGGCACATCACAAAATTTCAACAATTTCTGACTTCATTTGGTATTCTTCGTGCATTTACTTTTTTTTTTGAGCTTGTTGACCGTGAAATTGAAAAGCACTAGAAATGAACTCTGAAAATGTTTAAAGTTGGCATGCTATCATCATTTCACCCACATAGCATGTGTTCAAAGTTGAGAGGGCTACGACAAAAACTAGATGCAGTTCGTGTACAAAACGGACAATCTCTCTCGAAGTAGCAGCGTTTCGAACGAGAACTCATATCTTACAAAGGGATTTAATTTTTTTGTACTTATTTGAACTCCATACTTTTTGTGTGTTCAAAATGCACCATTCTAAGGCACATCACAAAATTTCAACAATTTCTGACTTCATTTGGTATTCTTCGTGCACTTACTTATTTTTGTGAGCTAGTTGACCCTGAAATTGAAAACCACAACAAATGAACTCTGAAAATGTTGAAAGTTGGCATGCTATCATCATTTCACCCACATAGCATGTGTTAAAAAGTTGAGAGGGCTACGACAAAAACTGGATGCAGTTCGTGTACAAAACGGACAATCTCTCTCGAAGTAGCAGCGTTTCGAACGAGAACTCATCTCTTACAAAGGGATTTCATTTTTTTGAACTTATTTGAACTCCATACTTTTTGTGTGTTCAAAATGCACCATTCTAAGGCACATCACAAAATTTCAACAATTTCTGACTTCATTTGGTATTCTTCGTGCATTTACTTATTTTTTTGAGCTAGGTTACCCTGAAATTGAAAAGCACTACAAATGAACTCTGAAAATGTTGAAAGTTGGCATGATATCATCATTTCACCCACATAGCATGTGTTAAAAAGTTAAGAGGGCTACGACAAAAACTGGATGCAGTTCGTGTACAAAACGGACAATCTCTCTCGAAGTAGGAGCGTTTCGAACGAGAACTCATCTCTTACAAAGGGATTTCATTTTTTTGAACTTATTTGAACTCCATACTTTTTGTGTGTTCAAAATGAACCATTCTAAGGCACATCACAAAATTTCAACAATTTCTGACTTCATTTGGTATTCTTCGTGCATTTACTTATTTTTTTTGAGCTAGTTGACCCTGAAATTGAAAAGCACTAGAAATGAACTCTGAAAATGTTGAAAGTTGGCATTCTATCATCATTTCACCCACATAGCATGTGTTAAAAAGTTGAGAGGGCTATGACAAAAACTGGATGCAGTTCGTGTACAAAACGGATTATCTCTCTCGAAGTAGCACGTTTCGAACGAGACCTCATCTCTTACCAAGGGATTTCATTTTTTTGAACTTATTTGAACTCCATACTTTTTGTGTGTTCAGAATGCACCATTCTTAGGCACATCACAAAATTTCAACAATTTCTGACTTCATTTGGTATTCTTCGTGCATTTACTTATTTTTTTTGAGCTAGTTGACCCTGGAATTGAAAACCACTACAAATGAACTCTGAAAATGTTGAAAGTTGGCATGCTATCATCATTTCACCCACATAGCATGCGTTAAAAAGTTGAGAGGGCTACGACAAAAACTGGATGCAGTTCGTGTACAAAACGGACAATCTCTCTCGAAGTAGGAGCGTTTCGAACGAGAACTCATCTCTTACAAAGGGATTTCATTTTTTTGAACTTATTTGAACTCCATACTTTTTGTGTGTTCAAAATGCACCATTCTAAGGCACATCACAAAATTTCAACAATTTCTGACTTCATTTGGTATTCTTCGTGCATTTACTTATTTTTTTGAGCTAGTTGACCCTGAAATTGAAAAGCACTACAAATGAACACTGAAAATGTTGAAAGTTGGCATGATATCATCATTTCACCCACATAGCATTTGTTAAAAAGTTAAGAGGGCTACGACAAAAACTGGATGCAATTCGTGTACA
Source organism: Hordeum vulgare subsp. vulgare (assembly GCF_904849725.1). Classification (NCBI taxonomy): domain Eukaryota; kingdom Viridiplantae; phylum Streptophyta; class Magnoliopsida; order Poales; family Poaceae; genus Hordeum; species Hordeum vulgare. Next base: position 159,686,966 of record NC_058522.1, read on the forward strand.
AAACGGACAATCTCTCTCGAAGTAGGAGCGTTTCGAACGAGAACTCATCTCTTACAAAGGGATTTCATTTTTTTGAACTTATTTGAACTCCATACTTTTTGTGTGTTCAAAATGAACCATTCTAAGGCACATCACAAAATTTCAACAATTTCTGACTTCATTTGGTATTCTTCGTGCATTTACTTATTTTTTTTGAGCTAGTTGACCCTGAAATTGAAAAGCACTAGAAATGAACTCTGAAAATGTTGAAAGTTGGCATTCTATCATCATTTCACCCACATAGCATGTGTTAAAAAGTTGAGAGGGCTATGACAAAAACTGGATGCAGTTCGTGTACAAAACGGATTATCTCTCTCGAAGTAGCACGTTTCGAACGAGACCTCATCTCTTACCAAGGGATTTCATTTTTTTGAACTTATTTGAACTCCATACTTTTTGTGTGTTCAGAATGCACCATTCTTAGGCACATCACAAAATTTCAACAATTTCTGACTTCATTTGGTATTCTTCGTGCATTTACTTATTTTTTTTGAGCTAGTTGACCCTGGAATTGAAAACCACTACAAATGAACTCTGAAAATGTTGAAAGTTGGCATGCTATCATCATTTCACCCACATAGCATGCGTTAAAAAGTTGAGAGGGATACGACAAAAACTGGATGCAGTTCGTGTACAAAACGGACAATCTCTCTCGAAGTAGGAGCGTTTCGAACGAGAACTCATCTCTTACAAAGGGATTTCATTTTTTTGAACTTATTTGAACTCCATACTTTTTGTGTGTTCAAAATGCACCATTCTAAGGCACATCACAAAATTTCAACAATTTCTGACTTCATTTGGTATTCTTCGTGCATTTACTTATTTTTTTGAGCTAGTTGACCCTGAAATTGAAAAGCACTACAAATGAACACTGAAAATGTTGAAAGTTGGCATGATATCATCATTTCACCCACATAGCATTTGTTAAAAAGTTAAGAGGGCTACGACAAAAACTGGATGCAATTCGTGTACAAAACGGACAATCTCTCTCGAAGTAGGAGCGTTTCGAACGAGAACTCATCTCTTACAAAGGGATTTCATTTTTTTGAACTTATTTGAACTACATACTTTTTGTGTGTTCAAAATGAACCATTCAAAGGCACATCACAACATTTCAACAATTTCTGACTTCATTTGGTATTCTTCGTGCATTTACTTATTTTTTTTGAGCTAGTTGACCCTGAAATTAAAAAGCACTAGAAATGAACACTGAAAATGTTGAAAGTTGGCATGATATCATCATTTCACCCACATAGCATTTGTTAAAAAGTTAAGAGGGCTACGACAAAAACTGGATGCAATTCGTGTACAAAACGGACAATCTCTCTCGAAGTAGGAGCGTTTCGAACGAGAACTCATCTCTTACAAAGGGATTTCATTTTTTTGAACTTATTTGAACTACATACTTTTTGTGTGTTCAAAATGAACCATTCAAAGGCACATCACAACATTTCAACAATTTCTGACTTCATTTGGTATTCTTCCTGCATTTACTTATTTTTTTGAGCTAGTTGACCCTGAAATTGAAAAGCACTACAAATGAACTCTGAAAATGTTGAAAGTTGGCATGATATCATCATTTCACCCACATAGCATGTGTTAAAAAGTTAAGAGGGCTACGACAAAAACTGGATGCTGTTCGTGTACAAAACGGACAATCTCTCTCGAAGTAGGAGCGTTTCGAACGAGAACTCATCTCTTACAAAGGGATTTCATTTTTTTGAACTTATTTGAACTCCATACTTTTTGTGTGTTCAAAATGCACCATTCTAAGGCACATCACAAAATTTCAACAATTTCTGACTTCATTTGGTATTCTTCGTGCATTTACTTATTTTTTTTTGAGCTAGTTGACCCTGAAATTGAAAAGCACTACAAATGAACTCTGAAAATGTTGAAATTTGGCATGCTATCATCATTTCACCCACATAGGATGTGTTAAAAAGTTGAGAGGGATACGACAAAAACTGGATGCAGTTCGTGTACAAAACGGACAATCTCTCTCGAAGTAGGAGCGTTTCGAACGAGAACTCATCTCTTACAAAGGGATTTCATTTTTTTTGAACTTATTTGAACTCCATACTTTTTGTGTGTTCAAAATGCACCATTCTAAGGCACATCACAAAATTTCAATAATTTCTGACTTCATTTGGTATTCTTCGTGCATTTACTTATTTTTTTTGAGCTAGTTGACCATGAAATTGAAAAGCACTACAAATGAACTCTGAAAATGTTTAAAGTTGGCATGCTATCATCATTTCACCCACATAGCATGTGTTAAAAATTTGAGAGGGATACGACAAAAACTGGATGCAGTTCGTGTACAAAACGGACAATCTCTCTCGAATTAGCACGTTTCGAACGAGAACTCATCTCTTACAAAGGGATTTCATTTTCTTGAACTTATTTGAACTCCATACTTTTTGTGTGTTCAAAATGCACCATTCTAAGGCACATCACAAAATTTCAACAATTTCTGACTTCATTTGGTATTCTTCGTGCATTTACTTATTTTTTTTGAGCTAGTTGACCCTGAAATTGAAAAGCTCTACAAATGAACTCTGAAAATGTTGAAAGTTGGCATGCTATCATCATTTCACCCACATAGCATGTGTTAAAAAGTTGAGAGGGCTACGACAAAAACTGGATGCAGTTCGTGTACAAAACGGACAATCTCTCTCGAAGTAGCAGCGTTTCGAACGAGAACTCATCTCTTACAAAGGGATTTCATTTTTTTGAACTTATTTGAACTCCATACTTTTTGTGTGTTCAAAATGCACCATTCTAAGGCACATCACAAAATTTCAACAATTTCTGACTTCATTTGGTATTCTTCATGCATTTACTTATTTTTTTGAGCTAGTTGACCCTGAAATTGAAAAGCACTAGAAATGAACTCTGAAAATGTTGAAAGTTGGCATGATATCATCATTTCACCCACATAGCATGTATTAAAAAGTTAAGAGGGCTACGACAAAAACTGGATGCAGTTCGTGTACAAAACGGACAATCTCTCTCGAAGTAGGAGCGTTTCGAACGAGAACTCATCTCCTACAAAGGGATTTCATTTTTTTGAACTTATTTGAACTCCATACTTTTTGTGTGTTCAAAATGAACCATTCTAAGGCACATCACAAAATTTCAACAATTTCTGACTTCATTTGGTATTCTTCGTGCATTTACTTATTTTTTTTGAGCTAGTTGACCCTGAAATTGAAAAGCACTAGAAATGAACTCTAAAAATGTTGAAAGTTGGCATTCTATCGTCATTTCACCCACATAGCATGTGTTAAAAAGTTGAGAGGGCTATGACAAAAACTGGATGCAGTTCGTGTACAAAACGGATTATCTCTCTCGAAGTAGCACGTTTTGAACGAGACCTCATCTCTTACAAAGGGATTTCATTTTTTTGAACTTATTTGAACTCCATACTTTTTGTGTGTTCAAAATGCACCATTCTTAGGCACATCACAAAATTTCAACAATTTCTGACTTCATTTGGTATTCTTCGTGCATTTACTTATTTTTTTTTGAGCTAGTTGACCCTGAAATTGAAAAGCACTACAAATGAACTCTTAAAATGTTGAAAGTTGGCATGCTATCATCATTTCACCCACATAGCATGCGTTAAAAAGCTGAGAGGGATACGACAAAAACTGGATGCAGTTCGTGTACAAAACGGACAATCTCTCTCGAAGTAGGAGCGTTTCGAACGAGAACTCATCTCTTACAAAGGGATTTCATTTTTTTGAACTTATTTGAACTCCATACTTTTTGTGTGTTCAAAATGAACCATTCTAAGGCACATCACAAAATTTCAACAATTTCTGACTTCATTTGGTATTCTTCGTGCATTTACTTATTTTTTTTGAGCTAGTTGACCCTGAAATTGAAAAGCACTAGAAATGAACTCTGAAAATGTTGAAAGTTGGCATTCTATCATCATTTCACCCACATAGCATGTGTTAAAAAGTTGAGAGGGCTATGACAAAAACTGGATGCAGTTCGTGTACAAAACGGATTATCTCTCTCGAAGTAGCACGTTTCGAACGAGACCTCATCTCTTACCAAGGGATTTCATTTTTTTGAACTTATTTGAACTCCATACTTTTTGTGTGTTCAAAATGCACCATTCTTAGGCACATCACAAAATTTCAACAATTTCTGACTTCATTTGGTATTCTTCGTGCATTTACTTATTTTTTTTGAGCTAGTTGACCCTGAAATTGAAAAGCACTACAAATGAACTCTGAAAATGTTGAAAGTTGGCATGCTATCATCATTTCACCCACATAGCATGCGTTAAAAAGCTGAGAGGGATACGACAAAAACTGGATGCAGTTCGTGTACAAAACGGACAATCTCTCTCGAAGTAGGAGCGTTTCGAACTAGAACTCATCTCTTACAAAGGGATTTCATTTTTTTGAACTTATTTGAACTCCATACTTTTTGTGTGTTCAAAATGCACCATTCTAAGGCACATCACAAAATTTCAACAATTTCTGACTTCATTTGGTATTCTTCGTGCATTTACTTATTTTTTTGAGCTAGTTGACCCTGAAATTGAAAAGCACTACAAATGAACTCTAAAAATGTTGAAAGTTGGCATGATATCATCATTTCACCCACATAGCATTTGTTAAAAAGTTAAGAGGGCTACGACAAAAACTAGATGCAGTTCGTGTACAAAACGGACAATCTCTCTCGAAGTAGGAGCTTTTCGAACGAGAACTCATCTCTTACAAAGGGATTTCATTTTTTTGAACTTATTTGAACTACATACTTTTTGTGTGTTCAAAATGAACCATTCTAAGGCACATCACAACATTTCAACAATTTCTGACTTCATTTGGTATTCTTCGTGCATTTACTTTTTTTTTTTGAGCTAGTTGACCCTGAAATTAAAAAGCACTAGAAATGAACTCTGAAAATGTTGAAAGTTGGCATGCTATCATCATTTCACCCACATAGCATGTGTTAAAAAGTTGAGAGGGCTATGACAAAAACTGGATGCAGTTCGTGTACAAAACGGATTATCTCTCTCGAAGTAGCACGTTTCGAACGAGAACTCATCTCTTACAAAGGGATTTAATTTTTTTGAACTTATTTGAACTCCATACTTTTTGTGTGTTCAAAATGCACCATTCTAAGGCACATCACAAAATTTCAACAATTTCTGACTTCATTTGGTATTCTTCGTGCATTTACTTATTTTTTTTTGAGCTAGTTGACCCTGAAATTGAAAAGCACTACAAATGAACTCTAAAAATGTTGAAAGTTGGCATGCTATCATCATTTCACCCACATAGCATGCGTTAAAAAGTTGAGAGGGATACGACAAAAACTGGATGAAGTTCGTGTACAAAACGGACAATCTCTCTCGAAGTAGGAGCGTTTCGAACGAGAACTCATCTCTTACAAAGGGATTTCATTTTTTTTGAACTTATTTGAACTCCATACTTTTTGTGTGTTCAAAATGCACCATTCTAAGGCACATCACAAAATTTCAATAATTTCTGACTTCATTTGGTATTCTTCGTGCATTTACTTATTTTTTTTGAGCTAGTTGACCCTGAAATTGAAAAGCACTACAAATGAACTCTGAAAATGTTGAAAGTTGGCATGCTATCATCATTTCACCCACATAGCATGTGTTAAAAAGTTGAGAGGGATACGACAAAAACTGGATGCAGTTCGTGTACAAAACGGACAATCTCTCTCGCAGTAGCACGTTTCGAACGAGAAGTCATCTCTTACAAAGGGATTTCATTTTCTTGAACTTATTTGAACTCCATACTTTTTGTGTGTTCAAAATGCACCATTCTAAGGCACATCACAAAATTTCAACAATTTCTGACTTCATTTGGTATTCTTCGTGCATTTACTTATTTTTTTGAGCTAGTTGACCCTGAAATTGAAAAGCACTAGAAATGAACTCTGAAAATGTTGAAAATGGCATGATATCATCATTTCACCCACATAGCATGTGTTAAAAAGTTAAGAGGGCTACGACAAAAACTGGATGCAGTTCGTGTACAAAACGGACAATCTCTCTCGAAGTAGGAGCGTTTCGAACGAGAACTCATCTCTTACAAAGGGATTTCATTTTTTTGAACTTATTTGAACTCCATACTTTTTGTGTGTTCAAAATGAACCATTCTAAGGCACATCACAAAATTTCAACAATTTCTGACTACATTTGGTATTCTTCGTGCATTTACTTTTTTTTTTTGAGCTAGTTGACCCTGAAATTGAAAAGCACTAGAAATGAACTCTGAAAATGTTGAAAGTTGGCATTCTATCATCATTTCACCCACATAGCATGTGTTAAAAAGTTGAGAGGGCTATGACAAAAACTGGATGCAGTTCGTGTACAAAACGGATTATCTCTCTCGAAGTAGCACGTTTTGAACGAGACCTCATCTCTTACAAAGGGATTTCATTTTTTTGAACTTATTTGAACTCCATACTTTTTGTGTGTTCAAAATGCACCATTCTTAGGCACATCACAAAATTTCAACAATTTCTGACTTCATTTGGTATTCTTCGTGCATTTACTTATTTTTTTTGAGCTAGTTGACCCTGAAATTGAAAAGCACTACAAATGAACTCTGAAAATGTTGAAAGTTGGCATGCTATCATCATTTCACCCACATAGCATGCGTTAAAAAGCTGAGAGGGATACGACAAAAACTGGATGCAGTTCGTGTACAAAACGGACAATCTCTCTCGAAGTAGCACGTTTCGAACGAGAACTCATCTCTTACAAAGGGATTTCATTTTTTTGAACTTATTTGAACTCCATACTTTTTGTGTGTTCAAAATGCACCATTCTAAGGCACATCACAAAATTTCAACAATTTCTGACTTCATTTGGTATTCTTCGTGCATTTACTTATTTTTTTGAGCTAGTTGACCCTGAAATTGAAAAGCTCTACAAATGAACTCTGAAAATGTTGAAAGTTGGCATGCTATCATCATTTCACCCACATAGCATGTGTTAAAAAGTTGAGAGGGCTACGACAAAAACTGGATGCAGTTCGGCTACAAAACGGACAATCTCTCTCGAAGTAGCAGCGTTTCGAACGAGAACTCATCTCTTACAAAGGGATTTCATTTTTTTGAACTTATTTGAACTCCATACTTTTTGTGTGTTCAAAATGCACCATTCTAAGGCACATCACAAAATTTCAACAATTTCTGACTTCATTTGGTATTCTTCCTGCATTTACTTATTTTTTTGAGCTAGTTGACCCTGAAATTGAAAAGCACTACAAATGAACTCTGAAAATGTTGAAAGTTGGCATGATATCATCATTTCACCCACATAGCATGTGTTAAAAAGTTAAGAGGGCTACGACAAAAACTGGATGCTGTTCGTGTACAAAACGGACAATCTCTCTCGAAGTAGGAGCGTTTCGAACGAGAACTCATCTCTTACAAAGGGATTTCATTTTTTTGAACTTATTTGAACTCCATACTTTTTGTGTGTTCAAAATGCACCATTCTAAGGCACATCACAAAATTTCAACAATTTCTGACTTCATTTGGTATTCTTCGTGCATTTACTTATTGTTTTTGAGCTAGTTGACCCTGAAATTGAAAAGCACTAGAAATGAACTCTGAAAATGTTGAAAGTTGCCATTCTATCATCATTTCACCCACATAGCATGTGTTAAAAAGTTAAGAGGGCTACGACAAAAACTGGATGCAGTTCGTGTACAAAACGGACAATCTCTCTCGAAGTAGGAGCGTTTCGAACGAGAACTCATCTCTTACAAAGGGATTTCATTTTTTTGAACTTATTTGAACTCCATACTTTTTGTGTGTTCAAAATGAACCATTCTAAGGCACATCACAAAATTTCAACAATTTCTGACTACATTTGGTATTCTTCGTGCATTTACTTATTTTTTTTGAGCTAGTTGACCCTGAAATTGAAAAGCACTAGAAATGAACTCTGAAAATGTTGAAAGTTGGCATTCTATCATCATTTCACCCACATAGCATGTGTTAAAAAGTTGAGAGGGCTATGACAAAAACTGGATGCAGTTCGTGTACAAAACGGATTATCTCTCTCGAAGTAGCACGTTTTGAACGAGACCTCATCTCTTACAAAGGGATTTCATTTTTTTGAACTTATTTGAACTCCATACTTTTTGTGTGTTCAAAATGCACCATTCTTAGGCACATCACAAAATTTCAACAATTTCTGACTTCATTTGGTATTCTTCGTGCATTTACTTATTTTTTTTTTGAGCTAGTTGACCCTGAAATTGAAAAGCACTACAAATTAACTCTGAAAATGTTGAAAGTTGGCATGCTATCATCATTTCACCCACATAGCATGCGTTAAAAAGCTGAGAGGGATACGACAAAAACTGGATGCAGTTCGTGTACAAAACGGACAATCTCTCTCGAAGTAGCACGTTTCGAACGAGAACTCATCTCTTACAAAGGGATTTCATTTTTTTGAACTTATTTGAACTCCATACTTTTTGTGTGTTCAAAATGCACCATTCTAAGGCACATCACAAAATTTCAACAATTTCTGACTTCATTTGGTATTCTTCGTGCATTTACTTATTTTTTTTGAGCTAGTTGACCCTGAAATTGAAAAGCTCTACAAATGAACTCTGAAAATGTTGAAAGTTGGCATGCTATCATCATTTCACCCACATAGCATGTGTTAAAAAGTTGAGAGGGCTACGACAAAAACTGGATGCAGTTCGTGTACAAAACGGACAATCTCTCTCGAAGTAGCAGCGTTTCGAACGAGAACTCATCTCTTACAAAGGGATTTCATTTTTTTGAACTTATTTGAACTCCATACTTTTTGTGTGTTCAAAATGCACCATTCTAAGGCACATCACAAAATTTCAACAATTTCTGACTTCATTTGGTATTCTTCATGCATGTACTTATTTTTTTGAGCTAGTTGACCCTGAAATTGAAAAGCACTACAAATGAACTCTGAAAATGTTGAAAGTTGGCATGATATCATCATTTCACCCACATAGCATGTGTTAAAAAGTTAAGAGGGCTACGACAAAAACTGGATGCAGTTCGTGTACAAAACGGACAATCTCTCTCGAAGTAGGAGCGTTTCGAACGAGAACTCATCTCTTACAAAGGGATTTCATTTTTTTGAACTTATTTGAACTCCATACTTTTTGTGTGTTCAAAATGCACCATTCTAAGGCACATCACAAAATTTCAACAATTTCTGACTTCATTTGGTATTCTTCGTGCATTTACTTATTGTTTTTGAGCTAGTTGACCCTGAAATTGAAAAGCACTAGAAATGAACTCTGAAAATGTTGAAAGTTGCCATTCTATCATCATTTCACCCACATAGCATGTGTTAAAAAGTTGAGAGGGCTATGACAAAAACTGGATGCAGTTCGTGTACAAAACGGATTATCTCTCTCGTAGTAGCACGTTTCGAACGAGACCTCATCTCTTACAAAGGGATTTCATTTTTTTGAACTTATTTGAACTCCATACTTTTTGTGTGTTCAAAATGCACCATTCTTAGGCACATCACAAAATTTCAACAATTTCTGACTTCATTTGGTATTCTTCGTGCATTTACTTATTTTTTTGGAGCTAGTTGACCCTGAAATTGAAAAGCACTACAAATGAACTATGAAAATGTTGAAAGTTGGCATGCTATCATCATTTCACCCACATAGCATGTGTTCAAAGTTGAGAGGGCTACGACAACAACTGGATGCAGTTCGTGTACAAAACGGACAATCTCTCTCGAAGTAGGAGCGTTTCGAACGAGAACTCATCTCTTACAAAGGGATTTCATTTTTTTGAACTTATTAGAACTACATACTTTTTGTGTGTTCAAAATGAACCATTCTAAGGCACATCACAACATTTCAACAATTTCTGACTTCATTTGGTATTCTTCGTGCATTTACTTATTTTTTTTGAGCTAGTTGACCCTGAAATTAAAAAGCACTAGAAATGAACTCTGAAAATGTTGAAAGTTGGCATGCTATCATCATTTCACCCACATAGCATGTGTTAAAAAGTTGAGAGGGCTATGACAAAAACTGGATGCAGTTCGTGTACAAAACGGATTATCTCTCTCGAAGTAGCACGTTTCGAACGAGAACTCATCTCTTACAAAGGGATTTCATTTTTTTGAACTTATTTGAACTCCATACTTTTTGTGTGTTCAAAATGCACCATTCTAAGGCACATCACAAAATTTCAACAATTTCTGACTTCATTTGGTATTCTTCGTGCATTTACTTATTTTTTTTTTGAGCTAGTTGACCCTGAAATTGAAAAGCACTACAAATGAACTCTGAAAATGTTGAAAGTTGGCATGCTATCATCATTTCACCCACATAGCATGCGTTAAAAAGTTGAGAGGGATACGACAAAAACTGGATGCAGTTCGTGTACAAAACGGACAATCTCTCTCGAAGTAGGAGCGTTTCGAACGAGAACTCATCTCTTACAAAGGGATTTCATTTTTTTTTGAACTTATTTGAACTCCATACTTTTTGTGTGTTCAAAATGCACCATTCTAAGGCACATCACAAAATTTCAATAATTTCTGACTTCATTTGGTATTCTTCGTGCATTTACTTATTTTTTTTTGAGCTAGTTGACCCTGAAATTGAAAAGCACTAGAAATGAACTCTGAAAATGTTGAAAGTTGGCATGCTATCATCATTTCACCCACATAGCATGTGTTAAAAAGTTGAGAGGGATACGACAAAAACTGGATGCAGTTCGTGTACAAAACGGACAATCTCTCTCGAAGTAGCACGTTTCGAACGAGAACTCATCTCTTACAAAGGGATTTCATTTTCTTGAACTTATTTGAACTCCATACTTTTTGTGTGTTCAAAATGCACCATTCTAAGGCACATCACAAAATTTCAACAATTTCTGACTTCATTTGGTATTCTTCGTGCATTTACTTATTTTTTTTGAGCTAGTTGACCCTGAAATTGAAAAGCTCTACAAATGAACTCTGAAAATGTTGAAATTTGGCATGCTATCATCATTTCACCCACATAGCATGTGTTAAAAAGTTGAGAGGGCTACGACAAAAACTGGATGCAGTTCGTGTACAAAACGGACAATCTCTCTCGAAGTAGCAGCGTTTCGAACGAGAACTCATCTCTTACAGAGGGATTTCATTTTTTTGAACTTATTTGAACTCCATACTTTTTGTGTGTTCAAAATGCACCATTCTAAGGCACATCACAAAATTTCAACAATTTCTGACTTCATTTGGTATTCTTCATGCATTTACTTATTTTTTTGAGCTAGTTGACCCTGAAATTGAAAAGCACTACAAATGAACTCTGAAAATGTTGAAAGTTGGCATGATATCATCATTTCACCCACATAGCATGTGTTAAAAAGTTAAGAGGGCTACGACAAAAACTGGATGCAGTTCGTGTACAAAACGGACAATCTCTCTCGAAGTAGGAGCGTTTCGAACGAGAACTCATCTCTTACAAAGGGATTTCATTTTTTTGAACTTATTTGAACTCCATACTTTTTGTGTGTTCAAAATGAACCATTCTAAGGCACATCACAAAATTTCAACAATTTCTGACTTCATTTGGTATTCTTCGTGCATTTACTTATTTTTTTTGAGCTAGTTGACCCTGAAATTGAAAAGCACTAGAAATGAACTCTGAAAATGTTGAAAGTTGGCATTCTATCATCATTTCACCCACATAGCATGTGTTAAAAAGTTGAGAGGGCTATGACAAAAACTGGATGCAGTTCGTGTACAAAACGGATTATCTCTCTCGAAGTAGCACGTTTTGAACGAGAACTCATCTCTTACAAAGGGATTTCATTTTTTTGAACTTATTTGAACTCCATACTTTTTGTGTGTTCAAAATGCACCATTCTAAGGCACATCACAAAATTTCAACAATTTCTGAATTCATTTGGTATTCTTCGTGCATTTACTTATTTTTTTTTGAGCTAGTTGACCCTGAAATTGAAAAGCACTACAAATGAACTCTGAAAATGTTGAAAGTTGGCATGCTATCATCATTTCACCCACATAGCATGCGTTAAAAAGTTGAGAGGGATACGACAAAAACTGGATGCAGTTCGTGTACAAAACGGACAATCTCTCTCGAAGTAGGAGCGTTTCGAACGAGAACTCATCTCTTACAGAGGGATTTCATTTTTTTTTGAACTTATTTGAACTCCATACTTTTTGTGTGTTCAAAATGCACCATTCTAAGGCACATCACAAAATTTCAATAATTTCTGACTTCATTTGGTATTCTTCGTGCATTTACTTATTTTTTTTTGAGCTAGTTGACCCTGAAATTGAAAAGCACTAGAAATGAACTCTGAAAATGTTGAAAGTTGGCATGCTATCATCATTTCACCCACATAGCATGTGTTAAAAAGTTGAGAGGGATACGACAAAAACTGGATGCAGTTCGTGTACAAAACGGACAATCTCTCTCGAAGTAGCACGTTTCGAACGAGAACTCATCTCTTACAAAGGGATTTCATTTTCTTGAACTTATTTGAACTCCATACTTTTTGTGTGTTCAAAATGCACCATTCTAAGGCACATCACAAAATTTCAACAATTTCTGACTTCATTTGGTATTCTTCGTGCATTTACTTATTTTTTTTGAGCTAGTTGACCCTGAAATTGAAAACCTCTACAAATGAACTCTGAAAATGTTGAAATTTGGCATGCTATCATCATTTCACCCACATAGCATGTGTTAAAAAGTTGAGAGGGCTACGACAAAAACTGGATGCAGTTCGAGTACAAAACGGACAATCTCTCTCGAAGTAGCAGCGTTTCGAACGAGAACTCATCTCTTACAGAGGGATTTCATTTTTTTGAACTTATTTGAACTCCATACTTTTTGTGTGTTCAAAATGCACCATTCTAAGGCACATCACAAAATTTCAACAATTTCTGACTTCATTTGGTATTCTTCATGCATTTACTTATTTTTTTGAGCTAGTTGACCCTGAAATTGAAAAGCACTACAAATGAACTCTGAAAATGTTGAAAGTTGGCATGATATCATCATTTCACCCACATAGCATGTGTTAAAAAGTTAAGAGGGCTACGACAAAAACTGGATGCAGTTCGTGTACAAAACGGACAATCTCTCTCGAAGTAGGAGCGTTTCGAACGAGAACTCATCTCTTACAAAGGGATTTCATTTTTTTGAACTTATTTGAACTCCATACTTTTGGTGTGTTCAAAATGAACCATTCTAAGGCACATCACAAAATTTCAACAATTTCTGACTTCATTTGGTATTCTTCGTGCATTTACTTATTTTTTTTGAGCTAGTTGACCCTGAAATTGAAAAGCACTAGAAATGAACTCTGAAAATGTTGAAAGTTGGCATTCTATCATCATTTCACCCACATAGCATGTGTTAAAAAGTTGAGAGGGCTATGACAAAAACTGGATGCAGTTCGTGTACAAAACGGATTATCTCTCTCGAAGTAGCACGTTTTGAACGAGACCTCATCTCTTACAAAGGGATTTCATTTTTTTGAACTTATTTGAACTCCATACTTTTTGTGTGTTCAAAATGCACCATTCTTAGGCACATCACAAAATTTCAACAATTTCTGACTTCATTTGGTATTCTTCGTGCATTTACTTTTTTTTTTTGAGCTAGTTGACCCTGAAATTGAAAAGCACTACAAATGAACTCTGAAAATGTTGAAAGTTGGCATGCTATCATCATTTCACCCACATAGCATGCGTTAAAAAGCTGAGAGGGATACGACAAAAACTGGATGCAGTTCGTGTACAAAACGGACAATCTCTCTCGAAGTAGCACGTTTCGAACGAGAACTCATCTCTTACAAAGGGATTTCATTTTTTTGAACTTATTTGAACTCCATACTTTTTGTGTGTTCAAAATGCACCATTCTAAGGCACATCACAAAATTTCAACAATTTCTGACTTCATTTGGTATTCTTCGTGCATTTACTTATTTTTTTTGAGCTAGTTGACCCTGAAATTGAAAAGCTCTACAAATGAACTCTGAAAATGTTGAAAGTTGGCATGCTATCATCATTTCACCCACATAGCATGTGTTAAAAAGTTGAGAGGGCTACGACAAAAACTGGATGCAGTTCGTGTACAAAACGGACAATCTCTCTCGAAGTAGCAGCGTTTCGAACGAGAACTCATCTCTTACAAAGGGATTTCATTTTTTTGAACTTATTTGAACTCCATACTTTTTGTGTGTTCAAAATGCACCATTCTAAGGCACATCACAAAATTTCAACAATTTCTGACTTCATTTGGTATTCTTCATGCATTTACTTATTTTTTTGAGCTAGTTGACCCTGAAATTGAAAAGCACTACAAATGAACTCTGAAAATGTTGAAAGTTGGCATGATATCATCATTTCACCCACATAGCATGTGTTAAAAAGTTTAGAGGGCTACGACAAAAACTGGATGCAGTTCGTGTACAAAACGGACAATCTCTCTCGAAGTAGGAGCGTTTCGAACGAGAACTCATCTCTTACAAAGGGATTTCATTTTTTTGAACTTATTTGAACTCCATACTTTTTGTGTGTTCAAAATGCACCATTCTAAGGCACATCACAAAATTTCAACAATTTCTGACTTCATTTGGTATTCTTCCTGCATTTACTTATTTTTTTTGAGCTAGTTGACCCTGAAATTGAAAAGCACTAGAAATGAACTCTGAAAATGTTGAAAGTTGGCATTCTATCATCATTTCACCCACATAGCATGTGTTAAAAAGTTGAGAGGGCTATGACAAAAACTGGATGCAGTTCGTGTACAAAACGGATTATCTCTCTCGAAGTAGCACGTTTCGAACGAGACCTCATCTCTTACAAAGGGATTTCATTTTTTTGAACTTACTTGAACTCCATACTTTTTGTGTGTTCAAAATGCACCATTCTTAGGCACATCACAAAATTTCAACAATTTCTGACTTCATTTGGTATTCTTCATGCATTTACTTATTTTTTTTGAGCTAGTTGACCCTGAACTTGAAAAGCACTACAGATGAACTATGAAAATGTTGAAAGTTGGCATGCTATCATCATTTCACCCACATAGCATGTGTTCAAAGTTGAGAGGGCTACGACAACAACTGGATGCAGTTCGTGTACAAAACGGACAATCTCTCTCGAAGTAGGAGCGTTTCGAACGAGAACTCATCTCTTACAAAGGGATTTCATTTTTTTGAACTTATTTGAACTACATACTTTTTGTGTGTTCAAAATGAACCATTCTAAGGCACATCACAACATTTCAACAATTTCTGACTTCATTTGGTATTCTTCGTGCATTTACTTATTTTTTTTTGAGCTAGTTGACCCTGAAATTAAAAAGCACTAGAAATGAACTCTGAAAATGTTGAAAGTTGGCATGCTATCATAATTTCACCCACATAGCATGTGTTAAAAAGTTGAGAGGGCTATGACAAAAACTGGATGCAGTTCGTGTACAAAACGGATTATCTCTCTCGAAGTAGCACGTTTCGAACGAGAACTCATCTCTTACAAAGGGATTTCATTTTTTTGAACTTATTTGAACTCCATACTTTTTGTGTGTTCAAAATGCACCATTCTAAGGCACATCACAAAATTTGAACAATTTCTGACTTCATTTGGTATTCTTCGTGCATTTACTTATTTTTTTTTTGAGCTAGTTGACCCTGAAATTGAAAAGCACTACAAATGAACTCTGAAAATGTTGAAAGTTGGCATGCTATCATCATTTCACCCACATAGCATGCGTTAAAAAGTTGAGAGGGATACGACAAAAACTGGATGCAGTTCGTGTACAAAACGGACAATCTCTCTCGAAGTAGGAGCGTTTCGAACGAGAACTCATCTCTTACAAAGGGATTTCATTTTTTTTTTGAACTTATTTGAACTCCATACTTTTTGTGTGTTCAAAATGCACCATTCTAAGGCACATCACAAAATTTCAATAATTTCTGACTTCATTTGGTATTCTTCGTGCATTTACTTTTTTTTTTGAGCTAGTTGACCCTGAAATTGAAAAGCACTAGAAATGAACTCTGAAAATGTTGAAAGTTGGCATGCTATCATCATTTCACCCACATAGCATGTGTTAAAAAGTTGAGAGGGATACGACAAAAACTGGATGCAGTTCGTGTACAAAACGGACAATCTCTCTCGAAGTAGCACGTTTCGAACGAGAACTCATCTCTTACAAAGGGATTTCATTTTCTTGAACTTATTTGAACTCCATACTTTTTGTGTGTTCAAAATGCACCATTCTAAGGCACATCACAAAATTTCAACAATTTCTGACTTCATTTGGTATTCTTCGTGCATTTACTTATTTTTTTTGAGCTAGTTGACCCTGAAATTGAAAAGCTCTACAAATGAACTCTGAAAATGTTGAAATTTGGCATGCTATCATCATTTCACCCACATAGCATGTGTTAAAAAGTTGAGAGGGCTACGACAAAAACTGGATGCAGTTCGTGTACAAAACGGACAATCTCTCTCGAAGTAGAAGTGTTTCGAAGGAGAACTCATCTCTTACAGAGGGATTTCATTTTTTTGAACTTATTTGAACTCCATACTTTTTGTGTGTTCAAAATGCACCATTCTAAGGCACATCACAAAATTTCAACAATTTCTGACTTCATTTGGTATTCTTCATGCATTTACTTATTTTTTTGAGCTAGTTGACCCTGAAATTGAAAAGCACTACAAATGAACTCTGAAAATGTTGAAAGTTGGCATGATATCATCATTTCACCCACATAGCATGTGTTAAAAAGTTAAGAGGGCTACGACAAAAACTGGATGCAGTTCGTGTACAAAACGGACAATCTCTCTCGAAGTAGGAGCGTTTCGAACGAGAACTCATCTCTTACAAAGGGATTTCATTTTTTTGAACTTATTTGAACTCCATACTTTTTGTGTGTTCAAAATGCACCATTCTAAGGCACATCACAAAATTTCAACAATTTCTGACTTCATTTGGTATTCTTCGTGCATTTACTTATTTTTTTTGAGCTAGTTGACCCTGAAATTGAAAAGCACTAGAAATGAACTCTGAAAATGTTGAAAGTTGGCATTCTATCATCATTTCACCCACATAGCATGTGTTAAAAAGTTGAGAGGGCTATGACAAAAACTGGATGCAGTTCGTGTACAAAACGGATTATCTCTCTCGAAGTAGCACGTTTCGAATGAGACCTCATCTCCTACAAAGGGATTTCATTTTTTTGAACTTATTTGAACTCCATACTTTTTGTGTGTTCAAAATGCACCATTCTTAGGCACATCAGAAAATTTCAACAATTTCTGACTTCATTTGGTATTCTTCGTGCATTTACTCTTTTTTTTGAGCTAGTTGACCCTGAAATTGAAAAGTACTACAAATGAACTCTGAAAATGTTGAAAGTTGGCATGCTATCATCATTTCACCCACATAGCATGCGTTAAAAATCTGAGAGGGATACGACAAAAACTGGATGCAGTTCGTGTACAAAACGGACAATCTCTCTCGAAGTAGGAGCGTTTCGAACGAGAACTCATCTCTTACAAAGGGATTTCATTTTTTTGAACTTATTTGAACTCCATACTTTTTGTGTGTTCAAAATGCACCATTCTAAGGCACATCACAAAATTTCAACAATTTCTGACTTCATTTGGTATTCTTCGTGCATTTACTTATTTTTTTGAGCTAGTTGACCCTGAAATTGAAAAGCACTACAAATGAACTCTGAAAATGTTGAAAGTTGGCATGATATCATCATTTCACCCACATAGCATTTGTTAAAAATTTAAGAGGGCTACGACAAAAACTGGATGCAGTTCGTGTACAAAACGGACAATCTCTCTCGAAGTAGGAGCGTTTCGAACGAGAACTCATCTCTTACAAAGGGATTTCATTTTTTTGAACTTATTTGAACTCAATACTTTTTGTGTGTTCAAAATGAACCATTCTAAGGCACATCACAAAATTTCAATAATTTCTGACTTCATTTGGTATTCTTCGTGCATTTACTTATTTTTTTTGAGCTAGTTGACCCTGAAATTGAAAAGCACTACAAATGAACTCTGAAAATGTTGAAAGTTGGCATGCTATCATCATTTCACCCACATAGCATGCGTTAAAAAGTTGAGAGGGATACGAAAAAACTGGATGCAGTTCGTGTACAAAACGGACAATCTCTCTCGAAGTAGCACGTTTCGAACGAGAACTCATCTCTTACAAAGGGATTTCATTTTCTTGAACTTATTTGAACTCCATACTTTTTGTGTGTTCAAAATGCACCATTCTAAGGCACATCACAAAATTTCAACAATTTCTGACTTCATTTGGTATTCTTCCTGCATTTACTTATTTTTTTTGAGCTAGTTGACCCTGAAATTGAAAAGCACTAGAAATGAACTCTGAAAATGTTGAAAGTTGGCATTCTATCATCATTTCACCCACATAGCATGTGTTAAAAAGTTGAGAGGGCTATGACAAAAACTGGATGCAGTTCGTGTACAAAACGGATTATCTCTCTCGAAGTAGCACGTTTCGAACGAGACCTCATCTCTTACAAAGGGATTTCATTTTTTTGAACTTATTTGAACTCCATACTTTTTGTGTGTTCAAAATGCACCATTCTTAGGCACATCACAAAATTTCAACAATTTCTGACTTCATTTGGTATTCTTCATGCATTTACTTATTTTTTTTGAGCTAGTTGACCCTGAACTTGAAAAGCACTACAAATGAACTATGAAAATGTTGAAAGTTGGCATGCTATCATCATTTCACCCACATAGCATGTGTTCAAAGTTGAGAGGGCTACGACAACAACTGGATGCAGTTCGTGTACAAAACGGACAATCTCTCTCGAAGTAGGAGCGTTTCGAACGAGAACTCATCTCTTACAAAGGGATTTCATTTTTTTGAACTTATTTGAACTACATACTTTTTGTGTGTTCAAAATGAACCATTCTAAGGCACATCACAACATTTCAACAATTTCTGACTTCATTTGGTATTCTTCGTGCATTTACTTATTTTTTTTTGAGCTAGTTGACCCTGAAATTAAAAAGCACTAGAAATGAACTCTGAAAATGTTGAAAGTTGGCATGCTATCATCATTTCACCCACATAGCATGTGTTAAAAAGTTGAGAGGGCTATGACAAAAACTGGATGCAGTTCGTGTACAAAACGGATTATCTCTCTCGAAGTAGCACGTTTCGAACGAGAACTCATCTCTTACAAAGGGATTTCATTTTTTTGAACTTATTTGAACTCCATACTTTTTGTGTGTTCAAAATGCACCATTCTAAGGCACATCACAAAATTTGAACAATTTCTGACTTCATTTGGTATTCTTCGTGCATTTACTTATTTTTTTTTTGAGCTAGTTGACCCTGAAATTGAAAAGCACTACAAATGAACTCTGAAAATGTTGAAAGTTGGCATGCTATCATCATTTCACCCACATAGCATGCGTTAAAAAGTTGAGAGGGATACGACAAAAACTGGATGCAGTTCGTGTACAAAACGGACAATCTCTCTCGAAGTAGGAGCGTTTCGAACGAGAACTCATCTCTTACAAAGGGATTTCATTTTTTTTTTTTGAACTTATTTGAACTCCATACTTTTTGTGTGTTCAAAATGCACCATTCTAAGGCACATCACAAAATTTCAATAATTTCTGACTTCATTTGGTATTCTTCGTGCATTTACTTTTTTTTTTGAGCTAGTTGACCCTGAAATTGAAAAGCACTAGAAATGAACTCTGAAAATGTTGAAAGTTGGCATGCTATCATCATTTCACCCACATAGCATGTGTTAAAAAGTTGAGAGGGATACGACAAAAACTGGATGCAGTTCGTGTACAAAACGGACAATCTCTCTCGAAGTAGCACGTTTCGAACGAGAACTCATCTCTTACAAAGGGATTTCATTTTCTTGAACTTATTTGAACTCCATACTTTTTGTGTGTTCAAAATGCACCATTCTAAGGCACATCACAAAATTTCAACAATTTCTGACTTCATTTGGTATTCTTCGTGCATTTACTTATTTTTTTTGAGCTAGTTGACCCTGAAATTGAAAAGCTCTACAAATGAACTCTGAAAATGTTGAAATTTGGCATGCTATCATCATTTCACCCACATAGCATGTGTTAAAAAGTTGAGAGGGCTACGACAAAAACTGGATGCAGTTCGTGTACAAAACGGACAATCTCTCTCGAAGTAGAAGTGTTTCGAAGGAGAACTCATCTCTTACAGAGGGATTTCATTTTTTTGAACTTATTTGAACTCCATACTTTTTGTGTGTTCAAAATGCACCATTCTAAGGCACATCACAAAATTTCAACAATTTCTGACTTCATTTGGTATTCTTCATGCATTTACTTATTTTTTTGAGCTAGTTGACCCTGAAATTGAAAAGTACTACAAATGAACTCTGAAAATGTTGAAAGTTGGCATGATATCATCATTTCACCCACATAGCATGTGTTAAAAATTTAAGAGGGCTACGACAAAAACTGGATGCAGTTCGTGTACAAAACGGACAATCTCTCTCGAAGTAGGAGCGTTTCGAACGAGAACTCATCTCTTACAAAGGGATTTCATTTTTTTGAACTTATTTGAACTCCATACTTTTTGTGTGTTCAAAATGCACCATTCTAAGGCACATCACAAAATTTCAACAATTTCTGACTTCATTTGGTATTCTTCGTGCATTTACTTATTTTTTTTGAGCTAGTTGACCCTGAAATTGAAAAGCACTAGAAATGAACTCTGAAAATGTTGAAAGTTGGCATTCTATCATCATTTCACCCACATAGCATGTGTTAAAAAGTTGAGAGGGCTATGACAAAAACTGGATGCAGTTCGTGTACAAAACGGATTATCTCTCTCGAAGTAGCACGTTTCGAATGAGACCTCATCTCCTACAAAGGGATTTCATTTTTTTGAACTTATTTGAACTCCATACTTTTTGTGTGTTCAAAATGCACCATTCTTAGGCACATCAGAAAATTTCAACAATTTCTGACTTCATTTGGTATTCTTCGTGCATTTACTCTTTTTTTTGAGCTAGTTGACCCTGAAATTGAAAAGTACTACAAATGAACTCTGAAAATGTTGAAAGTTGGCATGCTATCATCATTTCACCCACATAGCATGCGTTAAAAATCTGAGAGGGATACGACAAAAACTGGATGCAGTTCGTGTACAAAACGGACAATCTCTCTCGAAGTAGGAGCGTTTCGAACGAGAACTCATCTCTTACAAAGGGATTTCATTTTTTTGAACTTATTTGAACTCCATACTTTTTGTGTGTTCAAAATGCACCATTCTAAGGCACATCACAAAATTTCAACAATTTCTGACTTCATTTGGTATTCTTCGTGCATTTACTTATTTTTTTGAGCTAGTTGACCCTGAAATTGAAAAGCACTACAAATGAACTCTGAAAATGTTGAAAGTTGGCATGATATCATCATTTCACCCACATAGCATTTGTTAAAAATTTAAGAGGGCTACGACAAAAACTGGATGCAGTTCGTGTACAAAACGGACAATCTCTCTCGAAGTAGGAGCGTTTCGAACGAGAACTCATCTCTTACAAAGGGATTTCATTTTTTTGAACTTATTTGAACTCAATACTTTTTGTGTGTTCAAAATGAACCATTCTAAGGCACATCACAAAATTTCAATAATTTCTGACTTCATTTGGTATTCTTCGTGCATTTACTTATTTTTTTTGAGCTAGTTGACCCTCAAATTGAAAAGCACTACAAATGAACTCTGAAAATGTTGAAAGTTGGCATGCTATCATCATTTCACCCACATAGCATGTGTTAAAAAGTTGAGAGGGATACGAAAAAACTGGATGCAGTTCGTGTACAAAACGGACAATCTCTCTCGAAGTAGCACGTTTCGAACGAGAACTCATCTCTTACAAAGGGATTTCATTTTCTTGAACTTATTTGAACTCCATACTTTTTGTGTGTTCAAAATGCACCATTATAAGGCACATCATAAAATTTCAACAATTTCTGACTTCATTTGGTATTCTTCGTGCATTTACTTATTTTTTTTGAGCTAGTTGACCCTGAAATTGAAAAGCTCCACAAATGAACTCTGAAAATGTTGAAAGTTGGCATGCTATCATCATTTCACCCACATAGCATGTGTTAAAAAGTTGAGAGGGCTACGACAAAAACTGGATGCAGTTCGTGTACAAAACGGACAATCTCTCTCGAAGTAGGAGCGTTTCGAACGAGAACTCATCTCTTACAAAGGGATTTCATTTTTTTGAACTTATTTGAACTCCATACTTTTTGTGTGTTCAAAATGAACCATTCTAAGGCACATCACAAAATTTCAACAATTTCTGACTTCATTTGGTATTCTTCGTGCATTTACTTATTTTTTTGAGCTAGTTGACCCTGAAATTGAAAAGCACTAGAAATGAACTCTGAAAATGTTGAAAGTTGGCATTCTATCATCATTTCACCCACATAGCATGTGTTAAAAAGTTGAGAGGGCTATGACAAAAACTGGATGCAGTTCGTGTACAAAACGGATTATCTCTCTCGAAGTAGCACGTTTCGAATGAGACCTCATCTCTTACAAAGGGATTTCATTTTTTTGAACTTATTTGAACTCCATACTTTTTGTGTGTTCAAAATGCACCATTCTTAGGCACATCACAAAATTTCAACAATTTCTGACTTCATTTGGTATTCTTCGTGCATTTACTTATTTTTTTTTGAGCTAGTTGTCCCTGAAATTGAAAAGCACTACAAATGAACTCTGAAAATGTTGAAAGTTGGCATGCTATCATCATTTCACCCACATAGCATGCGTTAGAAAGTTGAGAGGGATACGACAAAAACTGGATGCAGTTCGTGTACAAAACGGACAATCTCTCTCGAAGTAGCACGTTTCGAACGAGAACTCATCTCTTACAAAGGGATTTCATTTTTTTGAACTTATTTGAACTCCATACTTTTTGTGTGTTCAAAATGCACCATTCTAAGGCACATCACAAAATTTCAACAATTTCTGACTTCATTTGGTATTCTTCGTGCATTTACTTATTTTTTTTGAGCTAGTTGACCCTGAAATTGAAAAGCTCTACAAATGAACTCTGAAAATGTTGAAAGTTGGCATGCTATCATCATTTCACCCACATAGCATGTGTTAAAAAGTTGAGAGGGCTACGACAAAAACTGGATGCAGTTCGTGTACAAAACGGACAATCTCTCTCGAAGTAGCAGCGTTTCGAACGAGAACTCATCTCTTACAAAGGGATTTCATTTTTTTGAACTTATTTGAACTCCATACTTTTTGTGTGTTCAAAATGCACCATTCTAAGGCACATCACAAAATTTCAACAATTTCTGACTTCATTTGGTATTCTTCATGCATTTACTTATTTTTTTGAGCTAGTTGACCCTGAAATTGAAAAGCACTACAAATGAACTCTGAAAATGTTGAAAGTTGGCATGATATCATCATTTCACCCACATAGCATGTGTTAAAAAGTTAAGAGGGCTACGACAAAAACTGGATGCAGTTCGTGTACAAAACGGACAATCTCTCTCGAAGTAGGAGCGTTTCGAACGAGAACTCATCTCTTACAAAGGGATTTCATTTTTTTGAACTTATTTGAACTCCATACTTTTTGTGTGTTCAAAATGCACCATTCTAAGGCACATCACAAAATTTCAACAATTTCTGACTTCATTTGGTATTCTTCCTGCATTTACTTATTTTTTTTGAGCTAGTTGACCCTGAAATTGAAAAGCACTAGAAATGAACTCTGAAAATGTTGAAAGTTGGCATTCTATCATCATTTCACCCACATAGCATGTGTTAAAAAGTTGAGAGGGCTATGACAAAAACTGGATGCAGTTCGTGTACAAAACGGATTATCTCTCTCGAAGTAGCACGTTTCGAACGAGACCTCATCTCTTACAAAGGGATTTCATTTTTTTGAACTTATTTGAACTCCATACTTTTTGTGTGTTCAAAATGCACCATTCTTAGGCACATCACAAAATTTCAACAATTTCTGACTTCATTTGGTATTCTTCGTGCATTTACTTATTTTTTTTGAGCTAGTTGACCCTGAAATTGAAAAGCACTACAAATGAACTATGAAAATGTTGAAAGTTGGCATGCTATCATCATTTCACCCACATAGCATGTGTTCAAAGTTGAGAGGGCTACGACAACAACTGGATGCAGTTCGTGTACAAAACGGACAATCTCTCTCGAAGTAGGAGCGTTTCGAACGAGAACTCATCTCTTACAAAGGGATTTCATTTTTTTGAACTTATTTGAACTACATACTTTTTGTGTGTTCAAAATGAACCATTCTAAGGCAAATCACAACATTTCAACAATTTCTGACTTCATTTGGTATTCTTCGTGCATTTACTTATTTTTTTTGAGCTAGTTGACCCTGAAATTAAAAAGCACTAGAAATGAACTCTGAAAATGTTGAAAGTTGGCATGCTATCATCATTTCACCCACATAGCATGTGTTAAAAAGTTGAGAGGGCTATGACAAAAACTGGATGCAGTTCGTGTACAAAACGGATTATCTCTCTCGAAGTAGCACGTTTCGAACGAGAACTCATCTCTTACAAGGGGATTTCATTTTTTTGAACTTATTTGAACTCCATACTTTTTGTGTGTTCAAAATGCACCATTCTAAGGCACATCACAAAATTTCAACAATTTCTGACTTCATTTGGTATTCTTCGTGCATTTACTTATTTTTTTTTTGAGCTAGTTGACCCTGAAATTGAAAAGCACTACAAATGAACTCTGAAAATGTTGAAAGTTGGCATGCTATCATCATTTCACCCACATAGCATGCGTTAAAAAGTTGAGAGGGATACGACAAAAACTGGATGCAGTTCGTGTACAAAACGGACAATCTCTCTCGAAGTAGGAGCGTTTCGAACGAGAACTCATCTCTTACAAAGGGATTTCATTTTTTTTTGAACTTATTTGAACTCCATACTTTTTGTGTGTTCAAAATGCACCATTCTAAGGCACATCACAAAATTTCAATAATTTCTGACTTCATTTGGTATTCTTCGTGCATTTACTTTTTTTTTTGAGCTAGTTGACCCTGAAATTGAAAAGCACTAGAAATGAACTCTGAAAATGTTGAAAGTTGGCATGCTATCATCATTTCACCCACATAGCATGTGTTAAAAAGTTGAGAGGGATACGACAAAAACTGGATGCAGTTCGTGTACAAAACGGACAATCTCTCTCGAAGTAGGAGCGTTTCGAACGAGAACTCATCTCTTACAAAGGGATTTCATTTTCTTGAACTTATTTGAACTCCATACTTTTTGTGTGTTCAAAATGCACCATTCTAAGGCACATCACAAAATTTCAACAATTTCTGACTTCATTTGGTATTCTTCGTGCATTTACTTATTTTTTTTGAGCTAGTTGACCCTGAAATTGAAAAGCTCTACAAATGAACTCTGAAAATGTTGAAATTTGGCATGCTATCATCATTTCACGCACATAGCATGTGTTAAAAAGTTGAGAGGGCTACGACCAAAACTGGATGCAGTTCGTGTACAAAACGGACAATCTCTCTCGAAGTAGAAGCGTTTCGAAGGAGAACTCATCTCTTACAGAGGGATTTCATTTTTTTGAACTTATTTGAACTCCATACTTTTTGTGTGTTCAAAATGCACCATTCTAAGGCACATCACAAAATTTCAACAATTTCTGACTTCATTTGGTATTCTTCATGCATTTACTTATTTTTTTGAGCTAGTTGACCCTGAAATTGAAAAGCACTACAAATGAACTCTGAAAATGTTGAAAGTTGGCATGATATCATCATTTCACCCACATAGCATGTGTTAAAAAGTTAAGAGGGCTACGACAAAAACTGGATGCTGTTCGTGTACAAAACGGACAATCTCTCTCGAAGTAGGAGCGTTTCGAACGAGAACTCATCTCTTACAAAGGGATTTCATTTTTTTGAACTTATTTGAACTCCATACTTTTTGTGTGTTCAAAATGAACCATTCTAAGGCACATCACAAAATTTCAACAATTTCTGACTTCATTTGGTATTCTTCGTGCATTTACTTATTTTTTTTGAGCTAGTTGACCCTGAAATTGAAAAGCACTAGAAAT
This sequence comes from Hordeum vulgare subsp. vulgare, assembly GCF_904849725.1. Lineage (NCBI taxonomy): Eukaryota > Viridiplantae > Streptophyta > Magnoliopsida > Poales > Poaceae > Hordeum > Hordeum vulgare. The sequence continues at coordinate 159,713,197 of NC_058522.1, forward strand.
GAACTCTGAAAATGTTGAAAGTTGGCATTCTATCATCATTTCACCCACATAGCATGTGTTAAAAAGTTGAGAGGGCTATGACAAAAACTGGATGCAGTTCGTGTACAAAACGGATTATCTCTCTCGAAGTAGCACGTTTCGAATGAGACTTCATCTCCTACAAAGGGATTTCATTTTTTTGAACTTATTTGAACTCCATACTTTTTGTGTGTTCAAAATGCACCATTCTTAGGCACATCAGAAAATTTCAACAATTTCTGACTTCATTTGGTATTCTTCGTGCATTTACTTTTTTTTTTGAGCTAGTTGACCCTGAAATTGAAAAGCACTACAAATGAACTCTGAAAATGTTGAAAGTTGGCATGATATCATCATTTCACCCACATAGCATGTGTTAAAAAGTTAAGAGGGCTACGACAAAAACTGGATGCTGTTCGTGTACAAAACGGACAATCTCTCTCGAAGTAGGAGCGTTTCGAACGAGAACTCATCTCTTACAAAGGGATTTCATTTTTTTGAACTTATTTGAACTCCATACTTTTTGTGTGTTCAAAATGCACCATTCTAAGGCACATCACAAAATTTCAACAATTTCTGACTTCATTTGGTATTCTTCCTGCATTTACTTATTTTTTTTGAGCTAGTTGACCCTGAAATTGAAAAGCACTAGAAATGAACTCTGAAAATGTTGAAAGTTGGCATTCTATCATCATTTCACCCACATAGCATGTGTTAAAAAGTTGAGAGGGCTATGACAAAAACTGGATGCAGTTCGTGTACAAAACGGATTATCTCTCTCGAAGTAGCACGTTTCGAACGAGACCTCATCTCTTACAAAGGGATTTCATTTTTTTGAACTTATTTGAACTCCATACTTTTTGTGTGTTCAAAATGCACCATTCTTAGGCACATCACAAAATTTCAACAATTTCTGACTTCATTTGGTATTCTTCGTGCATTTACTTATTTTTTTTGAGCTAGTTGACCCTGAAATTGAAAAGCACTACAAATGAACTATGAAAATGTTGAAAGTTGGCATGCTATCATCATTTCACCCACATAGCATGTGTTCAAAGTTGAGAGGGCTACGACAACAACTGGATGCAGTTCGTGTACAAAACGGACAATCTCTCTCGAAGTAGGAGCGTTTCGAACGAGAACTCATCTCTTACAAAGGGATTTCATTTTTTTGAACTTATTTGAACTACATACTTTTTGTGTGTTCAAAATGAACCATTCTAAGGCAAATCACAACATTTCAACAATTTCTGACTTCATTTGGTATTCTTCGTGCATTTACTTATTTTTTTTGAGCTAGTTGACCCTGAAATTAAAAAGCACTAGAAATGAACTCTGAAAATGTTGAAAGTTGGCATGCTATCATCATTTCACCCACATAGCATGTGTTAAAAAGTTGAGAGGGCTATGACAAAAACTGGATGCAGTTCGTGTACAAAACGGATTATCTCTCTCGAAGTAGCACGTTTCGAACGAGAACTCATCTCTTACAAGGGGATTTCATTTTTTTGAACTTATTTGAACTCCATACTTTTTGTGTGTTCAAAATGCACCATTCTAAGGCACATCACAAAATTTCAACAATTTCTGACTTCATTTGGTATTCTTCGTGCATTTACTTATTTTTTTTTTGAGCTAGTTGACCCTGAAATTGAAAAGCACTACAAATGAACTCTGAAAATGTTGAAAGTTGGCATGCTATCATCATTTCACCCACATAGCATGCGTTAAAAAGTTGAGAGGGATACGACAAAAACTGGATGCAGTTCGTGTACAAAACGGACAATCTCTCTCGAAGTAGGAGCGTTTCGAACGAGAACTCATCTCTTACAAAGGGATTTCATTTTTTTTTGAACTTATTTGAACTCCATACTTTTTGTGTGTTCAAAATGCACCATTCTAAGGCACATCACAAAATTTCAATAATTTCTGACTTCATTTGGTATTCTTCGTGCATTTACTTTTTTTTTTGAGCTAGTTGACCCTGAAATTGAAAAGCACTAGAAATGAACTCTGAAAATGTTGAAAGTTGGCATGCTATCATCATTTCACCCACATAGCATGTGTTAAAAAGTTGAGAGGGATACGACAAAAACTGGATGCAGTTCGTGTACAAAACGGACAATCTCTCTCGAAGTAGGAGCGTTTCGAACGAGAACTCATCTCTTACAAAGGGATTTCATTTTCTTGAACTTATTTGAACTCCATACTTTTTGTGTGTTCAAAATGCACCATTCTAAGGCACATCACAAAATTTCAACAATTTCTGACTTCATTTGGTATTCTTCGTGCATTTACTTATTTTTTTTGAGCTAGTTGACCCTGAAATTGAAAAGCTCTACAAATGAACTCTGAAAATGTTGAAATTTGGCATGCTATCATCATTTCACGCACATAGCATGTGTTAAAAAGTTGAGAGGGCTACGACCAAAACTGGATGCAGTTCGTGTACAAAACGGACAATCTCTCTCGAAGTAGAAGCGTTTCGAAGGAGAACTCATCTCTTACAGAGGGATTTCATTTTTTTGAACTTATTTGAACTCCATACTTTTTGTGTGTTCAAAATGCACCATTCTAAGGCACATCACAAAATTTCAACAATTTCTGACTTCATTTGGTATTCTTCATGCATTTACTTATTTTTTTGAGCTAGTTGACCCTGAAATTGAAAAGCACTACAAATGAACTCTGAAAATGTTGAAAGTTGGCATGATATCATCATTTCACCCACATAGCATGTGTTAAAAAGTTAAGAGGGCTACGACAAAAACTGGATGCTGTTCGTGTACAAAACGGACAATCTCTCTCGAAGTAGGAGCGTTTCGAACGAGAACTCATCTCTTACAAAGGGATTTCATTTTTTTGAACTTATTTGAACTCCATACTTTTTGTGTGTTCAAAATGAACCATTCTAAGGCACATCACAAAATTTCAACAATTTCTGACTTCATTTGGTATTCTTCGTGCATTTACTTATTTTTTTTGAGCTAGTTGACCCTGAAATTGAAAAGCACTAGAAATGAACTCTGAAAATGTTGAAAGTTGGCATTCTATCATCATTTCACCCACATAGCATGTGTTAAAAAGTTGAGAGGGCTATGACAAAAACTGGATGCAGTTCGTGTACAAAACGGATTATCTCTCTCGAAGTAGCACGTTTCGAATGAGACTTCATCTCCTACAAAGGGATTTCATTTTTTTGAACTTATTTGAACTCCATACTTTTTGTGTGTTCAAAATGCACCATTCTTAGGCACATCAGAAAATTTCAACAATTTCTGACTTCATTTGGTATTCTTCGTGCATTTACTTTTTTTTTTGAGCTAGTTGACCCTGAAATTGAAAAGCACTACAAATGAACTCTGAAAATGTTGAAAGTTGGCATGCTATCATCATTTCACCCACATAGCATGCGTTAAAAAGTTGAGAGGGATACGACAAAAACTGGATGCAGTTCGTGTACAAAACGGACAATCTCTCTCGAAGTAGGAGCGTTTCGAACGAGAACTCATCTCTTACAAAGGGATTTCATTTTTTTGAACTTATTTGAACTCCATACTTTTTGTGTGTTCAAAATGCACCATTCTAAGGCACATCACAAAATTTCAACAATTTCTGACTTCATTTGGTATTCTTCGTGCATTTACTTATTTTTTTGAGCTAGTTGACCCTGAAATTGAAAAGCACTACAAATGAACTCTGAAAATGTTGAAAGTTGGCATGATATCATCATTTCACCCACATAGCATTTGTTAAAAAGTTAAGAGGGCTACGACAAAAACTGGATGCAGTTCGTGTACAAAACGGACAATCTCTCTCGAAGTAGGAGCGTTTCGAACGAGAACTCATCTCTTACAAAGGGATTTCATTTTTTTGAACTTATTTGAACTCAATACTTTTTGTGTGTTCAAAATTAACCATTCTAAGGCACATCACAAAATTTCAATAATTTCTGACTTCATTTGGTATTCTTCGTGCATTTACTTATTTTTTTTGAGCTAGTTGACCCTGAAATTGAAAAGCACTACAAATGAACTCTGAAAATGTTGAAAGTTGGCATGCTATCATCATTTCACCCACATAGCATGTGTTAAAAAGTTGAGAGGGATACGAAAAAACTGGATGCAGTTCGTGTACAAAACGGACAATCTCTCTCGAAGTAGCACGTTTCGAACGAGAACTCATCTCTTACAAAGGGATTTCATTTTCTTGAACTTATTTGAACTCCATACTTTTTGTGTGTTCAAAATGCACCATTATAAGGCACATCATAAAATTTCAACAATTTCTGACTTCATTTGGTATTCTTCGTGCATTTACTTATTTTTTTTGAGCTAGTTGACCCTGAAATTGAAAAGCTCCACAAATGAACTCTGAAAATGTTGAAAGTTGGCATGCTATCATCATTTCACCCACATAGCATGTGTTAAAAAGTTGAGAGGGCTACGACAAAAACTGGATGCAGTTCGTGTACAAAACGGACAATCTCTCTCGAAGTAGCAGCGTTTCGAACGAGAACTCATCTCTTACAAAGGGATTTCATTGTTTTGAACTTATTTGAACTCCATACTTTTTGTGTGTTCAAAATGCACCATTCTAAGGCACATCACAAAATTTCAACAATTTCTGACTTCATTTGGTATTCTTCGTGCATTTACTTATTTTTTTGAGCTAGTTGACCCTGAAATTGAAAAGCACTACAAATGAACTCTGAAAATGTTGAAAGTTGGCATGATATCATCATTTCACCCACATAGCATGTGTTAAAAAGTTAAGAGGGCTACGACAAAAACTGGATGCAGTTCGTGTACAAAACGGACAATCTCTCTCGAAGTAGGAGCGTTTCGAACGAGAACTCATCTCTTACAAAGGGATTTCATTTTTTTGAACTTATTTGAACTCCATACTTTTTGTGTGTTCAAAATGAACCATTCTAAGGCACATCACAAAATTTCAACAATTTCTGACTTCATTTGGTATTCTTCGTGCATTTACTTATTTTTTTGAGCTAGTTGACCCTGAAATTGAAAAGCACTAGAAATGAACTCTGAAAATGTTGAAAGTTGGCATTCTATCATCATTTCACCCACATAGCATGTGTTAAAAAGTTGAGAGGGCTATGACAAAAACTGGATGCAGTTCGTGTACAAAACGGATTATCTCTCTCGAAGTAGCACGTTTCGAATGAGACCTCATCTCTTACAAAGGGATTTCATTTTTTTGAACTTATTTGAACTCCATACTTTTTGTGTGTTCAAAATGCACCATTCTGAGGCACATCACAAAATTTCAACAATTTCTGACTTCATTTGGTATTCTTCGTGCATTTACTTATTTGTTTTTGAGCTAGTTGTCCCTGAAATTGAAAAGCACTACAAATGAACTCTGAAAATGTTGAAAGTTGGCATGCTATCATCATTTCACGCACATAGCATGCGTTAAAAATCTGAGAGGGATACGACAAAAACTGGATGCAGTTCGTGTACAAAACGGACAATCTCTCTCGAAGTAGGAGCGTTTCGAACGAGAACTCATCTCTTACAAAGGGATTTCATTTTTTTGAACTTATTTGAACTCCATACTTTTTGTGTGTTCAAAATGCACCATTCTAAGGCACATCAGAAAATTTCAACAATTTCTGACTTCATTTGGTATTCTTCGTGCATTTACTTATTTTTTTGAGCTAGTTGACCCTGAAATTGAAAAGCACTACAAATGAACTCTGAAAATGTTGAAAGTTGGCATGATATCATCATTTCACCCACATAGCATTTGTTAAAAAGTTAAGAGGGCTACGACAAAAACTGGATGCAGTTCGTGTACAAAACGGACAATCTCTTTCGAAGTAGGAGCGTTTCGAACGAGAACTCATCTCTTACAAAGGGATTTCATTTTTTTGAACTTATTTGAACTCAATACTTTTTGTGTGTTCAAAATGAACCATTCTAAGGCACATCACAAAATTTTAATAATTTCTGACTTCATTTGGTATTCTTCGTGCATTTACTTATTTTTTTTTGAGCTAGTTGACCCTGAAATTGAAAAGCACTACAAATGAACTCTGAAAATGTTGAAAGTTGGCATGCTATCATCATTTCACCCACATAGCATGTGTTAAAAAGTTGCGAGGGATACGAAAAAAACTGGATGCAGTTCGTGTACAAAACGGACAATCTCTCTCGAAGTAGCACGTTTCGAACGACAACTCATCTCTTACAAAGGGATTTCATTTTCTTGAACTTATTTGAACTCCATACTTTTTGTGTGTTCAAAATGCACCATTCTAAGGCACATCACAAAATTTCAACAATTTCTGACTTCATTTGGTATTCTTCGTGCATTTACTTATTTTTTTTGAGCTAGTTGACCCTGAAATTGAAAAGCTCTACAAATGAACTCTGAAAATGTTGAAAGTTGGCATGCTATCATCATTTCACCCACATAGCATGTGTTAAAAAGTTGAGAGGGCTACGACAAAAACTGGATGCAGTTCGTGTACAAAACGGACAATCTCTCTCGAAGTAGCAGCGTTTCGAACGAGAACTCATCTCTTACAAAGGGATTTCATTTTTTTGAACTTATTTGAACTCCATACTTTTTGTGTGTTCAAAATGCACCATTCTAAGGTACATCACAAAATTTCAACAATTTCTGACTTCATTTGGTATTCTTCGTGCATTTACTTATTTTTTTTGAGCTAGTTGACCCTGAAATTGAAAAGCACTACAAATGAACTCTGAAAATGTTGAAAGTTGGCATGCTATCGTCATTTCACCCACATAGCATGTGTTAAAAAGTTCAGAGGGCTATGACAAAAACTGGATGCTGTTCGTGTACAAAATGGACAATCTCTCTCGAAGTAGCACGTTCCGAACGAGAACTCATCTCTTACAAAGGGATTTCATTTTTTTTAACTTATTTGAACTCCATACTTTTTGTGTGTTCAAAATGCACCATTCTAAGGCACATCACAAAATTTCAACAATTTCTGACTTCATTTGGTATTCTTCGTGCATTTACTTATTTTTTTGAGCTAGTTGACCGTGAAATTGAAAAGCACTACAAATGAACTCTGAAAATGTTGAAAGTTGGCATGATATCATCATTTCACCCACATAGCATGTGTTAAAAAGTTAAGAGGGCTACGACCAAAACTGGATGCAGTTCGTGTAGAAAACGGACAATCTCTCTCGAAGTAGGAGCGTTTCGAACGAGAACTCATCTCTTACAAAGGGATTTCATTTTTTTGAACTTATTTGAACTCCATACTTTTTGTGTGTTCAAAATGAACCATTCTAAGGCACATCACAAAATTTCAACAATTTCTGACTTCATTTGGTATTCTTCGTGCATTTACTTATTTTTTTGAGCTAGTTGACCCTGAAATAGAAAAGCACTAGAAATGAACTCTGAAAATGTTGAAAGTTGGCATTCTATCATCATTTCACCCACATAGCATGTGTTAAAAAGTTGAGAGGGCTATGACAAAAACTGGATGCAGTTCGTGTACAAAACGGATTATCTCTCTCGAAGTAGCATGTTTCGAATGAGACCTCATCTCTTACAAAGGGATTTCATTTTTTTGAACTTATTTGAACTCCATACTTTTTGTGTGTTCAAAATGCACCATTCTTAGGCACATCACAAAATTTCAACAATTTCTGACTTCATTTGGTATTCTTCGTGCATTTACTTTTTTTTTTTTGAGCTAGTTGACCCTGAAATTGAAAAGCACTACAAATGAACTCTGAAAATGTTGAAAGTTGGCATGCTATCATCATTTCACCCACATAGCATGTGTTAAAAAGTTGAGAGGGATACGACAAAAACTGGATGCAGTTCGTGTACAAAACGGACAATCTCTCTCGAAGTAGCACGTTTCGAACGAGAACTCATCTCTTACAAAGGGATTTCATTTTCTTGAACTTATTTGAACTCCATACTTTTTGTGTGTTCAAAATGCACCATTCTAAGGCACATCACAAAATTTCAACAATTTCTGACTTCATTTGGTATTCTTCGTGCATTTACTTATTTTTTTTGAGCTAGTTGACCCTGAAATTGAAAGGCTCTACAAATGAACCCTGAAAATGTTGAAAGTTGGCATGCTATCATCATTTCACCCACATAGCATGTGTAAAAAAGTTGAGAGGGCTACGACAAAAATGGATGCAGTTCGTGTACAAAACGGACAATCTCTCTCGAAGTAGCACCGTTTCGAACGAGAACTCATCTCTTACAAAGGGATTTTATTTTTTTGAACTTATTTTAACTCCATACTTTTTGTGTGTTGAAAATGCACCATTCTAAGGCACATCACAAAATTTCAACAATTTCTGACTTCATTTGGTATTCTTCGTGCATTTACTTTTTTTGAGCTAGTTGACCCTTAAATTGAAAAGCACTACAAATGAACTCTGAAAATGTTGAAAGTTGGCACGCTATCATTATTTCACCCACATAGCATGTGTTAAAAAGTTTAGAGGGATACGACAAAAACTGGATGCAGTTCGTGTACAAAACGGACAATCTCTCTCGGAGTAGCAGCGTTTCGAACGAGTACTCATCTCTTACAAAGGGATTTCGTTTTTTTTAACTTATTTGAACTCCATACTTTTTGTGTGTTAAAAATGCACCATTCTAGGGCACATCACAAAATTTCAACAATTTCTGACTTCATTTGGTATTCTTCGTGCATTTACTTATTGTTTTTGAGCTAGTTGACCCTGAAATTGAAAAGCACTACAAATGAACTCTGAAAATGCTGAAAGTTGGCATGCTATCATCATTTCACCCACATAGAATGTGTTAAAAAGTTGAGAGGGATACGACAAAAACTGGATGCAGTTCGTGTACAAAACGGACAATCTCTCTCGAAGTAGCAGCGTTTCGAACGAGAACTCATCTCTTACAAAGGGATTTCATTTTTTGAACTTATTTGAACTCCATACATTTTGTGTGTTCAAAATGCACCATTCTAAGGCACATCACAAAATTTCAACAATTTCTGACTTCATTTGGTATTCTTCGTGCATTTACTTATTTTTGTTGAGCTAGTTGACCCTGAAATTGAAAAGCACTACAAATGAACTCTGAAAATGTTGAAAGTTGGCATGCTATCATCATTTCACCCACATAGCATGTGTTAAAAAGTTGAGAGGGCTACGACAAAAACTGGATGCAGTTCGTGTACAAAACGGACAATCTCCCTCGAAGTAGCAGCGTTTCGAACGAGAACTCATCTCTTACAAAGGGATTTCATTTTTTTGAACTTATTTGAACTCCATACTTTTTGTGTGTTCAAAATGCACCATTGAAAGGCACATCCCAAAATTTCAACAATTTCTGACTTCATTTGGTATTCTTCGTGCATTTACTTATTTTTTTGAGCTAGTTGACCCTGAAATTGAAAAGCACTACAGATGAACTCTGAAAATGTTGAAAGTTGGCATGCTATCATCATTTCACCCACATAGCATGTGTAAAAAAGTTGAGAGGGCTACGACAAAAATGGATGCAGTTCGTGTACAAAACGGACAATCTCTCTCGAAGTAGCACCGTTTCGAACGAGAACTCATCTCTTACAAAGGGATGTTATTTTTTTGAACTTATTTTAACTCCATACTTTTTGTGTGTTGAAAATGCACCATTCTAAGGCACATCACAAAATTTCAACAATTTCTGACTTCATTTGGTATTCTTCGTGCATTTACTTTTTTTGAGCTAGTTGACCCTTAATTTGAAAAGCACTACAAATGAACTCTGAAAATGTTGAAAGTTGGCATGCTATCATCATTTCACCCACATAGCATGTGTTAAAAAGTTGAGAGGGATACGACAAAAACTGGATGCAGTTCGTGTACAAAACGGACAATCTCTCTCGGAGTAGCAGCGTTTCGAACGAGTACTCATCTCTTACAAAGGGATTTCGTTTTTTTTAACTTATTTGAACTCCATACTTTTTGTGTGTTAAAAATGCACCTTTCTAGGGCACATCACAAAATTTCAACAATTTCTGACTTCATTTGGTATTCTTCGTGCATTTCCTTATTGTTTTTGAGCTAGTTGACCCTGAAATTGAAAAGCACTACAAATGAACTCTGAAAATGCTGAAAGTTGGCATGCTATCATCATTTCACCCACATAGAATGTGTTAAAAAGTTGAGAGGGATACGACAAAAACTGGATGCAGTTCGTGTACAAAACGGACAATCTCTCTCGAAGTAGTAGCGTTTCGAACGAGAACTCATCTCTTACAAAGGGATTTCATTTTTTGAACTTATTTGAACTCCATACATTTTGTGTGTTCAAAATGCACCATTCTAAGGCACATCACAAAATTTCAACAATTTCTGACTTCATTTGGTATTCTTCATGCATTTACTTATTTTTGTTGAGCTAGTTGACCCTGAAATTGAAAAGCACTACAAATGAACTCTGAAAATGTTGAAAGTTGGCATGCTATCATCATTTCACCCACATAGCATGTGTTAAAAAGTTGAGAGGGCTACGACAAAAACTGGATGCAGTTCGTGTACAAAACGGACAATCTCCCTCGAAGTAGCAACGTTTCGAACGAGAACTCATCTCTTACAAAGGGATTTCATTTTTTTGAACTTATTTGAACTCCATACTTTTTGTCTGTTCAAAATGCACCATTGAAAGGCACATCACAAAATTTCAACAATTTCTGACTTCATTTGGTATTCTTCGTGCATTTACTTATTTTTTTGAGCTAGTTGACCCTGAAATTGAAAAGCACTACAGATGAACTCTGAAAATGTTGAAAGTTGGCATGCTATCATCATTTCACCCACATAGAATGTGTTAAAAAGTTGAGAGGGCTACGACAAAAACTGGATGCAGTTCGTGTACAATACAGACAATCTCTCTCGAAGTAGCATGTTTTGAACGAGAACTCATCTCTTACAAAAGGGATTTCATTTTTTTGAACTTATTTGAACTCCATACTTTTTGTGTCTTCAAAATGCACCATTCTAAGGCACATCACAAAATTTCAACAATTTCTAACTTCATTTGGTATTCTTCATGCATTTACTTATTTCTTTTGAGCTAGTTGACCCTGAAATTGAAAAGCACTACAAATGAACTCTGAAAATGTTGAAAGTTGGCATGCTATCATAATTTCACCCACATAGCATGTGTTAAAAAGTTGAGAGGGCTACGACAAAAACTGGATGCAGTTCGTGTACAAAATGGACAATCTCTCTCGAAGTAGCAGCGTTTCGAACGAGAACTCATCTCTTACAAAGGGATTTCATTTTTTTGAACTTATTTGAACTCCATACTTTTTGTGTGTTCAAAATGCACCATTCTAAGGCACATCACAAAATGGACAATCTCTCTCGAAGTAGAAGCGACCCCCACAATAAGAGACGACATTCTTCTTCTCTCATATATGGTGGACACTAGCTCACCTGATTTTTCAACCGTCCATGATGGTCGCTACTCCTACTTCCCCTAGTGCATAACCAATATCTAGCACAAGGAGAAGAAGGATAAGCGACCCCCAGAACAAAAGTGGTTCCGCGGCACGCCACGTGGTTCTGCTGCACGCCACGTGGGACTAATGGCCTTTCATTTTTAAATGACTGTTTTAATCAAAAACAAATCTGTTACAAAAGGGATTTCATTTTTTGAACTTATTTGAACTGAAGACTTTTTGTATATATATGTGGTCGAAATGCATGATACCATGAAGTTAGAAAGGGCTAAATCATTCAAAAGTAGCAAATGAAGTTAGAAAGGGCTAAACCATTCAAATTTGGAAACTATAATGGCACAAGCAGAAACTAGACATATATAAATTGGTCCAAGCAGTACATGATACTAGTCCAAACAATACATAATAATAGCTACCATAGATATATATACAAGTGTTCGACGTTGAGAACACTACTCGTCTGAATCGTCTGAATCAGAATGTCCACCTTCCTCGAGGTGACGCTGGCCATAGTTCATGACTCGAATCTTGCGGTACAACTCGTATGAAACGTATGCATCTTTTGCTGCATACTCAATGTTGATAGGATCAAGTGGGCCCTTCTCCCAAAGTTTGTGCTAAAACTTTGGGAAACTGGTCTTCATATCACCATATCACTCGTCGATCAAGGCAACTGCCATATGAGCCATCGAAGTCCTGTCATGTCGAAGCATGAATACCGTTTGGAGATCAACGAGGCAACCAGCTGGTATCTCAATACCGAAGCTGTGCCTCATCTTCAGCTTGTCGTTCCTTATGTCAACGAAAGCAAAAGTGATGCCACTGCGAAGGAAGTCCATGAGTTCTGGACAATCCTTGTCACTCTTGCAACAGAAACAAATTAAAATGGAACAACTGTTACATACTGCTGCAATAAGGAAACATGTTTCACTACAACTAAAGAGAAAATTATCTGTAGGATTCAAATAGAACATATGCAATGGAACCTAGAGAGATCACTATAGCTATCCAATGGAACCTAGAGAGATCACTAGCTATATGCAATTTTCATGACTATAACATATCATATTGCTATCCAATGGAACCTAGAGAGATCACTAGCTATATTCAATTTTCATAACCTTGGATCAAAGAACACCGCATAAAATTGTATCACTACAACTATGATTTCAATGGAACATATTGAACCAATCAGATTTTTCAGATTGTGGAACACTATTCCAATCAGATTGTGTTCCCTTCAACTAATCAAAATTGTTTCACTACAACTATTTGAAGCGAACCAACTATGATTCCAATGGAACATATTAAACACTAGTTGATTCTAATACGATTTTTCAGATTATGGAACACTATTCCAATCAAATTGTGTTCCCCTTCAACTAATCAAAATTGTTTCACTACAACTATTTGAAGGGAACCAACTATGATTCCAATGGAACATATTAAACACTAGTTGATTCTAATACGATTTTTCAGATTATGGAACACTATTCCAATTAGATTGTGTTCCCCTTCAACTAATCAAAATTGTTTCACTACAACTATTTGAAGGGAACCAACTATGATTGAAACAAATAAACTTACAATGTCATTATCTTGGATCAAAGAAAGCCTCAAAACTTACCTCGCCCATTGGAAGATCAAGACATGGCGTGCGAAGCATAGTTGGATGACGGCAACACCGCGTTGATCGGCCGTGTACTCCAGATCAAGCCCCAAGAACTTCTCATGATCCACTGCGTTGTCAAACCATTTTTCCTTCAACTGTTGAAGAAAAAACGGCACCTCCCTGCTCAGGTTCGTGTACACGACATCGAGCATGGTCGTGCCATGTGCGAGCACCTCATGAAAGCTAGTTGGCTTGGTGAAAGAAGAGAAGGGAAGAAGAGAGGAGAAGAACAGAGAGGGAGAGCGAGAGAGAAGAAGAAACAGAGAAATGGCGACTGTACGCTTCGGTTCGTGCTTTTCATCGTCCGAAACGACGCGGGATGCAAACCGTTTGGGTCTTTAGTCCCGGGTTGAGCCACCAACCGGGACTAAAGAGGTATACCAACGGTTGCCACCACTACGGCAAGCCACGTGTTAGTCCTTTAGTCCCGGGTTGAGCCACCAACCGGGACTAAAGGGGGATATGAACGGTTGCCACCACCACTGCCCGCCGCGTAGCCCTTTAGTCCCGGTTTGGGACACGAACCGGGACTAAAGGCTCCTTACGGGCTGGGACTAAAGCCTCGAGGGAGGCATTGAGAATTGGGGCGACGTGGTCGGGCCTTTAGTCCCGGCCCAGAGGTAGGCCGGGACTAAATGGTCCCGGCCAAAGGCCCCTTTTCCACTAGTGGTGGCCGCCCCCGAAGAAGAAGATCCACGGCGCTGACCCTGTCCGTATGCATTGAAACCGTCATCGCCCCACCATCCCCTCTGCTGCATCCGGTTGAAACCATCAGCCCCTGCCCCGTCGGTGATCTGCTGCGTCACCGGCCTTGCGCCCTGGGGAGGAGGACGGCTGGCTCGGCCTCCCGATCCCCCAGACTGAACAGCCGCGTCATCGCTGGTTGCTTGGTAGCTTGCTGCGGTGGCTTGGCAGGATGGATCTTGGGCGACGACACCTTGGCCGGCGGCGCACCCTTCCCGGACATGGTCGACGCAGCTCTATCCGCAGATTGGACTATCGCCGCGCGCCCCAAACCTAGTCTGGGAAAACCTGGACGTCCTCGCGCCCTTGCGATCGATCCAAGGGTCTTCTCAGCGATTAAAACCCCCTGGTCTGGAGTCCCAGCACGAGTCAGCCTAGGACTCTGTGTCGCGCTCACGGGACCACCGCTTAACTCCTCGCGGCTAGCAGTCGCAGCCCGAGTCAAACTCAAAACCGGGCAGTGAACCGCGACCTCAGCCTGGGCCATATACCCCGGTTGAGTCGCTGGTTGTGCTTGTTCTACACGCCCCTCTGCCGCAATCACTGATTTCAAAAAACGATCCCGAGTAACCCGGGCCGACGACACTATCAACGCCGGAGTAGCCGGACGTACAGTTTTGAGCATCTTCTTCGATCTCTGCCTCTCGGTCACCCAGCAATCAGGCTTGAAGAAATCGGACAAAGCAAGAGGAGGGAGATTTACCTTAGGTATTGGACCTACCCACGGTTTCCTTGATGCCCCCTGAGCCTTCTTCCTCTGTAAAATTAGATCGCGCTCGATCTTGCCGTCGTGCAGAGCTGCCAGCGATGGGGACGGGCTAGGCGGAGAAGGATATGCCGGCGACATCCTCTCCACAATCACGGATGTGCAGCCATGTACAGTCTTGACACCATCCTGCAACGATGATAGCTCGTCGTCCTCTTCCGTAGCTGAGTGAATGTCCCAAAACCTCCCTCTGTTCGGACCTGGAATCAGCTCCACCCCATCATTGCCTTCGCCATCCGAAGAAATGTCGCAGACCTGAATGTTCTCCGCAGACGCCTGCTGCTGCACGACCTTAGATACGCAACGAACAGTGAAAATATCAACCTGAAAGCAAATCCCTTCCACGAACTGCTCGCCCTCATAGTATTGGCCGGCGAGTATGTCGTCTTCTCCATCACGAAGTGTTAACCAACAAGAAAGAGGATTGAAAACAATCTTACCTTCCTGCTGAAATGAACTAACATCTGAAAAAAGTACAGTCCAAACGATCCGCTGGTGAAGCCAGGCTCGCCGCCGCCGAACAAACGCGAGATCTCTCCCAAACGGCCGGCGGTGTGGGCGAATCTTGGATCACATCTCCGGCGCCGTCCAGTATCCCCTTGTCGTCCGGGTCGCGTAGTGTAGTCGATTCCCAAAACTTCTCTACGTGGGATGATCAGACGCATGCACGCCTTTTTCTTTGGAACAACGTCTAAGCAGGTGGCGCCTTCATACTGCAAAAAACAAAATTGAAATACCAAACGAAAACCTTTTGAGAAACATCTTTCATGATGGCGTGACATGTAAATCATATGTCTATCGCTCCCAACTTAAACGGGCACGCTGCACAAACCAGCTTGTCACACACGTATGGGGGAGGGACGAAGGAGCGAGGCGGCCAAGCCGTTCTTCACCTTCGACCACCCGCTACGTGCACCAGGATTAAGAGCGCAAATGATCACCACCAAGGAACCCCACAAGTGAGCCATCTAATCTTTCCTCCTTCAACCCCATCTCAAAATACTTATTTAACTGCCTAATGATAGGTCCGTGCTCTTGTGCTTTCCCCACCTTTGTATGCAGGTACGATTCTGAACTATGGAATGTTCGGATCCCTCGCCGTAATACCGAACCGGTCATACTGGACGTTCAGCTCAACAAAGCATCTATGACCTACAAGACCATTCAGGACATCATGGAGAGCGCATGGCACAAGTGTACAGATGCATTATTCTACGTCGACCAAGAAGAAGGGGTGGAGTCTATTGTAACCGTTGACTGCAATCTCAGGCTTTGCCAGATGATGACTAGGTTCGTCACCTGTACAGTGCTAAATTTTGAAGTTAGAATGCATCCAGCCAATAGGTTCCCAGCCAGGGCGAGCTCCTCTTCACGAGGACTACATTGTTACTTCCCGCACCAACCCCGTTGTGATGTGCAAACAAGCCCTCGTTTCGCCGTGCTGTCGAGAATCGTGGATCGCCGGTGTGAAGGGCCCGATGTTGCAGTACTGGCCGTGCTTGTAGTCGAGTCCGTACTAGAAATAATAGTGGGCGACGTAGGCAACTTCATGCTACATTTGAGGATATCAGAGGGTGGCACGATGCTTGATTATTTCACTCCCAGCGGCAACCACAGCTGATAGTCGGTGTCCACGATTACTTGCAATTTGTGAGACAGTCACGCCGTGGATAATTTCAGTCTTTTGGTTCTTCCTATATAGTCCTGGAATTTGTTACTCCATGGATAATGTATTTCGGTGTTCCAGATCTTGTAGTGTCCCACTGTAACTTCATCTTAATTATCAAATATCAGTGTTACTACCTATTTTGTGCGATTCTCATTGAGTCACGCCGTATGTCTTGGTTTTCCCCGTCTTGCATTTCTGAGGTTTCAAAATTAAGGATGACGCCAAGGTTTAAAACATCCGACTCTGCGGGCTCTGTTAAGTAGTAATGCCACCAAAATGTAAGGCATTACATAGGAAATAGATATGGGATGCGCTTCCGTTTCCGAGTCCCCTTTCCCCTGACTTCCCGTCAAACAAATGGCTCACACAAAACAACCCTTGTGCCAGCCCTACGCAACCCCCCTCCCCCACCCCACCCCTTTAATACCCTACTCCTGCGGCTACCAGGTCGGCCACTGTTAAGTCATTTAACAGAGAGAGTGGCTCTAGCGAGGTAATACGAGGCAGCGAGGTAAGCAGCTCAGATATTTTGCTACCAATGTTGCATATTCGTGGCATAGAGCCTCCTAATTTACATTTTGATGTTTTTGACCCATCCGTCATAGAGCCAACATGAGTTGTACACTAATATGGGCCTCGGAGAACCTGCTTCAGATGCAATTGGATACATGAGGTAGATATACGGGAGTTCTTGGTCACTTCTTGTGAGTTAACCTCATTACCCTTCCTTAGTACTCCCTCCGTCCGGGAATACTTGTCCTAGAAATAGATGTATCTAGACTTATTAGGACAAGTATTTCCGGACGAAGGGAGTAGCTAATACAGGTACTGGTTGTGTTGTTTTTATGTCAATGCAAACATAATTATTGTAGAATGATAGTCGCCGGGGTCATGATTCGGGTGATCCATCATGGCCTTCCTGTCTAAAAAAACAACTAATGATTTAAGGGGTTGTTACACGTACGTCATGGATGCTAATAGAAAGGACAAGAAGCTGCAAGAACGATGGAATTCATTGTTAGCAAAGGAGAACACACAAATGCAAACTGTACTATTTGAGCTTCAAGCAGATGTGGATAAGATAAGTGAAACACAAGGTAATAGAGAAATAGTTGAGCTAGATGACATGCGTAACCACGTGAAGGTACGCATGCCGTGAAGAACGAATTTGAAGAACTAAGGGATGAAAAGAAAAGTTTGAGTACTTCATCGCGGACCTTATGAAAACAGGGGTAGAAAACGAAGAGAAGCTCAAGAGGATCAGATGGGTGTGTGAAGACTAATTTGTAGTCATGCTTCATCGTTTGGGCATGTATCTGCTTCTTATTAAATTTGTAATTCCATTAGTGGAAAACTACCCTACTCTAAGGTGCAAATTTCTGTAATATTCACAACCTTTCCCCTTGAAGCAGACTCTTCATACTTAAATTTGATTAGCTCTTGTTTTGCTTCTGTAACTTTGTATTTAACTCGTCCTGCATCCTTGCCTAGCTGATGGTGCAACTTGTCCCGCATACTGAATTAGTGACCTAGCTGATGTACCGTTGTACTAGAATCACAAGTATTTGCGTAGCCCCAGGAAATAAAATGCCGAATGCTTAGGCGGTTCCTAGTAATAGGAACCTCTAACATTTTGGACAGTTAGCGGAATATCAAACCTTTTCACCCAACATCGTAAGCATCGAAAGCATTAGTCTAGTACCCCTTCACAACGGGAACCTCTAACATTTTGCACAGTTATCCATGGAAGCCCAACCTCCTCCTCCACGAGATGAAGCATCCACGGGGTTGAATGCGATGCAGGAGGACACCCTATGTGACACTCTATCGCGCCTTAACATACTATAGTGCATTCGAGTGGTTGGCTCTGACACAAGGTTTGTGGAGTCCCTCCCAAGATTTTTGAGGCGGTTGCGAAGGTGCTCGACATGCCCGCCGTCCTAGAGGATTTATACGTCTTCATTTTATCTATAATTTTTGATCGTTCTATGTTATTATATTATCATTCTAGGATACTTTTCGGGTATCTATTTACAAATTTATAGTATTTTGAGCACTGATCTATTGACCCATTGTCCAGTGCGAGTTGTTGTTTTCTGCGTGTTTTTAGCTTTTCAAGTTTACAAGACCAAATGAAGTCCAATTGACATGAAAAATTTTGGTGATTTTTTTGGACCAAAAGAAGACCTGAAAACTTCGGGAGGAGGTGAGAGGCCTCACGAGAGGAGCACCACACAACAGGGGCGCATCCAGGTGTGGAAGCGCGCTCTGTTGCCTCGTGCGCTCGTCGGCAGTCTCCTGGCGTACCTCTTCGTCCTATAAATTCTTATTAAACCCAAAAGCCCTAGGGAGTAACCCGAAACACTTTTTTCACCACCACAAATCTCTCTTCCACCATGAGGCTATCTGGAACCCCTTTCAGTGTCGTGCCAAGGGAGAGAGGATCATGGAGGACCTCTACATCAACCTCGCTGCTCCCATAGTGATGTGTGAGTAGTTCACTACACACCCACGGGTCCGTAGTTAGTACCTATATGGAGCTCTTTCTCCATCTATCTCTCTCTCTTGATCTTCAATACAATGATCATCGCATCTTCACTTTGATCTATCCAATGTAACTCTTTTGTGTGGTGCGTTTGTTGGGATCCGATGAATTGCGGATTTATGTTTAAATTATTCATGATAAATATCTGAGTCTTCTCTAAATTCTAAATATGATTCTTATGTGTATGATCATCATAGCTTCGTAAATCTCTTGGATCTATTGATTTGCATTGGCCAAGTAGATTGATCTTTCTTCGATGAGATAGGTGCGTTGTAGTGTCACACCCTATTTTCACTTTGCCTTATTTTGTAACCTTTTCAAAATTTGGAGCTAATTAAAACTTTTTAAGAAAATGTCGTGAGTGCCGTGGTTGCTATTGATTGTATGTATGCTTGAGTGTGTGGAATTTAAAAATCTGTTTCACACATAATATTTCCCGAAAACCCTTTTTCTCATTTTTGTTAATTTAAAACCTTGCTTTGGGGTAGTACTGCAAGTCCCTGATTTCAAGGGAGAGCCTCCACCCAAAGATTGCATTCTTATTCTAGCACCATTATAACTCACCAAAATCATAAATAATCATTTTACAAATTATTTTTCTATTTTATTTATATGTCCTTTTGTGAGGCCAGAAATAATATTTCTGGGTGGAAAAATATTTTTCTACCTTAGAAAAATCTGAGAAAATTTGCGAATACTAAGAGGAGATATATTTTCCATATATAAGATTTTCAATCCCTATTTATATTCATAATATTTGAGAAAACCTATTATGTCTGTTTTGACCTTTTGAGATATTTTCAAAGGAAATATTCTCAATAAATTCCTAGAAAATTCTAGCATGTTCCCAAGCTATATTTGGTGAGCATACCAAGTTTCACATCATTCCAAGGTGTCGGCATTCTGGGAATGGGGATACCCAGACGTGCCTGCCTGCGACCTAGGGCTGGCTCACTTCATCAAGGAAGCTAACGGCCCCGACAACACTCCAGGCAAGGCCCTCGTGAGGGGCCAAGCCTCACGAGGAGGAACAACATCAAGACCCGCAAGGGGCCTCCTCAGGACCCCTCCGGAGCGGCGGATATTCCGAGGCGAGGCCCGGCCTCAGGAGTCAAGGATGACACAAGGAAAGGACAGGCGAGCAGCAGACAGAGGGGCGGCGTAGTTTCCCCTTCAGTGCAAAGGAGGCAAGGATGTACCCGGGCTTCCCAAGGCATCTCCAAAGGTTTCCATTCGGGTGCAACAAGACCATGGCCGCTCGCCGGCAGGACGGACGTCATCCTTGAACCCGCCCCTGCAGCGCTGGCAACCACTTTGCACGCGAAGAACACTTTTGGACAGGGGAGCATGTTCCCCTATACTCCTTCGAAATTGGTCGTTGTGGGATCCCTTCCCGCCGAAATGATAAGGGAAGAGGACCAGTGCCGCCACTATATATAGAGGATAGGTTGCTCCGTAGAGAGGGACCCGACTCATTCATTATCCCACGGGCACAACACCAAGCCTACGGAGGCCCTCGAAAACAATGTACTAGTTCATCCACCCACCTCCAAGAGAAGCAATCCACCAAAGCAGGGGTAGGGTATTACACTTCTCAGCGGCCTGAACCTGTGTAAACTATTGTGTTCTGTGTCTTCTTCACCATCGAGTGAGTTCCTTGCCTTGTCCATCGAGTAGCGAGCTAGGCGAGGTTAGGCCGTGAGAGATCTTCATACACGCCCCTGAGCTCGAATCTTTAGGGTTTTGCGGAGCCCGAAATCCGACATTTGGCTCGCCAGGTAGGGGGCGTGTCGAGGTCTTCTCCGAGATTCATCTTCCCTAAGCCCGCTGCCACAATGACCGGCGCCCAGCAAGCTTCTTCAAGCCTCGTCGAGCTAGCCTCCAACCATCATACCACAGCGGCCACAACGTGTACCGGCGTTGTGGTACCAGGTGGCTCGTACCCGATCATCAACATCATCTACACCATTGCGACCACCCGTGCCACCTAGGCGCACGGCGGATGAGAGGCGACCCCGGCATCCCCGACGCACCGCATCAACTTGGCGTACCTCGGCGTGCATGACGCGTTGCAAATGCCGAGCGATATGCTCCTCCAACGACCGATGCAAGGGGCCTTTGATGCTTGGGCAAACCACATCATGGAGCTGATCGCCATCGCCTAGAAGGCCATCCAACCCCACTCTTCTTCAAGGCCGCAGGTGCCGGTCTCCGTGAGCTCGCACCTCATGCCGGTCCCCGAGTCAGCAAGCGATGGAGCCCCTCCTGCGCGTGGCGGGGCCGAGAGAGACGCGTCGCATGCTGTCCTTCTCCTCCTCTAGATTTTGGCGGCCGGCCTCGAGGCGCAGCATCCAGCAAGCACCAGAGGCGCGACGAGAACGGCGAGATGTTCGATGCACACACCTGTGCGCATCACCAAGACCAGATCGGCTCCTGACAACCCGGAGCGGCTAGGCAGGAGCGCTCCCTCAGGCGTAGCCAGCAGCGGGCGGCGATGGCGCGGGGGCGGGCGAACCACAGTGAAGGAGACACGCCAGGACACCCAAGAAGTAGTCTGCAGTGAGCAATTTCGGGGCCACCCAACGGCGGCAACAGTAACAAGCGACTTCGCGCGGAGGCCCATCGCAGCAAGATCTTTGAGCAACATGGCCGGGGGGATCCCCCTCCGCCGTCGAGAGGGACAGCCACCGTCGCGCTGTTGAACGGCTTTCGAGGTCGATCGAGCACCTACATGGAGCCTTATGTACCAGAGTATGCGACACCACCTGACCCTCGCGACGAAGAAGAGCCTCAAGCGTCGACCCCGGGCTCCCAGCGCCCCCAGGCTGCGGGGCATGATGCCAGCCGCCACCCCAGCGGACGAACTGCAAAGGACCGGACCCCAGGCCTCATGAGGACAAGTCATATGAAGCAACGAGACGCAGGTGGCGCGGGTCACCCGTGGCAACCACGGAGCTGGAGCAGGCACCGAGGGTCGGGCCTCACGAGGCGCACTTCATACGCAAAGAAGCTATGCGAGGTAAATTTTGGGTTCACTGCTCTATGGAGTGCCTACTGACCACAGGAACTTCAGGTGTTCGTGGCATGCCCCTGCATATTATATCGTTTACTTATGTTTCTATAACTCCTGTTGCATCCATTCGGCGATCTGACATCTTGCCTTGCTTGCATCTTTGGGCGATCTATCCCCCCGCTCGGGGGCTCCGACCGATGCGCATCGCCCCGACGCGGTGACTGGGGAGGCCCCACGGCTCCCAGGGCCACACTCAACAGGATGAAATTGGGGCCACTTGAGCGTCAAAGGGGGCCTCCTGAGCATCGTGCTTCAGGGACCTTACCGGTCACAAGCCCACCTGCCGCCCTTCATATCATCCACGGACATTCCGTCATTACGAGGGGTGGCAGGGCTTGACCCCATAGCTGAGATCGTCCATTCGGTCACAAGCAACGACGTTTGGGAAATGTGAGGGACTGGGTCCTCACGACGCAGAGTCGCTTGAGCATCAAAAGGGGGCTCCTGAGGATCGACCCTCAGGGGCCTTACCGGTCATAAGGCGAACTGCCGCCCTTGATATCGTCCACGGACATTCGGTCATTATCAGGCGTGACAGGGCTTGACCATGTAGCTACATCCGTTCACTCGGTCACATGCAACGGTGGTTGGGAAATGTGCGGGACTGGATCTTAGAGACGCAGAGCCGCTCAAATGTTAAAGGGGCTCCTGAGAATCGCGTCTCGGGAGTATTACCGATCACAAAGCCACTTGGCCACCCTGGTGTCGTCCAGGCACATTCGGTCGGTATCAGGGGAGCCAGTTGATACGTCCATTTTGCATCATGCTTTCATGCTGATATTTATTGCTTTATGGGCTGTTATATTACTTTGTGGTACCATATTTATGCCTTTTCTCTCTTATTTTGCAAGGTTTATTTGAAGAGGGAGAATTCAGGCAGTTGGAATTCTGGACTGGAAAAGGAGCAAATCTTAGTCCACTATTCTGCACATCTCCAAATGCCCTGAAAAGTTACGAGGATTTTTTTGGGATTATATACAAAATACTGGGCGAAAGAAGTACCGGAGGGGGGCTGCCAGGGCGCCACAAGCCCTGCCACCGCCACCCCCTGGTGGCGGAGTGGGGGCTTGTCAGCTCCCTGACGGCCCACTAGCCCCCCTCTTTTGAAATATGAAGGTTTTGGTCCAGAAAAATCATTCGGGAGCTTTTTCGTGGTTTTGCCGCCGCCACGAGGCGGAACTTGAGCAGATCCAATCTAGAGCTCCGGCAGGACGATCCTGCCGAGGAAACTTCCCTCCCGAAGGGGGAAATCATCGCCATCGTCATCACCAACACTCCTCTCGTCGGAGGGGAGGCATCTTCATCAACATCTTCATCAGCACCATCTCCTCTCCAATCCCTAGTTCATCTCTTGTAACCAATCTTCGTCTCGCGACTCCGATTGGTACTTGTAAGGTTACTAGTAGTGTTGATTACTCTTTGTAGTTGATGCTAGTTGGATTATTTGGTGGAAGAGTTTATGTTCAGATCCTTGATGCTATTCATTACACCTCTGATCATGATTATGGTTATGCTTTGTGAGTAGTTACTTTTGTTCCTGAGGAGATGGGATAAGTCATGCTGAGAATAGTCATGTGAATTTGATATTCGTTCGGTATTTTGATATGCTGTATGTTGTCTTTTCCTCTAGTGGTGTTATGTGAACGTCGACTACATAACACTTCACCATATTTGGGCCTAGAGGAAGGCATTGGGAAGTAGTAAGTAGATGATGGGTTGCTGGAGTGACAGAAGCTTAAACCCCCGTCTATGCGTTGCTTCGTGAGGGGCTGATTTGGATCCACTAGTTTAATGCTATGGTTAGACTTTGTCTTAATTATTCTTTTGTAGTTGCGGATGCTTGCGAGAGAGGTTAATCAGAAGTGGGATGCTTGTCCAAGTAAGGGCAGTACCCAAGCGCCAGTCCACCCACATATCAAACTATCAAAGTAACGAACGCGAATCATATGAACATGATGAAACAAGCATGACAGAAATTCCCGTGTGTCCTCGGGAGCGTTTTTCCTCCTATAAGACTTTGTTCAGGCTTGTCCCTTGCTACAAAAGGGATTGGTCCACTTGCTGCACCGTTTCTACTACTTGTTACTTGGTACTTTCTGCTTGCTATGTTTCACCTCGCTACACAATCACTTGTTACCGCTACTTTCAGTGCTTGCAGTTATTACCTTGCTGAAATCCATTTATCAAAGCCTTCTGCTCCTCGTTGGGGTCGACACTCTTACTTATCGAAAGGACTACGATTGATCCCCTATACACTTGGGTCATCAAGACTCTTTTCTGGCGCCGTTGCCGGGGAGTGAAGTGCCTTTGGTAAGTTGAAATTGGTAAGGAAACATTTATATACTGTCCTGAAATTTATTGTCACTTCTCACTATGGAAACTGTTCCTTTGAGGAGTTTGTTCGGGGTATCTTCACCACAAACGGAAGCACGAGGAGTTGTTCCTCGACCTGAGGTACCTACTGAAAATATCTTTTATGAAATCCCTTCGGGTATGCTTGAGAAACGGCTGGCTAATCCTTTTACAAGAGATGGATCTTCACATCCAGACTTACATCTGATCTATGTAGATGAAGTTTGTGGTTTATTTAAGCTTGCATGTTGGCCCGAGGATGAGGTAAATAAGACAGTCTTTCCTTTATCTTTGAAGGATAAGGCGTTGACATGGTATAGGCTATGTGATGATACTGGATCATGGGGCTACAATCGGTTGAAATTGGAATTTCATCAAAAGTTCTATCCTATGCATTTAGTACATCGTGATCGGAACTTTATTTATAACTTTTGGCCTCGTGATAGGGAAAGCATAGCTCAAGCTTGGGAGAGGCTTAAATCAATGCTATATTCATGCCCCAATCATGAGCTCTCGAGAGAAATCATCACTCAAAACTTTTATGCTTGGCTTTCTCATGAAGATCGTACCATGCTTGACACTTCTTGTACCGGTTCTTGTATGAAGAAGGATATTGATCACAAGTGGAATTTATTGGAAAGAATCAAACGCAACTCTGAAGATTGGGAGCTGGAGGAAGGTAAGGAGTCAGGTATGAATTTCCAGTTTGATTGCGTTAAATCTTTTGTTGAGACAAACACTTCTAGAGATTTTAGCGCTAAGTATGGAATTGACTCTGAGATAGTAGCTTCTCTATGTGAATCTTTTGCTGCTCATGTTGATCTTCCCAAAGAGAAATGGTTAAAATATCATCCTCCTGTAGAAAGAAACATAGCCAAAACCAATCTAGTTGAGGAGAAAGTCATTGCTTTTAGTGATCCTGTTGTTCCTTGTGCTTACACTGAGAAACCACCATACCCTACTAGGATAAAGGATTATTCTAAAGCTCCAACTGTGATACGTAGGGGTTACATTAGACCACTTGCACCCCCTGAGGAGATTAGAGTTCAACCTAGTGTTACTATTATCAAAGATCTCTTAGCCGAAGACATAGATGGGCATGTTATCAAATTCTGTGAGGACTCCGCTAGAATTGCTAAACCTCACGCGAAAGAGAAATACGGACCTGTAGTTGGCCTGCCCGTTGTTTCTGTCAAGATAGGACATCACTCTTACCATGGTTTATGTGATATGGGAGCTAGTGTTAGTGCAATACCCTGTTCTCTATATGATGAAATCAAAGATGAGATTGCACCTGGTGAGTTAGAACCCATTGATGTCACTATTACACTAGCTAATAGAGACACTATCTGCCCTCTGGGAATTGTGAGAGACGCAGAAGTCCCGTGTGGTAAGACGAAGTATCCTACCAATTTCCTCGTCCTTGGTACTGCACAAGATAGCTTTTGTCCCATCATATTTGGTATACCCTTTCTCGACACTGTCAATGCTCACATTGATTGCACTAAGAAGACCGTCACTGTTAGTTTCGATGGTGTGTCTCACGAATTTAACTTCTCCAAGTTTGGAAGACAACCCCATGAAAGAGAGTCGTCTGGTAGGGATGAAATCATTGCTCTTGCCTCTATTGCCGTACCTCTTACAGATCCTTTAGAGCAATATCTGCTTGAGCATGATAATGATATGCATATGGAGGAGAGAGATGAGATAGATAATATTGTCTTAGAACAATATCCTATTCTCAAGAATAATCTGCCTGTTGAACTGCTTGGGGATCCTCCCCCACCAAAGGGCGATCATGTGTTCGAGCTGAAACAGTTGCCTGATACTCTTAAGTATGCCTATCTTGATGAGAAGGAGATATATCCTGTCATTATTAGTGCTCTCCTCTCAGAGCACGAAGAGAAGAAGTTACTAAAAACTCCGAGGAAGCACCGTGCTGCTATTGGATATACTCTTGATGATCTTAAGGGTATTAGTCCCACTCTATGCCAGCCCAAGATTAAACTGATCATGACTTCAAACCAGTTGCTGATCATCAAAGGAGATTGAATCCTAAGATGAAAGAGGTTGGTAGAAAAGAAATATTAAAGCTTGTGGAAACAGGAATCATTTATCTTGTTGCTCATAGTGATTGGGTAAGTCCAGTACATTGCGTACCTAAGAAGGGAGGTATCACCGTCGTTCCTAATGATAAGGATGAACTAATCCCACAAAGGATTATTACCGGCTATAGGATGGTGATAGACTTCTGGAAACTGAACAAGGCAACCATGAAAGATCATTATCCTTTGCCGTTTATCGACCAAATGCTAGAAAGGCTATCAAAACACACACACTTCTGCTTTCTAGACGGTTATTTAGGTTTCTCGCAAATACCTGTTGCACAATCTGATCAAGAGAAAACCACTTTCACATGCCCCTTTGGTACCTTTGCCTATAGACGTATGCCTTTTGGCTTATGCAATGAACCTGCCACCTTTCAAAGATGTATGATGGCTATATTCTCTGACTTTTGTGAAAAAATTGTCGAGGTTTTCATGGATGACTTCTTCATTCACGGGTCCTCCTTTGATGATTGCCTCAGCAACCTTTATCGAGTATTACAGAGATGCGAAGATACCAACCTCGTCTTGAATTGGGAGAAGTGGAACTTTATGGTTAATGAAGGTATCGTCTTAGGACACAAAATCTCTGAAAGAGGCATTGAAGTTGATAAGGCTAAGGTTGATGCAATTGAGAAAATGCCTTGCCCCACAGATATCAGAGGTATACGAAGTTTCCTAGGTCATGCTGGTTTCTATAGAAGGTTCATTAAAGACTTCTCTAAGATTTCTAGGACTCTTACCAACCTCTTGCATAAGGATGTTCCTTTTGTTTTTGATGAGGATTGTGAGGAAGCTTTCAAAATACTTAAGAAGGCTTTGATAACCGCACCTATTGTTCAACCACCTGACTGGAACTTGCCCTTTGAAATCATGTGCGACGCTAGTGATTATGCTATTGGTGCTGTTCTAGGACAAAGAGTTGACAAGAAGTTGAATGTTATTCACTACGCTAGTAAAACTCTAGATAGTGCCCAAAGAAACTATGCCACTACGGAGAAGGAATTTTTAGTAGTCGTGTTTGCATGTGAAAAGTTCAGATCTTATATACTTGACTCCAAAGTCACTATTCACTCTGATCATGCTACTATTAAGTACCTTATGGAGAAGGACGCTAAGCCTAGACTGATCATATGGGTTCTCTTGCTACAGGAATTTGATTTGCACGTCGTTGACCGAAAGGGTGCTGATAACCCTGTAGCAGATAACTTGTCTAGGCTAGAGAATGTCCTTGATGACCCACTACCTATTGATGACAGCTTTCCTGATGAGCAATTAAATGTCATCCGCACTTCACATAGTGCACTATGGTATGCCGATTATGCAAACTATATTGTAGCCAAATACATACCACCCAGTTTCACCTATCAGCAAAAGAAGAAATTCTTCTTTGATTTGAGGCACTACTTTTGGGATGATCCTCACCTTTATAAGGAAGGTGTAGATGGTGTTATTAGACGTTGTGTGCCTGAACATGAATAGGGACAGATCCTGCAGAAGTGTCATTCCGAAGCCTACGGAGGACACCACGCTGGAGATAGAACTGCCCATAAGGTATAGCAATCAGGTTTCTATTGGCCCACTCTCTTCATGGATGCCCGTAAGTTTGTATTGTCTTGTGACGAATGCCAAAGAATAGGCAATATCAGTAAGCATCAAGAAATTCCTATGAACTACTCACTTGTCATTGAACCATTTGATGTCTGGGGCTTTGATTATATGGGACCATTCCTGAGTTCGAATGGGTACACCCACATCTTAGTTGCTGTGGATTACGTCACTAAGTGGGTAGAAGCTATCCCCACTAAAAATGCTGATCACCACACCTCTATTAAGATGCTTAAAGAAGTCATATTCCCAAGATTTGGAGTCCCTAGATATCTGATGACTGATGGCGGTTCACACTTCATTCATGGTTTTTTCCGCAAGATGCTCGCTAAGTATGATGTCAACCATAGATTTGCATCTCCTTATCATCCTCAGTCTAGTGGTCAAGTGGAGTTGAGTAATAGGGAGATCAAATTGATCCTACAAAAGACCGTCAATAGATCTCAAAAGAATTGGTCTAGCAAACTTGACAATGCACTATGGGCTTATAGGACTGCTTATAAGAATCCCATGGGCATGTCACCGTATAAAATGGTTTACGGTAAAGCCTGTCATTTACCTCTTGAGCTGGAACACAAAGCTTATTGGGCAATCAAAGAGCTCAACTTTGATTTCAAACTTGCCGGTGAGAAGCGGTTGTTTGATATCAGCTCGTTAGATGAATGGAGGGCCCAGGAATATGAGAATGCCAAGTTGTTCAAGGAAAAGGTTAAGAGATGTCTCGACAAACGAATATAGAAACGAGAGTTCAATGTAGGTGATTATGTCCTGCTATACAATTCTCGTTTGAGATTCTTTGCAGGCAAGCTTCTCTCTAAATGGGAAGGTCCTTATGTTATCGAGGAAGTATATCGTTCCGGTGCCATCAAAATCAATAACACGGAAGGAAATTTTCCTAGAGTGGTAAATGGGCAAAGAATCAAGCATTATATCTGTGGTACTCCCATAAATGTTGAGACCAATATCATCAATGTCATAACTCCAGAGGACTACATAAGGGATGTTTATCAGCCTATTTCAGACCCTGAAAACAAAGAGATATCTGTTTCGATAAGAAATTGGACTCCGATGCTTTTCCAATAGGAAATTTCCTCCGTTTTGGAATTTTTGGGAAATTAGAAAAATAAAAAGTAGTCTGGAGAGCGCACGAGGCGGCCACAAGCCCTGCCACCGCCCCTACCCCCCTGGTGGCGGAGGGCAAGCTTCTGGGCACCTCGTGTGCCTCCCGGACTCTGTTTTCTTGCGGAGCAGTCCTTCTGGTCCAGAAAAAATCAATATATATTTGCCTGAAGGTTTTGATCTCCGTATCGCGCAGTTCTTCTCTGTTTTCGTTTCAAGCTTGTTGTCTACCACAAATTTAGAGCAAAGATGTCTCAGGAATCTGTTGGGGAGAATGATCTTCACCAAGTTCATGAAGAAGTAGATGCTGATATGAAAAGAGTAGAAGTCACGGAAGCGAGGGACCAAGCTAAGGAGAAAACCCAAGCTAGGGAGGAAGTTCAACCTATGTTCAACATTGAAGACGTTGAAGGAGTAGATTTTTGCCAACTCTTCCTCCATGTGCTGTCTCCATTCTTGATTGAAGTCTTGAGTTTTTGCGAAACAACTCGTGCTCGCAATATTTCCCTTTCTCATGAAGTTGTTTTGTTGGAAAACCATGTCACAGATCTCAAAGGTATAAATCAAAGATTGATAGCTCTCTTGGAATCAAAGGCAACAACTTCGCCAACTTCACCACCAAAGGAAGACAACTAAGCATTGGTGTGTTTAATCCCCTTGGCTTCTGCCAAGCTTGGGGGAGTTGCCCTGGTATCGTATCACCTTTATATATTTTGCTTTTACCTTTGTTTTAGTTCTTTCCTTTTCAGTTTCTATTTCTTCTCTTAGAGGAATAAGTCATTAGTGTTTAGTTTGAGTCTATTGCTTTTGTCTCTCCCCCGATGTATTCGAGCTTACGAGCTACATAATAAAGAGTATCTTAGTCAAGGGCTTTGCTTTGTGCCATGATCAAAAGTATGAAAAGAACGATAGCATGAAAGATCATGTGACGATCTTATGGAAAGTGATAACTTTACTTATGACACGTATGATGATTGAAACTTGTTGAGAATAAAACAACATAGACGTCAGTCATTGTTGCAATTAATAAGAAGTAATAAGGAAAGAGAGGTTCACATATAAATATATCATCTTAGACACTTTTTACAATTGTGAGCACTCACCAAACTATTACATGCTTAGGAGTAGATGTTGGACAAGGAAGACAACATAATGAATTATGTTTGCTTGGTTCCAAACAATGTTATATGATTAGAGATCCCTTAGCATGTGACGATTGCTTCCACCTCATATTAGCCAAAACTCCCGCACCAAGTAGAGATACTACTTGTGCATCCATAAACCTCCAACCCAGTTTTGCCTTGCGAGTCCACCATACCTACCTATGGATTGAATAAGATCCTTCAAGTAAGTTGTCATCGGTGCAAGCAATAAAAATTGCTCTCTAATATGTATGATCTATTAGTGTGTGGAAAATAAGCTTTGTAGGAACCTGTGATGAGGAAGACATAAAAGCGACAGACTGCATAATAAATTCTTTATCATAGGAGGCAATATAAAGTGACGTTCCTCCGCACTAAGAGGACACGCATTCAAACCTCAAAAGCGCATGACAACCTGTGCTTCCCTCTGCGAAGGGCCTATCTTGTACCTTTACTTTTTGCCCTTGTAAGAGTCATGGTGATCTTCACCAATTCCCTATTTTTGCCTTTGTCTTGGCTACCGTCACATGTTTGGGAAAGATCTATATTCATATATCAACTTGGAGTTGAGTACTTATGCTTTATTATTGTTGACTTTACCCTTGAGGTAAATCGTTGGGAGGCAAAACTATAAGCCCCTATCTTCCTCTGTGTCCAGCTGAAACTTTGACACCATGAGTACCACGTGAGTTGTAACAATTGTGGAAAACAAAGAGATGATTGAGTATGTGGGTTTGCCTTACAAGCTCTTATTTGACTCTTTCAGATGTTGTGATAAATTGCAATTCCTTCAATGACTATGGACTATTGTTGGTTACTTCTCGGTAAGGTTTTTTGCTTCATGCTTTGCTTTGTGAAGGAATTGTTACTTTCCCATAAGAATCTTTATGATGTATTGATGTTCTATGTGTGATCATGATGCCCTCTTGTCCGTATTATGGTTATCGACACCTTCGTCCCTCAACATGTGGACATGTTTATGGAACTTGGTTTTCGCTTGAGGACAAGCGAGGTCTAAGCTTGGGGGAGTTGATACGTCCATTTTGCATCATGCTTTCATGTTGATATTTATTTCTTTATGGGCTGTTATATTACTTTGTGGTACCATATTTGTGCCGTTTCTCTCTTATTTTGCAAGGTTTATTTTAAGAGGGAGAATTCAGGCAGCTGGAATTCTGGACTCGAAAAAGAGCAAATCTTAGTCCACTATTCTACACATCTCCAAATGCCCTAAAAAGTTACATGGATTTTTTTGGGAGTACATAAAAAATACTGGGCGAAAGAAGTACCGGAGAGGGGCTGCCAGGGCGCCACAAGCCCTGCCACTGCCACCCCCTGGTGGCGGAGTGGGGGCTTGTGGGCTCCCTGAAGGCCCACTAGCCCCCCTCTTTTGCTATATGAAGGGTTTTGGTCCAGAAAAAATCATTCGGGAGCTTTATCGTGGTTTCGCTGCCGCCACGAGGTGCAACTTGAGCAGATCCAATCTAGAGCTCCGGCAGGACGATCCTGCCGGGGAAACTTCCCTCCCGGAGGGGGAAATCATCGCTATCGTCATCAGCAACACTCCTCTCGTCAGAGGGGAGGCATCTTCATCAACATCTTCATCAGCACCATATTCTCTCCAATCCCTAGTTCATCTCTTGTAACCAATCTTCGTCTGCCACTCCGATTGGTACTTGTAAGGTTACTAGTAGTGTTGATTACTCTTTGTAGTTGATGCTAGTTGGATTATTTGGTTGACGAGTTTATGTTCAGATCCTTGATGCTATTCATTACACCTCTGATCATGATTATGATTATGCTTTGTGAGTAGTTACTTTTGTTCCTGAGGACATGGGATAAGTCATGCTGATAATAGTCACGTGAATTTGATATTTGTTCGGTATTTTGATATGATGTATGTTGTCTTTTCCTCTAGTGGTGTTATGTGAACGTCGACTACATAACACTTCACCATATTTGGGACTAGAGGAAGGCATTGGGAAGTAGTAAGTAGATGATGGGTTGCTGGAGTGACAGAAGGTTAAACCCTAGCCTATGCGTTGTTTCGTGAGGGGCTGAATTGGATCCACTAGTTTAATGCTATGGTTAGACTTTGTCTTAATTCTTCTTTTGTAGTTACGGATGCTTGCGAGAGAGGTTAATCATAAGTGGGATGCTTGTCCAAGTAAGGGCAGTACCCAAGTGCCGGTCCACCCACATATCAAAATATCAAAGTAACGAACGCGAATCATGTGAACATGATGAAACTAGCATGACAGAAATTCCCGTGTGTCCTCGGGAGCATTTTTCCTCCTATAAGACTTTGTTCAGGCTTGTCCCTTGCTACAAAATGGATTGGGCCACTTGCTGCACCGTTGCTACTACTTGTTACTTGTTACTTTTTGCTTGCTACTTATCACTGTTGGAAATATGCCCTAGAGGCAATAATAAATTAGTTATTATTATATTTCTTTGTTCATGATAATCGTTTATTATCCATGCTATAATTGCATTGATTGGAAACACAATACTTGTGTGGATACATAGACAAAACACTGTCCCTAGTAAGCCTCTAGTTGACTAGCTCGTTGATCAAAGATGGCCAAGGTTTCCTGGCCATAGGCAAGTGTTGTTACTTGATAACGGGATCACATCATTAGGAGAATCATGTGATGGACTAGACCCAAACTAATAGACGTAGCATGTTGATCGTGTCATTTTGTTGCTACTGTTTTCTGCGTGTCAAGTATTTGTTCCTATGACCATGAGATCATATAACTCACTGACACCGGAGGAATGCTTTGTGTGTATCAAACGTCGCAACGTAACTGGGTGACTATAAAGATGCTCTACAGGTATCTCCGAAGGTGTTAGTTGAGTTAGTATGGATCGAGACTGGGATTTGTCACTCCGTGTGACGGAGAGGTATCTCGGGGCCCACTCGGTAATACAACATCACACACAAGCCTTGCAAGCAATGTGACTTAGTGTAAGTTGCGGGATCTTGTATTACGAAACGAGTAAAGAGACTTGCCGGTAAACGAGATTGAAATAGGTATGCAGATACTGACGATCGAATCTCGGGCAAGTAACATACCGAAGGACAAAGGGAATGACATACGGGATTATATGAATCCTTGGCACTGAGGTTCAAACGATAAGATCTTCGTAGAATATGTAGGATCCAATATGGGCATCCAGGTCCCGCTATTGGATATTGACCGAGGAGTCACTCGGGTCATGTCTACATAGTTCTCGAACCCGCAGGGTCTGCACAATTAAGGTTCGACGTTGTTTTATGCGTATTTGAGTTATATGGTTGGTTACCGAATGTTGTCCCGGATGAGATCCAGGACGTCACGAGGAGCTCCGGAATGGTCCGGAGGTAAAGATTGATATATAGGAAGTCCTGTTTTGGTCACCGGAAAAGTTTCCGGCTCATCGGTAGTGTACTGGGAGTGCCGGGAGGGGTGCCGGGGACCATCGGGAGGGGTGTCACGCCCCAAGGGGTCTCATGGGCTATGGGAAGAGATAAACCAGCCCCTAGTGGGCTGGAATAAGTTCCCACTAAGGCCCATAAGGTTTGAGAAGGAAAAAACACAAGGTGGAAAGAGTTTCCAAGTGGGAAGGTTGAATCCTACTCCAACTAGGATTGGAGTAGGACTCCTCCACCTCCAATTTCGGCCAAACCTTGAGGGTTTGAGGCTGCCTCTTCCCTCCCCCTCCCTCCTATATATACTGAGGTATTAGGGCTGATTTGAGACAACTTTTGCCACGGCAGCCCGACCACATATCTCCACGGTTTCACCTCTAGATCGCGTTTCTGCGGAGCTCGGGCGGAACCCTGCTGAGATAAGATCACCACCAACCTCCGGAGCGCCGTCACGCTGCCGGAGAACTCATCTACCTCTCCGTCTCTCTTGCTGGATCAAGAAGGCCGAGATCATCATCGAGCTGTACGTGTGCTGAACGCGGAGGTGCCGTCCGTTCGGCACTAGATCGTGGGACTGATCGCGGGACGGTTCGCGGGGCGGATCGAGGGACGTGAGGACGTTCCACTACATCAACCGCGTTCACTAACGCTTCTGCTGTGCGGTCTACAAGGGTACGTAGATCGAACATCCCCTCTCGTAGATGGACATCACCATGATAGGTCTTCGTGCGCGTAGGAAATTTTTTGTTTCCCATGCGACGTTCCCCAACAATCACCTCGCTACACAATCACTTGTTACCGCTACTTTCAGTGTTTGCAATTATTACCTTACTGAAATCCGTTTATCAGAGCCTCCTGCTCCTTGTTGGGTTCGACACTCTTACTTATCAAAAGGACTACGATTGATCCCCTATACTTGTGGGTCATCAGTAGGGCCTTGACCCGTGGGGCTCCTCACGACGTTAGGGAAATGCGCAGGACTGTGACCTGCCGATGTAGAGAAATAGAAAAGCCCTCAACCGGCCTCAGGAGAAGGAGCACGCAGGATCTACATCAACCCGTTAGACCTCTGCATCGACCTTCAATCCTTCCGGAACCTACTACATCCCGTGACACTCTCACGTAATAACAAGCCGAGGCTGTATACCCCCAGCCCCCCCCACCCCGAGGACGTGGAAAGGGCCCACCCCACGCCTAGTGGAATACCTATGCTCCGCACTGGGTGCAGATGGAGGAAATTAACACAGTCCACCAATGAGTTCCAGAATCAGGCGCCTATGCCTCGGGGGTAGGCACACTCGCAAGACCAAAGCATCCTGACGACCTCCCATATACACCCCCACCGTGACACTCTCACGTAATAACGAGCCGAGGCTATATATGCCCAGGGCCCCCCGAGGACGCGAAAGGGGTCCATCCCACGCCTAGTGGAAGCCCTATGCTCCGTGCTGGGGAGGAAACGGAGGCAATCAACTCAGTCCACCAATGACTATGCCGGTAGCTAGCAAGGAAACCCACATAGTCCCCCAATGATTATGCCAGCCTAGGTGTCGGACGTGGCATTTACTTGCTTTTTCCTGTCAGTTTTAAAAGTTTTTCTAAAAACAAAAGGGGTGGTGGAATTTCCTCTTGCGCTTTCTCGGCTTTGAAGCCTCTCTTTCTGGATTTTCGATGGAGTTGCATGCCCCGCACCACCCCTAGGGGCCAAGAAGCGAAAGCAAGGACTTGCCATCCCAGGGGCAAACATTTTCGACGATCAACCCCCGCTCGGGGCTCCGGATCGAAGCATGATATCACCACAAAGAGTCTCAGGAGGCCTCAGGGCATCCTGAGGCGATGACTAAAGGAACGAGAAGAGGAATAGCTCAAGCGCCAAAGGGGGCTCCTGGGCATCGAGCCTCCAGAGCCTAACCGTTCATAAGGAGCGGGACCAGGGCCCGCAGACATAGAGGGCCAGAAGGGTCTCCACGCCATCCCATCTACAGAGCAGGATCTACTCATGAGGATCTACGGGAGGGACCGGCGCAAACCCCACGAGCTAAGTGCCCTGCAGGCCCAGACGGGGGTCATTTGGTTTCATGCGAAACTAAAAATAAATAAAAAACACACGTACTAACGGAGGGATGCAGGGCCTAAGGATTCAGATGTGGCGAGGAGAAAGGACGATGACTAAGCGTGCAGCGACTCGAGCGGTGCCTCGGGACGACGGGACCTCATGTGGGCCCTGACCGACGTTACCCTCGAGCTGAGGCTGGGGCAGCAACAGGCCCTGAGCTTCGAAGCCGAACCACAACGACCACCAGCGAGCCTACCATTAATTCAAGAGTGAAAGGAAAAACGACGGACGACAAAGGTAATAACACAAAAGCTTAATGCCCAAGAGGGCAGAGTTCTTGATCCAACATCGCAGGAGCAGGTAAGAAGAAGCTGGGGGCACCTAGGGGGAGAGGCCGCCGATGTCGCCGTTGGCGTCTGTAGGCTTGGCGTCGGAGGCATCCTCCTCGCTGGAGACGGATCCTGGACGTACTGCTCCCCTAGGACGTCCACGTGCGGGCGGACTTCGTCTCGGAGAATACGACGGGACTTATCGGGAGCTGGCTCGACGACACGCCAGAGGTAGAGCTGCGGAGCAAGGTGGCATAGGTTGGAGAAGACGAGCGTCAAGGCAAGGCCAAAAAGCTCGCGCGTGTCGGCCGCGCTATCCTCCTCCACCCGGGAGATGCCAGCCTCCAGTGTCTCCACCACCTTCTGGAAGAAGGCGAGGTAGCCCCCATCACTTCTCACATTCGGAAGCGTCGTGATGACCCACAAGTATAGGGGATCAATCGTAGACCTTTCGATAAGTAAGAGTCTCGAACCCAAGAGGAGCAGAAGGATCTGACAAGTGGTTTTCAGCAAGGTAAAATCTGCAGGCACTGAAATTGTCGGTAACAAGTGATTGTGTGATGAGATGATTCGTAGCAAGCAACAAGTAACAAAAGTAGCAACGGTGCAGCAAAGTGGCCCAATCCCTTTTGTAGCAAGGGACAAGCCTGGACAAAGTCTTATAGGAGGAAAAACGCTCCCGAGGACACACGGAAATTTCTGTCATGCTAGTTTCATCATGTTCATATGATTCGCGTTCGTTACTTTGATAATTTGATATGTGGGTGGACCGGCGCTTGGGTACTGCCCTTACTTGGACAAGCATCCCACTTATGATTAACCCCTCTCGCAAGCATCTGCAACTACGAAAGAAGAACTAAGACAAAGTCTAACCATAACATTATACTGGTGGATCCAAATCAGCCCCTTACGAAGCAACGCATAAACTAGGGTTTAAGCTTCTGTCACTCCAGCAACCCATCATCTACTTACTACTTCCCAATGCCTTCCTCTAGGCCCAAATAATGGTGAAGTGTTATGTAGTCGACGTTCACATAACACCACTAGAGGAAAACCAACATACAACATATCAAATTACCGAACGAATACCAAATTCACATGACTACTATTAGCATGACCTATCCCATGTCCTCAGGAACAAAAGTAACTACTCACAAAGCATAATCATATTCATGACCAGAGAGGTAATGAGTAGCATCAAGGATCTGAACATAAACTCTTCCACCAAGTAATCCAACTAGCATCAACTACAAAGAGTAATCAACACTACTGGAAATCAGTTTTTTGCCGTCTCCCATATCTTTGCCGTCTGCTAGGTGATGGCAAAGAGTGTCTTTGCCGTCAGCTGCCACAAAGCAGACGACACAGAACTGGCTGATGGCATAGAATGTCTTTGCCATCAGTCACATCTTTGTCGTCAGCCGCGGACGGCAAAGAGTCGCACAGCAGACGACAAATACATAGGTGGGGCCCACCTGACCGCGGGGACGTTAGGTCAAAATGGAGTCCCTTCTTTGCCGTCTGTTAGCGGATGGCAAAGAGTCCGGAGGCACACGGCAAAGAGTCTAGACTCTTTGCCGTCCGCAGACAGACGGCAAAGAGCTAACTCCGTCTGTAACGGCTCCACCCCGCCCCTCTCTCTCTCACCCACTGTGTAACGGCTCCACACCCCGCCCCTCTCTCTCTCCCACTCCTCTCCCCGACACCCACCACCGCCACCACCATCACGCCGCCGCCCCTGTCGCCCCCGACGCCGCCCTGGTGCATCACAGCCCCGCCCCCGCCGCCCCGCCGCCCTCGTCGCCGCCCCGGTGCCCCAGCACCCCCTGGTGCAGCTGCCCCACCTCTCCCCGACACCCACCTGAGCCACCACCGTCGCGTCTCTGCCCCTGGTGCCCCCGGTGCGGCCCCGTCACCCCCAACACCCCCGGCCCCGCCACCCACGACGCCACAGCCGCCCCTCCCGGTGAGCCCCCACACCCCCCCCCCCCCGCACGGGAAAGTTGATTTTTTATTGTTTGGTATTTAGTTTTTTGGAATTAGATTATAAGTACAAAGTTGATTTTTTATTGTTGTTGTAGTAGTTGTAGTTGTTGTTCTTGTTATTGTAGTTCTTGTTATTGTAGTTGTAGTAGTTGTAGTAGTTGTTCTTGTTATTGTAGTTGTTGTAGTTGTTGTTTTTGTTATTGTAGTTCTTGTAGTAGTTGTTGTTGAATTATTGTAGTTGTTGTAGTAGTCGGTGTACTGGTTGATGAGCCCTATATTCTTAGCTTTTCATATAAAGACCATCTGCCACTAGTTAGTTAGCTTAATAGAAAGAAGAGGAAGAAGAAGGTAAGAAGATAAGAAGAGAAGAAGGGAAGAAGAAAAAAAAATAAGAAGGAGAAGAAGAGAAAAAAAGAATAAGTAGAAGAAGAGGATAAAGAAAAATAGAAATAGAAATAAGAGGAAGAAGAAGAAGAAGAAGAGGAGAAGAGGAGAAGAAAGAGGACAAAATGAAAAGAAGAAGAAGAGAAGAAGAAGGAGAAGGAGGAGGAGGAGAAGGAGCCCTCCTTCTTCTCCTTCTTCTCCTTCTTCTCCCCTCCTTATTTTTTAGCTTGTTTAGCTAATTGTCCTCCAAAATGACATAATAAACTAAAAACCTTGGTTAGCTCATGAATATTATATTCTTAGCTTGTTTTTCCTAAAAATGACATAATTAGACATAATTAGAATATTTGTGTTGATCGGGTGGATTTACATGTGATAGTTGTCTCGTCGCTGTGAGGTCTGCTGTGCGAAGACCTCCTTGTGCGTTGTACGAGCTCCGCCCCTGCATTCGTGGGTCAGTACAAATTTCATCTCCTCCTCGCCCCTTCATTTACTGTGACTCGGGTTTCTGGATGAAACTTTCTAGATTTAGGTAATTAAATTAATTTATCAGTATGCGTGACCAGTATGCGTCTCCCGTTCGAAAGGGCGACATATATAAATATGCATGTCTTTGCATATTTATAACCGCCATCCTTTTGAATTGAACAACATTATCCATGGACAGCCCGAGTATGTGTAGATTGGGTTCGTTTTCCCGTATGCTGTGCTCTGGATCCGATGCGGAATTTCGTCAGTGCCTCCCTGTTGTTGTCCGGATGCACATCCTCTCTGTTTATTGCGGAGACGTGTATTAGGAGAACAGCGGGGAGGTGCTACTGAAATTTTGCGTTGGATCTGGAGCAGAGCATGGGAAAACGAACCCAATCTACACATACTCGGGTGGGATTTGGACCTATCTTTACCTATTAGCGTATATGTTGCCTGGGCGTAATAAAAATGGCGAACCTGATTAACCGATGAATATAAATGCTAAATTATATATAAATATATTTCTTCTGTCTTTAGTAGGTAGGCAAGATGAGTGATCGTGCGTGGATGTATACCGGGCACCCTAGTCAGAAAGAGATGACGAAAGAATGGTTTGTAAAAATAAAGGAATTTGTGAAAGCTGCATTCGCAAATGGCCAGGAAAGAAACTATTGCCCCTGTCTTGGATGCGACAACTATAAAAAGACGACAGAGGTTGTAATGATTAAACACCTGCAGAGGAGGGGTTTTAAGCCTAATTATACGGTGTGGACATTTCATGGTGAGTCTATACAACGCACAAGAGCTGAGGTGGTCTGTCGTCGCACTGGCGAGCATGGTACCAGGATCGAAGACATGGTGCAAGACTTTGATGATGCTCGGGATTCGGAAGATGAGATGGAGGAATCTGCAAAGTCCTTTTCTGAATTGTTGGAGTCTTCAAAACGTCCTCTCCATGAGCACACTGAGCTCTGTCAGCTGGATGCAATTGCACAAGTAATGGCTCTGAAGGCTCAGTTCAACTTGGGAAGAGAATGCTACGACGCGGTGATGACACTATTTGGACGCTTCCTACCCAAAGGCCATGTCATGCCTGCAAACCTGTACCAGTCGGACAAAATACTTCGTGTACTTAAGATGCCCTATGAGAAGATAGATGCATGTGAGAAAGGATGTGTCTTATTTAGGAAGGAGTATGCACACTTGGACTATTGTCCCAATTACGAGTCTTGCAGGTATCTTGTGGTAGACAACGGTATGGGTTAGAAGAGGCAGACCAAAATCGCAGTTAGTTTACTTCGGTATATGCCAATCGTACCAAGACTTCAACGTCTTTTCATGGTCGAAGAGACAGCCAGACAGATGACATGGCACAAATTGGGAAAAAGAACCTAACTAGATGCGGATGGGAATAAGATGGTGGTACACACATCGAATGGGGAAGCGTGGAAACATTTCGATGGATAACATCAGGATAAAGCGGCAGATCCAAGGAATCCTTGAGTCTGCATCGCCACAGATGGTTTTAATCCCTTCGGCATGACGGAAACCAAATATAGTTGTTGGCCTGTATTTGTCATTCCACTCAATCTCCCCCCCCGGACAGATTATGCAAAGAAAGAACATATTTCTGATGTTGATAATTCCAGGGCCCTATTATCCGGGGAAGAATATGAATGTGTACCTGTAGCTGCTTAAGGATGAATTGGAAGAAGCTTGGGATAATGGGGTCAAGACATATGCTGCCGCTAGAAAACAAAACTTCAAAATGCATGTGTGGTACATGTACTCTATGCATGACTTGCCGGCGTATGTACTATTCTCTGGATGGTGTGTGCATCGAAGGTTCCCGTGCCCCCAATGCAAGGCAACTCTTCAGTTTCATTGGTTGCAGGAGGGTCAGAAGTATTCTTGCTTTGACTTGCATAGACAGTTCCTAGATCCTGACCATCAGTTCAGAAAAGACAAGAAGAACTTTACCAAAGGTAAAGTTGTCAAAAACCTGGCACCACCTGCGTTGACATGCCAACAGATCCTGGATCAGTTAAACTCCCTCGAACCTGATCCAGAGCGTCCAGGGTATTTCAAGGGGTATAATTCAAAACACGCCTCGACTCACAAGCCATGCTTCTGGGATCTGCCTTACTTGAAAGACCTCCTTCTTCCACACAATATCGACATGATGCACACTGAAAAGAATATCAGAGAGGCTATTTTTGGTACTTTGTTCGACATAGATGGGAAGACAAAGGATAATACTAAGGCTAGAGTCGATCAAGAGACACTATGTCATAGACCGTTACAAAACATGTGAGAAGGCAAAGGAAAGTAGAAGTGGTCGAAGCCAAAGGCCTGGTTCATATAGCGCCAACTTACTTTAGTTCGCACGAAACTGGGTATGTGATTTGCTTCATGATTCATGCAATTCATTCTTCATGCTAATATTTTGTTCCTCTCTTTTAGGCGCATCACAATAAGAAGGAGATGCCACACTTGTACGACTTTTATGGCATGGCCCATACTGCCTCGTACAAGAAGGCGAAGGCATTCTCTGAGTCTGACCTGGATGATCCAAATAACTTCACCAACATATCATCCCACCAAAAGCTCGTGACATACAGGAACACGGGGAAGGCTATGAAAGGGGATGAATTTAACCCGAGCCAGGAACCTTTGGATCCATAGCTCGTGATGATATCTGGTGGCGGGAGGCGCCATGGCTCGATAGCCATTGGAGATGGGATAATACGTTGTCCACTCACTCTCCCGGAGATCAAGGCGCGCCAGTCCTGAGATAACTCTCGTCCACGGCCAGTCGATCCTGCGATCGAGGTTAGTTGTATGGACTAAGAAACTTTCATCCAGTTCATTATGTGTGTCACCATAGATCATTACTGTGGTAACGAGGAATGGTGTTTCAGGCTGCTCTTCAGAAAGAGAGAGCGGCAAACCAGGGTGCTCTTGAGAAAGCGAGATTGGCAAGCCAGGCTGCTCTTCAGGCTGCTCTTGATGAGAGGGACCAGACCACGGAACGATTGATTGAGGAGGAGAGGGCCCGGAATGAGGCGGGTCAACGGGCCGTGTACGATCTTTTTGTGGTAAGTTTTTTTTCACATTAGCCAAATCATGTGTATAATGTTTGTTTCATTACTAACTAATACAACCCACTCTTCAGGGTCTGTGCGAGAAGAGCGGTCAAGTCCCTCCACCGATGCCCGTCTTCTCTTTTATTGGCATGATGAGTTTCATTATAAACTAGTATTAATAATTCAGTGTCATCATGCTAACTGAGACATTGCAAAATATCTTTTCTGCAGAATAACTCACGAGCGTCATCGCACGACCCTTCTCCAGGTGTTTCTCCTCCTTGATGACCACTACGGTAAGTTTCTCTTCTCCTCTTTCATATTCTCCTTGCCTTAATTTCCCCAACAATGACATAATTAGCCCATTTAGCTCCAAAATGCCATAATAACCTCAAAATGGCATAAGAACCTTGGTTAGCTCATTAATATTATATACTTAGCTTGTTTTCCTCTAAAATGGGATAATTAGCCCATATAGCTCCAAAAAGACATAGTTAGCTAATTTAGCTCCAAGAAGAGGAGAAGAGGAGAAGAAATAGGAAAAATGAAAAGAAAGAAGAAGAAGAAGAAGAAGAGAAGAAGGAGAAGGAGGACGAGGAGGAGGAGAAGGAGGAGAAGGCCAAGGACCTTCTAGTGCTTCTCCTCCTCCTCGTCCTTCTCCTCCTTCTTCTTTATTTCTTCTTCTTCTTCCCCTCCTCCTTTTTCTTCTCCTCTTCCATATTCTCCTTGCCGTAATTTCCCCAACAGTGACATAATTAGCGCATTTAGCTCCAAAAAGACATTATAAGCTCAAAATGGCATAAGAACCTTGGTTAGCTCATTAATATTTTATACTTAGCTTGTTTCCTCTAAAATGGGATAATTAGACCATATAGCTCCAAAAAGACATAGTTAGCTAATTTAGCTCCAAGAAGAGGAGAAGAGGAGAAGAAATAGGAAAAATGAGAAGAAAGAAGAAGAAGACGAAGAAGAGAAGAAGGAGGAGGAGGAGGAGGAGAAGGAGGAGAAGGAGGAGAAGGCCATGGACCTTCTAGTCCTTCTCCTCCTCCTTCTCCTTATCCTCCTTTATTTCTTATTCTTCTTCTCTTCCTCCTCTTTCTTCTCCTCTTTCATATTCTCCTTGCCTTAATTTCCCCAACAATGACATAATTAGCCCATTTAGCTCCAAAAAGACATTATAAGCTCAAAATGGCATAAGAACCTTGGTTAGCTCATTAATATTATATACTTAGCTTGTTTTCCTCTAAAATGGGATAATTAGCCCATTTAGCTCCAAAAAGACATAGTTACCTAATTTAGCTCGAAGAAGAGGAGAAGAGGGGAAATGAAAAGGAAGAACAAAAAGAAGAAGAGAAAGAGAAGAGACGGAGAAGGAGAAGAAGGAGGAGGAGAAGAAGAAGAGAAGAAGGAGAAGGAGCAGAAGGAGCCCTCCTTATTCTCCTTCTTCTTCCCTCCTTCTTCTCCTCTTCTTCTCCTTCTTCTTCTCCTATTCTCCTCCTCCTTCTCCTTCTCCTTCTCCTCATCCTCCTCCTGCTCCTCCTTATTCTTGTTTTTTCTTCTCCTTCTTCTCTTCTTGCTTCTTCTCTTTTTTCTTCAATTTAGCTTATTTGTCATATATATGTTGTTGTTCTTCTTCTTCTGACTTTCTTATTCCCATTTTACAGATTGGATGTACTACATGCATGGAAGCTGGCATTGCAGTGCTTTAGTTCCCGTTTTTATTTGAGTTGATGAACAATGTGGAACTATATGTATATGTATATATGGATGAACAATATATGTGCAACTATATGTATGTATATATGGATGAAACTTCGTATGTGTTGGTTCTTTTGATATATGGGATGTACGTTGATGAATAAATGGCATTGATGAGCTTTATATGTATATCATATATGTGTTGTGACCTATTTATCATATATGTGCTATGAATTATATATATATGTGCTGTGAAATAGAGAAAATAAACAAAAACGTGACAATATAGGCTCTTTGCCATCTGCCAGCTGATGACAAATGCCTTTGCCATCAGGCAGCTGACGGCAAAGCTGCCACGTGGCGCCCAGCTATGCAACCTGGGCAACAGTAGCTGGCTATATAGTGTATTTGCCATATGCTTCCTGGGGGGGGGGGCAGACGGCAAAGAAGAGGGCACAGAGGAGGGGGGAGGAGGGGTAGGTAGACGACAAAGAGCGGAGGGGGGGGGGAGGAGGTGGAGGCAGACGACAAAGAGTGGAGGTGGAGGTAGACGGCAAAGAAGAGGGTGAGGCAGACGGCAAAGCCTCCGTTAGCCCCTAACGGAGGCAACGCCTGTCGGCTGCCGTCTCGACATCTTTGCCGACTGCTCTTATGAAAAGCTGACGGCAAAGCTCTTTGCCGTCCGCTTCGGTGAGGCAGATGGCAAAGAAGCTACAATGCCGTCGTAGGCTGACGCAGAATTTTTGCCGATAGGAGTTTTCTCTGCCGTCTGTGTATTACTCTTTGTCGTCGGTGGATTACTCTTTGCCGTCTGTGATGGCAGACGGCAAAGAAGCTAATTCCTGTAGTGTAGCAAACTTACAAGTACCAATCGGAGTCCCGAGACGGAGATTGGTTACAAGTGATGAACTAGGGTTTGGAGATGAGATGGTGCTGATGAAGATGTTGATGGTGACGAGTCCCCTTCGATGAGAGGAGTGTTGGTGATGATGATGGCGACGATTTCCCCCTTTGGGAGGGAAGTTTCCCCGGCAGGATCGTCCTGCCGGAGCTCTAGATTGGTTCTGCTCAAGTTCCGCCTCGTGGCGGCGGCGAAACCACGAAAAATCTCCTCCTTGATTTTTTCCTGGACGAAACCCTCCATATAGCAAAAGAGGGGGGCCAGTGGGCCAGTGGGCTGCCCACAAGCCCTCATGGCGCGGCCTGGGGGGGTGGCCGCGCCGTG
The DNA here is from genome assembly GCF_904849725.1 of Hordeum vulgare subsp. vulgare. Lineage (NCBI taxonomy): Eukaryota > Viridiplantae > Streptophyta > Magnoliopsida > Poales > Poaceae > Hordeum > Hordeum vulgare. Next base: position 159,758,124 of record NC_058522.1, read on the forward strand.
CAGGTTTGTGGGCGCCCCCTGGTGCCCCTCTGGCACTTCTTCGGCCCAGTATTTTTGATAAATCGGGAAAAAAATTCCTCGTTGATTTTTACGACGTTTGGAGTTGCGCAAAATAGGTATCTCAACTTTGCTCCACTTTCAGGCCAGAATTCCAGTTGCCGGCATTCTCCCTCTTCATGTAAACCTTGCAAAATAAGAGGGAAAAGGCATAAGAATAGTACCGTGAAGTGAAATAACAGCCAAAGAAGCGATAAATATCAACATGAAAACATGATGCAAAATGGACGTATCAACTCCCCCAAGCTTAGACCTCGCTTGTCCTCAAGCGAAAGCCTAGCTGAATAAATATGTCCACATGTTTATGGAGAGAGGTGTCGACAAAACAATATACGAACATGCATGCATCATGATCCAGATCAGAACAGCAATACCAACATATAATCTCTCATGCTAAAGTGATAATTCCTTCACAAAGTAAAGCATGGATCAAGAACCTTACGGAGAAGTAACAACCGATAGCCTTTAGTCATTGAAGCAATTGCAATTTACCACAACATCAGAAAGAGTCAAATAAGAGCTAGTAAAGCAAATCCACATACTCAATCATTCTTTCGTTCTCTACAATTGCTACAACTCACGTGGTACTCATGAGATCAAAGTTTCAGCTGGACACAAAGAAAGATAGGGGCTTACAGTTTTGCCTCCCAACTCCTTACCTCAAGGGTAATGTAAACAATAATAATTCATGAATACTTACCTCCAAGTTGACATCTGAATATAGATCTTTCCCAAGCATATGACGTTAGCCAAGATAAAGGCGAAATAGGGAATTGGTGAAGATCACCATGACTCTTTCAAGGGAAAAAAGTAAAGGTACAAGATAGGCCCTTCGTAGAGGGAAGCAGAGGTTGTCATGCGCTTTTGAGGTTTGGATGCGTGTCCTCTTAGTGCGGAGGAACGTCACTTTATATTGCCCCCTGTGATAAAGAAATTTATTATGCAGTCTGTCGCTTTTATGTCTTCCTCATCACAGGTTCGTATAAAGCTTATTTTCCACACACTAATAGATCATACATATTAGAGAGCAATTTTTATTGCTTGCACCGATGATAACTTACTTGAGGGATCTTATTCAATCCATAGGTAGGTATGGTGGACACTCATGGCAAAACTGGGTTGATGGTTCATGGATGCACAAGTAGTATCTCTACTTAGTGCGGGAGGTTTGGCTAATATGAGGTGAAAGCAATCGTCACATGCTAAGGGATCTCTAATCATATAACATTGTTTGGAACCAAGCAAACACAATTCATTTTTTTGTCTTCCTTGTCCAACATCTACTTCTAGGCATGCAATAGTGTAGTGAGTGTTCATAATCATAGATGGTGTAAGAGATGATATATTTATATGTGAACCTCTCCTTCTTTATCACTTCCTATTAATTGCAACAATGACCAAGGTCTACGTTTGCCTACCCTCAACAAGTTTCAATCATAATTCTTTTTATATGTGAAGCCATAACTTCCCATAAGATCATTACATGATGTTTCATGCTTTTGTTCTATTCTCACTCTTTTGATCATGGCAAGAGGCAAAGCCCTTCAACTAAGACACTCTTTATTATATGGCTCACGAGCTCAAATACATCGGGGGTGACACAAAGCAAAACTCAATACTAAAACACTAAGAATTTTAAACTACTAGAGAAAAACAAAACTGAAAAGTAAAACTAAAACAAAGGTAAAGGCAAAAGATGTGATGGTGATACGATACCGGGGCAACTCCCACAAGCTTGGCAAAAGCCAAGGGGATTGCCCATACCAAGGGTCAGTTTTCTTCCTTTGGTGGTGATGGTGGTGGAGCTGTTGAAACATGAGTTTGATCCTCCGTCTTCCAAGGCATAGGTGCTCCATCATGGAAAGATGAACGAGTCTCCGGAATCCTCAAATCTGCAGCCAACCGTATTGATTTAAATCTATACTCATACTCGCAGTTTTGGTTCTGCAGGTCATAGATCTGGGCCTGGAGTTGATCAATCCTATCATAGAGCCTAGAGAGGTGCTTCCCAATGTCATTGGCATCAATCCTGTGCTTGTTGGTGAACTCCGTGATCATCATGTGGTTGGCGTTGAGTCCACGCTCCACCATCCCTTGGCACTTGAAGACTTGTTGCTCCATTGCTTCGAGCCTCGTCTCCACGCTTCCGGTCTTCTTAGGCCCCTCAACATCACGGATGTGCAACATCCCCTCAGGCATCTCGATAGATTGAGGGTGTTGCAACACTCTCGTGAGGTAGGGATTGATGACCTTCTCGAAGATCTTGTCCTTCGGGGATTTTGGGGAAGTCATGGCGATCTAGATCTGCAACAGAAACAGGCTCGAAACGAAAAACAGAGGAAATCTGCATGATGCAGGGGTCAGACCAAACGGAAGTATATATAATGATTTTTTGAGACCAGAAGGAGTACCCTCCACGAAAATGGAGTCCGGGAAGCGCACGAGGTGGCCACAAGCCCTCATGGCACGGCCAGGGGGTGGGCCCGCGCTGTGCAGGCTTGTCGCCTCCTCGCGCAATTTCCGGACTACTTCCAATTTTTGTATTTTTTCAAATATTCCAAAACAGAGAAAATTTCCTACCGGAAAAGTTTTGGACTCTGTTTTCTTACCCAATCACATACCTCTTTGTTTTCGGAGTCTGAAACAGGCTGATAAATATCCCTTAGGTATTCTTCAGGAGTTATGGTATTGATGATATTGCTTTCAACATTTATGGGAGTACCTGAGATATAATGCTTGATTCTCTGCCCATTTACCACTCTCGGTCAATTACCTTCCGTGTTGTTGATCTTGATAGCACCGGAACGATATACTTCCTCAACAACATAGGGACCTTCCCATTTAGAGAGAAGCTTGCCTGCAAAGAATCTTAAACGAGAGTTATATAGCAAGACATAATTACCTACAATGAACTCACGCTTTTGTATCCTCTTATCATGCCACCTCTTAACCTTCTCTTTGAACAACTTGGCATTCTCATATGCCTGAGTTCTCCATTCATCAAGTGAGCTAATATCAAACAACCTCTTCTCACCGGCAAGTTCGAAATCAAAGTTGATCTCTTTGATTGCCCAATAAGCTTTATGCTCTAGCTCAAGAGGTAAGTGACATGCTTTCCCATACACCATTTTGTACGGAGACATGCCCATGGGATTCTTATACGCAGTTCTATAAGCCCACAGTGCATCATGGAGCTTCTAAGACCAATTTTTTCTAGACCTATTGACAGTCTTTTGCAGAATCAGTTTAATCTCTCTATTACTTAGCTCTACTTGACCACTGGACTGAGGGTGATAGGGAGACGCAATTCTATGGTTGACATCGTACTTAGCAAGCGTTTTACGGAAATCACCATGAATGAAGTGTGAACCACTGTCGGTCATTAGATATCTAGGGACTCAAAATCTAGGGAAGATAACTTCTTTCAGCATCCTGATAGAGGTTTTGTGATCAGCACTACTAGTGGGGATAGCTTCTACCCACTTAGTGACGTAATCAACAACAACTAGGATCTGAGTATACCCGTTGGATTTTGGAAAAGGTCCCATATAATCAAAGCCCCAGACATCAAATGGTTCAATGACAAGTGAATAGTTCATAGGCATTTCCTGACGTTTGCTAATATTACCTATTCTTTGACATTCGTCACAAGACAAGACAAACTTACGGGCATCCTTGAAGAGAGTGGGCCAATAGAAACCTGGTTGCAATACCTTGTGTGCAGTTCTATCTCCCGCATGGTGTCCTCAGTAGGCCTCGGAGTGACACTTCTGTAGGATCTGTACATGTTCATGTTCAGGTACACAACGTCTAATAACACCATCTACTCCTTCCTTATAAAGGTGAGGATCATCCCAAAAGTAATGTCTCAAGTCAAAGAAGAATTTCTTCTTTTGCTGGTACGTGAAACTAGGTGGTATGTATTTGGCAACGATATAGTTTGCATAATCAGCATACCACGGTGCACTACGTGAAGCATTGATGACATTCAATTGCTCACCGGGAAAGCAATCATCGATAGGTCGTGGGTCATCAAGAACGTTCTCCAACCTAGACAAGTTATCTGCTACTTGGTTATCAGCACCCTTTCTGTCGACAACGTGAAAATCAAATTCTTGTAGTAAGAGAACCCATATAATTAGTCTAGGTTTACCATCCTTCTTCTCCATGAGGTACTTAATAGCAGCATGATCAGTGTGAATAGTGACTTTAGAATCAACTATGTAAGACCTGAACTTTTCACATGCAAACTCGACTGCTAAGAACTCTTTTTCCGTAGTGGCATAGTTTCTTTGGGCACTGTCTAGAGTTTTACTAGCATAGTAAATAACATTCAAGTTCTTATGGACTCGTTGCCCTAGAACAACACCAATAGCATAATCACTAGCATCACACATGATCTCAAAAGGTAAGTTCCAATCAGGTGGTTGAACAATAGGTGTAGTTATCAAAGCCCTCTTAAGTATTTCGAAGGCTTCCTCACAATCATCGTCAAAGACAAAAGGAATATCGTTTTGCAAGAGATTGGTAAGAGGCCTAGAAATCTTAGAGAAGTCTTCGATGAACCTTCTATAGAAACCAGCATGACCAAGGAAACTTCTTATACCTTTGATACCTGTGGGGTATGGCATTTTCTGGATTGCATCAACCTTAGCCTTATCGACTTCAATACCTCTTTCAGAAATTTTATGTCCTAAGACGATGCCTTCATTAACCATAAAGTGGCACTTCTCCCAATTCAAGACAAGATTGGTGTCTTTACATCTCTGTAAGACTCGATCAAGGTTTCTTAGGAAATCATCAAAGGAAGACCCGTAAACGGAGAAGTCATCCATGAAAACCTCGACAATCTTTTCACAAAAGTCTGAGAATATGGCCATCATACATCTTTGAAAGGTGTTAGGTGCATTACATAAGCCAAAAGGCATACGTCTATAAGCAAAGGTACCGAAAGGGCAGGTGAAAGTGGTTTTCTCCTGATCAGATTGTGCAACTCGTATTTGGGAGAAACTAGAATAACCGTCTAGAAAGCAGAAGTGTGTGTGTGTTTAGACAACCTTTCTAGCATTTGGTCGATAAAAGGCAAAGGGTAATGATCTTTCCTAGTGGCTTTATTCAATTTCCTAAAATCGATCACCATCCTATAGCCAGTAATAATCCTCTGTGGGATTAATTCATCCTTATCATTAGGGACAACGGTAATGCCTCCCTTCTTAGGAACGCAATGCACCGGACTCACCAATCGCTATGAGCAACAGGATAGATGATACCTGCTTCCAGGAGCTTTAGTATTTCTTTTCTCACTACTTCTTTCATCTTAGGATTCAATCTGCTTTGATGATCAGCAACTGGTTTGAAATCAGGATCAGTTTAAATCTTGTGCTGGCATAGGGTAGGACTAATGACCTTAAGATCATCAAGAGTATATCCAATAGCAGGACGGTGCTTCCTCAGAGTTTTTAGTAACTTCTTTTCTTCATGCTCTGAGAGGCTAGCACTAATTATAACACGAGATATCTCCTTTTCATCAAGATAAGCATACTTAAGAGTATCAGGCAACTATTTAAGCTCGAAAACAGGATCACCCTTTGGTGGGGGTGGATCCCCAAGCAGTTCAACAAGCAAGTTATTCTTAAGGATAGGGTATTGTTCTAAGACAACTCTATCTATCCCATCCCTTTCATCCATATGCATATCATTTTCATGCTCAAGCAAGTATTGCTCTAAGGGATCAGTAGGAGGCACGACAATAGAAGCTAAGGCAATAGTTTCATCCCTACTAGGCAACTCCTTTTCATGAGGTTGTCTACCAAACTTAGAGAAATTGAACTCATGTGACACACCTTCAAAGCCGACAGTGACAGTTTGCTTCTCACAATCAATATGAGCATTGACAGTATTGAGAAAAGGTCTGCAAAATATGATGGCACAAAAGCTATCTTGTGCAGTAGCAAGAACGGGGAAATCAGCAGGATACTTCGTTTTACCACACAAGACTTCAATATCCCTAACAATTTCCAGAGGGCAGATAGTATCTCTATTGGCAAGCTAAATAGTGACATCTATAGGTTCTATCTCTACAGGTGCAATCTCATCTTTGATTTCATCGTATAAGGATTGAGGTATTGCACTAACACTAGCACCCACGTCACATAAACCATGATAACAATGATCTCCTATCTTAACAGAAACAACATGCATCCCGACAACAAGCCTATGTTTGTCTCTAACGTGAGGTTTTGCAATTCTAGCAGCGTCTTCACATAACTGAAAATTATTTCCCTCAACATCGTCGGACAGAAGATCTTTGATAATAGCAATGCTAGGTTTAACTCTAATTTTCTCAGGGGGTGTAGGTATTCTAATATAGCCTCTACATATCACAGTTGAAGCTTTAGAATGATCCTTTATCCTAACAGGGAAAGGTGGTTTCTCAATGTAAGCACTGGGAACAACAGGATCATTATAGGCAATGACTTTCTCTTCAACTGGAGTGGGTTTAACTACATTGACTTCTAAAGGAGGATGATATTTAAACCACTTCTCTTTGGGGAGATCAATGTGAGCAGCAAAAGATTCACACAATGAAGCTACTATCTCAGAGTCAAGTCCATACTTAGCGCTAAAATCACTAAAGGTATTTGTCTTAACAAAGGATTTAATGCAATCAAACGTGAAATTCATACCTGACTCCTTACCTTCTTCAAGCTCCCAATCTTCAGAGTTGCATTCAATTCTCTCCAATAAATTCCATTTGAAGTCAATATATCTCTTCATAAAAGAAACGGTACAAGAAGTGTCAAGCATGGTGCGATCATCATGAGAAAGCCGAGCATAGAAGTTCTAAATGATAATTTCTCTCGAGAGCTCATGATTGGGGCATGAATATAGCATTGATTTAAGCCACCCCAAGCTTGAGCGATGCTTTCTCTGTCACGAGGCCAAAAATTATAAATATAATTCCGATCGCGATGTACTAAATGCATAGGATAAAACTTTTGATGAAATTCCAATTTCAACCGATTGTAGTCCCATGATCCAGTATCATCACATAGCCTATATCATGTCAACGCCTTATCCTTCAAAGACAAAGGAAATACCTTCTTCTTTGCCTCATCCTCGGGCAAACCTGCAAGCTTAAATAGACCACAAACTTCAGCTACATAGATTAGATGCAAGTCTGGATGTGATGTTCCGTCTCGTGTAAAAGGATTAGCCAGCAATTTCTCAAGCATACCCGAAGAAAATTCAAAGAAAAATATTTTCAGTAGGTGCAGAAGGTTGAGGAGAAACTATTTGTGCTTCCGTTCGAGGTGAAGATACCCCGAACAAGCCCCTCAAAGGATTAGTATCCATAGTGACAAGTGACAATAAATTTCAGCACACTATATGAATGTTTCCTTAGCAAGTTCCACTTACCAAAGGCGCTTCACTCCCCGGCAATGGCGCCAGAAAAGAGTCTTGATGACCCAAAAGTATAGGGGATCAATCATAGTCCTTTCGATAAGTAAGAGTGTCGAACCCAACGAGGAGTAGAAGGATCTGACAAGTGGTTTTCAGCAAGGTAAAATCTACAGGCACTCAAATTGTCGGTAACAAGTGATTGTGTGATGAGATGATTCGTAGCAAGCAACAAGTAACAAAAGTAGCAACGGTGCAGCAAAGTGGCCCCATCCCTTTTGTACCAAGGGACAAGCCTGGACAAAGTCTTGTAGGAGGAAAAACGCTCCCGAGGACACACGGGAATTTCTGTTATGCTAGTTTCATCATGTTCATATGATTCGCGTTCGTTACTTTGATAGTCTGATATGTGGGTGGACCGGCGCTTGGGTACTGCCCTTACTTGGACAAGCATCCCACTTATGATTAACCCCTCTCGCAAGCATCCGCAACTACGAAAGAAGAATTAAGACAAAGTCTAACCACAACATTAAACTGGTGGATCAAAATCAGCCCCTTACGAAGCAACACATAAACTAGGGTTTAAGCTTCTGTCACTCTAGCAACCCATCATCTACTTACTACTTCCCAATGCGTTCCTCTAGGCCCAAATAATGGTGAAGTGTTATGTAGTCGACATTCACATAACACCACTAGAGGAAAAACAACATACAACATATCAAATTACCGAACGAATACCAAATTCACATGACTACTATTAGCATGACTTATCCCATGTCCTTAGGAACAAAAGTTACTACTCAAAAAGCATAATCATAATCATGACCAGAGAGGTAATGAGTATCATCAAGGATCTGAACATAAACTCTTCTACCAAGTAATCCAACTGGCATCAACTACAAAAAGTAATCAACACTACTAGGAACCTTACAAGTACCAATCGGAGTCGCGAGACGGAGATTGGTTACAAGTGATGAACTAGGGTTTGGAGATGAAATGGTGTTGATGAAGACGTTGATGGTGACGAGTCCCCTCCGATGAGAGGAGTGTTGGTGATGATGATGGCGACGATTTCCCCCTCCGGGAGGGAAGTTTCTCCCGCAGGATCGTCCTGCCGGAGCTCTAGATTGGTTCTTCTCAAGTTCCGCCTCGTGGCGGCGGCGAAACCACGAAAAAGCTCCTCCTTGATTTTTTTTCCTGGATGAAACCCTCCATATAAGAAAAGAGGGGGGCCAGTAGGCCAGTGGGCTGCCCACAAGCCCTCATGGCGCGGCCTGGGGGGTTGCCGCGCCATGTAGGCTTGTGGGCACCCCCTGGTGCCCCTCTGGCACTTCTTCGGCCCAGTATTTTTGATAAATCGGGAAAAAAATTCCTCGTTGATTTTTATGGCGTTTGCAGTTGCGTAGAATAGGTATCTCAACTTTGCTCCACTCTCAGGCCAGAATTCCAGTTGCTGGCATTCTCCTTCTTCATGTAAACCTTGCAAAATAAGAGGGAAAAGGCATAAGAATTGTACTATGAAGTGAAATAACAGCCAAAGAAGCGATAAATATCAATATGAAAACATGATGCAAAATGGACGTATCACACCGGGGCCTCCCCCACGAATCAGCGCGTTGCCTCGGCCGCTTAGCCGGCGATGCCCGCGAACTGCTTGTCGCGCAGGAATGCCATTGTCCGGGCATGCAACGCCTCGTCCTTAGCGAATAGGACGGCGTCAGTCGCCTCCTGGACCTGCTGCTGCAGCAACGCCATCTCTGCCATGGCCTTCGCCTCGCCCTAGCGGGCAGCCTGGAGGGCGGCCTCGGCGCTCTCGA